>NC_134530.1:45715553-46328886 GCF_050624435.1 Tenrec ecaudatus
AAGTAGAAAGAAAATGTTTTGAGATGATGATGGAAACAAATGTTCAAATGTGCTTCACACAAAGGATGGATGTATGGATTGTGATAAGAGCTGTAGGATCCCCCAATAAAATGAGTTTAAAAAAATGAACCAGGGATCTATATGTTAAATAAAAATTATATCTAACAAAAATTAATAAAGCATTTTATTGGGGTTCTTACGTATATTATAACACTCCATATGTCCATTATTTCAAGCGGACATGTACAAGTGTTGACATCCACATTTTCAAAACATTATGTTTCTTCTTGAGTCCTTTGATATCAGCTTGTTTTTATTTCCTCCTGCACCCTCCCACCTCCTTGAACCCTTTACATGTTATGCATTGTTATTATTATTTATACATATCTTACGCCACCCATACTATCCCTTCACCTACTATCCTGGTAATCGTCCCACTTGAGGAGGGTGATTCTGCCATTATTGCTATCTTCCCCCACTTCCCCTCCCATACCCTCCTGGAATCGTTACTCCCATTACTTTCTCTGAGGGGTTTGTATAGTAGTCTGGATACTTTAGAGAAACAAATCCACAGAACTCCTAAGAGAGAGTTTTATATAGAAGTTAAGTGCGCATCAAGAAAACATCCCAACCCAGTGCTACCCAAGCCCACAAGTCCAACATGAAACCATATATCCTACACCAATCCACAAAGTCCCCCTCCATCTCACAAAACACATGCAGTGTTGCTCGCTGGAGGAGGAAAGACGAATCAGTGAACGTGTAAGCATCTCAGCGCTGGCAGGGGTCTCCACATGGCTACTCCAGCACCCAGGGCTGCATCGGGGTAGGTCTATGTGGCTTCTCCTTGGGGACATCTTGTAGGAAGTCCGCCTTGCCAGCTGGAGCAGGGAACTGCTAAGGCAGCTGCAGCCTAGTGGAACCATCACAAAGCAAGAGACCCAAGGACTAGCAATGGCTGAGCCATTTATCCTTCCGCCTTTCAATTAACCCCACATGTGTTTATCAGCCAAATTAGCACAATAAACTAACTACCTCAGTTTGTCTATGCTGATTTTCGTGTTTTGAAAGCGCTCCTTTGTGCTGGTGTATGGACACCCATCTAGTAGGGGATTTGCAAGGTAAGACTGAGATAACAGCCGGGAAGGAAGAATTAAAGAACTAGAGGAGTGTTGTGTGTTTCCTGGGTGCTAAACTGCCCCTGGATGTATCTTTTCCGTGCAGCCTCTCTGCATGGGAATGCCCTATGGGTGGGCTCTGGGTCTCTGCTTTTACCCATCTCCTACACCTCAATGGGATTGTTTATTTTTGAATTTCTAAGGCGTGTTGCCGTTGACACCTCATGATCACCCAGGCTGGTGTGAGCAGCGGAGTGCTTTAACAACTGTACCACCAGGGCACCTTTCCAAACCTGTGACTGTCAGGTCAATGCCTATTGATAGTGACCTATAGGACAAAGAACTGTCCCAGAAGTTTGCCGGGATGTCAGTCCTTTTCTGTGCCAGGGCTGATAGGTTCCGACTACCACCCTTTCAGGTAGCAGTCAAGAGCTTAACCCTTGTACCAGCAGGCCCTTTCTGGAGGCCGTGTGGTACAAGAGATGCATTTATTATGACCAGTGACCTTGGGCAGCAGTACAGGGACTGTTCTTGCTGCGTCAACTCATTTACACGGAGTGGCTTATTCCACACTCAAAACTGCCCATGAGGTAACCCTAATGATTAACCCATTTTTTTCAGGTGGAAAGCAGCCCAGAGAGTTAAAGAGACATCCCCTGAGTGACACAGCTAGTCTAGTCACGGGAGAGGGCTGGGGCCCATGCTGAGCTGTGGCTGCTGTAGCCTGTGTGCAAACCTGGGCTGCCCAGCCCCTTGTCTCAGGAGCCCAGGGCCTGCTTTGGTATTCTTCAGTTGCCAGAGCGCTATGACTTTTCCATGAAACAGAAATCTTTGAATTGGGGGCTTGATACTGTGTTAATGTGTGGCCCTGCTTTATTTCGGGCCAGGATCCTTCAGCTGGTGAAACCGCAGAAATCGCAGCAAAATGGCTTCGAGAGTGCAAGTGACTGAGTCGAGGGTCTGTTTTCACAGGAAGGGGGCATTTGAAAGCGCTGACGCGGTGATTGCTTGCTGAGACTTGACTGCAGATGGGCGGGTCGGCATTAGGATAATGCCGTCAGAACCTCCGGTCACTGCTTAGACAAGTGTGGTGCTGGGGAGAGTTTGTGGTTTGGCCCGTGAGGAGCCATCCTGGATCTGAGCAGCCAGGCTGAGAAAGGCAGGGGAACGCCGGCCGGCCCCCCAAAGCCGCCTGCCATCCCAACAGCCTGTAAACAGCTGGTTTCCGTGAATCAGAAGATGGGAGGGCAGCGGCAGTTTGTGATGCTGACCACTGATGTTTTGCCTCTTATTTTATGGAACTCCTCAAAAGAAGCGTTTCATTAGAAATCGAGAGAATCTGGAAAAAGAAATGCATTGAATTGAATGGTTCTTAGAGACTCATCAAGATTCGGATGCTAGCTGCATCCGTTTTTGAGTTTTTGAGTTGTGGCCCCAATTCTATCCAAGCTGAAAACAGCTGTGCTGAGGCCTTTGATTTGCTCAGTGTGCCTGCCTCCTTAGACAGCCTGCTCGGGAGGTGCTGCTGCTGCTGGAGGCATTGACATATTGCCTCCTTCCCATGCCCCTGGCCCAGAGTGCTGCCAGTGTCCGAGACAGGGTAGCACATTTAACCCTCGCCGCGACCCAGGAGGCAGATGCTATTATTGCCCCATTTGATAGGGAAGGGAACTCACCCTCCTACAGCCCTGGTGCTACGGGGCCCGTTCTGACTTAGAGTGACCCCATCGGACAGAGCAGAGCTGCCCCATAGGGTTTCCCAGGCTTTATCTTTAGGGGTGCAGCCTGTCACAGCTTTCCCCTGCAGAGAAGCCAGAGGGGGTTCAACCTCTCATCTTTTGGTTCGCAACCAAGACTTCCATGACCCCAGGCTCCAAACCTGCTGCTAGTGGGCTCCAGTTGTGGTTGTTGGGTTGTTATTCACTCCCGACGCCTGTTGTTAAATTAAGTACTTTCGAGTCCTTTCTGACTCATTGCGACCCTGTGTGCAACAGAGCGGAAACACTTCACAATTGTTAAATTTGAGCCCGTGGTAGCCTCATGTCAATCCCTCTTGGAGAGTCTTCCTCTTTTACTTTACCAAGCAAGAAGTCTTTTCCAAGACTGGTCTCTCCTGAGAACATGTTCAAAGTCTAACTCCCTGTGACCTTACATAGGGTTTCCAAGGCTGTAAATCCTTATGGGAACAGGTAACTTCTTTTCCCCATTGAGGGGAGAGAGGGTTTGAACCACCAACCATTGTGGTTATCAGCCCAACACCTACTGACAGGACTCCTTTCTGAATTCCACAGAATTTGGAAATCCACCCAATATCACACAGTTAATAAAAAGATATTCCATACTCACACCCAGGTGGTCTAGCTCTAGCCCCTGTTTTTAAGCCATAAACTACTACACTGCTGCTCGTGAGAGGCCTGGGCCCTATCCCTGGAAGTCTACAGTCTGGCAACATTGCATGTCATTTAAAGAGCAAATAGACTCAGGTTTTGAACTCCTCTGGGGCCTTAGATAAATTTCTTGTAGACCAAGTCCATGTCTAATCTGATTGTGCTTGGTACATAAGGGGCCCTGGTGGCACTCTCGGGGGAGTATTGTACTGCTAACCGGGCAGTCAGAGGTTCAAACTCACCAGCTGCTGTGCAGGAGAAAGAGGAGACTTTCTGCTTTCCCAAAGATTCACAGCTTTGGTCACTATGAGTTGAAATTAACGTGATGGAAGTGGGTGGGTTGTTATCAAACCCACTGCCATTGAATCAATTCCGACTCATAGTGACCCTATAGAAATCCCTACTTGAATGGGGCTAAATAAATGAATGGTTGTGCAAAAGGATTCGTTTTAGCGTCAGGCTTACCCAGATTTCTGATTATAATGCCCTGGTTAAAAGTGATGCATGGTTACTATAGGGATTTTGGAAATACAGTAATGCATAAAAGGAGAAAATGAGTCACCCACAATAGTATCTAGGGGTATACCCATTGTTAGCATTTTGGTATATACCTTATCTTTTTCTGTATGTAAATGAATGATTTTAAAATCAATTTGGAATTAAACAGTTTTACACTTGTGTGCTAGTCTTTTCCCTCCTAGTATATTGGCAGCATTCCCCCCCCCCCCCGCATTATTCAAAAGTTTGGAAAGAAAAACCGTTATCATAACATTCACCAACTTTAAAAGTCTGCAATCCACAGACTACATGCCCGTTGCTTCTTTCTAATTCCAGAACCTTTTCATTGCCCTGAAAAGAAACCTGTCCATTAGCAGTCACTCTTCCCTTCCAGCCCCTGTCAGCCCCGGGCCCACTCGCTGCGTGCATGTGTCGATCCTGGACATTCTGTGTAAGTAGAGCCTTACAATAGAGACCGTGTATGTATGGCTCCCTTCCGCCTTCGGGCCTCGTTCGTATTGCAGTGTGGATCAGTGTTTCATTCTTCTTTTTGGCTGAAAGATACTCTGTTGTGTGGCTATACCACATTTTGTTTGTTTATTCATCCATTGATGGACATTTGAATAGTTTCCACGTTTTGACTATTGCGAATAATGCTCCCATGAACATTATTGTACAAGTTTTTGTGTGAGCATATGTTTTCGTTTCTCTTGAGTATATGCCCGGGAGTGAAATTGCTGGGTCATATGGTAATTCTATGTTTAACTTTATGAGGAGCTGCCAAACTTCCTACAATGGCTGTGCCATTTTACATTCCCATTAGCAATGCATGTGGGTTCCAATTTCTCCAAGTTCTAGCCAACACGTTTTCTTTTTTTAAATAACCATTGAGTGGGTGTGAAGTGGTTTTGACTTTCATTTGCTTAATGATCAGAGATGAAGAGCATCTTGTCATGTTTTTCTTGGCCATTTTCGCATTGGCAAATCCTGCGGCATGGGAGAAAGATGCGACAGTCTGCGCTGGTACCGACTTTCGGCCTGGCAGCCCAGTGGGGCGGTTCTAGTCTGCCTTCTAGGGCCCCTCCCTGCGAGTTAGGCACGAGCCCATTGCAATGGGCTTGCTTTTCCTGGTTTTGTTGGTGACTTGTAAGAGTGGATGCTAGACCTTTATCAGATAGATAGAT
Source organism: Tenrec ecaudatus (assembly GCF_050624435.1). Taxonomy (NCBI): domain Eukaryota; kingdom Metazoa; phylum Chordata; class Mammalia; order Afrosoricida; family Tenrecidae; genus Tenrec; species Tenrec ecaudatus. The sequence continues at coordinate 45,720,741 of NC_134530.1, forward strand.
ACTTTTAAAATATCTATCTTCTATTCTAGGGTTGTCTTTTCATTCTATTTTTAAATTTATGATTCGGATGAAAGTTTACACAGCAAATTAGTTTTCCAACTTGCAATCTATGCACATTTTGTTTACGGACATTAATTGCAGTTCCCTCTATATATCAGCTCTCCTTTCACTTCCTCCCTGAGCCCCCTGTGCCCATTGGCCTGACTTTCCTGCCCTATTCTGTTTTCTAAGACTTGGTTCTAGGCAAATGTTGCCTCTTGGGTCGTGGGTAGCTAATTGTTTTGAGAAGTATGTTCTCACAAGTATTAGTGTTCACTTTATAGTTCTCTCCATGGTTTGGCTGAGAGTTGATCCCCAGGGTTGGGTTCAGTGCCAGGTTTGAAGGGTGTCTAAAAGCCACAGTCTTGGGGAATCCACCAGTCTCTATCAGATCAGGAAGGCTGGTCATTTTTATGATCTTGATTTTTTTCCCCTGCCTCTGTTCAGGATCTTCTATTGTGATCCTTATCTAAACAGTTGGTAGTGGTAGCCAGGTACCATCTAGTTCTGGTCTTCAGTTTCCTTGAGTCTTGATTTTCTTCACCCTTTTTAACTCTGGATGGGAAGAGACCAGTGAGTTGAGTCTTAGCTGGCTGCTTGTTAGCTTTTTAGAGCCTCCTGTTGTTCTCAGTCAGCTGCACAGTGTTCTCTCCATGGACCTAGACATTCCCTGAGACTGCGGTTGAAGCCCAAGCCCAGGCTTCTCACTTTCTGGGTCGGCTCAAAAGTTAAACATTTTGCTGAAGTGTAACTAATCTCTTTCCCTCTTTAGTTGCTTACAGCCTGATTTTAATGTCAGCATAACATTCCTAATCTGGACTTATGTAACAGCCTTCCCCCATGCGCACGTGAAAGTTGAACACTGAATAAGGAAGCCCAAGGAAGAATGGATGCATTTGATTTAGGGTGCTGTGGAAGAATGTCGACAGTGCCATCCATGCATTGCAAAAGAATAAACAAATGTGTCTTGGAAGAAGTACAGCCAGAATGCTCCTTAGAGGCAAGGATGGGGAGACTTCCTCTCACCTACAGACTTTGGGAGGCAGCTGTGCACACACTATCCCACCAACGCTCATCTCACCTTTTTTGGACATGTTGTCAGGAGAGAGCCGTCCCTGGGAAGGACATCATGCTTGGGAAAGTGGAGGGGCAGCAACAAAGAGGAAGGCCCAAGGAGGTGACTGACACAGTGACTGCAACCAGGGACGCAAACCTAACGACAGGTGTGAGGATACGGGCCTGGGCCGTGTTTTGTTCTGTTGGATACAGGGTCGCTGTGAGTCGGAACCGACTTGTCGGCACTAGCACAACCACATACGGCACACTTAAAGTACTCTCAGATTTTGTGCTTCCTTTTAACCGTTAATGTTTTTCTTTTGAATACAATGTACATAAACATTCCATGGCATCTCTCATTGTTTCCTTAGGAATACATTCCTAGTCAGGCTAAAGGACATGTATGTATATGTATATATATATATATATATACATGTCCTTTAGCCTGACTTCTAGGAATGTGGTATATATATATATATATATATACTATAATATATGTAGTATATATAATATATATACCCACCTCTACTGTCACGGACTTTGTCTCATTGTTTAAACATTTTCTTTACTTTTATAAGTAATATATAAACACATTCTGATGACATGTTCAAGCAGTACAGGTAAAGTTTGGCCCCTGCCCCCCAAGCCTCATGTCTCTCTCCTGGAACAGCTCTGTAACTCCAGGTTCGCAGTCCAGGAGCCCTGGTGGTGTGGTGGGGTATATGTTGGGTTAGTCCATTTTCACCAGGCTCTCTGTCTGAGAAAGATGAGGCTTTCTGTTCTATGCAGATTTACAGCCTCTACAAACGCACAGGGCACTTCTGCCCTGTCCTCGAGGGTTGGATGGGAACCGCCTCCGTGGCAGTGCGAGGTTAGCAGTACCAGATTACTCTGCAGAAAGACTCTGCCAGGTTGTATTGCCATCAGCACTGCGTGGGTACCTGTGCTCCCACTCCAAGATATTAGCGCAAGTAGGAGTTTTATCATGGTAGCTGCTAACATTTAGCTAGCATTTTACTATTGATGGACACTTTGCAAAAACAATCCAGAAGCATTATCTCATTTCATCTTCTCATCTAATTTGTAAGGACATTGAGGCTCGTGGTGATTAAAGGGATTTGTTCAAGGTCAAGTTAGACGTCAGTTTTCCAAATCAGAGTACATGATCTAAAGCCACTGTTTCTCAATAAAATATTATTGAAAACCTTGTGTAATTTGACTGACTGGAAAAGTGGTTTGGTAGTCTTTTAAAATTTTCTTTTGTGGATCTTCTGTTTTTTCTTCGTCCTTTTTAAATTTAAGTCTTCATGATTTTATTATTGGCATGTATGATCTAATACTTTTCACTTCTTGTGATAAAATATATCAACTCAAACCAAACACTGCCATCGAGTCATTTCTGACTCAGAGTGACCCTATAAGACAGGGTAGAACTGCCCCTGTGGGTTTCTGAGACCGTAACCCTTCTTTTGTACTCAGAGTGGCTGGTTGTTTTGAACTGCTGACACTGTGGTTAGCAGCCCAATGTGTGACCACTATGCCACCAGGGCTCCCATATTCTTTAATAGACCAAACCAAACTCATAGCCGTCACTAACTCATAGCGTCCCCGCCCCGTTTCTGAGACCGTTTACAGGAATAGAAAGCCCAGTCTTAATATATTACCTTTAAAATATTTCTTAATTAAACCAAAACCAGTTTCTGCTGAGTTGACTGACTTATAGTGACCTCGTGCTTCAGAGTAGAACTACGCTGTATGATATTTTTAATGATGGACTTTCTGGAAGTAGATCACCAAGCTTTTTTTCTGACATGACTCTGAGTGGATTTGAATCACTAACCTTTCAGTGAATAGCAGAGTGTTTAACCACCTACTCGGCCCCCACTTCCCCCAGGGACTCCAGAGATCTTAAGTCCCACCCAGCCCACTGCCATGGAGTGCTGCTGTCTTATGTAGGGTTTGCAAAGCTGTGAATCGTTATGGGAGTAGATAGTTTCGGATAGTTTCATCTAGCTCCTGCTGAGCAGCTGGTGGATTTGAACCACCAACCTTGTGGTTGGCAGACCAGTGCTGACCTAACAGCACTACCAGAGTTATTTAGCTATCAGTCACTTTTAACAATTAAAAATTTTTTTCTAAAATCACAAATCCACCTTAAGAATTCTAATGGCAGCAAATTGCAGTTTGCAATTGTATATTTCCTCAGACACTTTTGGATAGTTGTTAGACTTAGAGATAATTATTTTCTTATTGCAAGAGCTATCAATGGTTGATATATCAGTCATCATTCAAAGACAAAACTGGCTAATGTGCTTCAAAGCATGCCAAGTGCTGGTGGTAACCCCTCTGTGGGATGTGTAGCCTGCCACTGGGGTCTGTTGTGTGTACTTACAGTTTGGTATTTTGGTTTGAGTAGTGAATTGAAAGCCCAGAACCTGAGCCAGGCTCTAGCCCTGCCATTATCTAAATACATGACTGGGTGGGTCACTTAATTCTTGTCAATCCCTTTTCATCTCTAAACTGGTTAGCACATAATTAAATTGTCTCTTAGGTTAGTTTTAAGTGCAAAGTTCTCTGATTTTTGTTTTTCTGACCAGAAACCATTTCATGCATGTTTGGTATTGATAGATACATGTTTTAAGGGTTCATCAGTGAGGTCTGGCAGAGTGACATCAGGAAGGCAGAGCAGCAGTGGTGAGAAAGTGTGTGGCGGCAGGAATGGAGACAAGGTGGAGGGAGAGGGAGTGGGAACCAAGTCTGGCCCAGCTAGCCCAGCAGGAAGCTAGGCGGGCGTGCCTTGGAGTTAGGCTCACTGAGGAGGAGCTCTGATCTGCTAGAGCTGTCTGTCCAGAGCCCCCGACGAAAGGCCTCTGGACAGGGGCAATAACAAGACATCCCTGGCCTTGGGCGAGGTGGAGACTGTCCAACTAGCCACATGGTCATTGCTAGGCGATGCCTGCAGAAGGTTACTTGAATGTCCAAGAGTTCAGCTATCCAACTGTATCAAAAGAGGGACTGGAGCCTCAGAAGAGTCCAGGAACTCGATGGTAAGAAGGGATAAGACAGAATATCAGTGGGCCCTACCTGCCCAGTGCCTGGCAGCCGGGCATTTACTTTCATGGCAAAGACAGGTGTAACAGCATTTCTGCTAAATGTTGATAGCATACAGTTAACTCTTTTAGCGCCTGTATGATTCTTGAGAGACTTTCTGATGATACTTGGTCTTGGATTTCTTCATAAATAACTCAAAGGAATAAGCACATTTCACCTTATGAGTTAAAAAATTGACTTTCTGATTTGTGCTCTATATGTATTTAGCTAGTGTTAGCCAACACCCTCCTCCCCCAAATCTAAATAACAACGAGACTTTGAAAGGATAGGGTTTCTGTATCTTTTGATAAGTTATGGTCCAGACATCTTGGGAAGTCTGTCACTCAGCTGACCTAATCCAGCAGTACTCTTTCCCAGATCCACACCTCCATCCTTCTTCCAGCCAGGGACCTCCCATGTCGGTGCTTCTGTGGGGAGCAGCCTGTCTCTCTCTGAGGGACTGAAGGTATAATAGAAGTGAGCCCAGAAGTCCTGTCAACTAGAGAGACCGTGGACATGCAGCCAGGCAGATCCGCATTTGAACTCAGGCTAATGTAGTAGCTGCGTGAGGGGAGCAAGTGCACTGTCTTGTTGAACAGACGTTTCTTCATCTGTACAGTGAGGAAACCCATAACCCGCTGCTGTCCACTCAGGTCTGACTCTGCAGCCGCCTTGTAGAGCAGGGAGAACTGCTTCGTAGGATTGTAAATAGCTAATGAGTTTGAAGCACCAACCTTTCGGTTAGCAGCCCGTCAAGTAACTCACTGCACCGCCCGGTGTCTATAACAGGGAAGTGGGTTAAGAGGATTCACTGGGAAATGTTTAACAGGAATGCTGGACATTTGTCATCACAATAGAACAGTCGATACCTTTGCCAAAGGCATTTGAGAGATTCAGGTATGAAACAGGTATGATCGATTGGGCGAAAAAGAGAGCATTGCTTCGGACAACTTTCAGCGTATCTGGGTAGGAGGCTATGCACGAGGAGCTGTCTGAACCTGTGGGGATAACAGGCGGAATAGTGGCTAGAAAGGAAATAGCACAGTAGGACATAATGTCATGAGCCGGGGGCCTGTTGGTTAGACTCCGTTCATTTCAGCACACGCTGTACTCTGCTACGCCCCACAGCGTTGAGTCCCAGGTTTAGTTACCGTAACCCCTTCACTCTAGGTTCCTGAGTGTAAGTCACCTGGCATTGAGTTTGGTTTTAGAGTACACTCTAAATCAGGAATAGTTGGGACAAGGCAGGTTAGTTGGCAGCAGCCAGGGAAATGGGACTGGCCCTGGAAGACTAGGTTAATGAACTGTATTCCAGCGGAGTTTGGGTTGATACCAGGAGGCTTCAGAGTCGTCTGCTAAAGGTCTGGTTCTTGGAATCCTCTCTATCTTGTAGGTTTTGTTCACAGAGGTACCCTAGAGATTGCTTTTCTAAATAGAGCCAAACCAAGACCACTGCCGTCAAGTTGATCCCAACTCATAGCGACCCTGTAGGACAGAGCAGCCCTACCTCTTTGGGCATTCAGTAGGGCAGACAGTTTCATCTTTCTCCACCAAGTAGCTGGTGGGTCAGAACTGCTAACCTTGTGGTAGCAGCCAAGAGAGCTGCAAGAGGATGACTTGCGGCTTTTTAGGGATGCAGGACTGTTTCAGAGAGATTTAATATTTGTGGTTGTTGCTAGGTGCCATTGAGTCTGTTCTAACTCATAGTGACCCAGTGTACAACTGAACAGAACACTCTCCAGTCTTGCACCGTCCCCACAATCGTCACGTTGGAGCCCGTTGTTGCTGCCATTGTGTCCGTCCATCTTGTGGAGGGTCTTCTTCCTTTTCACTGCCCCTCCACTTGACCAGGCACAGATGAGGGAAAATGTGACTTGTGAACAGACAGTGCCATATAGTCATTTGCTACTCCGAGTGTGTTCCTTAGACCAGCAGTATCCATATCACCTGGATAGGCCTGACCCCAGCCCCTCTGAATCCTATCTTTCCTTTGACAAGAATCTCCATGTGATTAAAGCTGGAAATTTTGATCTAGAGGATAAAAGGGCCAGACAGACTGGTATCAGATCTCATTTCCTCTACTGATTGGTTATGACTGTTACTTAACCTCTCCACTGTCACTTATAAATTACATTGTGAGGATTACAAGCAGTGATATGTAAAAAAAAAAGGTGCTTAGAAACAGTATGGTGCTTACTTATTAGTAGCTCTGATTCATGGCTTTTTAAAATGTAATAACATCCTACTATAATTCAGTCAAATGTGAAAAGGGAGGACAGGATATCATAGGAAGGGTAGCTATGTCATGAATTGGTAATTGTGACAAATAGGGTCTCCTGAGTCGATGGGGCAGTGACTGTGGTTGGCTGGTAGGCCAGTCCCCTCAGGGTGAGACTACAAGTGCTCATGTTAAGTAACTGAGAGTTGACAGCTATACGTTTTAATGGCTGCTAAGCTCTTGGAAGGGACAATTACCCGCAGAAGTGGTTAGCTAAGTCTCCGTGACTTAGTGAGGCCTTTTGTTATGGAGGAAAGAGCCTTGGCTTGAGAAATGGGAGACCTGGACGAAAGTGTACATTCTGCCTCTTGTTAGCACTGCCCCTTAACAAAGCATATCAGAGCCTTAGCCCTTGCTTGTAAGGTCAGGATACATGGGATGATGAACTGTAAATCCCAGCACCTAAGCAAGGTATTATTAGCTCCACATCTTCCCTCTTGGTTGGTATCTCCCGATACCAAGAAGCTCACCAGACAGCCGCTCAATTCCCCAAAGGGCCTGATTCTGCCCCTGCACAGTCTTCAGAGCTGGTCTGGCCGCCTGTATTTCCCAGTGATGAGAATGTACCGTAGCAGAGCCTGCGGGCCATACAGGCCTGGCCCCAAATCTAGGAGCCTGGAACAGAAGATGACTAGTATTTGGGGGATGATGATGATGTTGATGATGATGATGAAATTAAAAGTGACAATGACAAGGCACAGGAAAGTGACCACCATTGACCTGGAAGTGCCTGATAGGAAAATCTGCATTCTTCACACTACACATTGCTGCCTTTCAGGCCCTCTATGTAAGAAAGGAGACCAAATGACAGCTGCTTTTGAACTTGCAAAATCTGGGCCTACTAAAAGCTATACAGTCACCTTTTCCTAACCTCACCAATCCTCCTCACATTCTCAGAAATAATTGCTAGTGGCTCTCTTTTAACTTGCCTGATTCCTTGGATACCTTACATTTAAAATCATCGTTCGGCGAGTAGCGAAAACCCTGGTTCTTGTGTCTGAGCGTGTGATCTTTGCTCTAATGATGTTGAGCGTGCCTGTCATTTCACCTGACTCCGGTTGTTTGTGAGACACTAAATAGCCCTGGGGTGAGAACAGAGTCAGATCAAAGAGCAGTGCAGCCTCTCAGGACCTCGGTTTCCTCCCTTCAATGGGAGGAGATTGGACTAGGGTCAGTTGGTCATGCAACAAAAGTACGTGATAGATAAAGTAATGAACTCCTGTTCGCTGAACACAATGCATAGGACTCTCCAGGGCCCCTTCAAACTCTCTGGTTCCCACCAAGCCCAGCCATCAAGATGGAAGTAAAGCTTTTGCTCAGGAAATAGGAGTTATCAATAAGAGCAATATAAAAGAAACCCCAGGCCAAAAGACAGATGCCTCAGGCCTTGGGGAAAATGTGTCCAAAGGAGAGTTCAGAATTTTGTGGGGAGTCGCAGTAAAGGGTCTTGATGAAGAACCAGAGTGGCTTTTCTCTCTTGACCGTTGCCGTACGGAAAGCCAGCCAGAGGTGGGCGCAGCTTCTGTGCCACAGCCTTCGGCTATTTACTGGCAGTAGACAGACAGTGTATATCGTGTCCTACCTATACTGCGGGATAGCCGAGTTATCCCTCCTTCCCAGTACGAGCCTTTCCCGGCTTAATGCCCTACGCCTGTCCCTACTGGTCAGACTAGGAGTCCTGGTGACATGGTGATTACGCATTGGGCTGCTACCTTCAAGATTGAAACCACAGCCATTCCAGTGGAAAGTTACAGTCTCAGAAAGCCACAGGGGCAGTTCTGCCTTGTCCTGTGGGGCCACTCTGAGGCGAAGGCAGTGAGCTGGGTTTTGTTTGGCCACTGGCCAGACCAGTAACGCTCTACTTTGACAGTGCTGTGCGTACTTTAGAAGTTCTTTCCTCCAAGGTGACGGAGGGCGGCCCGGGCAGCCCTGCGCCCCCAGCAGCAAGGACTGCGGCGTGGGGTTCCGTGAGGGCACCTGTGGGACCCAGACCCAGCGTATCTGGTACAGAGTACCCTGCAACTGGAAGAAGGAATTTGGAGCCGACTGTAAGTATAAGTTTGAGGACTGGGGGGCGAGCAATGGGGGCACAGACACCAAGGCCCGCCACGGCACCCTGAAGAAGGCGTGGTATAATGCCCAATGCCAGGACACCATCCTCGTGATGAAGCCTTGAACCCCGAAGGCCAAAGCCAAGGCCAAAGCCAAGAAAGGGAAGGGAAAGGACTAGAGGCCAGGTCTGGATGCCTGCACCCCTTGTCTGTCCCTTCAGAGATGTAACCCACCAGTGCCTTCGTCTCACTCATTAGCTTTATTGAACACACCTGCCTCTTCCCCTGCCCCTCACACTCTCCCCTCCCCCCCCCCCACACACTCCAAGTGGAGAGGGGCTAGAGTTTCTGGAAAGCTCCGGGCTCCTCCCAAACGGATTTCACTCATACACACTCCCCACAACCTTTTGTACTTCCCCACATGGCGCCAAATAAACCGTTTCCCATCCCAATAATAATAAAAAATGTTCTTTCCTCAAAGCAAGCTTACTTGTTTTGCTAGCCTCTTTGACTTAGGCAGCTTTGCTTCCACACTTCCTTCAACAGAAGTGTGCTTAGAGGCCTACCCTAGCCAGTGGTGTGTCCATGACTGTGGTGGCAGTTACAGGTTGGCTGCCTTCCCAATACCAGGTGTTGTGCCACTTGCCCATGCTTTATTTCCCACCTACAGGCCATGTGTGCCTCTCCTGGTACTGGGTTCATGCCTCTAGCCCTCTGTCTGTAACACTTTCCCTTTTCACAGCTGCCTGTTGGAATGGTACCTCATTTGTAGTTACCAGTTCAAGCCCTTTTCCTTTCCTTTCCACTCACTGGGGCGAGTGGGCGTCTTCCTTCCCCTCTCCTTCCAGCCCCTTGTGAATGGAGCCCTCTGAAGAATTCTGGTTTTGATGATTCTAGTGTTGGGTAGACTTCACTACAAACTCCTTATTTATATTTCATCTGACTCTTACAGCATCAGGCAGTGTGCTGGGTAGAGTAGGCAGTTAACCCATGGTTGCTGGTTGACATGTATGTCTTGCTGGTGAAATGTTTGTGGGAAATTAGTACTGTGAATGAGGAGCCCTGATGGCATAATGGTTAAGCATTGGGCTACGATCCATAAGGTTGGCAGTTCAAAATGACCAGCTGCTCCATGGGAGAAAGATGAGGCTTTGTATTCCTGTTAAGAATTAAAGTCTCAGACACTCACAGAGGCAGTTCTCCCCTATCCTGTAGAGTCACTCTGAGCCAACTCTATGGTAGTGAGTTTACTTTTGTTTTGTTTGGGGTTTTTTTGTTTGTTTGTTTTTTAAATGAGGGAACTATCAGATTCAGTTTCCTGAGACCCATGTAAGATCTCCTTACCCTCTAGTATTAGTAGCAAAGACCTTAGTTTGAGCCAACATCTCAACCTGGCCAGCAACTGTGGATTTCAAAATATCTATTTAATTAATTAAGAAAGGTGTAGTGAGACCTGAAGCTTTTGGTCTTGCTGTCTTCCCTGTTCATTAAAGGGATTCCAAGTTTTGGTTTGTTTTGTTTTGTAACAAACTGTGACTTAAGTCTTACTTTTGCTGTTCTGAGTTTTCTTCTGTGTGGGACTGTTTTTCCTTTGTAACCGAAGGAATTCTCAAACAGTCAAATCCTCTTTGGAAGTAGATGGACCAAAAAAATTAGCAAAAAAAAAAAAAAGAATGCATAAATAAATAAATAAATATTCCCGTGCTTCTTTTAGAAAGCTGGCCTAGTTTCCACTCTGTGTTGAATTCCCATTTGTGTTTTGGGTCATTATGCAGCACTTGGTTCAGCCAATTAAGCTCCCTCTTTCTAAGTATCTTTCTTCTTTATCAGTAGAGTCTTTTCTCCAGGCTTTAATATTGTTCCTTTGAGGAACATCCATCTTGCTGGTGCTCTTTTGTTGCTTAAACGCTCTTCCCATGGGACCTTTGACAATTTTCTCAAGCCTAGCAATTTCAGTAAGTGCTTAATAACATAATTTAGGTTGCTTCTGTACATGAGTCTACAGGGCTGCACGTACGGCTTGCAATGGGCAGTGTCCGATTGTAGCAGCGTACCTCTGAGAAGCATCGTTTCTACCGCTGCCTTCTCTCGCCTTCATTTGACTTCCTTGTAGCCGTTTAACATAGTTCAGCAGCTTCCAAATCAATAGGATAGTGTTCATTAGTTCTATTAAATGACAGGAAGTAGTTTAATTGCTTACTTACAATAGGTACATAAGCTATTAACTCACATGGCTGGTTTCAAAATTATTTAATGGGAATTATTTCATAGCCTCTTGTGGTAATAATAAAGGCATAGATAGACAGTGCTGTTACATGCTAGGCACACACGAAATTTCACAAGTAACATAGTGCTAGTTTTAAACAATCCAGTCAGAGAACCTGCCTTTCCCTGATTTGATCTCTCTCTGTACCCTGGTTACTGATGCTTTTGGACTTGGAGTCCTTTGTCCCTTTCCTGCTTGCTGCTGGATTAATAACGTTCTTAATTTTGTTCTATCTCTTTTGTTGGCAAATATTTATTTAGCTCTCTTCCTTCATACCCTGATGTGTTAATGTACGTGCTTCATTTAACCAAGACACAGCCCCTCAGCTGTCTCCGAGGGGGTGCGAATGGCTGGCACACTTGGCTACCAAGGCAGAGGTGGGCGATCTGCGTGCACCCAGAAACGGCCTCATAAACAGACCTGGTGATCTCCTGCTAGGAAATAGCCGTTGAGAGCCTCTGCGCGCCTCCTCATGCAGTGCACTGCCATGAGTCAGAATGGGCGCCAGGGCGGCCAGCAGCCACACGAGCGACGTGACGTTCATCATGACTCCTGTCATGCTCTTGATCCATAGGACACCCTAACTCAGTCTCCCGTGGGCTGATTTTTTTCATTTTAGAAAGGCAATGAATTAGTGTTTTGCAATACAGATGTCAGGGTGAGCCTATCTGATTTTGAACCCCCAGCTCCATCACACATTACTCATATGACCCCGAGAAATGATAAAACTACTTTGTGCTTTGTTTTCCGCATCTGTAAAATGGGATGACCACAGTACCTGCTTCGTGGCATTGCTGTAAGGATTAAATGAGTTAATGAATGTCGAGCATTAACAGTGCCTCGCGCTTAGTAAGCATTTAGTAACTGCTGGGTAATATGCAGTCCATTGCACTACCACTGAGCTCTCCTCCCAAGTGTTAGATCCTGTGCTTGCTGTCATTCTACCTAATTTTTCACCTCTTTCCCACTCCCATTCTTTTCAATAGGCAGTGCATTATAGGTCTCCAAAAACAACAACAGACTCACTGCCATCTAGTCAATGCCAACTCATAGTGACCATGTAGGACAGGTCAGAACTGTCCCTATGGTTTTCTGAGACTGTGCCCATTTATGTGCATACAAAGCCCCCTATTTCTCCCATAGAGCCAGCTGGTGGTTTCAAACTACTGACCTTGCAGTTAGCAGCCTAACGGGTGACCACTATGCCACAAGGACTCTTTTGCGTTTTAGGTATAGCAACCATTTAGACGTTACTTTTAACATTGACATACAATCGACATACATCTTAAGATGCCACAGTTTAAGTGTTTTGTTCTAAGATGTTTGACAAATATATTTTCATGTGAACAACACTCAAAATAAGTAATAATCATTTCTATCCCCCTTGTGTACCTTTCCAATCAGTGCCCTTCCCATACATAAACATAAATCCATGGCTACGTCCACAATCATTATCTGATTTTGATCACCATAGATTGGCTTTGCTGTATTTTTTGCATCATGGAGTATATATTCCTTTGTGTCTGGCTTCTTTGATTTACCATAATGTTAAAGAAATTCACGAACACTATTGCATGTATTAGTAACTTGTCCAATTTTATAAGACGCTCTCAAACAAGTTTTCCCAAGTGGTCATATAATTTCATACTTCCACCAGCAATGTCTATATGCGTCTAGTTACTCCACTTTCTCACCAACATTTGGTGTTATCAGTTTTCATTGTTTTTATCATCCTGGTGGTTATGATGTTGAGTAAATGACATGGGGCCACACTTGACCTCCTCTGACTATGTTAAGGAGAAGAAGAATATGACTCCTCACCAACCCAAGAACAATTGCCACAAGGCAGAGGTCAGGCATGCTTCGTGGTCTCCTTGTCTCCCTCCCCAATGCTGCAGCCTCTGGGGCTTCTGATCATGTCTTCTGCAACTTCAGATGGAGATCTTGAAACAAAGTGTCACCAACCTTCTAAGGAGCATTTTGGCTGTGTTTCTTCCAAAAACAGATGCAGGCTTTACTACTACATCCCCGTCATAATAGTCGACCCTACTCTGAGAAGGTAGCTCGTCCTCAGTCATAGCTGAGTGCCTTCTGACCCGAGGGACTTATCTTCTGGCACCGTCTCTGACAGTGGTTTTCAGTGACTAATTCCTCCGAAGCAGACAGCCTAGTCTGTCTTCGTAGCCTGTTCTTAGTCTCAGCTGAAACCTGTTCACTTAGGTGACCCTGCTGGTATCTGACATACCAGTGACATAGCTTCCAGCCACACAGACATCACCACATAGGACAAACTGATAGACAAGTGGTGCTTGAATATGTTAATGAGAGGTCATCTTAACCTCTATGTTAAGAGTATCAGTGTGAATCTTATTAGAGGGTATGACACCCTTACTCAAGTCACACTCTTACTCAGGTCTTACTATTGCTTTGATTCACACCTTAACTCTTTCAAAAGAAAGAAGCTAGGAGAGAGGAGAGGAGCGAAGACTACCAAGGAAGAAGAGCTGGGCAGTCTCTGTACCCTGGGTCCCTGTGCTGAGAACCACCTAGACTTGGGACAAGATCAATGATCCAGACACATGGAGATCTCCAAGGAATGGCAGACCCACCATTCCTTAAAGGAGACAAGGACTCCCCTAGAGCTGGCACCTCTAACCTCCTAAACTGAAAAACTAAGACCATCAGTTAGAGCCAGTTGCTTGGTATTTCTGTTATAGTCGCACTAGTTAACTGGTATGTGTTTCCCTACTCTAACACATTTGATAAAATGTATGTATCGCCTTATGTAGTATTTGGTGTGCTTTTGATTTTGTGATTTTGAAACTACCTAAATACTCATTTGCTCTAGATTCAGTCAACATTGGATATTTAAGATCTGTCCACATTGCTGCCTAATACTAGTTTTTGCTTCTTTCTGGTGCTCACTTTTTGTATGTACATCCTGCCTTTTCTCTTATACATTCATTTAGTGAAGACCATTGCAGTTGCCCTCATGTTCCTGCTACCAGTCTCAGCCATGTTTTCTCATGGACTTCTGTGAGGATTTTTCCTAGATATGTATCCAGTAAGTGGAATTCCTGGAGCACAGAGCATTTGTACAGCTAATTTTACCAAATATTACCAGATTGCTTTTCCGAAACAGCTTTATCAAATTAGATGCCCACCAAGAGGACCCTGGGTTAAAATCTAGCTTCTGTAATCACTTGGGACCTTTCATCTCCCCATCAGTAAAAAGGCAATAATAGTAAATACCTGCCTCATGAAGTGTTTAAGAAGATAAAATGAATATACCAGGGGGTTTCAAAAGTTCATGGGGAAAAAGTCCATTAATGATCTTTTCGTTCTGTTTTTCTATGACCTTTTTGAAGCCTCCTTAGGCAAAGCACATAGAAAACACTTTCCCAACATAATCACACCAGATGTTAACTCCCCCACTCTAAATTGGGTCGATATATAATTTGCCTACTTTTGTGTGGATTTCACCCCCCCCCCCACACACACACCAGATTTGCAGGCATTTCACACATGTTCCAGAGATTACTTCTTTGTTGTCTTTAAAACCATTTGTAAATGCCCCTGCCTGGTTTTGCCACCTGTCTGTTTATCAGGTCTGTAGACCATGCTGATGGAAACCTTTATTTGTTTTAGGAGCATCGTTTAAGAAGTCTTTCCCGACCGCAGCTTCAAAGATACCCTCCGACACTTTGTGCTTTCAGCTTTAGCATCGTGCCTTTCACACTCAGGTCTGCCTCAGCCCGTCTGTAGTCCTGAGCTGCTTTTCCACATGTTGCCCGTCCCCATAAGAGCCCCTGTGCTTGCGTTAGGAATTCGTTCCTACGGAATGGTTTCAGGATTGTTCTGCTGCATGCCAGAGACCAGTTTTCACTCCATGTTGGGTTCCGTTGTGATTCCAAACTCACCAGACACACTGCCATCGAGTCAGCTAACTCATGGCGACCCCACAGGGCTGGGTAGAACTGTGCCTGCGGGTTACTGACACAGGGACTCCTTAGGAGAGTAGAAAGCCTTGTCTTTCTCCCAAGGTCTGGCTGATGATTCGAACTGCTGACCTTAGCAGCCCAACACTTTGCCACCAGGGTTCCATACCAGGGTGTAAGTTAGGATCCTGTCCCACTGCATGGGACAGGCCTGCATTTAGATTTCTTGTGGGTGCCCTTTCTCCTTTGGACTCCAGGCCCAGGTGTAATTAGCAGCTTGTATTGCCTCTTCCCTGGGCCAGTGAGCAGAGGCTTTTTGGAGAGCTTTATCAAGGCGGGCTAGGCTGCCCAGTTGCATTTCCAACCTTTGAGCTTAAGACTTCCTCCTCCAAGCCCTGGCTGTTAGGGGCAGCCAGCCCTGCTACCCACCGCGGCGCCAGTTTCCTCTTACTCGGGCCTTGAGGGCGCTTTTGTGTCACATGCCTTAGAATTTCCTTTTTAATTTTTAAAAGCATGACTATGTATTTTAAGCATTTTGTTATATTTGTTATATTTTATCCAGCATTGCTACATATTTACATTAGGAAAAGAAGCCTTATTACATCATCTCTGGACTATTTTGCCAAAATTGTATTCTGGATTTTTCTGTTAATTGCAGTAACATTTTAACTTTCACCATTGCTGGCTTAACACTCATCATGTAGCCCTTGAGTGTTTCCTGGCTTAGCTTTCCTTATTCCCCTTTTCAGTCAAGCTTTTGACCAGGTATTCAATCTCCTTCTCTCCTTGCCCCATCCCCGTCCCCACCCCCCTCCCCCAAGCTTGGCCAATTGCCTATTCTGAATTTACTCTTTTGTTTAGTTGTCAATGAAAAGATGAACCATTTTTGGTCTTGGGATTAATATGCATAATGCTCTTCCTCTGGATCATTAAGGAGGGGGGTCTTAGTGATTCAATCTGATGACAGGTGTAAATATCCTCCCCAGAAAAATGACCATAAAATAACCTGTTTTATTTTGTGCTGAAAGAAAATCTCAAGTACTTGTTTATTATTAATACGTATGTTTTTTAAAAATCTAATATCTGTCCAAACATACCTTTTGATTTATGCAATCCTAGAGAACTATTAGCCACTCTTGTCTTAGAAAAAAATATCATCTCATTATATTCATAAAATTTGTTCTATTGAAAAAAACACATCGGGTCCAGGTTCAGAGTTGGCGCTTTGTGTGCTGTTTGCAAATTGAACTCTTCTGAGATTTCTCTGGATGTTAAGATGAGTTAAGTTTATAGTTTCCTACAGCGTCCTAGCCCTTTTCTAAAAATAGCTCCTGTGTTTGCTTGTTTTAAATCTTAATGCCTTTCTCTCCTATTTTCACAAGCACCAGGAGTGATGAACTCGAATACTCGAGCAAGGCCACCCCCCCTTCTAAGCCTCGGTCTCTTCATCTGTTAAAGGAAACGCCTTGCGTGCATTTGTATATGTCGTGGTTCAGATATTAGAACAGAAGCTGCACTGAAGCAACCAGACTCGATGTTCTCCAAGATCTCTCCTGAGGAAGCTGAGAAAACAATACGAATTCACCAGTACCCCGCAGGGACACAGAGCACAGGCAGGCTTTGAGTCAATTAGGACCCAAGAATTTACACTTAATTCAGGATGTCATTTTATTTCTTTGCTTTTGTTTAAGTGCCTGGAAATATAAATCATGGTGACTGATGGTGACAGGGGTGGGCGTCGTGGTCCTGCCAACAGAAGCAATCCCTTTTATTTTGATGTGGGTCTCTTCATTCTAAATGTAACTTTCCCTTCTCTCAGGGAGACTGTACAATTTTGTCCTCACATAAACACCCCCAGGCCAGCCCCTGGACTAACGGTCTCTGGCCCTAAGCTGTCTTTTCTCTCCTCACCCGGATCAGGTGGTGGCATCAGCACGTGTTCACTTAGCTGATCAGAAGTCTGGGAGTCGACACTCCTTCCTTCCCCTCCCTTCTGTCCCGCTGCTAAAGCATGGCAGTTACCTGGTCTGCCTCTGGCTTGCCCCCTCTCCCGCCTAGTAACAGAGCTCCGGGTGGAAGAGCTCCTTGACTCCTGCACCTCCTCCCCCAAGACGCCCGCTGTTGTGGAGCCCGTTTCCAGCCGGATGCCCTTCACGTTCTGCACACGTGCCACGTAGGTGATGTATTTAAAATGTATAGCTGACCACGTGACTCCCAGGCTGAGAGCCTTTGAGCTGTAATGACTGGTCATTCCCTTCAGGTTAAACTTCAAGCTTGTAAGCACGGCCTATCCATTCCCTCTGCAGCCAGGACCTCGCCTCCCCTGCAGATTCGCCCCCAGACCCTTCTGCCCCTGCTTTATGTTCCCTTGCCACTGCACTCTGCCCATCATGCTGCCGAGCCCACCTCCCCTCTGCTCCACGGTGGTGTCTTACCTCTGCCCACAGCGCTCTTCCTCCCGCTCTCCAAGACACGGGCTCATCTCCTCTGCTTCTGGCTCCAGCTCCTATGCCACAAATTGGCTATTTGTGTGTGAATCTCTATTATTGCATTTTCTTCCGTTAATTTGTTCCTTCCACCAACAATACGTGTGACAGGCAGAATTTTAAACACCATGCCTACCTGAATGGAGCTTACATTTGAGTGAAGGGACATAGATAATAAGCAAGTAAAATGACAGTGTGTCAGTAGGTGGTAGGTAGTATGGAAGAGAATAAAGACGCATTGCTGTTTGGATGGTCGGAGAAGGTCTGACAGACTGCTTTGGAGTAGGTGGAGAGGGAACCTTGAGATCCAGGCATGCGGACGCGCTCCCCGGACTAGTACGGCCAGCACTGTGCTCGGAGCATCGTGGGGGCGGGGAAGCAGGAGGAGCAGGATCGCAGAGCTCATGACAAGGCAGGGCATGAAGGACTTTGTGGGCTCTGGTCAGGACCCCGGTTCTTACTTTGAAGTGGTCTTGTATGGAAGGAAGGGCCCGGATCTGGCTTCCTCTAACCACAGGCTCCCGCGTGGCTTTATCCTTTGCAGAACTCAAGAACCACCCCCCCTTGAGTCAGCATCCACCTGATGGCACTGAGTGTATTTGAGTTTTCAGGTTAAAAAAAAATGACTCAGTGCCTTCCTGGCAATTAAAAGCGCTTGTACTGTCAACTGTTACCCAGGATAAAGTCTAGGTATCTGGTTTTGTAGCCCTCCTGGATGATTCCAGTGACCCCCAGCCCCCAGGGGGCAACATTGCACACCTGAGGAAACTACTGTAAATGATCCAGCGTAGGCTTATTTATATAGTTAAGCATATGATAATTATCAAACACCAAACCCACTGCCTCCAGTCAATGCCGACTCATAGACACTCTGCAGGACAGACCAGAACTGCCCCCCCTGGGCTTCTGAGAAGGCAACCTGGAGGGAAACAGAGGACCGCATCTGCCTCCTGCAAAATGGCTGGCGCGCTTGAACCGCCGACTTTGATTTGCAGCTGAGTGCTTAGCCACCGCGCCACCAGGGTGCCTGATCTTTACCATGCCCATGGTGTCCCTAGCCCAGCGCCCCATCCTGTGGAGCAGCACTTGTTGGCTGACTGGGTGCTTTGAGTACTAATGCGGTGTTTCTGGGGCTTCTCCAGGGGAAGCACCGAGGAAGGGAGGCCTGAGCACAGCGTCTGCTATGGAGCTCCCTGACTACAGCCGGCAGCTGCTGCAGCAGCTCTACGCCCTGTGCAAGGAGCAGCAGTTCTGTGACTGCACCATCTCCATCGGCTCCATCTACTTCCGCGCTCACAAACTGGTCTTGGCCGCCGCCAGCCTCCTGTTCAAGACTCTGCTGGACTCCACAGACACCATCTCCATCGACGCCTCCATGGTGAGCCCCGAGGAGTTCGCCCTCCTGCTAGAGATGATGTACACCGGCAAGCTCCCCGTGGGCAAGCACAACTTCTCCAAAATCATCTCCTTAGCCGACAGCCTGCAGATGTTTGATGTGGCTGTGAGCTGTAAGAACCTGCTGACCAGCCTTGTCAGCTGCTCATCTGTCCAGGGCCAGGTGGTGAGAGAGGTCGCCGAGCCATCCCCAGAGCCACTCAGGAAGGAACCCGAGAAGCCTCAAGTGGAAATCCTGTCCTCCGGGGGTGCTGTGGATGCCTGGGCTCCCCCAGAGTGTGCTGCCCCTTCAGGGGACCCCGTGAAATCCACGACTGGGGAGGCTACCCCAAGGGCTTCGCAGGAACCGAGTGTGGATTGTCCCACTGCCCAGGATACTCCAGAGAGCACCACAACACCCTTGGAGCCACCTGCTGCCAAGGAGGGGGGCTCCCCGGCCCTTACCAAGGCGATGGAGGCAAGCCCAGAGCCAGGTAGTACTCATTCGGCACGTGCGTCCTAAGCTGTTTCCCATGGCCAGCGGGTAGATTCAGTGATTTGTAGGAATTTGTTTGCAACATAGGTAAAATTTCCAGAGATCACTGGTAGATAGGAAACCAATATTAAGTGGGGTGGGTACTATAAGCCTGAAGATGGCCTACAGACCAGAAAAACTGTGCTCTGTCTTTCATGTAGCTTACTGGTGACCACCCATCTTTTAACCCGGCTGAGTGTGCGCGGAAACGAGGGGAACCACTGTTGTCTGTTAGAACTTGCGACCTACAGCTTTGCACAAACAGCTTCCACTTTTATTTACTGACTGACTGGGCTTGTTCCATGTTTAACATTCAGAGAACGAGAGGAAGTGCTACCAGCTGGATTTTCTTCTGGAAAATGAAAGCGTCTTCTCAGAGGCACTCTCTGCTACCCGGGATGTTTTACAAAGAGTAGAGGACTGTTCAGAAATTAAAGGCCCGCAGAAGGAGGTAGGTCCTCGTCTCTTTCTGTTTGTGTGTTTGCTAGTTGAGCGTTCTCGATATTGCGGCACCTTCTCATATGCGCCAGAAATCTGAACATGCCAGTGGCCTTCAGTTGTCCTCTTCCTGATATTTCTTCCCCAAAGGCCAGTCTGGCAGAAGTACCTGGCAAGATATATTCACAGTGAGTACGTTCTGATCATCAGGCAAACCCCAGCTTATTATCAGTTTCGACCCAGGATACTTGACGGTGTGGATCACTCCTTGATTAGCCCAGCAGGTAGCCCTAAGGAGATGTGCGGTCATGAGGGAGGCAGCCAGGTTGTCAGTCCTGAGGAGCCTCAAATCAGGGTGTAAGCCTATATAAAGTTAACACAAAACAACAATGAATAATCAAAACTGGTACCAAACAGATGTAAAATAAATGTATTTAGTAAATTGCATTCAGTCTTGAGGAAGACAGTGTCTGTTTTCAGATATATAAGCACGATAAATAAATAGATAAGTTGTCAAGGATTTCATCTTGGTTGGATCCAATGCTCATGGAAGCAGCAGTCAAGAGATCAATCGATGTCTTCCGTTGGGCCAATCTGCTGCACAAGGCCTCCTTAAAGTGCTCCAGGATGGAACTGTGCCCTTGAGGCGTGCCTGCCATAAACCTCTCTCAGGCATGCCAAAGTCAGACCGTGAGTGTGGAGGACCGGAGGAGAGTTGATGCATTCGAATCAGGGTGCTGGGTGGTGAATGGTGAAAGTACTGTGGACCGGCAGAAGAACGAGCAACCCTGGCATTCGGGAAGTACACCCAGAACGCTCCTTTGAAGTGAAGATGGCCAAAGCGTCATCTCACATCCTTTGCACGTGTTACCAGAGAGATCAGTCCCTGGAAAAGGACTTCCTGTCTGGAAACCCTCTACAGGGTTTCCTTGAGTCAGGATCAACTCGATGGCAGTGGGTTTGGGTTTCATCGAGGGCTGCGCACTGAGCTGCTAACGATAGGGTCATGGGCTAGACCATCAGCCACTCTGAGTAAAAGATGAGGCCGTCTGCTCCCATGACGATTTAAAGCCTTAGAAGCCCCAAAGAGCAGTTCTTCGCTAGTCTCAAGCCATTGTGAGTCACAATTGAGACTCGACGGCAGTGGGTTTGGGTTTGAGAAGCAGGTACGTGTGTCATCTCATCCCCCCAGAAATCCTCAGAGTAGGTGTTATTTTTAGGTCCCATTTTATGAATGGAAAAATATGATTGCAAAGAGGTGATGTAACTTAGCCATGGCTGCAGAACTTGTAAGACTTGGAGTCAAATAATACCCTATGCGTTCTGACTTTAGAGCTATTCTCTGATACTCTGAGTTTGCTGCCTCCCTGGATGAAACTGAGGCACCTGCCCGGGGGTCAAAGTTTAAGCACTGCCTGACAGCAAACTGTCAAATGGTTATCTCTGAGACATCCCCACCTGTGTACTCCCTGGTTCCCTGAGCCTGCAGAGTGAGACTTCACAGCTGCCTTTGAACCCCCCCTGGCCTGAACTTTCTTCCCGCCATGCCTCTGCAGCCGCCCCATCTGGCTTGCCTGGTTGGTTGGACAGGGCAGAGGAGGGAGGCCTCCCCGTGTCGCTGAGATAACTTGGTGTCTGTTAGCTCCTATTCATCCAAACAGCAGATGACCGATAAGCTGATGGTGCCCTGACTCACAGTTACTGTTTTAAAAGCAAACTCAATGTCTAGTGTTTGTTTTAACCATGGCCAGTCCTCAGAGGCTGTAAATCTTTTTGGCGGATACTCTGTTTTCCAAGGTTGGACTAAACCGGACGACTCCCTTAGGGAGGTTTCAGATTGTAGCTCCTTGGCCCTGTTTGTACCGGTGTTGCTGAAGGCGCTTCTGGCTTCATCGTTGAGCACGTGCATGCTCTCTGACTGTTCGATCGATTACTTTTATTAGTCGTTTGTTGTCATGGAAACTTGTAGACACACCACCCTTGTTCGTCTTTTCTCTTCAGAATTTTCCACTTGCGGTAATTATGGTCACAGAGGCACCACATCATTCCTTAGACCAGCAAACCCTCCGTGACTAGTGTCACCTCTGTATTAGCTAGAATTCCGCTTTGGGTTTTTGTTTTTTTTTTAACATTGGTGCCAAAAATTGTCTGGCACAGAGCAGGTGCTCAGGGAATATCTGCGATACGTGGACTCATCCAACTTCCTATCTCTCTCTTCTCCATTCTTGTCCTACTCTTGATTGCAACACCGTGAGTAGTGCTTTGAGAGAACAGGGAAGCGCTGTTGGGGATCATTATAGGCTTATGTTATTTCTCCTTCGGTTTTAGAGGTCAGAGTAAGAGTTCTACAAACCACCAGGTGGTTGCATCCAAACTAGCCCTGTTGTCTTCCATAATAAATCACTCGGCTTCAGAAAGCAAAAGGGAGAAGCTACACTAGGAAAATATGAGCAAATGAAATAAAATTCAGAGTTAAGGAGGAACTGTTTGATAATCAGGCCATCCCCCCTCTCTCTCTGTATACAACTTTATTAAGGTCTGAGTGATGTACTGCCCGATTTCAAGTGTACAATTTGATGTGTAACCATTACAACAATCTTGATTGTGAACATATCCATCACTCCCCAAAGTGTCCTGTTGTCCCTTTGTCCTTCTGCTGTCATCCTGCTGTCCTACGCTTTCCACTTGCCCATCCCCAGGTACCCACTGAGCCCACTGATCTGCTTTTTGCCATTGATGATTAGTTTGCATGATTGTGAGCATTATATAAGGAGTGTTTAATTAATTGTTTAGTTATCATTACTTGACCCAGCTTCACAGGAGAGGGATGTAGACCTGGGTGTGACATTTGGAGGCTTGTTGCGGATCTGGTGGCAGAGAGGCCAGCCTGTTGCCCTCCTGAGACGCGGAGGGGGGATGTGCAGTGGCCTGGGCGCAGTGTCAGGGAAGACACCTTGCACCGGGTTCCCGTTGCTTGTATTCCTGAGCTAGATAACGAAAGGCGGCGAAGCCATTCCCTGAGCAGTGGTTGCTGCAGCGCTACACGAGACGAGGCCGGCGGCTTGAATTGTGTGAAACCAAAGCCAAAGCTGATTACGGCGAAATCTCCTGGGAGGGGGCAGTGGCTTTGCCTGTCTGTAGCTCAATGTAATGTCCCTTCCAAGCTGGGAAAGCAGGTGCTGACCTAACAGGTTTGTTAGCTGAGCTGAGCAAAACTTTCCGTTGCAGCCCCACTTACACTTTCCACCCTACTTTCACGCTCAGACTCCTCGTTGTCTTCCTTCTCTATTCCTAAGCACAGCCTGCCTGTAATTAATGACACGTGTAGACAGCACTGCGCGTCTCTGACGAGAATAAGGAGAGAGCGCGTCTGTTGATTTCCTTACTGTTCCAGCCACTTTCACCTCAAGTTGCAGAGACCCCCACAGCCCAAGACCCGGACATTGTTTTCTCCGTCTACTGTATTTCAAAGGCAAACGGGTCTCTTCCTCCTCGTGAGTCTTGTGTTTTCAATCCTGTCTCCACTCAGGAGGTTGTCAGCAAAGCCGGGCCTGGGCTTGTGCTCTCGGTTCACTAAGGATGTTGGGTAATAATGGACTCTCTTGAGAGGTGAGTTAGGAGTGTTCCGTTGACAGGTCCACAGGAGACTGGAAGTCCACGTTCTGTGATGATGGTTGTCTAACTCTCTTCTCTGTTAATCACCAAGTGTAAGGTTCGTGGTCAGGCCAGTGGTTCTCAACCTTCCTCTTCCCGCGACCCTTTAAATACCGTTCCTCATGCTGTGGTGACCCCCCTACCATAACATTATTTTCTTCATAACTGTCATTTTACTACTGTGATGAATGGGGCAACCCCTGTGAAAGGGTTGTTCAACCCCCAAAAGGGTCGCGACCCACAGGTTGAGAACCGCTGCTCTATGGAGTGGGGATCTCAGTCAGTGACACCATCTGTTGAGTATTTACGGTGTGCCAGGCTCTGTAGTGATCGTTGAGGCAAAGAAGAAGAGGCACTGGACCCCACGCAGGTCTGCACCATAGACCTGGGTGAAGGGGAAAGGCAGAGCTAGGAAATGAGCACAGTGTTTCATGCAGACCACAGCCGATGAGCCGCGCACACGAGACTGAGGCTCGGCTCCCGCTGCCTCCTGGAACGGTGCGGCACCATGTTGGTGGCATGTGTGCACAGCAGCTGGGACAGGGCTGAGCTGTTGTGTTCTGCTCGGCAGAGACTGTAGTGCAACCTGAACAAATCAGAAGACAGCAGGCGAACAGGTGGGGAAACAAATTCCACCAAAAGACTTGCGTGTATGGTAGAAGACCAGGAATCTCCCTCATCTTTAATTGACCGATATTTCCACTCACAGGTGAAAAAAGTACTTTGCTTCCTTAGATGACTACTCATTAAAACGCATGCATCACAGAATCACAGAAGCTAGAAATGTCTGGTTAGAAGACTTAGGCCGCTGACCACCCTCCGTGTGGCTTTCATTCTTGGGGTTCAGCCACATGGTAGCAATGGATGGAGCCCAGCATGTGGCAGTAGGTGACATCGTTCCATTCTAGGCAGGTACACTATTTCGAAAAAGGGTTTCCTGGGCTGTGCAGCCCCAGGCGGCTCTGGGAGATGATGGAGTAACAGCTATAGCACTGGCCCTGGTGCAGGTCCCCAGCAGGCTCTGGAAGGAGGAGTGCTGAGCAGGCCTCTCATGAGCCCACCCCTGATCCTGTCTCCAGATGGTCACCCTCGCATCACCACTGAGCAATGAAGGTAACAAATGTTTTAATTTCACCGCTGAGTAGTTCTGCAGAGGGGGAGACCGTGGCGAGGATAATGAGAAGCGGATCAGATGCCACCATTGATGAGCGCTGCTCTTCCCCACTGGCACACATAGTGATGCTGGACAACTTGGATATGAAGAGCGGGGGATCTGGGATATTCGAGGGCTTCGGATAAATTAAAAACAGAAAGCTGGCCAAGGATAGGATCTGCTAGAGCAGATGGAATATGCTGCACCACCTGAGATGCAAAAGAGAAAGACGGGAAGAAGGGCCGAAGGAGCACGAGAGGCCATGGGGAGAAGCCTGCTGGCTGGTGTTGCAATGGGGGTCTGTCTCGCTGGGCAACACTTGCGCTCAGATTCAGCTCTCACTGGCAAGCGTTCTCCTCTCGTGTTTCTGGGGGCTACAAGCTCAGGGTCTCTCAGTCCAGCTGTCTTTCAGGACTGCTGTCCGCAGGCCTCAGAGCATCTGCGTCCAAGCACACCCACTGACTGCTGGCCAGAGCCCCTGTTACTTTGCCATGTGGTCTCTGGAGGCAGCTTACAACGGCAGTGTGCACGTGCCAGAACATGAGCTGAGCGAGGGGAGTTACATCGCAGCCTGAAAAACAAGAGCGATTTTGGAGGGTGCGTGCCTACAACATTCTTGAGAAAGCAAATTTTCAAGAGATAATATACGAGGCCCTGGTGGCATGGCAGGGTATGCACTGGGCTGCTAACTGCAAGGTTGGCAGTTTGAATTCACCAGCTGCTCCCTGGGAAAAAGACGAAGCCTTCTGTCCCGTAGAGATTTGCAGTCTCAGAACCCT
This sequence comes from Tenrec ecaudatus, assembly GCF_050624435.1. Lineage (NCBI taxonomy): Eukaryota > Metazoa > Chordata > Mammalia > Afrosoricida > Tenrecidae > Tenrec > Tenrec ecaudatus. The sequence goes on from NC_134530.1 coordinate 45,745,878, forward strand.
ACAGGGGCAGTTCTACTTGCCCCTCTAGGGTTACTATGAGTTAGAATTGCCTTGACTGCATGGCAGTGAGTTTGAGGGGTTTTTTGGGGGGAGGAGGCAGGGATGGGGGGATAAAATCTCCTTTAAACACAGGCAGAGATGCGATCCTTCATGTGTTGGGGGAGAGGGGGCGTGGTATATGTGGCAAATGGTAACTTTTTGCTCCTTGAAGACTTTCTCATGAGAAGGTTATTTGCTTATTTTATTTTGTTTTTAACTTATATGGCATTCACCAAAAACATCAAAGGTAGGGTGTCGTTTTGCCCAGTAGAAATTTGAAGACTATATAACCAAACCAAGCCCCTGCCACTGATGAGGTTCACTCAGTGGGTCTCAAAGGTGGTAAATCTTTATGGGAACAGATGGTTTCTTCTTTCTTTGACTGCTGACCTTACCCTTGGCAGCCCCACTGTACCCCACCAACACTCCTGGAAGTTTTTACATTTCAAATCCCTTCATTATTAAACTTGCACCATGACCCCTGTCTTCCAAGTGGCCTTCCTTCCATTTGTGTGAAAGGTGTTTCGGTGAGGCCACAGAAGAATGCTAATCTTGCTGATCTTCCCGCTGCAGGGCTTAATTGGTGGCACTCCATGTTGCAGAGGGTTCAGGTGGTAAGCTGGGTTCAGGCAGGCACATGCCGCCGAGCCCGTGTGGTGTGACTCCGGTTAGAGAGCACATGTGAAGAGTCTGTTGCACGAAGACGCAGCTACCCCTGTGAGAATGCACGTGAAAGCCGGACATTGAATGCGGAAGACCGAAGACGAATCCATACACTGCGTGGCGGTGCTGGAGAGGAATATTGCAAGTCCCATGGGCTGCTGAGAAACAAACCTCTGGATTGGAAGACGTAGGCCAGAGGGCACCTTGGAGGCAACGGTGTGGAGACTTCCGTACTTTGGACATCCTTTTAGGAGAGGCCAGTCCCTGAGGAAGGACGTCACGCTTGGTAGAGGAGCAGCAAGAAAGAGGAGGGCCCTCAAGGAGATGGATGGGCACGGTGGCTGCAGCAGCGGGATCAGGCTCAGGCTTAATTGTGAGGATGGCGCGGTCTACTGTGTATGGTGGCGCTATGGGTCGGAACCAACTCAATGGCACCTAACAAGATCGCTGTGAGACAGCGTTTCAAGGGGGAAAGTACAGGGAGACATGCTGAAGTGGAGACTAGTCTTAAGTCCTGATTACTGTGGATTTAGAAGAAACTAGTGAATAAAGCTAAGAAGACGGCTAGAAAAGTGAATTCTAACCCCCAGTGCCGCAACTTACAGAAATAAGATGAGTAAGATGAGAGCTGTGATGGAGGCAAAAACTCCAAGTGTCATCGAAAGGTCAAGGTCTAGCGACCTGAGGCCAGAGGCAAGGCTTGTTACTTTGGAAGAAACCACGGAAGCCCCTCCAGGCCAGAAAGAGTCATTAGCCTGGGATAAGTGAGGTGGGAACGGTGTTTCTTCTTAAAGCTGGCACCTGCAAGCCAACACTGTTAGCCTAAATTGAGTTACAGAATAGATCTACAAGTAATAAGGCCCTGTTCTTTCATTCATAATGTAAATGATTTAAAATGTTCTTCCTCCCTAAATTGTGAGGTTTTAATTGCATTCTTAGATAATAAAATGACACTTCATGCAATTTGAAATTCAGATATCCTTGCCCAAGAAACATTAAAATGTCATAAGATTCAGAAAAGTTATAATTAGGTAAGAAGTACATCTAATTGAGCTTGTTAAAAATTCACTGAACGCGTACTATGTGCCAGGCTGCGCTCACTGCGGAGGGTTAGAGCTGTCGAGAGCATGGTCCCTGTCCTCAAACAGCCTCTGTCGAGAAAAAAGCAATTGTCGTGGTGAGGTACGGACAGCATTAAAAGCAGGGGAAGTGGGAGGGGGAGGGCGAGTCTGGGGAGGCCTTCTAGGAGGGGCACGGCTAGGGAGTGGGACCTGCATGGGACAGCCCTGCTGGTTGGTTGGAAAGACTGCCCGGGGAAGGAGTGTGCGTGAAGAGGTGGTGGAGAGGTCGGCAGGAATCTGGGTGTGGAGGGTCTGGCTTGCCAAATCCAGGGAGCGTGTGGTTCTTGTGGCAGACTAATTTCTCTCCCACAGGTCATGATCGAATGTCTCGAGGCTGGAGGAGGACACTCAGCATTCCAGAGGATCCTGGGCAAAGTCAGAGAGGAGAGGGTGCACGTTGCGACGGTGGTGTCCCTGTTGCGGCTGTACCAGGATGCTAATCCTGCAGTACAAGCAGCGCTAGAAGGCAGGGCGTTGGAAGCCGTGGAAGCAGACCAGCCCAAAGGTAGGAGAAGCCTCGGCCACCCAGATGCTGGAGTTCGATCCTGGGAAGATACTGTCAAGTTTGCCCAGTCATCTATGGTGGCTGAGCAGCCAGCTGGTGTTCACACCAGTTCCCGGTGTAATTCCAAAAGCTGCATGTGAATTATATGCAAACTTCACTTGAGACTCTCTCCCCACCCCTTAGTTAACTAGTCTGACACCTTGGAGCGGGAGAATACCTGCCTCATTCTCCTGCCCTTCAAAACGCCACGCGTGCTCATCAGTGAGTGCGTGCCCAGGGTGAGGTGCTTTGCCGCCAGCACCTAGAGGCTGGAGCTTCTCTCGCTTGGGTTAGGTACAAAGCAGCGGCCTCGCCAACCAGAAGTTAACCTCTGGCTGGCTCTGTAGCTTTGTGTTTCGACAGATAAATGAAACATTTTTCCTTTCATAAAGTTTAAACAGAATAATAAAGCATTTTCCTCTGCCAAAAGAGAGCCAGCATTTGGGTGCTCAGAATAAGCCGAGAATTGCTTTCCTATTCCGTCAGATCTCTCTTGACAAACCACGCTGTCATTTCCTTCAAATTGACTAGCTTCCCTTGTGCGTCTCTAACTCTTTCTCCCCCAGGGAGCACAGAGGAGGGAAAGACCTTGTCTGTTCTGTTGCTCGAGCACAGAGAGGACCTGATACAGTGTGTAAAGCAGCTGAGACCTATTGTGGAATTCCTGGAAACAGCCAAGGAAGAATTCCTGACTGGCGCTGAGAAGAGGGTAACTATGGAGCTGATCTCTTCCCCCTCTGAACCCACAGGGACCTTTGCTTTTTCATTTCTTGTGGCACATGAGGAGCCCTGATGGACAGGTGGTTAAGGGAATCGAGAGGGCAGAAGTTCAAAGCCAGCAGCCACTCTGTAGGAGACAAATGAGGCCATCTGCTTCCTTAAAGACGGGCCGCCTTGGAAACCCCAGGGAGCAGTCAGGCACTGTCCTACAGGGCTCCTATATTGGAATTGACTTGATGGCCGTGGGGGGTGGGGTGTTGGTGGGGAGGGCATGTAGCACGTATTACCGTGCAGTAGTGTTATCCCTGCCTAGTAAGCACCCGAAGTGTGGGGTTCCTGTGCTTGCCTCCTTGTTTCCCTTGAAGCGGCTTGCCGAGGGCCTTTTACACTATCACCATACAGCACACAATGGCTGGCTGGATCAGTAGGTGGCGCTCCTGCCCTGACGTGGTGAGCTTTACCGGAAAGCAGCTGCCCGTGGTTCTGTTGTTAACTCAAGTGCATTTCTAATGGCTATGACACTTTTCCTCGTTTATAAAAATGGTACCCTGTTCATCTGTAGAAGATGTGGAAAATAAGCAGAAATTTAAGAAAAGCAAACCCCAATCTCGCCGCTTAGGGTTGAGCCCACTGACATTGGTGTCGCCCTGGAAAGGAGCTGCTCCAGAATATTCCCTCTGGGAACTCGGTTTTGAGAATGTAATACTTCGTGAGAGGGACTCGTGGCTGTACTGTGTGTGTCTACTGATGGGCCATCATCCACTGTTTGTTTCTTCTCTCGTGGTGCATGAGGAGCCTGGAAGGAACACGTGGCTAAGCGCTTGGGCCTATAGGGAGAGTGGTCAGTGCAGGCCCAGTGTTGGCTGGCTTTGGATCCCACTGGGGAGAGCATCTTCGCACGCAGGCCTCTGAGTACCGCCCACGGTGTTTCCTCAGAAGGATTCCTAACGAGTGCCATTTGGGGATAAGAAGCCCCCAGAGACCCCACCCAGTGTGTGTGCATCCTGCCGGATTACCCTTCGTGAAGCAAGCTTGGGCCAATTTCAGTTTGCTCTCCCACCAGCTAGTTAGCAACACCTCCCGAAAACTGCTAGCGTGACTCCTCAGGGTAACTGGATAACTGTATTTGCTGGAATTATTGATTTCAACTTTGTGTTAAAGAAAATTTTTTTGATATATCTAGAAGGCAGGACAAGGTAGAGAACTTCCGTGGCATCGGTTTTTAAAACGGTAGAAATTGGCTACGAGATTCCCAAGAGACCCTGTTTCAACATGGCTGGCGGCGACCGAGAGTGAGAGGGTTGGATTCTAGGTTTTCTTTTCCTCAGAATATGAGGTGGCCGGGTTTTTTTAAATGTAAACTGGAAACAACCTTTAATTTCAGAATTGTGCTTTGCAAGCTAATTGTGTTTTTTACATTGTGAGTACTTTGAACCTCTTAAAGGAAGACAATATCTAAATAAGATTCAATCTCTTGTTTTCTTCTTCGCCTTCAAGTGACGTCTAATTTCAGACACTCGGTCCAAGTCGATTGCATATAGCTGTGGACACACCTGATTCTGTTTGGTGATTTCGTTCCACAACTCCTTCAGCCCTTTTCGTTATTAGCTGGATTGTGTCCTTTGAACTGTTCATTGTCTGGGTAAACACATCGTTAATGGCCCAGCCCACATGCAGCCTCATTTTCTGCAGCCAGACAGACCGCAATGTCATTTTCTTCTGTCACTTTTAGTTTACTTGACAGGACAGGCCAAAGCAGAAAACTCAAATTAGTTATAAATCACAGAAGCAATTCTGGGACCTGGACTTGCCCACCCCCGAGCTTCATTAAACTCCTCCTCCTCACTGAAAGGGGCACGGGGCTCTCCAGCGGAAGGGCAGAGGCGAATGCTCATTCACAAGCCGTGGTGTTGACGCCATGTGGAACAAGCACGTGGGGTTGAGAGTTTTCTGCTGTGAAAGCGTGCCGGTCCTGGCTCTGTGGTCACACGCTTGGCTTCTGTCAGACTCGGCAAGCAGGGATGTCTTTAAGATTGGAAACAGAGAAATGAGTATTAGAACTGCCATGTTTTTTATATCGTGTGTGCCCAGCAATGTGCTGAGGATCTTAAACATGGTTAGATTTAATTCTCACAGCAACTTTTTGACTAATAGCCTAATTTTAAAGATGAATCAACAGAAGCGTAAAAGAGTTTAAGCAATTTCCTCAGAGACCCACAGAAGCTGAAGGCTGGGACTGGTCCCACGATTCCCATCAAAGCACATTCTCTTAACCACGATGCCTGCTGCCTCCTATAATACCAGTAAGCACTGCCGTGTACGAAAGGCCATGTAGGTCCCAGGAACCATGGTAGGCTTTGCCAAGCGCACTCTCGTTTCACAGAGTCCTGTACAGACCTGAAGGAGCCCTGGTGGTTTAGTAGTTACTCCTCGGGCCAAGATCCTCAAGGACAGCAGTTCAAAACCACCAGCTGTTCTGAGGAAAAGGATGGGCTGTCTACTCCCATCAGCAGTTGCCGTCTCAGACACCCACAGGGGCGGTTCTACCTTGTCCTATAGGGTTGCTCCGGGTCAGCATGGACTCGCTGGCAGTGAGTGCAGAAGGGGGACGATTTGGATTGCCCCCTTCCTTTGCTGGTGAAGTGACGATGGTTTAAAGATTTAAACCGCTTGTCCCAAGTCCTACAGGCAGTTCATTTTAGATCTGGGTTCCAGCTAGGTCCGTCTGGATCTAAAGTATCCGATGATGGTGCTTCACAGTTTCTGCCTGCCTCGTCACGTCAGATTATTGCTCAAGAACTCCATCTTTAGCACTGTGGTTTTCAGACACAGCTCTTATATTTTACATTATGATTCATCGAGTATAGCTGAGGGGCCTTCAAAGAGTTTGTAGAAAATTGCAATTAAAAGTTAATGGGATTTTTCCACACACTTTTTGAAGCCCCCTAATATATACAACGCAGCTATTCTTTTAATAGATATGAAACCAATTTGGTTGTAAAGCTAAATTCATTATTTTAAAATGGAAGTTAATTTGGTAATGGCGGTGTCTGGCATGCTACCATGACTGATCCACTCAAATGCTTCTCCTGAGAGCTGGCAGCCTCCCAAAGGGAAGCTCAAAATTCAGTTACTATGAATCTGCTTTTTCCTGTTTTATCAGTTCCGTAAGAGCCGAGTTCTGCATATTGAGTTGCAGTCTATGCAGAACAAGCCCTGTTATAATAGGAACGTATCAGTAAAGCGTCTGTCATATGTTTTCTTTTTTAACCTTTTGCTGGTCCCTGGTCCCCTTTGCCTCAGAAAGCCCTCCAGCATACTAAAGAAGAGGGGGAGGGATTGCTGAAGGGCTCGGTCACTGACAGCGAGAGGCAGAGACAATAGAATCCTCTGCAAAAATAGGCCAAAGCAGTTGCAGATGTATTGTTTGGGGGGCCCTGGACCAATGTATGAATGATGCAGGACTGCAAATGGTTTTGCACAAGAAGTAAAATAATAGAAGTGCTCAGAGATTGCAGGCGGCACCAACCACACGTCCATTACTAAATCGAGGGTGAAAGCCCTATATATTAATTACTTCCCCATCTGTGTTTCTCAAGTTTCAGTCTTTTCAGAACTAAATCTGAAAAAACAGATTTGATGTAAACTCCTCGTTCCATCATACACGCCTAGTATAAACCGATTTTCACAAAGCACAGACGGTTGGAGGCAGCTGCAATCTACATAGACCAGGGGGTGAGTAAGAAAGATCACCAGAGGGCGACTTGTTTGGAGAATGTTTTCGCTGTTTTATTAAGGCGCCATAAGGAAGAATCTATGAAAAAAGTAAACCCAGAAACCAACAGAAGACGTGGAGCCAAGGGCACCTTGTAATACCGTCTTGCTGGGTTTTCCAGCGGCGTGTCAGAGAAGTTCAGAATTGCCAGTAACGGGGTCTGCTTGATTGCTTGCCACTGCAGGTGATTCTGAATTGCTGTGAGGGGGGATCCCCCAAGGAGACAATAGACAAGCTGCTGCACAGAGTGACTGAAGAGAAGACCCTGACTGCGGAGAGTTTGGTAAAACTCCTTCAGGCTGTGAGAGCGACATTCCCAAGCTTGGGTCTTCTGCTGGAGAAGCTGCAGAAATTAGCCAGCGTGCCAAGCACCACAGGTACTCGCTTGCTGCTGCCTCTCTGGCCTGGGACCACTCCTACAGGAAAGCATTGCCTCAAACAGCCTTCTGGCGCTCTGCCGGGGTAATAGGCAGTGTTCAGAAATGCCATTGCAAACAGAAACACGCCATGCTGGCCGCTGTTCAGTCTGCTCCCACTGTGCGTCAGCCCATCTCACTGACCCTCCATTTTACCAAACTTGGTGCCCTTCTCCAGGGAGGGGTCCCTCCTGATAACATGTCCAATGTGCATAAGACAAAGCCTCGCCCACTTCCCTCTGAAGGGACGTGTTGGCTGTTCCTGGACAGATTTGTTCATTCTTCCCGTGGTTCATGGAATCTTCAGCATGTCTCATCAACATCTTCAGCACTCCGGCTTCAGCCTCCACGGGAGGTGATTGAAGATGCTGTGGCTTGTTGCCTCAGGCTCTCCTGAGTCCTCCAAGTGACGTCTTTGTTCTTCGACTCTTGCATGAGGTCTTGCATGGCAGATTTGCCCAGTGCAGGGCATCCTTTGATTTTGGGCTGCCGCTTCCATGAGCATTGATTGTGGCTTTTGTTTTCTTAATGTTGACGTGTAATCACGTTGAAAGCTATACTCTGATCTTCATCAGTGAGCGCTGCAAGCCATCTTCACTTCCAGCAAGCAAAGGTGTGTCTTCTGTGGCCTGCAGGTTGTTAGCGATGCTTTCCCCAATCCCGGTGCTGTCTTCTTCTTCATATAGCCCAGCTTCTTGGGTTAGTTTCTCAGCATACAGATTTGAGTAGCATGATGAGAGGAGACACCCCCGAGGCTCCCCGTTCCTGATTTCAAACCCTGCGGGGTCCCCTCATGGTCCACGTGTTCTCCATGAGCACAGTGAGCTGTTTTGCAATTCTTGGTGATCTTTCCAAATAATTTGTGTGGCGCACACAGTCAAAGCCTGTGCATAGTCGGTGAAACACGAGCGAGCATCTTTGTAGTCTTCTCTTATCCAAGACCCATCTTGCCAGCAGCAGTGAGGTCCCCTCCCAACCCTCCTTCTTAATTCAACGTGAATTTGTGGCACTTTCCTGTCTATGTATTGCTGCAACCATTTTTTTTTTTACCTTCACTAAGTTTTTACTTGCACGTGACATTATAGATATTCTTCAGTCATTCTGTTCTGTTGGACCGCCTCTCTTTCTATGGGTCTCTTCCAGTCGGTTGGCTCGATAGCTGTCGTCTCCGTTTCTGGGCTTAGATGAGTGATTGCTTCCAGTGTTGCCTCCATTTGCTGAGCCATTTCCCTTCGTCTTCTGTCAGTTTCTGGGATGCTTCCTTTCATAACATCAGCTTTTGAGCGTATGCTGCCGCCTGAAATGGTTAAATACTAACCAGTTCTTTTGGACTAGTGACTCTGTGTCCCTTTGATCTTTTTTACTGCTTCCTGCGTCATTCAGTTTCTTACCTGTGCAATCTTTCACTATTGCAACTTGAACCCGGAATTTTTTTTTCTTGAGTTCTTCCTTCCTGGCTTTCTGACTCCAGGTCTTGGTGCAGTTTGATAGTAATCCTTTGTCTTCTCAAGCTGCCCATTGAAATCATCTGCTCGACCTTTGCTTCATAATTTCTTCCAATTTTTGTAGCTATTCTAGTTTTAAGAGCAAGTTTCAAAGTCTCTCTGACATCCAGTTTAGTCTTTTCTTTCTTTCGTATCTTTTTAAATGACTTTTTTGTTTCTCGGTATGTGGTGTCTCTGATGTCACCCCACAGCTCACCTGATCTTCAGTCGTGAGTGCTTAGTGCATTAGTGTATTCTTGAGATGGCTTCCAAATTCATGTGGGGTATAGTATACTTAAAGGTAGCATCTTAACTCTCATCTACAGCTTCAACCTGGACCTGTGTAGGAGCATAGTTGGTCCTTGACCTTGTTCTAATTGATGATACTGAGTGAGTTTGATTCCTGTGGATTCAGCCAGTGAGACCCCTGTGTCTAGCTGCTGTTTGTTATTTTTTAAAAAGACGGTTGCAATGAGTAAGCCATTGGTCCTGCAGAATTCCACCATGCAGTACGCTCCGTTTCCATGACAGAAGCCATGGTTTCCAAATGCTAACCTTTCTTTGTTGCCAACTCTCATTTTCTAATCACCAGGAACCACCTATGCATCTTCTTTGCATGTTTGATCAGTACCAGACTATGTACGTTGGTAAAAATCTTCCATTTTTTCATTAGCAGTTGGATATAATTTTGAATATTAGCTGTATTAAGTGATCTTCATTGTAGGCATAGGGGTAATCCTATCACTGACACAACAGCATGACAAACTGACAGAAAAGCGGTGGAAACAGAAACCAGCTGTCACAAATCAATGATCCTCATCATTTCCAGAGTTCGATGTGAAATCTGAGAACCATTCTCCATTCAGCTAGCTTCCTCAGGAAGTTCTGGTGATTCAGGGATTGCCGATGGGTGGCTTCCCAGGGCTGTCAGGTGTCATCTGTGAATGCTCGTGGAGCAGAAGGGCTCAGGATACAGCCAGAAAGCTCGCCACTGTGACAAGCGCTGTTGACAGATAGGAGCAGATAGGACTCAACCCTTGTTCTCCCCAGTCCTATGGAATGCTAGGTAATTTCATGAGTGCCCGGAACGCCGCCCCTCCGTGTCCATCCAGCTTTGAGAAGTAAGTCCTCGTCCCCTTCCCACAAAGACAATTCAGTTCTAGCAGCTTCTTGGTGTCCCAGAGCATTTGGGATCAAGACTGGACTCTCAGGAAAAGGGAAACAGGAGCGCCTTTTATCTCACATGAGGAGTAAATACATCCCTATCCAATTCCAAAAAGAAAGAAAAGAAAACCAACCGGAAGCCCCACCACTCAGGCATCTCAGTGTTAATACTTGGCCATTTCCCCCATTGAACAGTGTAACGTAAACATTCTATCTCACATCTTAAAAAGCTCTCTTTCCTGATGGTCCTGTGCCTTTCCTCCCAAGGTGGTGGGTGTGTGAGTCATCCTTCCCTGCCTGGGGCAGGTGGCCTTAGTGGCAAGCCGAGCTGCATATGCGTCCTGACACCATGAGAGAGCTGGGACCTGAGCCTCATTTCTCCTCTCTGACATGGGGGTCATAGTGCACCTCTCACTCTTATTTGTCCGGCTACAGAGGTAAAACAGCGCATTTCGCACAGTGCCGGACACATGATAGTAGTAATCAGCAGCCTCAGCACAAAGTGTGCAGGGACAAATAGCTCGGGGAGTAGGGCCATGGTGGCACTGTGGCTGCGAGCTGGGCTGCCGACTGCACGGTCAGCAGTCGGAACCACCAGCTGCCCCTTGGAGTCAAATGGGGTGGGCTTTCTGCTCCCTTAAAGAGCGACAGGGTCAGAGACCCATAGGGGTAGTGCTGTCCTTTCCTACAGGGTCCCTGTGAGTTGGCATCGACTGGATGGCTGTGCATTTTGGAATGAGAGACTCCCCAAAGTGTCTCAGTGGGCCACAGAAGAGAATACATTTTTAAATGTCCGCTAAGCTATGAGGGAGGAATACCTGATAGTTGGATTCCTTTCAAATGAGTATGGCCCCTTGAAGGAGTAGTCAGCAGATGGCTCAGAGGCCGTCTGAACAGAAGACAGCACGCAGGCTAGCTCCTCTTTCTCACAGCCTCCCACATGCCTGCCTGTGTTTGGGAGCTCGGTGTGGGTCCTTTACCTCAGGCTGGATGAACACCACTCTTGAATTTGTCCAGTGCATCTCCTACAGTGAAGCCTTCTAATTACCCGCCTGTGGAGCCGTCCTGCGCTGCGACCAGTGGCACCCCCTTTCCCAGTGCCAGTGGTCGGCGACACCAGGTGACTGCATGCAGACCAAAGGCTAGACAAAACAGAAACTCATCCCTGGCCCCCGAGCTGGGAGTCGAACTTTGATCTCCAGAAGGGACAGAGTCTTGCACTGCTATCTCTCCTGCCACTGTAACACCCATAGTCTTCTGTAGAGCAGCCCTGAAGGTTTAGTTGCATCAAACATTATTGTTTTGCTAATGTCCTTCCAGTCCAACCAGGCACCGATGAGTATGGGACTGAGCTACTGAGACGGTACCATGAAAACCTCTTGGACATTTTCACAGACAACCAGCTGTTGCTCAAGGTGATCTCCCGGGCGGAGTGTTTTGCCCCTGGAGAAAGAGAGGTAAGAGGAGGAGAACCAGGCAGAAGGGAGGAGGCAAGGGCGGTGGGGGAGGGGGGAGGCAGCAGAATGAGAGGCAGGAGTGGAAATAGGTATCCTGTGCTTGTGTATTTCTAACTGACATAGACATCCGTGTTGCACAGCCGCAGGAGAACTGCTCTGAGCCTGTCTAGTGTCAGTAGAGAAGGAGAGGCGGAGGCGAGCTGATTTCTAGGGCCGAGTGACAGGCAGTTTCTGTAGTGACGAAGAAGGGGAAGACTGAGGAACACGGCCTCGTGTAAGAAACCTCTTAAGTCCAGAGGGACCTGGAGAGAAGGTGAAGAGTATTGAAAATTTCCTCCCAGAAACACATTCGCTGTCACCTAATACCCAGACTTGCAGCAATGTGACTGGGCCAGTGGCGAGAAAGTCCCTTATGTGTGTGTTTGTGCTGCCTCTTGAAGGTCATGGAGCAGCTTGTGAAACGTGACTCTGGCTCAGGAGGCTTCAGTTCTCTGCTCTCAGCAGTTCTAGAAAAGCAGGCGCTCTCTGCCACGACCATTTGGCAACTGCTGCTGGCGGCTCAGGAGGCAGAGACCTGCCCGTTGAACTTGCTCATGGAGGAAATACAGAAGGAGCCTGGGGCCAGAGCTTTCTTCCGGGCAGGTGAGTTACCCAACCTCAGCCGTGGCTCAGGCCTGCTAGAGATTACTACTGCCAGTCCTCCGGGAAAAGAAACGGAGCCCATCCCTCCATACTCCACTCCCCTGCTCTCAAAGGGACCGTGGATTGCCGGGCAATCTGTCCAAGGACACAGGAGTTGGTGAACCTGCATGGAATCACACACCCAGTGCTTACACTAAGCTTCAAGTCTTCAATACAGCCAGCCATTTGCTGCATGCCCACCTGCAGGCTCAGAGAAGCAAAGTAGGCTCTCGTTACTGAGCTGAGGAGAAGAAGCGGGGAGATGTACTCTTGATTTCACTGATGAATTTTCCACTCGCCCCTCGTTTTCAGTGACCACACCAGAAAGTGCTGCCCTGGAAATCATCCTGCGGCAGAAGAGGCCGATCCTGGAGGCCCTCGAGCAGCGAGCTGACCTGGTGCACTGTGCCTCGGGGGACGAGCACCTTGCAGAGACGGTGAAGGAGGTGTGGTGGGAATACAGTCCAGTTGCTCTGCAGGGAGTTTTCCGTGATGCCTGGAACTCCCTTCAGCCCTAAGGGAGGAGTCAGTGTCAGGAGAGGGCCGGGTCCTATGCTAAGCTGCCCACTCTGCTGCCCTTGTGACCCTCACAGCTCCAGGTGGCAGGTGACATCACCCGCCTTTTACAGATAGGACACTCCAGCCTCAAGGGCTTAAGAAGCATGGCTAGGGTGCGACACTGGTAAGTGGTAACCCCAGGATTTGAACCCACATCCATCAGATTCATGTGGCTCAAAGCTAGAGTTACTCTGTCTAGAGTGAGGGACACCTCCTTGGGAACAGTGTGATACGGCTGTCTGTACCATGTTCTAAGAAACAACTTCTTTCCGATGAAGGAAAGTGAAACGGGTCTTATTACGTGCTCTATCCTGGCTCCTTGAAAGAGCCAAGATAAACATAGATAGAATAAAGTGCTTGCCCATATGGGGTAGCAAATAGTGCCAACTCATTTTCTGTAAGACTTCTCACAATGTGGCCAGCATCCCAGAAAAACCAGGTGGGGATGGAGGAGGTGGGGGAGTTCGTTCATGTCCAGCCCAGGACCATGTGTGTCTTGAGTGGGAGACATTGACCAAGGAACATAAACTCCAACCACAAGTTCACCTGTAGTGCCTTTTGATCCTAGAAGGCCTGGGATCTGTGCAGAAGTTCCTAACTCTGCCCGCACAGGTACCAGCCCCTTTTGGTTTGACTCTCAGATGGCAAGGCGGAGGTACACGCTTCTCGGGCTGCTGGGGAGAGGCTTGTCGGCTCGAGTCTACAGAATGCCACAATTCAGAGCTGGGCTTTCTGCAACTGATCAGTTCTCGCCTGGCTAATTAGTCTCATGCCTGCCTCCAGGGACATCGGGTTTATTTAGATAGACTGGAAAAGAGCAGAAATAAAATATCTTCCAAAATGAAAATTCCATTTGGCCATCTGTGAATGGTTTCAATTTATTTTCTCAGCATCCTGACTTTCTCTGATGGCTCTACCATTCTGAAAGAGGACAGCTTTGAGATAATATCCCTGTGGAAGCCTGGGTTTGAGTTTTCCTTTGGAGAGAAAGTGACGTTTAAAAGGGTGCATCAAAGTATCTAAAAATATGAAGCCAGCGATCATGCAGAATTACTTCCAGACAATGATACATTATGAAAAATTACCTAGCTCCTCCAGACAGAAACATCTTAATGCTTTCCAAGTGTGCGTCATGAGGATCTAGAGAAGTTCTTGAGGAAGACTCCTGGTTTCTGAGAAGATAATTTCTCGAGGAAAATGCCCGATGCTTCTCTGCTGCCTGCCCCGTCTTTGTATCTGACGTTTGTCTTGACACATCTCTTTTTCATTCTTTGCAGTCCCCTTTTCTTTGGAAATGGGGGTCTCCGCTATGCGGGCCCTGGGGAGGGCCGACTGCGGATAGCTGAGCCTGCCTCCTGCAGTCAGCCGGGCTGGCTGGCTTGCGTGTGTTGATGCCCAGGGAGACATTGCTGGTGCTCAGCCCACACCTTTGTCTCCTGGTATTCATTTAGATTCTGAGCGTTTCCGCTGAGACTGCCAGCCCTGAAGCTTCCCCGAGAGCCCTGCTGAGCAGAGCCATGGAGAAACCCGTCTCGGCTGTTGAAATCTGCCACTTCCTGTGCCGCCTGCACACGTCATCCCGAGGCCTGCAGCCGCTCATGCAGGAGTTAGCACGTGTGGGTAAGAAACAAGCGGGGGGGGGGGGGGACGGGACTGTCAGGCTCCTGGCTGTTCCCCGTTGGAGAGAAGCTGCCGCCGCCCATGTGAGAACTCATTGCTGCTGTAAATCGGTGTGCCCTCAACACCTGGAGAAGTCAGGCGCCCAGCCGCCCAGTGGCACGCTCTGTGTTGAGGAGAGGGTGTCGGTGCTCTTGTAGGGTCCCTAGTTGTAAGCTGTGTGCCTCACAGCGTTCGAAAGCAGGGACTCCGAGGGCTCCCAGAGCCACGAGCTCTCTGTTCTGCGCAGGTTTCCTCAGCAAGGAAGATGGGCAGCAGGACGGGTGGAAGGTGAGTAAGGCGTTTCACCTTGGAGCCGGCCAGAAGGCAGGTGAAAAGACAGCTGAGCCAGCCGAAGAAGATGGTCAGCCCAGGAGGCAGGACGACGAGGCCAAGGGCGAGACGGGTCCGTTGCCCGAGCCGGAGAAGGATGCTTCGGGCTCCCCAGGCTCTGCCAAGAAGAGCTTTGTCTGTAAGGCCTGCGACAAAAGCTTCCATTTCTACTGCCGCCTGAAGGTGCACATGAGGCGCTGCCGGGTGGCCAAGAGCCAGCAGGTGCAGCGCAGGGAGCGTGGCGAGGCCGAGGGTGCTCGGAAGGAGCTGGAGAGGCACCAGCTGGAGGCCCACGGGGCGGTCAGCACTGGCGAGCCTGGCGCCCCCAAGAAGAAGAAGAAGAGGCTCCCCGTGACGTGCGACCTCTGTGGCAGGGAGTTTGCTCATGCTTCAGGTGCGTCTGGGAAGACGGGAGAGGGCCGGGCCTAGCCCCTGGTTCTGTGTCGTCACGGGGAAATGGGCAGGCTTAGATAACAAGATGGGGACTGGTTTGGGGAAGAATGTGTGGTGTGGAGTCTTTAACTCCCTCCATGGGTACCATAATACCACCTACTTGATTGGAAGATTTAAAATAGTATTAACCAACACCTAGAGTGCCCAGCACAGAGCGAGGACTCAGTACCACGTAGCTGCTCTGCTTTGTAATACTAATGTTCCACCAAGGGAGCCCCCGACTCACGGGCTTTGAGGTCCCATTTATTTCGGTAATAGATGGCAGATAAGTGAATTTCCCTTCCCTGTCGCTGGTGGCTTCTTATTTAAGAGCAAAAGGTGGCAGGGAAGTGGAACCGAGGCTCACTTCTTGCCTGCTGCAAACAAGTGTGGGGCCGCTTTGGGAGCCGAGTGACGTCAGAGCCAGCCGGGCCTGGGCCCCGAGCAGGCTGCTGTCTCCACGGAGCCCGCCCCTGGAGCTGCCCTGCGCGGCATGGCGCTGTGCCAGTGCGTCGCATTGATGCCCAGTGCCCCTGTCCCCTGGCCCGCTGTGCAGGCATGCAGTACCACAAACTGACCGAGCACTTCGACGAGAAGCCCTTCGCCTGTGAAGAGTGCGGCGCCAAGTTTGCAGCCAACTCCACCCTGAAGAACCACCTCCGCCTCCACACGGGGGACCGCCCGTTCATGTGCAAGCACTGCCTCATGACCTTCACCCAGGCCTCCGCCCTGGCCTACCACACCAAGAAGAAGCACTCGGAAGGTCAGGCTCGCAGACTGCAGGCTTTCACTGTGTCAGCTGCTGACAGTCCAAAGCACAGACCCTGGGGAAGTTACCACTGACCCCCAAACCAGTCGCCAGGCATTCCATACGGCTTTACGAGTGGAGACTGTAGAAATAATGGTGGATTGGATATGGGATATGGGGGGAAGAGAGGAATCATGGATGGCTCTGGTATCTTTAAGTACACCAGGTTACCCATGGAGCCGAAAACCAAAAGGTCGGTGGTTCCAACCTACCAGCCACCCCCTCTGAGGGAGCAAGATATTGAGATTGTGGGCTTTTCTAATGGTTCCTAGCCTCAGGGACCCTGTGGGGTCGGCCCTGTCCTACCCTGTGAATCAGAATTGACTTGATGGCCCTGGATTTGGGGGTCTTGGGTCTGAACAGCTGAGGGAAGGCTGCCGCTCTTTCCTGAGGTGGGAGGAGTTGGGGGTGTGGTGGAGGAGGATGGGGCTGGAGAAGCAGGAGGGCTGGGTGGATAGGGTGCATCCATGATACTGCGTGTACCTCTTCCACGTAGATGAGGGAGTAACAGAAGCCTGGGTATGTGAGGCTAGAGTTCTTGGAAAAGGCAGAGGCTAGATGTACGAATGTGAGGGTATATGAGGCTCCGGGGGAGAGCAACTCAAAAGTGGGGCTAGAGAAGAAGGCCAAGGGCAGTGCCCCACACTGCTCCTAATCTAACACACTCCTGTTTCAAAGTCTATGAACCGTGAGCCGGGCTTGGTGGTTCTGGTTGCAGTAGGCCTAGGAGTCAGGGCACTGGAGCCTCACCTGCTCGTGGATGTCCCGAGTCCCCCTGGCTCCAGAAGAGGCTTGCAGATACAACTGCTCCGGCACTTTCCAGAGTGTTCTGTCCGTTTCATGTTTATTGCGTTTTCTTTAGCAGTCTGGTCTTGACATGCTCCTCGTGTGTGCGAGGAAGGAGAACCCAGGGGGATACGGAGTAACCGTGCAGCAAGCCCCTGGAGGAGGGCCTCCTTTCTTCTCTGGAGCCCAGCCGCCCACCTTTGTGTGCGGTCACGGTCTCCCTGGGGGTGTTGCTGGGAGCGCAGGAGCCCTCCCCATGCTTGGGGCCAGGGTGACAGAGGGGCTCTCTGGGGTGGCTCCATCTTTGCCCTCCTTGCTCAGGCTGGAAGAGCACACGCACACCCCTTCTGTGGGCTCCGTAACAGCTGCACAGGGCCATCTGACGAGATGCTGTCTGCACTGCCTGCTCTTCCATGTCGCTTTCCAGAGCATACTGCCTTGGGCTCACCCTTGGGTGTGGCTCTGTAAGTATGCAGGAAATCTCACGGAATCGTCACGTGTGTTTCCAGGGAAAATGTATGCCTGCCAGTACTGCGATGCTGTGTTCGCCCAGTCCATTGAGCTCTCCCGCCACGTGAGGACCCACACTGGGGACAAGCCATACGTCTGCAGGGACTGTGGCAAGGGCTTCCGGCAAGCCAATGGCCTCTCCATCCACCTGCACACCTTTCACAGTACGTACGGAGACTGCGTGTCAGGTTCTCAGCACGACACCAGGGGTGTCAACCCCAGAGCTGGTCCCCTGCCCCACCCTCCTCTCCTGGGAGACGCAGAGGCCGTTGTTCCATGACAAGGAGCTGTTTCAATGCTGGCTACTTGTCTGGACTGCTCTCTTGCTCCTTGTGGCCATCTAGTCCATCCAGCAGACAGAGCCTCTCCGCCTGCCGTGGATGCTCATAGCCCACTGAGCTGCTCTCCCCCTCCCCTTTTCCACACTCACCCCTCTTCATAGCAGCACCCCCGGTCCTCTCGGAGGTAAGATAAGATATGCTCTCTGAACTGCCACCTGGCAACTTCCCCTGCCTCCCGCTCAGTATGTTCTCCAAGTAGCTTGTATTTCTCTCAGCAGGGCGTGTCCCTGCTTTCCTTCCCTTCTGCTAGAATTGATCCAGACAAAAGCACACCTTCTTCGGCACGTGCACACACACGTGTGCACGCACACACAGGGTGAGGAAGGGAGTCTGATTTCCTAATGGTATCATCAGGAAGTCATGGTAGCCTGGGGTGGCCATGTCACAAGCTCCCCAGCCTCTGGTGTGCCGCAGACGGACAGATTGTCATCACAGCCTATGGGCGGTGAAGCTCACACCGCCTGGACTGAGGCCTTGGCTCTGCCACGGACTTTACCTCTGTGTGCCCCTTGTGAACTGGTGAGCAGACTAGTGCCCACTACCTGGACTGGTAGGAGCTGTACATTAGACATTGCATGGAATCTCTGAAGCACAGAAAGCATGCTCCATCATCATGCGTTCTGGTGACCCGAGCAGCCCTCCCCTCCCACTGCTCAGCAGCAGAGCGTGCTTTCTGCATGCCATGAGCCTGCACCTCTTTTCTGGGCAGCTGAGCGCAAGCACCAGGGGTCAGAGGCATAGCCTGTGTCAACACATCCTTGTTGGGCCTGCCGCCAGCACGGACTTTGCCAGGGCTCCCGTGTGCCCAGCACAAGGCTGAAGGAGTGCGGAGCGCAGCCCTGTCACCCAAGGCATTTGTGGGCGGTGGGCCTGGCAGTCTGAGGACAGTGGGCTTCAGTTTATGGAACATTGGGTGGGATCCAGCACCACCCTTCTGATGTGCCTGACCTCTTTCGAAAGACATCTGCTTTAGTCTTCTTTGCCAGTGGCAGTCCTTGGGGAAGTCAGGAAGGGGAAGACGTTATTCGTTTCAGAATGGAGAAGAACCCAGAGTTCGTTGTCATAGCCCTGACACCTGAGGCAGGCCCAGCCTCCAGGCCCCTCCCTCTCCTTTTACCACTCCAGGCCGGTTTCCTGGGATGTGTGGATGGAAAGTGGCCTCAGCGTGCTTTACAAGACAACACAAAACTCAGGTTTCACGAGCTGGTGGCCCCAGGGGAGCTAGTTAATCATAGCAAATGTTGCTGTGTGGCACAACCCCTGAGCCCACCTGATCGATGCACAAATAAGGGTGGCCAGTGGGCTGGGCCTTTCTCACGGGCAAAGGGTCATGTTATTACAACCTTTAGCGTTCTGTGGCTTTGAGAAGAAGGGTGCCCGTCGCCACTACAGGGACGGCAAGTGCATTCCTTGTGGCAGCCAGCCCTCACTGCTGAGCTACCCCACCCTCTAGATGGCGTGGTCCAAATTGGACATGTCACTCAGAGCTGGCCTATGGAGGGACAGCTGAGACAGTTGGCCACCCCTGCCAACTCCTAGCGGTGACATTTCTGGGTACGGCGTGACCCTGGGATTTCCTACAGTAGGGGCGACAGGAGGAGTGATCACTGGGTTATCAGAAGGCTTGGATGAGCTTCTGTACGTGAAGCATTCAGAGCCATGCCTGCCATCTGGGCCTCCAGCGACTGCGTTGTCCTCCTGTTGGGCTGCGGACAACAAGGGCAGCAGCGCTGCTCTGGGAGTCAGCGGGAGGTTCTACAGTAGATTAGCAAACCCTGAACTGCCCGGGGCTGCCAGGTGCGTGGGGAGCTAGAAGTTCACTGGGAAGACGTAAAACAAGGAATTGAACCATCTGATGCTGCAGAAGTGGTCAGTCCCAAAGCTCTGAGGCCGCCTTAGGGTGGACCTGGGAGCCTGGGACCACACAGCAGCACTTGAAAGCCTGCCTTCCATCCGGAGCGGTGCATGGTCACCCATGTGCCTCTCACTGATGGCTGTCTGCCGTGTTCTCTCGGTCACCCCTCTTGGGGAACAGACATAGAAGACCCCTACGACTGCAAGAAGTGCAGGATGAGCTTCCCCACTCTGCAGGACCACCGCAGGCACATCCACGAAGTGCACTCCAAGGAGTGCCACCCCTGCCCCACCTGCGGCAAGATCTTCAGCGCCCCCTCCATGCTGGAGCGGCACATGGTGACCCACGTGGGCGGCAAGCCCTTCAGCTGCGGAATCTGCAACAAGGCCTACCAGGTGCCCTCGGGTTCTGGTGGAGGCGGCGGGGCGGAGTGGGGTGGGGCGGGGGAGCGCGCCCTCCAGTCTGTCCTCTGTTCCCCTGCTGGGGCTTGCGGGCCATATCTTGTCTAACCAGGTGGGGATAGTCCCGTCTGGCTAGTGATCGTGAAGAGTGCTGTTTGAACTAGCTCTGCTTCTCTGAGGAAAGCCGGGCCACGGGATGTGGGAGGAGCTCTAATTAGAGCAGAGAGTCCTTATGCCCTCGCTGCCCCCCCCATCCCCGACATCAGCCTGGTCATCAGCTGAGGGCTGCCTCTCCCCTGAGAGCCTCACAGTCTCTAGGGCACGGGGATGACGGTGGGGATGCTGGCACTACCTGGGAGCACCTCGTTTAGCAAGACGACTGCTTTCTGTACTGTCGGGATTGGCGCTAGCATTCTTCATACCACGCTTTAGAGGAAACCCATCTAGAACTACAAACAGGCATCTGCCCAACACTCTGAAACCACAGGAAGGGACAGGCCTTGTTAGCATCTCTAAGATGTGGGGGCGGAGAGAGGGATATAGGGGCGCCTTCTGGGTCAGCAGAAATGGAGAACCGTGTGTGCAGCCTTGTGCTGTGGACCCTGGTGAGGGAGCAGGCTGCAGGCACCCTCGTGGACAGCCCACCACCCTGTCTCCAGCACTTAGCTCTGGCCTAAGAGGTGGGGAGGTGCAGTGCAGTGCCGATGAACAGTCCAAAAGCTGGGCTTAGACTCCCAGTCCACCATTTACTACTTGAGTGTCCTTGAACAAGCCATTTGACCCTCATGGCCAGGTCCCATCCCCCCTGGAAAGAGCATAGCGCCCTTTCTTACAGTTGCTGTGCAGAGCTGGTTCATGAAGGGCTCTGGCCGGGCTGGCCTCTGGATATACACTGTCTTGCTCTCACAAACCCCAGCACCCAGCTTAATCAGGAGCTACCTCCTTCTCCCCCCACCCTCTTTCCCAGGCTGTCCAGCTCGTTAGAACACTCTGAGATGCTAATCTTTGCCAAACCCTTGCAGCAATTGTCTGGCTTATGGTACCACAATCGAACTCACCACCCTGACGTGTTTGCTGCACAGAATCACCGCTCTTCCAAGTTCTCTTCCCTGCAGTGCAGCTCCTGTGACAAAACCTTCCCCAACACCACTGAGCACAAGAAGCACATCAAAGCCGAGCACGCAGGTCAGAATTGTGTGAGGATGGGTGGGACTCCACGGGCCAATTAGCGTCCTGGGCTCTAGTGCAGTTTGGTTATATAATGTGCTTTAAGGTGCCACCAACTGAGGCGGTGGGGCCAGCAGACAGTGTGTGCCTAGAGTCTCTTCTGCCTGAGTTTGGGGGACTTTCTTGATCCTCACCCACAGGCAATCTGGGAAGGGTCACAGCAGCTAGTGAGCGAGCATCACCTCCCTGAGAGGCCCTGGGCTGCTCTCAGCTGCACTGTAGGAGGCCAGGCCCGGCTCAGGGTGGGGGGAGGCTCTCGGCAGCCTCACACTATCAGGTCCTTGGCATGTGGGTCTTGACACATTGGAAGCGCCTGTTCGGTATCAGCCACCTGCCCACCACCAGCCTTGTCCTCTCCAGTTCCACTGAACCAGCCTCTGCTTGCGCTCCCCACAGACATCAAGTTCCACGAGTGTGACAAGTGTAAGGAGCTCTTCCCCACACCAGCTCTGCTGCAGGTGCACATCAAGTGCCAGCACTCAGGTCAGTGGCCCCTCCCCGGACCATTCAGGCTGTGCAACTTAACCCTGGCTCTGCCACGGAATCAGCTCGTGCCTCCGCTTCCTCGCCTGTAAATGGGAACAGTCCCGATAGGACCGCGGAAGGTAGCCGAGAACGAAATACGCCTGCGCACAGTCATAAGCCTCAGCTGTGATCACTGTGACGGCTGCTGCTTTCCTTAAAGGTGAACAGTCTTGGAAACTCGTGTGGGGCGGTTCTGCTCTGTCCCTGTGAGTCAGGACCAACTCGGTGGCAGTGGGTGGCTATGCACTTGACTGCTAATTGAGAAAGGCTGGCAGTTCAAACCCACTCGCCACTCCACAGGACAAGATGTGAAAATGCTCGTTAAAAGATGCACTCAATTTCACTCTTAGGGGCTAAAAAAACACTCCACTTAAACCAGGCTTTCTTTTCAGACTCTGTGGGTTGTTCTAGAGTTAGTTTAGACTCGGATAGAAATTTGTATTATCTCACTCACTCTGTGCGCACATGTTTTAAAAAGGCCGCAGAAGAAACAGAGTTGATTGGGGGTAGGAGCACAGCTTCAGAGTGGCCTCCCTTCCAGCTGCTGACAGGTGGCTCCGCCCGAGTGGGACCATGGGAGTGGGTTACTTAGGATCCCCAGACAGACCGTCGGCTCTGGTCTCTGGCACGTTATGTAAAACTGCCCACTTTGGATTCTTAATTCGTGGGTGCGGCCAAACACGTATGACTCCTCGTGCTGTGAGTTAAAATCCAGTACCATTCCTATCTCTGGGCTTTCTCCCAACTCCGACACTCATGTGCCACGTTTTGGCACTGCCACCTTCTGAGTTCATGCAGCATCACAGGCAGTTAAATCTTGGCTGCTGCAAGCTGAAGATGCCCCTGGTCCCGCTTCATGGAATAGAACCAATGAAACAAAGTGTTGCTGTCCCCGTTATCTGCTGCTGAATAATGGGCTTCAGCATGGGCCGGTTAGCCAGAGTCTAATGCTAATGAAGTGTTAGAAGACTCCACACCTTCTATATTTATAATATTATATTCTGTTCTTTACATTCTATAAAGCCCC
Source organism: Tenrec ecaudatus (assembly GCF_050624435.1). Taxonomy (NCBI): domain Eukaryota; kingdom Metazoa; phylum Chordata; class Mammalia; order Afrosoricida; family Tenrecidae; genus Tenrec; species Tenrec ecaudatus. Next base: position 45,768,401 of record NC_134530.1, read on the forward strand.
CCCCCACGTCCCTGCCCCCAAAGCCTGAATCTGCCTCTGTCCCTGTTCTCTGTCCTCCCTCTCTCACCCTCCCCTGTGCTGGCTTCTCCTAGTCCTTCCACCCACAGCCTGTCCCCTCTGCCTTCCGCTGCAGGGTCCCAGCCTTTCCGGTGCCTGTACTGCTCGGCCACCTTCCGTTTCCCCGGAGCACTGCAGCACCACGTCACCACTGAGCACTTCAAGCAGTCCGAGAGCACCTTCCCCTGCGAGCTCTGTGGGGAGCTCTTCACCGCCCAGACCCAGCTGGACAGTCACTTGGAGTCGGAGCACCCAAAGGTGGCGGGCACTGAGACTCCGGCCGCTGCCTCACAGACGGTGCAGGTGATTCTGGAGCCCCCAGTGCATGTGGCGCCGACACCACTTGCTCAGGCTCTAGAGGTGGTTCTCCTGGGTGTCCATAGCCAGCAGGACCTAGTAGAAGGGTCTCTGTGGACCGCTTACTCAACAGCCCCGCAGTCCTGTAGATGAGTCTTATTATGGGCTGTGCTCTGCAGGCCTCTGGGACTGGGGGGCACTCTCCACAGCCCTATCAGCCTGGCACTCTGCTTCTGTCCTCTCTGGAGATTAGGGTCCTGGTATGATCCTGCGGGACAGGGACCACACATTTCATTGCTAGAGAGAATGAAGGGGATGTGTGGACGATAATGCCAGGTAATTTGGGGTTTAGGTTTGCAGCTGATCCCTTTGCAGGCTCAGCACAGGAAAGTGGCCGGGTTCAGCCTCCCTATTTCTGCCTGCTTATACCCAGTGACTATGCGTGCTCTCCTGGGGTCATGGATCAGACGCACTATGGGGGGGCTCAGACAGGAGCCCCGCATAGTCCTTGGTGAGATGGGATGGTCATCGTTAGCAGCCGGGGCAGATTTGGAAGGAGCATGACTTGACTGCTAGAAGGAAGGCGCCGTCAGCCTGCTGAGCCCAGGAAGGTTGTGGATTGGTAGAAGGCCTAACTTGGCCACCCTGCCCTTCCTTTCTCCACAGCCCAGTGGCCAGACGTCATCCTCACATGCCTCTGAGTTTGACTAGCAGTCTAGAGACACTCTCCCGGCTTCCTGAAAGCCATCCGGGCTTTCGGGGTCAGACCGAGCAGCTGGCTCCAGTGGCATTGCTCCTCCGTGGCACTCAGCGCTGCAGCGCCCTCCCGAGCAGGCAGGCCCAAGCCAGTGTGCACTGGTTTGTAATCACAGGGCTCGGCACCCAAGCTGGCCCACAGAGCGAAATTACAGCAATTTAGCACACGGTTATTTACATCGTTTCCTGCCCTCTCTTTTGCATCGCCGGTGTGTCAGCCGGGCCTCTTCCCATTAGGCACGTGTAATTGCGCACCTCAGGTGAAAGCATAAAGACCGTCATTACAGCCGGAGAGGGAAGCCATGCAAATTCTGGGATCTCAGCCTGGACACTGCCCCAGCAGCCTCGTGATTTTCCCTTCCAGGTGACCCAGGCGCCGGCGCCGGCGGCCCCCGCTGAGCAGGTGATCACGCTGGAGGAGACCCAGCTGGCTGGCTCCCAGGTGTTTGTGGCTCTGCCGGACTCCCAGGCCTCTCAGAGCAGCTCTGAGCTGGTGGCGGTGACAGTGGAGGACTTGCTGGATGGGACCGTGACCCTGATCTACGGGGACGCCAAGTGAGTGCTGACCGTGCTCCTCAAGGACCCCGAGACCCCTGCTGTCCTGAGGGGCAGCAGTTCTACCTGAGCCCCAGTGTTCTTATGGCGCTGACAGTGAGTTCCTGGCACCAGCACCACCCTGTTGTCCACAGCAGGCAGGAGGAAGGCCTGACTTGGTCTCACGGGCCTGCTGCTCTGCTCTCTGCCATCATCCATCCCCAGATAAATTGTCACTTCTAATGTGGAGGCTGGAGGAGTGGTGGGCTGGGAACTGATGGACCGAGGTTGCTAGAAAGCACATTGTGCTGGCTGCCCTCAGTGTGCAGAGTGACAGGGCCCCACGTGTGGCTGCCAAAATAGGCAGCAGAGCCTCCCAGAGTCCAGCTCTTCGTCCCTCTGTCTGGCCCCCCACCCCCATCCGCGCGGTGGCAGAGGGACAAGAAGCCCCTACAGAGCCTCCCAGAGTGCAGGGGTGTTTCTGCTGGAGCGGCTCATGCCAGGTCACTGCCCTCAGTACCTGGGGTTGGTCCTGCTCCGCCTCAGGCCCAGACACGAGGCTCTGTCTACTGTGGACTAGCAGCCTTGGCGGTGCCACCCGCTCCCACCATGGCCTCCCTGCCTGTGGCGGCCTGCTCCTGTCGCTCTGACAGGCTGCCCCTGTAGCCACCAGTCATCGGACGTTGGCCACTTATTTCTCCTTCGTTGGTAAAATATGATCTGATAATTAATGGCACGTGGGCTCCATCAGGAAGTGCACTTAGGTGGATATGGGCTGCTGCCATTGGAGGCATGACTAGCATTCATCTTCCTCTCCTCCCCAAGCTAGGGGTTTGCCCAGGCACGTGACCATCCTCCCCAGCAGGACTCCCGGGCTGGTGGCTGGCTCCATCAAGGGACAGTGCTCCATTGAATTGTGTACCTCAAGCCACATGCTGACAGGAAGAGCCCACCACCTCTTCCCAAGCACACCCCAAATGGCCCTGCCCAAATAGGAGGGGGTTGGCTCGGCGCTCTGGTCGGAGCTCTCTGCCATGCAGTCAGCTTGCACACTGCAGGCTGCAAAAGATGGGGCCTTGACATTAGTCCATCTGCTCCGAGCACGCTGGCCACCAGCAAGCTGCAGGCAGCCCTGGACCAGCATCTTCGGCAAGCGGCCGGCCGCCCGCCTGCCTCTGGCAGTGGCCTCATTTTCATGTGCAAATCATCTCGGCCTGTCAGAACTGGGGTCTTCCCGTTCCCCAGCAAAAGAAGTGTTCTAAGAAGCGTCAGCGTCAGAAGCTGAAAGCTGACCAGAAGATGGTGCTCAAACCCTGAGGACTTGGCCTCCGCGTGAGTCTGACCAGGCTGCCCCGCTCCTGCAGGGAGCTGTCAGGCCAGGGGAGCTCTTGATCTGCAGGCAGCAAAGGTGGGCTGAGGCTCCTTTGAGATGGGGTGAGTGGGGAACGTGCCTGAAGGGCCCTGCGGCCAAGCCCTGTGAGTAAGAATGCAGGTGCCCATGAGCCAGAGGCAGTGCCTGAGTGCCACTGAAACGTCTCCCAGACAAAAAGCAAAACCAGAAAAATGAATTGCTGAGGTCTTGTCAGGGAAAGTGATCTTTGAAAGCCTTCTGAGTAGAGAAAGCTACACATTTTAGACCCAAGCTTCAGATCCTTGCAAGTAAGGAGTCGCCTTTCTCGGGTTCCTGAGAGACCCAGACTGAGACAGGCACTACTTTTCCCGGAGCACACAGTGCACAAGGCAGTGCACGGGGGAGGCAGGGTGGCAGGGCCGCTGGGGCGGTCCTCAGTTAAGGTCCGCACGGACTGTGATCTGTGCTGCCGGGGAGCCTCTTAAAGGGAGGATTAGCTGCCTGTGACTTGACGGTGTTGCGGAGCCTTTCCCCACTCAACTTTCCTCCCATGTCTGCCCAAGAGACCTTCAGAATGGCTGCCCCCGAGGACACGCTCAGACGAGTCTGCCTCATTTACACTCCTTATGGCAGTGGGGGTGGTTTGCCTCATTCCCACGGGTGCCAACCTCCTGGCCCCTGGGCTGACTGGTGGCCTGTGCTGTGGGGAGGCGGTTGCTGCAGGCTTTGGGGAGCCTGTGGGTCTGGGGCAGTGGACACCGGAGCGCCATCACCAAACTGCGAGGAGGAAAGGGCCCTGTGGGACCAGGATTTGTCCGTCACAGAGAGGTGAGCAGCACCCAGGCAGTTCTGGTGAACTTGGCCTAGGAAGACAAGGCTCCTGTCATCTCCGGAACTGAGGGGCCTGAGACAAAGGCTTGATTTGTGAGTCTTGAACAGCCTGCCTCTTCACTCAGAAGCTTCAAGTAGAAACTTTTGAGCCCAGACCGTGAATACTGGGTCCCCCCTGACCTCCCCACCCCCTGTGGACTCCAGGAAGTATAGCATCCTCATCTCTGAGAGTGAACCCCTGACTGAATATGGATGGTAGGGACGGGCAGAGAAGACAGACAGTCAGCCACTGGGCAGCAGAGCCTGTCCTCGCCTTATGAAATCAGGTGAAATCTCAGGAGTGACGCCCCAGAGTGCCTCCTGGCCCCAGCTATTGGCCTTCCTTTCCCCACAACTGTAGGGGGCAAGATATGCAGGTGAAGTAATGGTGATGGGGGTGGGGAGGGGGCAGTGCTTTTGTCTTTAGTTTTCAGCCGTGATAAAGTTGAAAACCGTGAACTGGCTAAGTTCTGGAGGGAGCAGTCCCCCTCAGACACCGGGGCAGTTGGGTGACTGCAGAGAGGTGGGTATTGTTTGTAGTATCTGGGCTGGACTAGAAAGGTGACCAGTGAGACCGAAAATGCAGGAGGCTGTAATCAGCCCTCCCAAAGGAGGGGCTCAGCAGCCCCAACCTCGCTCTCCTTGACCCAGTGTATCCCAGGGGGTACATGGGAATAAGGTTGAAAAGTGGATTTTCCAAACAAAAGGGTTTGGAAGGGCGTGTCAGAGGAAGCTGGGAATTGTTCTGTTGCCATGGAAAACCCTGGGGCTGGTGGGACCTGGGCCAGAAGCAGGGAAGCACAGACGGAGACAGGCTCAGAAAGTGGCGACACCTACAACTTGGCCTCTGAGAGAGAAGCTGTCTGCGTGAGGGCTACATCGTGGAGGGAAAATCACTCCAAATCGTGAACATGTGCTTTTTTTTATCAAGGCCCGCCACACCCTTTTACCCATGGACAGGACAGCGAGTGAGATGCTGTATAATTTTATTACAAACTATTATACATATCCAACTTGTACTAATGTATATAAATAAAATACATACTTTGAAGAAAAAATAAACTATGCTTCCTAAGTTTCTAATGGGTGGTGCTGGTGATGCCCGCATTCTCTTCCCTCCTGGGCAGCTGTCACCTCAGCGGGGAGGGCTAGAAAGGCCCAGTTTCCTAGCATTGGAAGCAGCAAGGAGGGTTGGTGTCCTGTCCGGTGGAGTCTCCATAAACCCTCTTTCCCAGGGAAGTTGGGATTGAGGCGGGGGCAGAGGAGTTAGTGTTGAAGTCTTTGGTGGCCACCCTGGGTCCCTCCCAGCTCTAGCCCTTGGAACTGTGACTGAGTTGAGGTGCTTTGTTCTCTGAGCTCCCTCTGCGGGCGCTTACAGAGGGCAGTATGCATTAAAGGCGGGGCCTAATAAGTGCCGTGTGGGCATCAGCTGACCTGAGCAAAGTCTGTCAGGCCCGGTCAGCTGCCCCTGCATGCGTAGCACGGAGGAGAAGTCCATCCATCCGTGCACCACTGCGCATCCCCTCCACATGTCTTCTTCTGCTGCTGGCTCTGAAAGGATTCCCTGCGACACCCACTCCCGTTCCTCTAGCTGTTGGCTCTCCATGCTCCTGAGCGTGGAGTGCTGAGCAGATAACTCATAAAATAAGCAGAAACCTTTCCAGCGAGCAGCTGAAAATGTCACAGTGCTAGGAGCCAACGGGATGGGAGGGAGGTGCGCTGATCGTACACACGTGAGCTCGGCAGTCAGAGCCAGTGTGCCGGCCCGGGAGACGGGGCCTGGTCTGCAGCTCAAACCCGGGGTGTTCTCCTGGGACAGGCCTCGGGGAGCGTCAGGTGACCCTGGTCTAGATCCACAGAGGCCTTTTGAAGGAATGCCCCCATTCCCCCCCCCCGACTTTTATTACATTGGGGACATTGGGGATACCCAGTGAATGTGCTGCCATCAATGTTAGCTCCATGGACCGTGCTGCTGCTGGCGGTGTGATTATCGAATTTTTGTGATAGGGAAACAAATGCTTTTGAATAAAAATAAATAACAAAAAATAATAAAAGTTTATTGAGCCAAAAAAAAGAAAAGAAAGGCATGCCCCTTTGTTGAGAAGCCGGAGCTGTCTTGTGTCCTATTTGGAGCAGCTACCCCCAAGGTGTCCCAGGCAGCCTCAAGGCACCACTGTTACATCGAGTGGACACCAGCCCTGAAAGTGGGTAAGCACAGAGGTGAGGAACTGCTGGGTACTGGCCAGGCCCAGCCACGTGCAAGGGGGGCCCGGTGGAGGAAAGGCCGTGGGCTTAGCAGCTTCCCAGCTCCACTGGAGCCAAGTGGCTGATGCGATGTCTCAGGCCCCGACGGCAGAGGTGAATGTTAGCATTTGTAGAGGTGGTCACAAATGATGGCTGTTCCTGTTCACGATACTTGAAAGAGGGCCGAGAAGGGCAGGCAAGGAGGATGCCCAGCGAGGTGGAGGGCCCAGAGCCCTGTGCAGAGTGCCCAAGGTGAGACTGCTTCCTGGGTGGCACCAGGCAACCCAGCGCCTCTGCTGCAGACCTCTGCTGGGGCCCGGGTTCTCGGCCTGTGGGCAGTGTAGATGAGCGGTCCTCTCTGAATAAAGGCCCTGACCCCTACAGGCCAGGAGAGCACTCCCAGTGAGAGCCACGGGACGCCTGCCCATCCTCCAGCACCGTTTCCCATAGGCCCATGGTACCCTCCGGGAGCTGGTGCTCAGGGACGCACTTGCCTTAAGGAGCACTCGCCATGGCCCCGTGTGACCATCCCTCAAGACCAGGACCTTCTCTCAGAAATATCCCAAGACTCCCATGGTCACTGAGAAGCGTGGGTCTAGGACAGAACCACACTCATTTCTACCTGTGGGTTCTCCCTGGGCTCTCCTGTACATCTACCTGTGTCCCCCAGCACCCCCCAATCACCCAGGGCTACCAGCGTTCAGGCCCACATCTAGCAAGACACTAGTGGTGGTGGTGGTCATTGGATTGACCCCTGACTCGTAGAACAAAAATCTTCCCAGTCCTGTGGTTATGGATCAGACTACTCAGGGTTTTCATTGGCTGATTTTTAAGAGTAGGATCACCAGGCCTTTGTTCCTAGCCTGTCTCAGTCTGGAAGCTCGACTGAAAGTTGTCCCACACCCCGGCTACACTCAAGCCTCCACTGGGAGAAAAACGGCCAGGAATCAAGACCTGGAGCCTCACATTGAATCCCCGGGGCCTCACAAAGGGTGGAGGCAGGAATTTCCCCAGCAGTGCCTCAGAAGAAAAGCCTGGTGATCTATTCCCTGGCACCCTAGGGCACACTGTTTAGTATGTGTGGGGTCCCCCCCAAGACTGAGGTGGCTTGTTGGCATCTGGTGAAGACGTGTGTCTTCCAGACAGCTGATCCCAGCGGGGCTCCCCGTGGGTGGTCAGTGGGTATTCACTCCCTGCTGCTGGAGGAAGAGGCTGCCGACCTGACCCAGGGCTCTGACCAGGGCAGGTGCTTCCCTGTTCTGCAGCTCTGTCCCATGGCTCCGGTCTGAGCGGCTCTTCCCGGCGGTGGGGCAGAGGCGGCACTGGGCCTGTGTCATGCGTGCTCCCGGAATGCTGAGCTGCGTTGTGGAGCAGGAGTTTCCCAGCTGCCCCAGCACCTGAGCCTGCCTTCCCAGCTTCCCCGCTTTGGTGAGGAAGCAGTCTTGTGTTCTGTGCCTGAATTCATCACAGCTGTATCTTGTGTTGGTCTGGACAGCCGGAGGTCAGGAGTCATGGCTGGCTGTCTTGGTGGAGACCGGGCACTGAGGCTGCCAGGCACCTCCACTCAAGAGTCCAACTTCATATGTTGATCCCACAGTGAGGTTGTCCCCCGTGCCCCACTGGTTCCGGGTGGCCTGACTTCTTGGAACGCGCCTTTCTTTGTCCTTCGAGGAGAGGTTCGCAGAAGGCTAAGAGCTGTGAGCCTGGCACGAACTCCCCAGCTGTTCTGATCCAACACCGTCCTGCAGATCAGAAACAGCTGATGACACACAGCCACCCAAGGGCAGTGTGGGGACCTGCAGCACCCCTCAGGGGCGGTACACAGACCGTCCGCAGGAGGGGCAGGCGGGGCCTGGACCCCAGTGTTTCCTGCCACTGAAGGTAGACGCCTCGGCACTTCTCCCGGGGTCCACGCGTCCAAGCTGCTCCGCGCCCAGGGAACAGAAGCTAAATGCCAAGCCCGGGGAGCCGTGCCTGTGTGGGGATGGGGGCGGGGCGTCACCTAAGAAGGAAGGTGCCTTGGGAGTATGTGATGACTCGATTGTCACAGGGTGACTTGAGAGCCTCCCTCGCTCAGCTTCAAGGGTCAGGATTGAGCGCCATCCTTCTTACTCAGCTGCCCACCCCCTACCCAGAGCAGACACCCTAGCACACAGCTTGTCGAGCAGGCCCAGTAGCGTCTACACAGGTCTGTCCTGGACCCGGAGTTCTGGAAGTCTCTGAGCCCCCATCGTGGACCCCGTGGAGGACTGGAGTGAGTGCACCGGGCAAAACGGTGCCTGGTCCTCCGAGAGTCCACAGCCTGGCAAAGGCCCAGCCTAGACTCGGCAGACACCTGCAGCTGCTGCTGCGGGGGCTCATGGTTTTTTTCAAGGGGCGGTATTGGGGTGGGGGGCACCGTTAATGGGGTTCCCATTGAACTATTATCATCCTTCTTCCTGGTAAGTGCTTACCACGTGTTGGACGCTGGATTCAGAGCCGGGTGCAGCACTTAGTTGAGACAGCATGTCCCGGTGGGGTGCGAGCTGGCATGTCCCAGAGAGGTGAAGCCGCCTGCGCGGAGCTGCACGGCCAGGGAGGAGCCCAGCTGGGACTGCCGCCCGGGCTGCCTGACTGCAGTGTTGACTCCCAAGCACCGTGCTGCCCCGAAGACTTATTTTTTTTTTTTTGCTTACTATCCACCCCTGCAGTCCAGTGGATTCCGCCTCGGGGCCACCCTGAGCCCTGGGCCCCTAAAGGAAACGCTCGCAGTACAGCGACTCCTGGAGAGGATGCGAGTAGATAGAATGAAGTGCGGCATCCAGCCCCGGCTCCAGAGCGAGTCTCGCCCTGGCCCTTGCTCCCTGCATGGCCGGCGCTGCTCTCCTGTCTGCCGAATGGAAGCAATGGAGACCCTTGGGTTTGTGCGGAGATTAAAGAGAATGCCCGGTAGAAGGCTCTGGCCTAGGTCAGGGCACATAGCAGGTGCCCAGGCAGAACCACCCCAGCTGCATTCATCGCACCCCAAAGTGCCAGGGGGGATCCGTGCCCTGCTGCAGAGCTGCAGCAAAGAGGCGGGGGGGGGGGGCGCAGGCGGGCGGAGTGTGCCGCCAAGGCTCAGGTGAGGTGGGCTTGTGTGGGGGAGAGGAAGGTGAAAGGGAAAACTGGACAGGAAGTCGCTGGAAGGCTGGCGCCAACCCTCTGGCTGCTGGTTCCCAGGAACTGGCACAGGGGTGCCCAGGGCACATCTGGTCGGCAGAGCAGGAGTGCAGCCTGCCCAGAACAAGAGTCCATAAATGCAAGAGAACGTTCCAGAGCCGTAGGCTTTCCTGGATCCGAGCATGCCCCAAGGTCCTGGCATCTGGTTCTAGGCCAGTGGTGCCCTGTGTCTGTGTCTGGACATGGAGACGGGCTCCCAGGCGGGTAGCACACTTAAAGGGAGAGGGGAAGGTGAATGCTTGCCTGGCTCATGGCCATGCCAGGCAGCAGCGGTGGGGCTGTGCCTGACCCTTGTCTGGCTCGGCTCTCCAGGGTTTCTTCTGGGCCTCACAGCGACGCGGTCATTTAGAGCAGGTCTCTTTGGTGCCACCCACCTTTGAAGACGAGGGATTTGGGATGGGGCCCAAGCCCCACACTCCAGGGTCCTCAGCAAGTGAGCCGTAGAATCGGAGGCCAGGTGTCAGGATGCCAAGTCTAAGCTCCCCTCACCCCCCAGGGTGCCACCCTGTGCCCCTGGCTTTCAGAGCAGTCTGGTTCTGGCAGCAGTGCTCTGGGGCTGGAGGGCAGAGTCATCTTTGGCACGTGAAGAAGCCGAGGTCACAGGAGGCTCCACCCTCACTCCTGAGGTCACACCCAGGGTCACACTTTAGTCAGAGAAGCTGGACCCAGCATAGCCGCCTACGAACCAGGACCTGCCATCACGCCCACTTACCAAGGACAGTGCAGCTGGTGCCAGGCTCGAGGTTCAGCCAGAGGAGCCAGCAGCTGCTCTTCAGACCCCTGTCTTGGACCTTCCCACAGCCACCCGCTCAAGTGCCACATCAGCCTTCAGCTGACTAGTCCAGCGCCACCCAGTAGGCCTCTCAGCAATGGGAGAAATGCCCGCTTCTGAATTGTCCCACATGGTGGCCACTAATGAGATGCCACTGAACGCTGCGAGATGGCTCGTATGACTGAAGGACTCGGTTTTGCTTTTTACTTGCTAGTGGCACCAGTCAGCTGCTAGCCAGTAGCTGCACAGAGGAGAGGTCAGTGACAGCACCATAGAGACTGTCACCACGGAGGGTCCCCTTCCCATAGGGAGTCGCCTTGGGTCAGAATCAACTCCACAGGGACAGGTTTGTTTAAGGCTTCAAAACACTAAACTTTGAGTATTTGGGGACCATGGCATTAGGCAGAATCGAAGTAGAGGCTCAGGGGATGGAGCTCACATAGGAAGTGGCTGAGCCCAAATTCAAACCGATGCCAGCCAGATATCAAAGCCTGTGCCATTCTGCTGGAGCCTGGTGTCAGGAGGGAAGTGTCCGTGGAGTAGACAGCCTCCTCGCTTTGTGCATGTTCGGTTCATGTGAGCACAGGGTCCCCATCCTGTGCCCTCCTTCCTCCTGCCTTCATCCCGGTCCAGAATGATGCCATCTGTTGAGAGCCTGTCCGCTGCAGGCAGTGTGCCAGGCTCTACCTCCATCACGGCCACTCCTGGCACTCTACAACAGTGGCAATGGCTTTCTGCTGCACGGATGAGCATATTGAAGTTGGAAATGATGGGAAAACTCGTCCAAGGCCACCAGCTTTGCTGTCAGGGCCACCCTGGTGTAACACAATGGCTGTTGAGCCCTATCCTCGTGGCTGTTCCTCTCCAACTCAGACCAAAGCCAACGTGAGCTTAGTACCACAGAGGCGCCCCAGGAGCCTAACTCCCTCCCAGTCTTTCATTTCGCTTTCACTTTTTATTGTGATTGGAGTGAAAGTTGGCACAGCAAATTGGTTTTCCATTCCACAAGCCATAGGCGCTTTGTTTGTGACACTGGTCGCCATCCCCACGATGGACCGTGCTCCTGCCACGTCCTCTGTGTTCACAGCTTCCGTCTGTCCTCCTTTCCTGTCCCTTCTTCCTGCCTTCTGAGCTTCATCCCTGGCAGTCGCTGCCCTTTTCATCGCACCCGGTTGCTCAGTCGAAGGGATGCGTACCCCCTGCTGTATTCACCGTAGAGACCTGGCTATTATTTGGTTGGAAGTTGAGCCACGGAGAGAATTCAGTTCCAGACCCTGAGGGTGTCGAAGAGCTACAGTCTCTGGGGTGCCACCAGTCTCTCTTAGACCAAAAATCCTGGGGCGTTTCTTTACAATTTGGGGGGTGCCCCACATTTTACTCCCAGTCTCTCTATCCAGCATCTCCTAGTGTGATGCTTTTCAGCGCAGGTGGCCATGGCACCTTCTTTCTCTCTCTGGCCTCAGGGTCACGGGAGCAGCGGTTTGCGTGCTGTTCTTTGGACGAATTGTTTCTCTGAGCCTTTGACTTTCTTCGCTCTTTGCTCTTGATCGTGGGAGCCAGCTGACCACTCACACGCGTTTAAGATCCTGGTCACCACCCCCCAGAGTAAGATATAGAACACTGCCTATGTGGACGATGGCTATGCCGCTTGACCTCGGTGTCCCCCAGACCATGACCCTGACCCCTCAGGCCCCGTGGGCAATTTATGTCCTCCAGGTGTTTGGCTATGGCTAAGAATGACGGAACAGAAAATGCCAAAGTGTGGCTTGAGACGCCGAAGTAAAACACGATAAGGATACGTGAGAAGTTGTTGCAGCTGCTGTGTCGTTGGATGCCTTTGAGCCCAACCCATCGCAGTCCTGTGCACAGCAGTGCGAACGTGCCTGGTCCTGCACCGTCTGCACAACTGTCCCTGTTGCAGTCCCGGGGTCGGTCCATCTCCTGACAGCCCTTCCTCGCCTTCCCTGTCCCTCCACTGTCCAGAGCACGATGTCTGTCTCCAGGGACTGGTTTCTCCTGACAACATGCCCAAAGTATGTACGGCAAACTCGCCATCCTTGTCTCCAAGGAGCACTCTGGCCGTACTTCTTCAGGCAGATCAGTCTGTCCTTCTAGCAGACCGTGGTAATTTCAATAGTCTTCTCCAGCACCACAATTCAAATGCATTGATTCTTTGGTCTTCCTTATTTAATGTCCCACTTTCACATGTGTAGGGGCCACTGAACACACCACGGCGTGGGTTGGGTGCACGTTAGTCCTCAAAATCACCTCCTTGCTTTTGAATACAGAGGTCCTGTGCAGCCCATCCTAGTAGTGGGACCGCTGGGTCATGCAGTATTTTCTGTTTCCAGTTGGGTAAGGAAGCACCACACCATTTTCCACAGAGATGGTGCCATTTTACTGTCTACCCGCAGTGTTCGAGGGCTCTAGTCTCTCTGCCCTCACTGTTTTTAAAAAGCCTTTGTTACTTATGCTGGTGTGAGACGGGATCCCATTGTCCTGATTCACGGCTCTTATAGTGGCCCATGATCACAGAATTTATTCAAGTGTGCGTTGTCCACCCGAATGTCTTCTTTGGTGAATTGTCTGTTCTTGCTCCGGGCCCATTTTTTAATTGTATTATATGCTTACTGTTTGTTGTTGACATATTAAGTTCCTATAATTTTCAACATCGTTTTTTGTCTGATATGTCATTGCTAAACAATTTTTTCCAGTCTGTAGCTTTCTTTGGACTCTTTTGGAAAAGCCTATTGATGCACATAAATGGTTTATTTTTGAAAGGTCGCTGGCATCAAGTTGATCTTCTGCTGTTTGTGCATTTTTAGATATGTTTGATAGTGCATTAATGCAATGTATTAGGGTCCCTAAGTTTGTCCCTATTTTTTTCTTTGATGATTTTTGCAACTTTAGATTCTTTAACCCATCTTGAGTTCATTTCTTATATGTGAGAGATGTAGATCTTCTTTCATTTTTCTACAAATGGATATCCAGTTTCACCGGCACCAATTGTTACAGAGACGATCTCTTCCCTGTTGAATGGGTCTGGGCCCTTTATCAAAGTTCAACTGTCTCTACATGCATGGACTTACTTCTGGGTTCTCTGTTCCGTTCCATTGGCCTACTTGTCTGTCGCTGCACTCATACCAGGCTGTGGACTGCCATTGCTGTGTCAGGCCTTTAGATTCGGGAGTATCGGTTCTCTTTTAGGAATGTTTTGCTCACCCAAGTTCTCTTTCTTCCCATATAAAATTGGCAGCTAATTTTTCATCTCTTTATAGGATGATGATGGAATCTGGATGGTGACTGGGGTGGTACTGACATTTTCACAGCGTTAAGTCTTCCTATCCATGTGCAGTTTGGTTCCGTGGGATATTGGGTGGCCGTGGGTTGGAGTGGAACTCAGCAGCACCTAAGAGCAACAGCACCACGCCCATGGTACACTCTTCCCTTTATGAAGATCCAGTTTAGTTTCTCTTAACCCCGTTTTTCGTTGTTTTATTTTGTTTTTGTATTAGTGTTATGGGGTTTTCTTTGTATAAGTCTTTTATGTCTCTTGTTTGATGTAACCCTAAGTTATTTCATCTTTTGGCTGGCGATTGAAAATGTTATTTTTTTCTGAGTTCTTTTTGTCAGCATGGAGGAATTCAACTGGTGTTGTATGTTGAGCTTATTGCATCTTCCTGTGAGTTCTAGTGTTTTCTTGTTGCGCCTCTAAGGTTTTCTGTGTATAGGGGTCATGCCATCTGCTTGATTACTTCTTTGCCCATTTACCCAAGCAGGACTCACTGCCATCGAGCCAATTCTAGCTCAGGACAACCCTCCAGGCGAGGGTGGAACCATCCCTGGCAGTTTCTGAGACTGTGAGCTCTTTACAGAAGCAGACAGCCTCGCCTTTCTCCCGTGGAGCAGCTGGTGGATTCAAACTGCTGACCTGCTTAGCAGCCTAGTGGATAGTCCCCTTTGCCACCATGCCTCCAGCTTGGCCAGTTTGAGTACCCTTTATTTCCCTTTCTTGCCTTATTGTGCTAGGTAGTAATCCCAATACAGCATTGAATCGGAGTGGTGTAAAGACCATCTTTGGGGCTGTGGAGCCTACTGGTGGCTGCCCTGTGACTTTGGGAAACCGACCCTCCCAGCGTTCTTCTTCTTCCCTGTGGAAAGGGGAAGGGTAATGGTACTGCCTACCTCACAGGCATGTACAGCACCCAGAGTAAAGCCTTGTGCACCAAGGTGCAGGGCCGCAATAGGTGGTGGTTACCTGCTCTTCGTAGCCTTGACTCGGGCGCCCACAGGCACTGGGAGAAGAGACCCCATTTCAGAAGGCCCACCCCTGACCTGGGCGGGGCCTGAGCCAGTGCTTTGGGGGTGTGAGTCTGCCAGGCTAATCAGGGTAGCAAGACCTGGTATAGGGAAGACTGATACTCTACAGACTTGAACCTCCAGGCTGTGGGGGCTTCGGAGGTTGGCCAGACCTTCCCCACAAGCCTTACTGGGGCTTCCACCCTGAATGCCAGGTGAGGAGGAGGCCAGAGAGCTTCAAGCCTCGATATGAGGCCCGGGCACCGCAGCCAAGCACACACACTGGGGCAGGACTTGCCTGCCTGCTGGCCTCTGCCTGCTCCAATGTCCTTCTGAGCTGCACCCATGCCCTCTGCCAGCCTCCCGCAGCTTCTCCCCGTCATCAGACACAGCTCCAGTGCTGTGTCCCCTCCCTCCAGCAGCCAGCCGCTAGGTCCCCATGTGCCTGTGTTTGTGTTCACTCTGCCGCAGAAACCCGGCCTCTCGGCGTGACCAGTGCAAAGAGGGAAGGACAGACAAGAACAGAGCTAGCCACCGTGCCTGGGACAGCTGCCCTCCGCCACGCCCCCTCACACCTCCCCAAACCATCCGTACCAAGCATTTACTGTGGGCCAGACGCTGGGTCACCACAACAAGCCGAGGGGCTGGAAGCGCTGCCCACGTTCCATGTAGTAGGGAGGCCAACAGAAAAGACTACAGAGCATATTACACGCTAAATAAGTGCCAAGGGGAGGGAGGGAAGGAGGGAGGGACAAAGACTAGAACGCACGTTCACTTGGTCCCCGTCCAGGTGCTGGGGACCTCGGGAGCTCCCCGACACTGCCCTGATGAAGTCCCCAGACTAGTGATGGCACTGAGAAAATAGATGGTCTTTAGTCCTGGTGACAAGGGTCCTGCCACGGCCAGCGGTGGGAGGGGGTGGGGGTTATCAAGAGGTTCCAGAACTAGGTGGAGCAGAGAGTCCAGGTGAGATCAGTCTGCCGGCTGCTAACTCCCTGTCAGGGGCACGCAAAGCCACCTGCAGATACTTGCTTTGGGTCATACAGAGGGGGCAGGGGTTCCCGATGCACCCAGCGCACCCCAGCCAGCTACCGCCCCGCTCTGCACTCCTGGCCTGCGTTGCAGGGAGTGCTGATAGGGGCCACAACCACCCCCCTCAGGGAGGGACTTGCTCTCCGCTTTGCAGGCGAGGAGACTGAGATACAGCATGGTGGGTGAGAAGACCCAGAGGTTGTGGGTGTAGGGAGGCAGGTTCAGGGCCCCCACAGGCTTCTAGACTCAGGCCTGGAAGCCAGCTGTCCGGTGGGTGGACTGCCCTGCCCATCTCAGAGCCCCATCTCTCGCTCTTCTGAGCCGCTGACAAGCAGAATACATGCTGGGGGTGGGGTGGGAGCCCTCAGGGTGGCCGGAGGCCCTAGGGACCCCACGCTGGGAAAAGGAAGGCCCAAGGGGGCTTACAAGCTGCCTTCTCAGACCTTTCAACTGTCAGAGGGATCTGCTGAGCACTCAGCTCCAAACCCCAGCGCCAAGATGTCCTCTCCGAACAGGCAGGACCCTCTGAGCCTCATCACTGCCTTGCCTCTCACGCTCCAGAACTGTCAAGCTGTAGTCCCCCCACCCTCACTCCCAGCCCCCCACTCCACCCTAGGCAGGAGGCAGAGCAACCCCTGCTCCCAGAGCCTCCGTGTTGTATTGTCCCCAATGCCGGGAACCCCATCCCTTCCAGGTCAGCGCCTGCTGTTCCCAGAAGACCAAGAGGTGACTCCGATGTCACCTCCTCTATGTGCTCCTGCTGCCCTGTCCCCCCTCCTTGGTCCCAGGACACGTGCTGCATGAGCCCCATCTGCCTCCAGTTCAGGGCCAGGCAGGGCAGCACCTGATCTCCGGGCTTTATCCCCAGCCTGCAGGGGAAGAAGTGGGGCCCAGGTGGCACCGCTGTGAGAAGGTGGGGCAACACCTGAGCCTCTCAGCCCTGCTGGAAGAGCTCTGGGGGCCTGGGGTGGGGTATGGACCACGGAATGGGGATGGGGTGCCTTCTCAGAGTCTAACAGTGGTCACCTCCTCAGAGGGCTCGCCCATCCACACACCAGAGAGTCCCCAGAGTGCCCCCCCCACCCTCAATTTGCCGGGCTCTTGGGCAGCGCAGACAGTTTCCACCCAACCACTAGCCTACAGCCTGGTGGTTTGAACCCATTCAGGAGTACTGAAAAGGCAAGGCCCAGTGACCAGCTCCTCTGAAGAGCACGGCTCAGAAGACCCCTATGGAGCGAGGCCCTTCTCTGGGACACGCGGGCAGACCCGTGTCCCTGTTTGTTTTCGTCACACTGATCACAACCTAGAATTGTGCTTGGCTTCAGTTGCCATCACCGCAGACGCCACGGGGCAGGAGTGTGCCTGGCTGGTTCATGGCCGGGTCCCCTTGTCCAGCACAGTGCCCACATTCAGCTAAGCACCTGTACCAAGCACTCCTTTGTTTCTGCCCATAATCCTTTGCGGTGAGATTTCTGTGCATTTGGCAGAAGGGGGGGGCCAGGAAGGTGAGCTGACTGGTGCGGGGTCTTTGGGTGTCAAACCCCAATCTCTGTGCCACTGATGAGGAAGCCCACTGGCCACCAGAGAAGCTGAGGTTTCAGTCTGTACACAGCCCCCTGCTGGGTCCCCCAGGCCTCTGGGAGCTGTCAGATCATGCTCCGAGGATTTGCCTCCTGCTGCTTAGTAAGATGGAGCCTGGAGCACCTTCCCCTGCCCCACCTTCAGTGGGGCGAGACCGCGAGCTCCAGGTCAGCTCCTTGGAGGGAGGACGCTGGCAGGGCCCCACACATGCTCCTGGTCCTCCTGGTCCTTGCAGCGGAGAAAAGCTGCTCTCTCAGCTCATCTGAGCGGGGACTTGACATTGCCAGTGGCGAGTAGCCCTCATCCTCCTGCGCTGTCCTGGAGACACAGTGTGAACCTTCCAAACACCCCCTCCATGTGGCCAGGCCCCTTTCCTCTGGGCCCTGTCTCCACCCCGTGCACAGTTTCCGAGCCCAAGGCTTCTCCCAGACCCGACATTCCACGGCTGTGAGGTCCCATTGAACTTCAGTGTCCTTTTAAACATCCCAAGAGCTGGTAGAAGAATAAAAGGACACAAATGGAATCTATTTTCATAATGCCTTTTATTTAACCCAATGTCCCCCAATTGTTTTCATTTTAACATAATCTATATGGAAATATGAAGGTACTTGAAATGGGTATGGAAATATGAAGATACTTTTAGTCATTGTGTCTCGCTCCAGACCACCCATTTTCATGTGTGGCTCTAGGCTACTGTAATGGACGGGGCAGGCCTTGAAGACCCCAGCCTGTACTCAGGCCCGTCCCGGAGAGCTGGGCCTCTTCCTGTGGCCCTGCAGAGGCTGTCAGCACCCCAGTATCGAACTGAGAGGCCCAGGCTGGTGGAGTCTTGGGCAGGGAGTGGACAAGGGCACCTCCTTCCACCCTGCTTGGTCTTCTCTCTCCCGTAGACCCACTTCTGACAGTTTCTCCATTGATCTCTTTCTGTCTGTGTCTGTCTTGCTTCCTCCCTCCAGAACCCCCAAAGTTTGATATCATGGGGAAGACAGGTCTTAGATTGGGAGGCATTCTTTGGGGGGTGTCCATTCAGCCCAACATCACCTGTACTAGCTTTGGGCTCACACACCACGCTATTTGCCCTCCCCAGGCGCTCAGAGACGGTGGGACCCTGTCTCTGCTTCCAGAGGTGGAGGCTTGGAGAGCTTCAAGGAGCCTTTCCTTGCTCCCTGAGTCCTTTCAGCTGTCATGGGAGTGGGTGATTGTGTGCATGATGTGAGTGTGTGTGTGTGTGTGTGTGTGTGAGAGTAAGGATGTGAGTGAGTGTGTGTGAGTGTGAGAGAGTTTGTGTGTATGTGTGTGAGTGTGATAGCATGTATATATGTGTGTGAGAGAGTATAGGGGAGTGAGAATGTGAGTGTATATGAGTGAGAATGTGTGTGAGTGTATGTGCGTGTGTATAAGTGTAGGTGAGCTTGAGCGTGTGAGAGAGCGTGTGTGTGTGTGTGTGTGTGTTTGTGAAATAAACTCCCCAGGCAGCAGGTGGCTGGGCCCTGTGTGGGGCAGCACTCCGGGGTTGGGGGCAGAAGAGCTTGGCCCCTCATTCTGGACAGTGGATCATGAGGGCTAAGTGAAGAGGGGGCCTGTGGAAGTGGCAGCCAAACTTTCCCCCAAGCCCTGCGCCCAGGCCCTCACCAGAGTCTGGGCCCTGGTGGGCTGGGTGGGGGGGGGGTGCAGTACAGCGTCTTTCTCGCTCCCTCTCTCCCTCCCACTTTCCCATCTTCCGTCTCTTCTCCTTCCTGTTCTGCCCACTTGTCTCTGTCTGTTGGTTTCGCTCTCTCCCTCCCTCCTTCCCTCCCTCACCTGCTCTCCCTGTTCCTCCTGCTCTGTCCTCAGGGTCTCTCTGTGGCCCCCTTCTTCCCCTGTGTTATCTGCTGCTGTCTCTCCTCACCCCCGCCCTGCCGTTCCCCCTCCCCTCTGCCCGTCTCTGTACACCCTCTCCTTCCCGAGCTTCAGTGCAGCCCGGCTCTCTGCGGAAGGCAGGCAGCGGCAGCAGAGGCCCCACCAGATGACAGCTGAGCCAAGCCGAGCATCCCTGGGAGCTGTCACCAAGGAAATCACACACCAACGCCTGAAATTCAAATTAGAGTTTTGCTGAAACTGCTAAAACTCATCAAATACTACCTTTGAAGTCCGCTCACAGGCTGGTCATCGCTCTCAAATAAGCCCCTCCTGGAAATGAGCCGTGGAGCCTGGGGAGGCCTACCCCAGCTCTGCCCCTCCCCAGAACTAACCAGCAGGAAATGGCCACCATCTGGGGACTCTCCCGGAGCAGGCCACTGGGTCAGCCACCAGTTGCAGAAGGCCACAGGTCTGGTGGGGAAGCAACAAGACACAGAGAGAAGAAGGAGCCTGGACTAGGGCCCTGGGGGAAGAGGTCCCGGTCAGACCCTCTGCAGCTCACTGTCCGTGTGACCTGGGGCCATTGACCTCACACTTAGGGGTCTCCTCTGGAGGGTCATCTTGGGGATTCCAATGAGTTCTTACATGAGCAGTGCCTAGCACCCTGCCGCTCAATAACCCCCTTGTCCCTATAATGAAAGTCACACGGAGTCGGCCTCCACTTGGTAGCACGAGCTCCATGGGCACTCAGCAGCGCATCAAATGCCCTCAGGGCTCCAACAAGTCCTCAGAAGCCCACCCACGATCCCCAGTGTCTCCAGCCCCAGGTCTGGATCCTGCCGGAGCCCATCCTTGCCAAGCGCCTCTAGCTACAGGCTCGTGCCGCCTCTTCCATGCCAGGCGAGGGCCTAGGCCACACCCTCAGCTTGGCTGGAGTCCCACCCCTTCCCATGGCCTGCCTGTTCTTACCAAGACCTGTCCCCTACCTGTCTGACCTCTGCCTTGCAGGTTTGGTTGTCACTAGCTACCACCACAGGAGAAAGGACAGTTTCCGGCTAACGAGGAAAAGTCCCTGGCATCCCACTTCCTGTTCCTAAGACAGAGGACCCCTGGACAGGGTACCAGGAGCTGGAACCAATGTTGGGAGACAAGGTTGGAGGCCTTGGGACTCCTATGTCCCACCCGACTCTGTGCCGGGCACTTAGAGGGTCCCAGCTGTGAGGGCTTGTGGCCCAGCTAACTGGCAGAGGGCGGGCAGGCCAGAAGCAGTCCCAGGTGCAGCCCCCCCCCCCAAGGAGCTGCAGAGCTGGGTGGGTGCTAGTGTCCTGAGGGGTGGGCATGGAGGAGAGGCAGGGGAGGGCACAGGAGCATTGGCTGGTGCCTGCAAGCCTGAGCTGCTCTCAGTCCTTCATTCATTCTGCAAACTGTGTCAATGCCAAAGGGGCCTGGCTGTGCCCAGCAAGGGACACCACCTGGCCCTTTAGCTCCAGGAGCCAGGAGAAGAGACACTGCAGCCGACATGTCACTGTGCTATGCCCTATGGCGGGATGTTCAGGAGGCTGAGCAGCCCAGAGGAGCCCTATCCCAGACTTGGGGAGCCAGGAAAGGCCTGTTGGGAACCTAAGGTTTGAGTTGGTGCTCACTAGGGGACTTGGCAGGTCTGGGGGGAAGAATGTACCCCAAAGGGCTCAGTGAGTTCAGGAAACTGAAATCTCAGCCTGGTTATTGCTTAGAGTTTGTAGAGGGGGTGAGACCCATAGCTGTAGAGGTAAGCAAGGACTGGGACACAGGATGTTCTTGAGATTCCTAAAATTCGCTCACAAGATTCACATTAACACATTCCCCAAATACTCAGTGTGACCTGTATACCATGGGCATCCTGCGTGCCATTTGTGTACCTGCTGTGTGTGCATGTATGTGCACATGTGTGTGCTGTTCATGGCAGATATATGCTGTGCGTACCTGTTTTGTGTCATGTGCGCTTTCCATATGTATGTGCTGTGTGCCATGTGTGCCTGCTGTGTGCATGCGTGTATGTGCACCTGTGCGTACTGTGTGTTAGATGTGTACGCTGCGTGTGCTGTGCGTCAAGTGTGTGCATGCTGTGTGCTGTGTTCTGGCTATGTGCATGTACCAGGTATGTGGCATGTGTACCTGCTGCGTGTCATGCATGCAGCTGTGTGTTGCACGTGTGCCTTGTGTGTGCCATATGAGTGCTGTGTGTTTGCTCTCTGTGCCAGGGCTGCCGCCATGTGTGTCCACTGTGAGCGCTATGAGTGTGTACAGTGTGTGCCGTATGTGCCTACTGTGTTTGCATGTGTGTGCCCCATGTGTGCGTGCTGTGTGAACCAGGGAGACAGCACACAGAAGAAGCATCCCCAGTAGGTCCTCCTTGGCCAAATGCCTGGCCGGCTCTGGTGTCCCCCTTGTCCGCCCCCTCATCCACAGGACCCCATGCTGGAGGCAGGACAGGGACTGGTCAGGAAAGAGGGCAGAGCTCAGAGTTGATCTGTATCTCTGCCAAAGTTTATGTTCAAGTCCTAACCCCGAGTGCTTGGGGATGTGACCTTCTTTGGAAATGGGGTCTTGGCTACAATTCATTGCCATGAGGCCATACTGGGGGAGGGTGGCCCTAATCCAGGTGACTGACGCCCTTATAAAGAGGGGACACAGGAAACATGAGGAGAGAAGCTGGAGGCAGAGGTTGGGTGGTGCTACCACAAGCCAAGGGACATCTGCGGCCACCAGAGCTGGAAGAGGCCAGAGAGAACTCCCCTCTGAGAGCCTCAGCGAGCTCGCGGCCCTGCCGGCACCTTGACTGGGGCGCTCAGCCTCGACCACGTGAGGAATACAGTCCTGTGTTCTGGGGGGCTTTGGGGGACACCAATGCAGACACCTGGGCCCAGGGAGGAGGCGGCCTTGCCCACTGTTGTTACCGTGGAGCTCAGAGGCCAGCCCATACCAGGGTTTTCAACTGGACAAGAGGCCTTGGGATAGACGGGGCCACCAGATGCAGTTGTGGGCCCAGCACTATGTGTTTGGGGAGCCAGTGCTCAGAACAGGGGGCGGGGATGAAGTAGCATCTGGCCCACATCAAAGCCTTCTCAGAGCAGTGAGTGCTATGCAAATAGGAAGTGTAGTCCCCAAAGGGGGGCTGCCAGGGGGGCTACAGAGGATGTCTGCCCCCCCATAAGCCATGGGGCTGCTGGAGCATCCCCAGGGCTTCTGCCCCACCCTGTGTGTGTGTGTGTGTGTGTGTGCGCGCGCGCGCACACGCACGTGCACACGTGCCTGCATATACTTGGCCGCAGTGCACACAGGATGAGCAGGAGCTGCTGACAAGTGCCCCAGGTGTATTTCAGGGGCCGCTAAAGCTCCGTGCTTAATGGCTGGAGCCACACTGGTCACGGCTGTCACCGGGGATTTCACGGGCTCATTTACATCTTTAGCTTCCTCTGTCGGAGAAGACTTCATCATCCCCAGCCCCCAGCCCCTGGGCGGTAGTGGGGAGAGGAGGTGGGGCCGTGTGCTAAGCTCCCCTATTGGGGTTCACTCGCTCCGGAGGGCGGGTATACAGGCTGACGGAGCCCTCCCAGCACAGACTGAGTCCCAACCTGCTGGTGACTCAGAGCATGTCACCTCTACCCTGATCCCCTGATCCCTCTAGTTTCCTGCTCTATTAGGGGGAGGCCCTAAGTACCTCCTGGCTGGGATGGGGTGGGTGGAGGAACCAGCAGGGCTGGGCCAGGCTGTGGGTAGAGTACACTCAGGCCTGGCCCCTGCCAGTGCTCCCTCATTGAGCTGTGACAATGATGTGGGGCCAGGTATGGGGCGAGGAGCCCAGGGCTCAGGGGTGCGGGGAATGCTTCCTGAGGAAAGAGGTTAGACCCCGTGGGGCTGAGGTGGGAGGCAGCAGGCTGAGGAGGACTGTGTGCAAAGGCCCTGGGTGGGAGGCAGCAGAAGCAGAAGCCAGACTCTGGGGTTTTTGTTTTTGGGGTCATGGGGGTCACTGTAGGAGGCAGAGTCAGCCCACGATCATCCAAATGCTTTAGAAAGATGACCCTGGATGGGGGTGGGGGGCCTGCAGGCAGGGAGACCCTCCCCCCACACACACACCCAGGAGAGGAAGTGAGGGGATTAAAGAGAAGTGTACATGCTCAATAGGTGGCCAGACAGGGCTGGCAACTGGGTAATTCCCAGGGAGGCTGAGTGGCTGTGCTCCCCCTGCTCCCCGCCCCCCTGTCCCCACCAACCTGCCTCCTGGTCACCAGGGAGGCACACAAGCTGAGCTGTGCTCTGGGATCCTCTTTCCAGGCACGGGGCCAGGCTGTCTCCACTGTATCAGCAGCCCTCCCTCCCCAGCCGAGGCTGGGGCCTGTCACCAGCAGCCCCAGAACACATCCCTCAGAGACACCGCCTGATGGACCTGTCACCAAGGTGCCATCCGCCCAGCCGGCCCCTCACCAGGTAATCTGCTTCCACCCAGAGGAGCTCTGTCCTTCAGCCTCGCCTCCACTCCCACTTGCTTGGCCCCTGCTGGGAGGGCAGGCCCACGGGCTGTAAGAAGCTGCCTTCCTTCCCGGGGGGCAGATGACCTTGGGCTGGGCAGGAATGGCCCTGTGAGAATTTCAGCAGCCTGTGTGCAGGGGGTCTGGGTGAAGCACAGCCGCCCCTGCTCTGCAGTACAGTGGAAGCCAAGGCTGGGCTTTCACCCCGTCTTCAGCTCTGATCTAGTTGAAAATTCTGCATCGGGGACTATTCCAGATTCTGTGGGACTCTAGGCGACCACTGAACATTAGCTTCTGAGTGACACCCCGTCGCCTTCCGTAGACACCCTACCACCACCTGCCCAGGTTGCTGTCTGGCCGAGAGGGCACTTGTGGGTAAAGAAGGTAGGAATCCCTGCTCATGTCTCACTCGGGCCACTTACAGGCTGGGTGACCCTTGGACTTTCAGGGACCCTGATGTACTAGGTAGATCCCCTGTAGCACGGTGTGAGGCAGGATGGGAGGGGAGCCACATGCGCAGCCTAAGGTGGGCACCTCATGAATGACGCCCCTTCCAGCTGCTGACTCCCCCTCCATGGCCTCTGCCCTGGGTTGACCCACAGCCTGGCCCCGCCAGAGGGAGATGGGTTAATAAGGTAGGTGAGAGCACACTGGCGGGGTTTCTGGTCCCAGATCTGCTGCTGGCTGGGTGACTTAGGGATGCTCAGGTTTCTCTCCCGCTGCCATGCCATGCTCTGCCCAGGTCCACCGGTGCCAGCCAACCTGCAGTTCCTCAAGGGCAGATGCTGTGATCCCCACACCCAGCACCCTGCGCAGCATGCCCCTCACCCCCCATGCTGTCAGCGCTCAGGGAATGTGGGTGAATCAAACTGGAGGAAGCTAAGCTCCGCTTCTCCCTGGCCCAGTGCCAATGTGCACGTGGGCCCAGGAGCTGGCGAGGGGTTTGCCCGGTGAGAGAGCTCGACAGAGGGGTCATGATGGGGGAAACGAGTCCAGCTGCATAGCGACCATTGTGATGGAGGGAGGCAATGGTAGGGTGACCGCAGTGCTGGCCATGACCCTGGCCTCTGGCTCCTGCAGCCAGCTCTTCCCAGACAGTGAGGTGCCACCACCCTCCCATCACCCCAACCTTGCCTTGGCAGCTTGAAGGGACACAGACTAGCACTCCAGAGCCACTTACCAGTCCAGCACATGCACTATTGCACACTATCCTGCGCTGGGGGGGCGCCATCTCCACCCACCCACTCTACCCACACAGCCCCCCTCCTCCCCAGCCCCACACACGTTCATAACGGGATTTCTCTCCCACTCAATTTCTCTCTCTCTCTCTCTCTCTCACACACACACACACACACACACTCATACATGCACTAGATCTCTTTCTCTTGCACACACAGACATGCAGGTTTTCTCTTACACTCTCATAATGGATCTTTCACAAACACACACATATCTGGCTCTTACACAGACACACTCACAACCTATGTCTCTCTCATGCACAAACAACTAGATCTCTCTCACACACATCCACGCATACCTTGCTCTCTCAGACAAGCACACAACGGACCTCTCTCTCTCTCACACACACACACACACACACACTCAAACTAGGTCTCTCACACACATAGAATGTCTCTCTCTCACACACAGTGGACTCTCTCATACAAACTGGATCTCTCTCTCTCTCTCTCTCTCTCTTTCTCTCTCCCTGTCTCCTCTTTCTCGCTCTCCCTCTCTCTGTGCCGGTTGCTCTCTCACACACCTGCAAACACAGGGCTGTCAGAATGCAATGTGGGCTCATCTCCTCCTGACGTGGCAGAATGAAGATAAGGTGATTTTTTAATATCGGAGACATTAATGCTCTCCTTTGTGATGATGAGCAGAGGCCCGGTTCCTCCTGCTCCCTGCAGGGAGTTGGGCTTCCTGGGTAGAGCAGCCCAACCTCACAGGGGCTGGCCAGGGAGCTTTGTCCCCATTGTCCAGATGGACATCTGAGGCTCAGGGAGACAGTTTAACCTCCCAAAGCTGACATGACACTGGGAAGTGTCCAGCCTGGGAATCGAGCCAGCTCTGACCAGCCCAAGCTCTTTGCTGCCTTGCAACTTACCTGCAGACTCCACCTGTCTGCTGGCCTGAGCCCTGCCTTCCGAATCTCTCTGGGGAGGGCCTGCTCTGCCCCCAGCCCCCTCTGACCTTGTCATCCGGCTACTGGAGAGCTCAGGAGAGCCCTTGCAGACACGTCCTGCCCCATCCACTGAGGCTGGAGCCCCTTCACCTTCTCTGCAGAGGCCTGGGCGCTCAGGGAAGGGTCCGCAAGGCCGTCTTATAAGCCAGACATGTGCGGCCCCTGCTCACCCTCACCTGGGAGTCAGCTCCCTGAGCCCTGGACTCTCCTGCTTCTCTGAACACTCACTCTCGTGCCCTCCCCATCCCACCCCTTCGATGGGGTGCTGGGATGTGGAGCCAGAATTCTGGATCTGCCACTACTTAATAATCTGTGGCTTCGTGGACAAGTCACGTCACCTCCTCCCCCGCCTCATTCTCCTCATTTATGAAATGCAGATAATAATAGAACTTACTTTGAAGGGTTGTTATTAAGATTCCGCCAAAGAGGGGATGTGTGCCATATCATTCTAGAAGGCGGAGGGCCTCAGACGCCCTCCCGGATATGGAGCTGCGTCCAGACAGCCCGCCAGGTTCACTGGGACACACACGTGCACACACACACACACACACACACACAGAGTGACAGACACAATCTAGTGTCAGTGGCCAGTTGGGACAATAACCCAGCAGAGAGTCAGGGTCAAAGAAAAAATATATATATATATAGAGAGAGAGAGAGAAAGAGAGAGAACCAGGTGCCAGATGCTAAGGGTTTGGTGTCCAGCAAGAAGGGAGGTGCTCTTGCTCTCAGCTCCTCCAGTAGGTGGGACTCAGAATACACACACACACACACACACACACACACATACACGATCCAAACTGGGCAATAGCACAGATGGGTCAGCCCAATTCTGAGATCTGACTTAGGCCAGTGTCCAATGGTTTCCTCCAGAAAGAGGTACCTGAGCCTAGTGCTGATTGGCTGCAGAGGGGGGATCCCCATTGGGGGAGAGCGGGAGCAGGGTACACTCATGAGAGTACATGGGTCAGGGTCCAGGCCCCCTGGGCAGAGCCTATAAGTCAGGGAAGGAGCTGAACAAGTCCTCCTGAGAGCTGGCCCTGGAAGGCCACGTGGAGGACAAACACAGGGCAGGCTGCAGGGTGGTGAATGGCTCAGGGTCCAGCATGTGTTCAGTGACCAGTGGTCCAAGGGAGGGAGATGGGGCTCAGACTGGGCTGTTGGAGGAAAGGGCAGGGAGTAGCTGGATCCCAGAGTGTTCTGGTGCTTGACTTGGGCAACTGGGTGGGTGGCGGTACCCGAGGAGGCCCAGGCATGTGTCCTCTGGGACTGGCAGTGATAAGGGTTTCACGAGAGTCCCAGGGATCAGAGTCAAGGACAGACTGGGGGAGGACACAGCCTAGGCAGTGACAGAGACAACTGCTTCCAGGCGTGCGCTGGGAGAGATCAGAGCGAGGGAGGTCTGAGGCAGGGAATGAGGGGCTCTGGGTGGTTTGGTTTGTCAGGAAAGGCTTGAGCCTGGAAGTGGGAGCTGCCCACCCCTCCAGGGCCCATCCCGATCCAGCCATCTTCCCACTCCATTCTGCCACCAAACCGTGGGCGTGATTGATTGTGTGTAAACAGGAGGAAGCAATTAGTCTGTGCGTGCCCGGCCATTAATAAGTCTCTTACGTATTTATAACAACACCTCACCTCCCCTGCAAACTCACACCGCGGAGAGCCACCAGGCGCAGGCAGCAGAGCCCTCTGAGCAGACGCGGCCACTGGGACTTGACGTCCCAGGGAGCCCTCCCTCGGCCCCACTGGCTCCCACTTTGCAGACAATCCCAATCACCATTCATTTTTCCTCCATGACAGGTTACAAACAGCAACTTAGGGGGAAGTTGGGAGCTGTCTGAGGCGGGAGCGCTGCGGCAGGGACAAGAGGCAGCTGACAGGGGACAGGACAGGAGAAAGAGGAGTCATTTTGTGCCAGGGCAAATGAGGCCGCCCACCTCTGTGACCCTGGTCACCTCTGCCAGACACTGTTCCACAGGCAGGGGCTTGGGCTCACTCCTCTCTGGGTTCTTTCTCCGACCCACAACTGCCGCCCTTTGTTCACGGGGGTGACTTAGCGCCATGCGAGAAAGGACTAAACGACATTCGGTGTTTTCTACTTAAAAAGAGAAAAGAACTGTTTTTTTTCTCCCCTGCAATATTTTAAATTGTAAATTTTATCTTAAGGTTTTTGTGCCTACTGTTTCTGAAATATTCCCTTCTGTGGAAGAGGATTTTATAATTGCCTATGTAATGCTCTGCACGCACCTCCTCCCATCAGACCGAAGCTCGAAGAGTACAAGGACTCATGCGAGCCGTCACCATCTCCTCCCAGCGCCCCGGGAGGGGCACCATCTCCAGTTGTTGAATTAGCGCATTGATTAATAAGTTACTATAACGTCCCAGGCACTATGCAATCAGCAAATATAGAATGAAGGCTAATTTCGCCAATTTCCCTTACTTGTTCCATGGGGCACCTGGAAAAAAACTGTAGTGCGTGCGTGGCTTCACGACACCCTCATTGGTGGCACAGTAGCTAAGCACTTGACCGCTTAACCAGAGGGCTGATGGTTCCACACCCCTCCCCACTCCCACCCCCCAGCGGCTCCGTGGAGGAAACCCACTGCAGATTGAGGCTGACCCTATGAGTAAACCACCCCGTGGACTTCTGAGACTACAGATCTTCACAGGAGCAGACAGCCTCATCGTTTGCCCTCGGAGGGAGCAGCCTTGAACCACGGACCTTGTGGTTAGCAACCTGATGCTTAATCCATAGGGCCACCAGGCTCCTTCAATTGCAGAAAGACCTAGCCATTTGCTTCTGGAAAAAGATTGCAGCCAGGAGCACCCTTGCGGGTGAGGGTGAGGGGTTGCAATGAATCAGAATGAGCCCAACGGCAATGCAGCAACATCAGGCTGTCTTAGCCCCTCCTGCTGTGACTCGGGGGGATGGACAACGCTTAAACAATGAGTATGTGTATGTATATATATAAATCTACATACTGCAGATTGTTAATAACCTATTAACAGTCCTATTGCCTTGCCCCTCTTCACATCATCCAGTTTCTCTGATGCTTTGCTCCGCCTACAGGTGAATAAGCATGGTGCAAAGATGCACCCTGGTGCACACCTGCCTTGATTTTAAACTGCCGCTATGCAGGGAACTGCCAGAGGTTCAGGCCAGATTCAGAAGAGGACTTGGAATAAGGGCTATCATTTCCGGTGTCAGATGGATCTTGGCTGAAGGCAGAGACTACCTGAAGGATGTTTATTTGTGCTTCGTTGACTACGCAAAGGCACTTGACTGTGGACCATGACAGACTGTGGGTGACCTTGAGAAAATGGGAGTTCCAGGACACTTCACTGTGCTCATTCAGAATGTGTACATGGATCAAGAGGCAGTTGTGCGAACAGAACAAGGGCATACTGACTGATTGTAAATCAGGAAAAGTGTGCGTCGGTGTTGGATCCTCTCACCACGCTTGCTCAGTGTAGATGCCACGCACATCATCGGAGAAGCTGGATTACAGGAAGCAGAGTGAGTGCAGCATCAGGATTGGCGGAAGGCTTATTATCACCCTGTGATATGCAGATGACACAACCTCCTTGCCGAAAGTGAGGAGGACTTGAAGCACTTGCTGATGAAGATCAAGAATTGCAGCCTTCAGTGTGGATGACAACTCCATGTAAGGAAGACCAAAATCTCATAACTGGACCAATAGGCAACATCATGATAAATGGAGAAAAGGTTGAAGTTGTCAAGGATTTTGTTTTACTCAGATCCACAATCAGCGCTCCTGGAAGCAGCAACCAAGAGATCAAGAGACATATTGCATCAGGTCCATCTGCTGCACAAGACATCTTTAGAATACGGAAGAGCAAGGAGGTTACTTTGAGGACTAAGGGTGTACCTGCCCCAAGCCTTGGTGTTTTCCAATGCGTCATATGAATGTGAGAGTTGGACATTGAAGAAGGAAGACTGAAGGAGAATTGATGCATTTGAATTGTGGAGCGGGAGAAGAATATTGAAAATAGCAGGGACCGCTAAAAGGACAAACCGATCTGTTTTGGGAGAAGTAAGGCCAGAGTGCGTTAAAGGCAAAGATGGAAAGACTTCGTCATATATTTTGGACATATTGTCAGAAGAGACCAGTCCCTGGAGAAGGACATCGTGTTTGTTAAAGTGGAAGGACAGCAAGAAAGAGGAAAGCCCTTGTGGGACGGATGGACACAGTGGCTGCATCGATGGGCTCAGGCATGGGAAGAATTGTGAGGATGGTGCAGGTCCGGGCAGTGTTTCATTTGGCCATGTACAGGATTGCTATGGGTAAGAGCTGACTCAGAAGCACCTAACAACAACAACATAATACCAATATCAGGGGTGGAGGTTTCTCTGTGTGTGTTCAGGTCATGCTTCAAGTGATTGAAACTGTGATGGAGACTGTTCAAGGCAAGGGGCAGGGTGACTCAAGATGGGCAGAGACTTAACAGTAATCAACCACCATCTCAACACCTCACTTGCAGGCCTGCCACCCATCTCCTGCCAGAATCTCTCTTCCAGCATCAATGGCATCAATGATAGCTCATCCCTTAGAAGGTCCAGTTTGTCCATGAGTTTGTGGGAAAAAATGAGCACTGTTTACAAGATCAGCAGTTTGAAGCCATCAGCCACTTCGCAGGAGAAAATGAGGCTTTCTACTCCTGGGAAGAGTTACAGTCTCGGAAATCCACAGGGACAGTTCTACCCTGTCCTATGGGGTCACTGTGCATCAGAATCAACCCAATGGCAGTGGGTTTCAGTGTTTTTTGTTTGTTCGTTTAATTCTAAAGCAGAACTCAAGTCATCTTAGGGAGTAAGGTTTGTGTGCCTGAGCTGTCCTGTAACCCCCAAACAATGCCCATCTATAGTGGCTTCAAGTGCCTGGCCAGAAGGCACGGGTCCCTCTGCTATCTGCTCATGCACTTGCTCAGTCTTTCAGCAAGCACTCTCAGACCACCTAGTATGTGCCCCGAGCACACAGTAGGAACCAGGTTGTTCTTGGCCTCCAAGTGGTGCAGGGTGCTGTGGTGGATTAGGGGAGACAAAATGATCAAACCCGCCATGGGTCCCACTCAAGTCACCTCACCACAGAACTTCCGCTCATAGCCATGGGGTATCCCACACACCTCACCCCAACTTGACAGTGAGGTAGGGGCTCTGCCTGGGAGGGGTTCAGTGAGAGAGGTGTGGGTGGAAACCAACCCCCAAGACACCCAGCCTGCAAGAAACAGCGATGATGACAGAGCGGGAACCAGAGGCCCCATCCAGGGCCTTGCCCTCTGTCCTGTGACCGCCTGGCCACTCAGGAAATGAAGGATGGCGTTCCCAGACAAGCATCCTGGTAAGAATGTCCATTTCTCTAGGGTATGTTGGATGGCTTCTTCCTCCCCATTGGCCAGTTGCCACTTTGAAACAGGACAGGCCAAGGGAAGGGGCTCAGAGGGGAGGCCCTGGTGAGTAGACACATCTGAACTGGGGCATGCTGGGAAACACCTGGGAGCAGGGAGACAACTGAAAGTAAGTTCCTCTTTAGACACATATACTCACACACACACACACACACACACACACACACACACACACACACGAGGGGGCTTCCAAACATTTATGGGCATAGAATGAAGATATTCCAACTCATAGCAACTCTATCCTACAAACTAACACTGCTCCAGAGGGCGTCTGAGGCTCAGTCTACATCTTTCTCTTGCAGAGTGGGTGGTGGTTAGCCACCTCAGGCGTTACCTCACAGCACCGCCAGGGCCTGCATGTGTGTGATTTCGTGTCCTCTGTCCTTGTGGGGGAGCCTGTACACAGTGAAGCGTCCCTCAGTACAGCAGTTCCTCCATGCACCGCTTCCTGACACTGATGGCAAGCTTGGGGTTGTATAACTAACCCCATCTTTTCCGGCGGTTCTCCTCCCTCATGACCAAAAACTCACTGCTCTGAGGTTCCCATCTAATCATTCAAGCAGCTGTTGTCAGTTCGATCCCGTACAGTGGGATCTTGTAAAAGTGTAATGTTCAAGACAGACCTTTTTTTAACTAGCTAAGTTTAATGGTTTGGCTTTAAGGAGAGTTCAGGGGATATTATTGATTTAATGTTTAAAGATGATAACAGGACAATAGTTCTAGGTGTTCATCTAAACTTCATGACCTCAGGAAGTCTGGATTCTGTAAGAATTTGAAATTCTGTTCTACACTTCTCCTCTTTTAATCAGGATCCTTCTGTAGCATCTTTGATCAAAACACGCAGTCATAGCCGGGTACCATCCAGTTCTTCTGGTCTCTGTCCAAAGGAGTCAGTCTTGTATGGAGGCATGTAGCCACACATCCCACATCCTCCTACTATTCCCAACTCTCCTTCCTTTGTTGCGCCAGATCCACAGAGGACAACCTGTGAGTTGGATGGCCACTGGAAAGCAAGCTTCCCTTCCCACCCCACATTTTGTGAATTGCATTTCCTATTTTGCTGAAGATGAGTCCAAATATAGAGACAACTCCTGATGACAACTGCCACTCACTCTTGATCCTTGAATCTTCGAGGATTCTTCCAGTCTAGAAAACCCACTTTCATCAATCTCCTCACCTGCAAAAAGGTAAAACCTGGGTCCGGTTGATTGGTTTGACCTTGATATGGGCAGGCAGAACCTTAGCCCCCAGAAAAGCCCCACTTCCCCCATCAACCAATAGGTTTGGGAGTTCTAGCAGGGAAGGGCAAGACAGGCAGTACTGGCAATGCCACGATACAAGGCCTTTTGCTGCCCTTCTCTGCTCCAGGAGCCCTGCCCCCAAGCACCCTCTCACCTGCAAAGACTCCAAGAGTATCCCGGTGGCCTGGGGGCTGCAGCTTCTTCACCCTCGAATGTCTGGCCCCACACCAATCAATGAAACTGTCTGAATTGGTTGCCAAGTTGAAAGGTCAGAGGCTACCACATAAAAATTCCAGATGTACAGTTTCTCTTGGAAACACAGAGAATTGGACTACCTTTCCACTGGAAACCTTGGCCTGCCTGGGCACCCTCTCCTGGCAAGTTCCATCAGATTGTCTGCCCAGCACTCATGGGCACCAGGGTTTGCCAGCCTGGGTGGAATCCAACCCGCTCTCTGCCTCCTCACCCCTTTGCAGCATCGCGGAGCATTCTCCAGTTATGCTTGTATGCTTCTACTAACAGGAGACTCCCTGACTGCATTTTTCAGCATTCTCTCTTAGCTGTTACACCCAACTAACCAGTTGCTGTCCAGCCAATGCTGCCTTGTGAGGACCCCACGTGCTCCCGAGCAGAAGTGTGCCCCATGGGACTCCCAATGGCTGACTTTCTGATGTTCCTGAGACTACATCACCATGATTCCCTTCTGAGGCACCTCTGGGCGGATATGGACTGACCTTTCCGTTTTCAATTGAACACCTTAACTGCACCTGTCAGGGGCTCCTGACAGTGAGGAAGGAGCTCCTAAGTGGAGCTGTTCTCCTTACAGAGCAAAGAGGTGGGCTGTGGAGTCAAGCCACTCTGGGTTCGAGACCCTCCCCGGGACTTAACCAGCAGTGGTCATCCAGGCCCAGGCAATGGTGGATACCGGTTTCCTTAGCTGCACCTCACCTGCAGGGCTGTGTTGGACTTAAACAAATGTAAGTTCATAAGGTCCCTAAAGCAGGGTCTAACACCCAGCACGCACTTCCTCAGCCTGCATCACTCCATGTCACCTCCGGCCACCTTGCCCTGGTGACTGCGGGAACCCCAAGTGAGTGTGGAGGGGGCTGAGTGATGGTGTGTCCAGGGAGCCTCGGAGGCAGGATCAAAGGCTTGCCCTTAGGACACACAGGCTCAGGTCCAACTCACAGGGGACTGCAGCTCTATTGGTCACCCAGATAGCGGGCCACCAAGGTGCACGCAGGGCTTAGAGGTTGCAGCCAGGCCCCCTGCTCCCGCCCCTATCCTCCACCCACAGCCTTAGCAGGGTGAGACCCTCTTCCCAGGATGGACATGGAGGTGGAGGACGTCAAGGGTGGGAAAGCAGGGAACATAAATCGTCAAGGGCAGCATGCTAGGTGCTTCCCCTGGGCTCACTGAATTCTCCCAACCACCTGGGGCAGTGAGAACGCCCAGAGAGGTCAATACACGTACCCAACGCCATACAGCCAAGACTGTCAATCTAGTCTGGTCCTTCCCTACGCCCTGCATGCCCTGCATTCACTCAGAGGCCCTCCCACATTGCCTGGTTCCTGCAGCACCTGGTACCTGGAGGCAGGCTGGGCGCGTACTGCTCCCTTTGAATGTCTGAGCCTGGCTTTGAACTAGCGTGTGCCTCCGAGTGTGCATCGCGTGTGCGCGGGCACGTGGGCCTGCGGGCGTTGGGGTCAGAATGTGCTCTCCGCCGGGGAATTCCCTGAGGGGCTGGGTCCCAGGGTCGCGGGCCCGTCCCCGCGCGTGGCTCCAAGTGCACGTGTGGGGCGCGGGGCGTGCGAGCAGGAGTGAGTGTGAGCGTGCGCACGTGCGGCGGCGGCGGCGGCGGCGGAGTCCGCGGGCCGGTGTCGGTGGGTCGTGCGGCCGCGGGCCGGTGGCCGCGGTGCGGGCCCCCCGCCCCCCCCCACTCGGTGCTGATTGGCTCGGCGCCGTGACGGGCCGGCCCCCGCCCGGGGCGGCGGCGGCGGCGGCGGCGGCGGCGGGCGCGGGTGCCCGCGTGTGCGCTGTGTGCCGGCGTGTGCGCCGGGGTGTGCGCCCGGCCGCCGGGTGTGCGGAGAGCGGGGAGCGCGCCGACGCGCGGGCCGCCGCGGCCGAGCCGGAGGGTGCGCGGCGCCCCCGCCCGCCCGGGCCCGGCCATGGCCCCCGCCCCGGGCCGCCTGCCCCCCGCGCTCTGGGTCGTTACGGCCGCGGCGGCGGCGGCCACCTGCGTGTCCGCGGGGCGCGGCGAAGGTGAGCGGCGGCGGCGGCGGCGGGGCGGGGGTGGCCGAGGGCCGGGGGCGCGGCGCGCGCTGCCTGCGGCTCAACTTCCTTTGCTTGGATCTTAGCTCCAAAGGGTGCAGGACCCCAGGGTTTTGGGCGACGGGGGTACCCTCTTTGGAAGAGACCCAGGGCTAAGAGATAGAGGGAGGGGCTACAGGGTAGAGCCTGAGGGTGGGGGTGGGGCGGGGAGGGCTTCACGGTGAGGGACCGAGGGAGGCACGGGGACTGGGGGAGGGGGCAGAGGGCTGGGACCGAGAGCAAGACTGAGAGAGAACTGCGGATCGGACACTGGAGACAAGGGGACAGTAGTGGTGGACAGAAGACGAGAGGAGGGGTTGGGACAGGGGTGGAGACAGATGGGGGACAGAGAGGCACCAGGAAGGGTGGATTGGGTTCAGAGGACTGACGAGAAAGAGGCTTAGTGATGGATTGAGGGATGGGGCCAAGAACTGGACAGCAGGGCACAGGACAGGAGCAGCGGTGACTGACGCAGGGGTCAAGGGCAGGGGCTGGGGGCCAGGGGGTGGAGGGACGGAAGCGGAGGCAGTGGCATCAGACCAGAGGCAGCTGTGGGTGGGCAGGCGACCAGAGCCTGGAGGAGCCATGTGGAGATGTGAGGGGCAGGCCCTTGAAGAGCAGGCCCTGTCCAGGGCAGGGCTGGGGGCAGTCCAGTTTCTCAGGGGGTGTATGGCAGGGTAGGGACCAGAGATCTGGAAGATGGGAGCAGGGCTATCAGGGGGCATGCACCAGGCTCCCCTAACCCCGGGTCTCACACTTAAACCCCCACACTCATCCAGACACACCTTAGATACCCCAATGCTAACACAGGTGGCTGCCCTGGGTTGGGTCCAGACTGGGCTTTCACCCTGATGAAGGAAGGAAAGATCTAGACGCCAGGAAACTCAGGGCCAGCATCCCTCTCCTGTGCTCAAGCCGAAGCACACATACACAGACCCAGAGTTTATACAGCTCCCAGAGAGAGCCATGGACACGCTCAGTGGATTACCACCTGGACGCAGCCCTGTAGAGATGAACATGTGTGAACAGCTATACATGTAGCTGTGACCCTCTCCCCACCCACCCCACTCCTACATAGAAGATAGTCATATGCACAGAAATGCTGCCAGTGCACATGTCCATGCACACACGCCATATACGTGCACAGAGATGCGTGCCTGGATATCAATGCATGCATGTGCAGGACACCTCAGCCCACATGCACTGCCATGCAAATGCAGGCGCAGGAGACATGGAGGCACATAGCACTGAACAGGGGCTGGGGCCAGGAGTGATGAGGTGCAGACTCCTAGACTGACTGTTGGGGAGAGAGACCAAGATAGGTCCCCTCACGCACTGCACCCTGAGGTGAGGAAGGAAGGGGACAACTTTGGGGCACCAGAGGTCTGTGATGGGGAAAGGGTGGTATCTTTAACTCCCCATCCGCCGAGGTTTCTGCGGAGGCCACATTGGGCCTGGGAGCCGGGAGGTACAGCCCAGTTGCTGCTTCTACTTTTCTCCAGAGACCAGGCAGTATTTCCCACTCCAGGCTGGCAACCCCCTCAGCCCATGAGAGAGGGCTTATTGGGGGTAGAGGTGGCAACAGTTGGAGAACAGGCATGGTTCCGGAAGAGAGATAGGCGGGGAAGTCTTTGTCCCGGGCAGAGGGGTCCATGCCCTGCCCCCTGCCGCCCCCACATCAGGTGACCAGGGGTTGGAGACTTGGCACATGGATTCCACATGGGGCAGCCAGGAGCCCATCCCTGGATGACTGTTGGGGGTCAGAGAAGGCCTATCTGCTCCCAGCTGGGGTCCTGCAGAGGCCACGGTGCTCTAGCTTGGTCAAGTGCCCCTGTGCTTGTCCCTCACGTGGCCCTGCAGGGCACTCTAGAGCCAGGGGAGGGCCTGCCCTTTTGCAGACACCCCTGAAGCCCTGCCAGGCCGGAGCCCCCTTGTTCTCCAGTGTGGATTATCCTAGCACTTTGGGGCGAGCTCCGAGACATCCAGATCCCAGCTGACATCCCCCGGCCACCCCGAATTCTCCAGCCTTGCCATCATGTGCTGCATCCTCAGGGAATGTAAATCAATTTAAGTATTATTCTCAGCGAAATGGAATGGGGGAAGGTGATGGTGCTGGGGAAAAAAGACTCGCCTAATGCCTTCCACAGGCGAATAGGGACGGCTTAGGAATTATCTGTGCTTTTCAGACCAAGAGATCCCCCAGAACAGCCCAGGAGGGAGGCCCAGGGGATGCCGCCAGACAGCTTGCCTATGAAGAAACTGAGGCACAGTGGATGTGTGGGTACCTCCATTGAGAGGTCACGGAAGCCAAACTCCCATCTTGCAAGTGGGAAGGCTGACCCCGAGAGAGGGAATTGACTTCACAGTCTCACGGTCCTGGCGGCCTGAGGGTCAGACCAGTCCAGGGGACGCAGGCCTGATGCTGGAATTCTTTTCAGCTCTCAGCAAAGCCCTCTGGGCTTGGGATTTCCAGGAGGGACACACTGAGTCCCCTGCTGAGGAGTGGGGTGGGAAAATGGGAGAGAGAAAGATGGGGACAAAGGCGGGGGAACAGAGAAGGGTCTGGAAGAAATTGGAATAAACAGCCTTGGAATCCTATAGCCCTTCCGGAATCCAATAGAATCGACTTTTGACTTATCTTTGGATTATCTGAGGCCCCTGGCTGGCTGATCAGCACGACGTGGCAGGGCTTCCCAGGGGAGGAGCTAGGTCCGGGAAGAGGGGTCTGCTGGAGGCTGGCTCTGGAGCTCTGGGTTCCCAGGGGAGAATTCCGGGTGGTGGGCTGTCAGCAGAGCAGCCCAGCAGCGGGGGTGGTCTGAGCAGCGTCTGACATGGCACCCTCCGGCTTGAGGTAGGGTGGGTGGGGTGGGAGAGCCCGTCGTTCCCCTGTCCCCATCCACTCCCCAAACTCCGTCCTGCAGGTCTGGGGGAGACTGCAGTGCGGGCCCCCTCCCCCTCCCCCAACCAGCAGGAGGAGAGAGCTGCCTGACCCAGTTTTCCCCACATCGCCTGAGAGGGAGGGAGGAAGCGAGAAGGCTGCTCCTCTCTGTCTGCACCCCTGGTGTGGGGCCCGCACAGGGAGGGGGACATCCTTCTATGGACCTTGTTCCCTCCACTCATCCCACCTGGTCCCTGGAGCCCCCAGGAGGCGTGGAGAGGCCCCTCCATGGCTCTGCCAGCCCCTCTCCAGCAGCCTCCAGGGTCCCTGACAGTGGGGGCGGGGGATGTAGTGAGAGGATGAAGAAAATCAGCAAATAAGAGCATCCTCACTCCAACCTTTCCTGAGGACTCTTGTCTCTACCTCTGAGGGGCAGGCGGCAGAACTATGCAAATCTTAGAGCAGGGTGAGGAGAAGTTCCAGGAGGCCCGGCTTTAACCCTCGGTGACCTGGGGGAGCTGGAAGGCCATGGCTGGGAAGAGAGGAAAAGAGAGGCAGGGGCAGCTGGAGCCAAAGGTCCTTTTATTGACGTAAAGGAGGCCTAGAGAAGTAAAGGGACTCTCCCATGGTCACACTGCAGTTCAGCACGGCCAGTGCTGGAGCCCTGATGTCCCCTCAGTCCAGTGTCCTGGTGCATTGCAGGGGTGAGCTGGGACAGATGGGAGGCTGCAGGGATGAAACCAGCCCTGGACTGGGCAATGTGCTCCCTTGCCACCAGGTCAGCTCCGACTCGGGAGTGCCAGAGTGAAACTGCTCCTTGGAGCTTCCGATGGCTGAGTTTGAAAAAGTAGATCACCAGGCCTTTCTTCTGCGCCACCTCTGGGTTGACTTGAACTTCCAACCTTTCAGTCCTCACTGGAGCCTGTTAACTCTTTGTGCCCCACCAGGGACTCCAGCCCCCACCCAGCACTTAGCCCTGTTTAGAGATGAGAACATGGAGGCCCGAGGAGGTAAAAATCACCTACCCACAGTCACCTGCTAAGAAGTAGTGAGGGTAGCAGGGGTGCCCAGGGGTGTCGCCCCAACTCCCCGCCCCCCAGCCCCAGTGGCCTCTCTGTGCGGTGTTGAGATTCCCCATGGAGGGCCTGATGTAAGAACCGAAGGAGTGCTTCTAAAACAGATTTGCCTTTCAGAACAGGCTCTTCCTCCACCCCCACCCCCCACTGTGGTGGCTGTTTGGGGGGCTCAAACTTCTTGGATTCTGGTCCTATCTGTGGTTGCAGGTGCCCCGAATGCCAGCAGTACCTGGGGGGCTTCAGACCCCGCCCTTCCTTTCACCAGTCAACTCTAGGCCCTGGCAGCGGCCACCTCTCAGGGTTGCCAGAGGGTTGCAGATGGGGTGGCTCAGGACCCCTCTGCAGCGCTCAGCAGGGAGGAGGTGCTCCCTGAAGGCAGCATGCACTCCTCCAGACGGCCACCCCTCAAGTGCTGAGGGCTTATTGGATCCTGAACCCGAGAGTGAGGCTGGGGGCTCGAGGAGACCTGACTTCCCAGTGTAGACACACTCACCAGCCAGCTCATCACATTAAGGGAAACCAGGGTCAGGCTGTCCCTTACAACAACCTGGACAACCTTGTCGTCCAGAGGAGGGCGCTGAGGCCCCTGGGGGATAGAGAGTCTTGCCCTGCTGGAATCAGGAGCCTATCCCTGAAGCACAGCTCTGTACCACCAGCTGCTTGAAGCGGGCTGTGTTTGGAAGCTGACCAGACGTCAGTGGAGGAGTGAGTCATGGAAAAGCTTGAGCTTGAGCTTGACCCTGAAGGAGAGTAGGCAGGTGCTGGGCACCCCGGCAGAGGAGCCCTGCCTTGGGGACCCCCAGGGGGTCAGTGTATCCCATGGTCAGAGTGGGAGAGGGGCCTCTGGATCTAACTTTTTCTCATTTCCTCTTTTGAAGTGAACTTGCTGGACACGTCCACCATCTACGGGGACTGGGGCTGGCTCACGTATCCGGCTCACGGGGTGAGTGATGGGCCCTGGGTAGCATCTTCCCTCTGGGAGAGAGCCTTGTACCCTAGGTCCCGGGGCTGCAGAGCCAGGGGACTCCAGATTCAGGGATCCTTGTTTCTGGACCCTGGCTGAGTCCAGGCTCTCTGGGATATGGCAGGAGGGGTCCCAGCCTGGCCTTGCCCCCTGAGTTCTCCTTCATGCTTGCCCCTCCTTCCCCAGGAGCTGCCTGGACCCCTGGAGCTTCCATTTGTCCTTCCTTCCTGCCAGCCTCATGTCACTGTGCTCAGATACTGACAGGAGATGCCCCTGGGTGTCCAGCAGTAACAAGGCTGCCTGGCCTGCTCCTCCCTTCTTTCATGCAGACCCCAGGGTGCCAAGCATTAAAGTCCACCCACAAGCCTGGGAGGTTTCCCAGACTGCTGTCAAAGACCCAGTGGTTCTGGGTCTCCATGTCCCCTCGCCTCTGAGTTGCGATGGCCGTGCCGGGCTGCTGTGAGGGCAAGGTGAGAGGAAACCTGGTCACGGCACAGTGCCTGGCCTGGGTGTCTTCCAGGAATATAAGCTCCTATTACTGTCATCGGTGACGAAGGCCCTTAGGTGGGCAGGTACCACCGAGATCCAGCAGAAGAGAGGCCTGGCCACGTGTTTCTGCTAAGACCACAGCCAAGAAAATACCAGGGCAGTTCTCCTCTGTGGCACCCGGTCCCCACCCGGTAGGACGGGACAGACTGCAGCTAACAGCATCGAGTCCACTCTGCCGGTGCTCTCGCGTGAATTTCCTCCCACATGTGTGTTTGGAAGCGCACACCCACACACACTCTTCCACACCCACTCCCACTCCCACTTACCCACACTCAGTCACTCACACGCTCACACACTCTGGACATGAGCGCATTGTGTACACATAAGTTCTCTCATGGGATTTTCAACCCCCGTGGCACTAACAGCAGAAAATGATGATCCGTGATAATGACCACCATCACTGTGAGCCTTTCTTCCTGGGGGTGGGTTTTCCTCTGGGCGGCTGTAGGCAGCCAGCCAGGCTGACTGGCTGGAGGAGCTCAGTCCTTGAGGTCTGTCCACCACTCAAAGTCGGGGCTGTGTTCCTTCCAAGGTCTACTCGGGGCTGCCTCCAGTAGGTGGCACAGCGGACAGGGCAAGGATGCTGGCTCTAGATGACGGTGCTCTGCTTCTTGGAACCATGGTGACCTGGGCAAATCAGCTACCTGGCCTTAACCTATGCCCTGGGGGTGACAGCAGATGCTCCATGTGGGTGTCACCAAGGGGTGAAAAGGGCCCCCCAGTTTCCTGATGAGGAATGGCAGCTCTGGGAGCTGGAGCAACTGCTTCGAGGACAGGTGGTCTGGCACAGAACCCACACATACTTGTAGGTTACACACACACACACACACACACACACACACCACACCGTGCTCTGCCTCCTCGGGTGAATGGACGCCCACCAGTGCTGTCTGGCAGGAGCCCTCGGGGTGCAGTGGCTAAATGAGGGACTGCTCACCACAAGGTCAGCGTTCAAGTCCACCAGCCGCTCCTCTCGGGGCCGTGTGCTCCCGTCAAGATGACAGCCAGGGAAACCCGCTGAGACTGTTCTTCCTGGTGCTGCAGGATGGCTGTGTGTTGGTTTAGCACAGCCCTGGGTGGTACTCAGTTAATGGCGCTGTGCTGACCAAAAGGTTGGAGGTTCCAGTCTTCCCAGGGATGCCTCAGAGGGAAGGCCTGAAGAACTGAATTAACCAGCCAGCGAAAACCCTGAGGGCACCTTGAGGGTCCACCTGATGGCCACCAGGTGCTACTCTAGGTGAGGGGACAGTTCATTCCAGTGTCTGCCTGGAAAGAGAGACATTTGCCACCCCATTTAACCAATGTGAGGCCTGGGGTGCTGAAGGGGGGCACGTCCTGCTCAACAAAGAGGGGGCAGTGAAGAGGGGGCTGTGGTGTATGGAGGGGGGTGCTGGGTCTGTTTCCTGGGGTAGCAGTGGCACCAGCTCTGGTGGGGCATGCCCCCTGCCCACCTTACCCCTGTCTGCAGCCATTCTGGGGCTGGGCAAAGGCACTAGTGTTGGCGGGGCGACTGGAGCGGGTGCAGATGAGCTGATTAGTTTATCTGGGGCCCTGGCAGCAATCAGACAGGGAGCAGCTGGGCGGCTCTTTGGTGCTCCATTAATTGTGACAATGACTTTAACCCCAGTGTAATGCAGTGCTGCCCAGAGCCCCAGGCTGCACAGGATGGAGATCCTTGGGGCAGGAACCGGGATGTCCTGGCGCCCTCTGTAGAGCAGGACTTCTTTCCCAGGCCCCTGGAGGCTGGTGCTGCTGGGCCGAGGAGGCTCTGGCGGCTCGGGGCGGATCCACCCTGTGACAGTAGTGAGCCCCTCTGCAGGTGTGTTCACACTGCATCCTCTCAGGCCTCTTGGAGCCCCGTTTTACAGAGGTGGGCTTGGAGAGTGGAGACTGGCCGGCTGACCCCGAGGAGGTCAGGCAGAAGGGCTGGGGCAAGGCACGGAGAGGCCTGAGCTGCCCGTGGTCCTCACACTAGTGCATCTGGTGTGAGCTTGACCCCCTGGGGTCCCGGAGCACTCCTCCAGAAACTGAAGTCAGATGCCTATTAGATGAAGCAAATCAAGGGAAATAAACCTCTGCCTATCCCCTCCTGCTGCCCCCAAAGCCCTTAAGAGTCCACTCCCCAGAGGACAAGGGGACTCCGTGAGCCACACCTGGAGGTGCTGGCAGAGAACATTCTAGGCTTTGTTCCCTGCATGTCCAAGGGCACCTGGCTAATGTGAGGGGTGCTGACGCTGTCCACCAGCGTGTCCTCTCTGCCTGCAGTGGGACTCCATCAACGAGGTGGACGAGTCCTTCCGGCCCATCCACACCTACCAGGTATGCAACGTGATGAGCCCCAATCAGAACAACTGGCTGCGCACCAGCTGGGTGCCCCGGGACGGCGCCCGGCGTGTCTATGCGGAGATCAAGTTCACCCTGCGGGACTGTAACAGCATGCCGGGCGTGCTGGGCACCTGCAAGGAGACCTTCAACCTGCACTACCTGGAGTCGGACCGCGACCTGGGCGCCAGCACGCAGGAGAGCCAGTTCCTCAAAATCGACACCATCGCCGCTGACGAGAGCTTCACTGGCGCGGACCTGGGCGTGCGGCGCCTCAAGCTCAACACCGAGGTGCGCGGCGTGGGTCCCCTCAGCAAGCGCGGCTTCTACCTGGCCTTCCAGGACATCGGCGCCTGTCTCGCCATCCTCTCCCTTCGCATTTACTACAAGAAGTGCCCGGCCATGGTGCGCAACCTGGCGGCCTTCTCGGAGGCCGTGACCGGGGCGGACTCGTCCTCGCTGGTGGAGGTTCGGGGCCAGTGCGTGCGGCACTCCGAGGAGCGGGACA
Organism: Tenrec ecaudatus; assembly: GCF_050624435.1. Taxonomy (NCBI): domain Eukaryota; kingdom Metazoa; phylum Chordata; class Mammalia; order Afrosoricida; family Tenrecidae; genus Tenrec; species Tenrec ecaudatus. The sequence continues at coordinate 45,811,196 of NC_134530.1, forward strand.
CGCCCAAGATGTACTGCAGCGCTGAGGGCGAGTGGCTGGTGCCCATTGGCAAGTGTGTGTGCAGCGCCGGCTACGAGGAGCGCCGAGACGCCTGTGTGGGTGAGTACGCCAGACTGAGGGGGCCAGCGGGGCGGGCACAGGGACTGCGGTGGGGGGGGGGGGGGGCGCGGCGCACAGACCGTGTGTGCTAGGCAGGTGGGCAACAGGTTCCAGCCAGGGAGCCAGCTCCGTGGGCACTGTGGAGGATCCTGCCAAGGACCCCAGTGGGATGGAAGGTACTGGACTAGGGAGCAACCTACCAGCCAACTATACCAGGCACCGAGCTAAGCACTTTCCAAGGATCAGCCCATTGAAGCCCGGTAACCACCTGGTGGCATGCTGTTAGGGGTCCCCAAATCAGTTCTGACTGCCAGCGACCTTGTGGACCAGAGAACTGCCCAGCCCTGGGCCATCTACCGTGTCACGGCTACATTTGATCCCATTGCTGCAGCCACCGTGTCAGTCTGTCTCCTTGCTGGGCTTCCTCTTTCTTGCTGACCTTCTGCCACGCTTGATGTCCTTCTGTAGGGGCTGGTCTCTCTTGACAACATGTCTAAGTATATGAGACGAAGCCTCGCCATCCTTAAGCTAGGGAGCACGCTGGCTGTGTGTCTTCCAAGACAGACATGTTGGTTTTCTGGACGCCCAGAGCACTGGAGATGTTCTCACCCAGCCCCACAGTGCAGATGCAGGGGACCTTCTCCAGCCGTCCTGACTCAGCATCAACCTTCCCATGCAGAGGAGGTGGTTGGAAACACCAGGGCTTGGCTCAGGCTCACCTTAGTTCTCAAAGTGACTTCTTTGCTCTTTGACGCTTCAGAGAGGTCTCAGCAGATTTGTCCAGTGCAAAGTGTCACTTGAGCTCTGGGCTGCAGCTTGCATGAGCATCACAGTAGGACCCCGGCAGACGAGTGGCGGGTCCTATGACAGAAACACGTATTTTCCCGTATTGCTTTGGGTTTTATTTTGATAGAGGAGGAAGGTGAGGCACAGAGAGGTCAAGCAGATGTACAAGGCCACCCCTTCAGGAAGTGGCAGAGCTGTGGTTTGGATTCAGGAGTCGGTGGAGGTGGAGGTGGTAGTGGTGGAGGTGGAGGTGGTGGAGGTGGTGGTGGTGGTGTGGTGGTGGTGGTGGTGGTGGTGGTGGTGGAGGTGGTGGTGGTGGTGGTGGTGGAGGTGGTGGTGGTGGAGGTGGTGGTGGTGGTGGTGGTGGTGGTGGTGGTGTGGTGGCGGTGGTGGTGGTGGTGGAGGTGGTGGAGGTGGTGGTGGTGGTGGCGGTGGTGTGGTGGTGGTGGTGGTGGTGGTGGTGGTGGTGGAGGTAGTGGTGGTGGTGGAGGTGGTGATGGTGGTGGAGGTGGTGGTGGAGGTGGTGGTGGTGGTGATGGTGGTGGAGGTGGTGGTGGAGGTGGTGGTGGAGGTGGTGGTGGTGGTGGAGGTAGTGGTGGTGGTGGAGGTGGTGATGGTGGTGGAGGTGGTGGTGGTGGTGGTGGTGGTGATGGTGGTGGAGGTGGTGGTGGAGGTGGTGGTGGTGGTGGAGGTGGTGGTGGTCGTGGTGGTGGAGGTGGTGGTGGTGGAGGTGGTGGTGGTGGTGGTGGTGGTGGAGGTGGTGGTGGTCATGGTGGTGGAGGTGGTGGTGGTGGAGGTGGTGGTGGTGGTGGTGGTGGTGGTGGTGGTGGTGGTGGAGGTGGTGGTGGTGGTGGAGGTGGAGGTGGTGGTGGTGGTGGAGGTGGAGGTGGTGGTGGTCGTGGTGGTGGAGGTGGTGGAGGTGGTGGAGGTGGTGGTGGTGGAGGTGGTGGTGGTGGAGGTGGTGGTGGTGGTGGTGGTGGTGGTGGTTGTGGTGGAGGTGGAGGTGGTGGTGGTGGTGAAAGTGGTGGTAGTGGTGGAGGTGAAGGTGGTGGTAGTGGTGGAGGTGGTGGTGGAGGTGGTGGGGGTGGTGGTAGTGGTGGTGGTGAAGGTGGTGGTAGTGGTGGAGGTGGTGGTGGAGGTGGTGGGGGTGGTGGTAGTGGTGGTGGTAGTGATGGTGGTGGAGGTGGTGGTGGTGGAGGTGGTGGTAGTGGTGGAGGTGGTGGTGGAGGTGGTGGTGGTGGTGGTCTGCAGGCAGGGTCACCAGAGAGCACCGTGTAGCTTGGAGGGTTTGTCACTGGGGCACTGGGACCACATCAGGGGGACTCACCCTGATACTGTGGGAGAGGACATGGTTCCTGGGAAGGGGGACAGCTGGGAGTACTGGGCTACCACATGAAATAGCTGAGATATCCTGCTGGGGTGCCTAGGTGACAACAGGGCACATGCCTGTGCTTGAGTGAGCACAGACCCCAGGCTGTGTGCATGTGTATATGTGCCTGCATACGCACAGTGTATACATGAACATGCCGGTGTGTTTGTCTGTGTGCCTGTATATGCATGTAAGCACGTGGCCTCTCCATGGGGCAGTCCCGAGAGAGCAGGAACCGTCAGGAGAAGGAGTGCAGACCGACAGCTGGTGTCCCTGCTGTCAGTGGGATCAGCCTGGCTTTCCTGCCCTTCTCTGACCTCCCCAGGGGCTGCACATGTGTCCGCCTCCCTGCCACTCCCCACCCCGGCACAGGGAAGACTGACCAGTGGGATCATTGGCTCCCTGCGGTGATGGGGTGCAGGGGAGGGGAATCTTCCACATAGGGATCAGAAGCCTGTGACCTGTCTCCAGACACTCAGGGAAAACTGTGACAGGGACCCCGACAGCCACTGGGAATACCGTAGCCTTTCACTGCTGACACACAGACCCTGCAACTATGAGGACCCATCCCTCTGTCCCAGCTTGCAGGACCAGCGCCCCCTCAGGGCTGACAAGGGCAATGCAATGGCGATGGGAAGAATGGCTTGTACTTGGCTGCTAACTGCAACAGTAGCAATTTGAATCCATCGGGCAGTGCGGAAGAAAAGGCTGGGGATCCCCTGTTATAAGATTGGAAACATGATGGTGCAGTTCCAGTGTGCCACACGTGGGGTTGCCAGGTGCCAGTCCACATGGACTCCACAGCAACGCTTCTTACAGAATCCAGTTCAGTCCAGGTTAGGAGCTGTCTAGCCCAAAGATTCCCCAGACCCAAGGTCATCAGTTTTGTCCCACGCCCCTTCCCAGCCCCCACCCCCCACTCCCCAGGCTCTCTGGTTTCTGTATGAAATCTTTCCTTACACCCCAACTGCTATGGGTCTCCACCTCTCTTAGAACCCTGGTTGTTCTGGATTCACTCGTCTTCTGCAGCCTGCTTTGCTTGGCCCCTCGGTCTCTCCTGGTGCTTCCCCGGAGGAAGGCCCGGCTTCTCAGCACCCCTCTGCGTGGTCACTGTAACCAGCAGCTACAACGTTCCCTCCATTTCACAGATGGGGAGGCAAGGTGTGGCGCAAGGTCTGGCTAGTCCCTGAAGCAGGGCTGTCTCACTCCGAGCCTAAGCCAGAGCTTTCACCCAGGCCTGGCCTACCGCTGGCTACTCTCCCCGTGAGAACCAGGTTCCAGCACCCCCTCATTCCCTTAGAGTACCTTGGTGGCATTTTCTGGGTGTTGACCAGGTGCCATGCAAAGGCTCATTGGGCTTGGCATCTGCTAGGCCCTGGACTAGGAGGTCTTGCCCTCTCAGAGCTCCCTCGGAGTGGAGCTGTTCCTCTTCGTCAAGACAGCCCCCTGAGGTGTGTTAGTGTCCCCAGACTGGGTGATAAAGAACCACAATTGCGGAGGCTGAACATCCCGGTCAGGGTGTCGGTGTCAGTGCTGGTGGTTCCTTCTGGGACCAGAAAGAGGCTTCCCCATGCATGCTCCCAGCTTCTGATGGTGTCCCTTGCTTTGCGGGTACATCTGTGTATGCGTGTCCTCCTTGTTTATAAGACACCACCCCCCACAGTGTCACTCACAGGAACTGAGAACAGCCACTTTCACAGGTACCTGGAGTTAGGATGGCTTCAGCATCTTCAACCTACATCACTAAGATGTGTGTGTCTACACATATCTATACATATGCATACATATATACATAGACATGTATATCCATATATGTATATATATATACATATACACATAGACATGTGTTAGGCATGGGCTGCTAACTGCAACATCAACAGTTCAAAACCACCAGCTACTCCTGGAGAGAAAGAGAAGGCTTTCTACTCCTAGAAAAAGTAACGGTCTCAGAAACCCACAGGGGCAGTTCTACCCTGTTGCATAGGGTCGCCATGAGCCGGCATCCATTCGATGGCAGTTTAGCTTTGAGTTTTATATTTTACACCTGCCGCACATGGTGTTTAAGTATACATATATACACACAGAGAGAGAACCCTGACGGTGCAGTGGTTATGCTTTGGGCTGCTAATTGCAAGGTCAGTCGTTTGAAACTGCTAGCTGCTCCTCCGGAGAAATATGAAGCTTTCTACTCCTGTAAAGAGTGACAGTCTTACAAACCCACAGGGGCAATTCACTATGAGTCTCTCTCTCTCTCTGTATATATAAATATATATGATATATATTTATAAAATGATAGATTCTTTAACACTAAGTATTGTATTCCCAGTTTATGGTCTATCATCTCTCGTGTTACAGATGAGAGAGTAGACGAGTAGGGATCTGACTCCAAACGCCCCGAGTGGTTCCTCCTTCCACAGCGCTCGCTCTCTGCAGAGCCCAGACCTCTTCTTCCCAGGATGGTGTTCAAACCTTTACACCTGCACCGCACATGCTGGGCACACACGGGCACTCAAGACCAGCCCCAACGGGTGCACAGAAGACACCCTCGTAGGGAGCGAGAAGCCCCGCTCTCTCGACTCAGGGCTGAGGTCCCAGCGGCTGCTCCAGCCTCCTTGGTTTGCAGAGGGGCAAAGCGGAGCTCCGACAGGGTGTGTGTCTCACCCAGTTCTGCACAGCACACCCAGGCAGGCTGAGCCAGGGATCTCCCAAGAGGCTGCGAGGGAGACCAAGGCTACTCCTGGTTCCTGGCACTGTTGGGCACATTCAAAAAAAATAAGGCATGGCAGCGCAGGGTTAGGAAATTGCAGCGTATTTTGGATTTAACATTTAAATCACAATACCACATAATTATGTCAGTTGTGAGATAATTACAGGTTTTATGAAAAATACTAATTCCTAGTGCACGGCAGGCAATGAGGTCTGGGAACGGGGCACCAGCTTAGCGTCGCTCGAGGAGATAGGCTCCTCTCCACCAGGTCACAGGCTTCTGCGGACGGGGTCCTCGGAACCTCCGCTGGAAAGCGGGAGCCCTTGGCCCAGAGCCCGTCCTGCAGGCCCAACCCTGCCTCCTGCAGGCTCTGCTCCTTCATGACTGGTCTGTCCCTGTAGCTGGGGGTGGGTGGGGAGAGTGAGGGCCAGGCAGAAGCAAGGGATAGAGTGGGGGGGGGGGTGTTCCCAGGCACCTTGAAGGGGTCCTCTCATAGCTGCACTGCCCTGTACTCTGGGCAGCCTTCAGGGGTGGGGGGTCTTATGGACACCTCCTGGAGTCCTCGAGGTGCCTGGGCTGTTCTGCAGTTCCCTCAAGGGGGTCTGCTTGCCAGCCCTGAGCCCCTTCCCCTCTAGTGATGGGAGAAGGTGGAGCCTGGGACCCATCCTCCAGTGTCCAGTCTCACTGGTCTCGACTTGAAGCTTGGTCTTAAGCTGAAGAAGCCTCCCTAGGCCCTAGGCTCTCCAGGGGCCCTGCTGAGGCTGCGCTTGGAGGCTGAGGAAGGACGTCCGAGTCCAGACCCGTGTCAGTTGGCCGTACCATCGATTTCTACTCGGGCTACCCTAGGTGGGAAGGTGGAGCTGCCCCATGGGGGTTTCAAGGTGGAGACTTCTCAGAAGCAGATTGCCAGGCCTGTCTTCCCGGTGCCTGTGGCAGGGGGAGGGGTGTGGGAGAGGACTCAGAGAGTTAGTCCTTCAGCTGGTGGTCAAGGGCTTCATGATCTGTGCCATCAGCTTCCTGGCAGGAAAAGGGAGCCCCGGAAAACTGGAGTGACTTGCCTGGGGACACAGAGCTAGGGGTGGTTCATCTCCCACAACTCGCCAGCTCTGACCCAGTGAACCCGGCTCCCCACCTGGGTGCCCTGCCCCCCCTCCCCCAGCCCTACTCCAGAACTGCGAAGGGCCCCCTGCAGCATCGCCCAGTGGAGCAGCAGCCAGGGGTCTGGGTCCTATGTCTGTCCTCCTCGTCACCTGGACGCAGAATATAAATCACCCTCCACGGCCCTAATCATCTTTCTATAAATATCAGAGGCTCATTTCGGAGGGGGAGCTCTTTCGCCTTCCTGCCTGTGTTTAAAATCTGATTTAGAATTAATTTCCTTTGCCCGTCCACCGGCGGCACCTTATTTGTCAAATCGCAAGCTCTTCGCTGGGGGGAGGAGAGAGGGGGCCAGGGCTGCCGGCAGCTGCTGCCCTGACAGGCGGCCTGGGCAAGGTGCCCTCAGCAGGGCCCGGAGCCCCCTCCCTGGCTCACTGCCCGACTCTTTGGGTGCATGCTGACTCCGGAAGCGCCCTGGGTCAATGGGCAGGGCCGGGTCCCGGCCTAGAGCGCTTCCATCTGTCTCCGCCATTCATTCCCGGCCCAGCCTCCAGGTCTCCGGGCTCCCCGAGGCCTGGTGATTAGTATTCTTATTAAAGATTATTTTATTTTCATTGTGCGGATTAATCTGGCCTTGACACGGTACAGCCATCTGGGTATTAGCCGAGCATGTGAGAACGCTGACGGGAGAGAGGCAGCACGGCGCGGTCACAGGAAGCTCTGGGCTCCCGACCTAGGCTGGCATCCTGGCTGGGCTGTGGGGCCTGGGGCGAGAGCCTCCTTTCCTGCCAAGTGGACGTGGGCTGCTGACGACACAGAGTGGGCAACAGCCAGGGCTGGCCCAGGGTGCGGCTGGATAGCGCAGTCAGCTGAGATGTCAGCAGTGCCTCCGCGGGAGGACCTGGCAGTTGGCCATTACCAGCCCCATGGGTCACAGCCCCCCCTGCCACACACGGGGTCACCTCCAGCAAACGGCATCAGCCCCATCACCTCCTGGGAGCCCTGGTGCTAATGGGATCCCCATTCCGCAGGCGAGGAGACTGAGGCCCAGCAGGCTGCCCAGGAGAAATGGCTGTGAGCGGAGCCACTCAGCTGAGGAGAGTGGGGCCGGGCTGCCTGCTCTCCTAGGTCCGCCCATCACTGACCACGTTGAGGTGGGCTTTGTGTACAGACACTTGCAGAATGGCGTCTGCCACCGCCCCTCCCTGGCCCCCTCCCTTACTGCTCTGACAGGGCCCTGAGAACAAGACCAGCAGTTCTCTAGCTTGGGTCGCCCCCACCTGGGCACACTAGGGGCACAGTCAATGTCGCTTGAAGGAAGCGATGAGGGGCAGCCCTGGAGATGGCAGCGTCACGGCTCCTGTAATTACAGCGGGGATTACTGTCATTCAGCTCAACAGCAGAGTCAACAAATATTTGCTGACAATGTGGAAACGTCTCCCAATGACACCTCCTGTGACGGCTTCCGCTCCTCTGTGCCCAGGAACAAGGGCGGGTCTTAGGCTGGGTCTCCTGGAAGGCTTCTGGAAGCTGGGGGAGGGGACAAGGTCATAGCATGTCCACAGAGTCCCTATGACTCTGAGCTCCCAGCCCTAGGCCCAGCCCCCAGTCAGGCCTGGGTCCCTCTGGGGGTTCCCGGAGATGGGAGGAGACACCTCAAAACTGGGACACTTGCTCCCTAACTCCCCAACCTCTAGACACCTTCTGCCTCCGCCCACAGCCATTTCGCCTGATTTCAGGCCGTCTTTCAAGTTGAAGGATTTCCCAAATGAACCTGTTTTTTTTGTCTTTTACGATGGCAGTACAGTGTCACCAAAGAGCACCTGCTCCTTGTTCTGTGAGCTGCGGTCTTCCCAGTCGAGCTTCCAGCCTGGGGCTTGCCGGGGGTCCAGCAGGCTGCCCAGCCTGCATCTGGACCACCTGGGCCCCCCGGACTTCTCACCCCACCAGGGACCCACGATGCCGCCAGCTCGGCTGGAAGCCCCACCCACACCGGCAGAGCTACCCGGCAGACCCTGGGCACTGGGGGGTTGGGGGGTGGGTTTGAATGAAGGCCGCTTTGTCCTTCATTGGTGGCAGTGGTTGCACAGGGTGGAATTCCGAGCTTCCGTGAGGACATCTGGGTTCCGTCCCCATGAGCCCACTACCTGTGCAGCTGCCTCCGCCCGGCGAGGAGGCGCCCGTGTTTTGGTACTGGGCGGATTTCAGACGAACTTCCAGACTGGAATAGACAAAGAAGAAAGGCCTGCTTCTGAAGTCCAGCCAGGGAAAGCCCTCTGGGTCACATCAGGCCCACCCAGCTGTGCGTGGGGCTGCCCACTTAAAGGTTACTAATCACAGCAGTGGATCGAACCCTGGGGCACTGTTGGTCAAGCATGGGCCTGCTAACTGCAAGGCTGGTGGTTCAAACCCACCAGCTGCTCACTGGGAGAGAGACAAGGCTTTCTACTCCTATACAGCATTTCAGTCTTGGAAAGCCATAGGGTTTCTATGAGTTGGAATCGACTCGATGGCAGTGAGGTGGCAAGTTTGGAGTTTGGGGAGGGGTTGGCATTGGCTCTGGGATGGCAGTGAGCTTGATCGTTGCAGCCCTTATTCAGAAACCTGCCCCCAAAGGTCTGCCTTTCTCGCACAGAGGCAGGCACAGACCCATGAGCCCAACCATGGTATTACAGAGGATGAACAGGGCAGGACTATAGGGAGCGGGTACTGGGCATGGGGGTCACTGCTGTGTGTGTGTGTGTGCATACATGTGTACGTGTAGACATGTCCAGAAAAAGCTTCCTGGGAAAGATAGTGGAAATGGATTGTGAAGGAGGAGCCTGACAGGCAGGCAAACCCTAACAGGCACCCTGTGGAAGAGGCCCAGGGTGGGTGCACAAAGGCAGACGCAGCTGGGGAGGTGGGCAGACTGGCCAGTGCAGCTTGGCTTGAGGGTGGGGTGTGAGGTGGCACAGGGCTTGTGTCTTGCAGGGAGGGCTCTGAAGGCCAGGCTTTGCTCCCTGGGGAGCATCCAGAGTACATTGCCTGGAGTGTGTCTGCCCTCCACCTGCCTCAGCTCAACTGTCCCCCTGAAAGTGGCCCTCCCACCTCCCAGCCTTGGCCACATCATCCGCTGATCTCCCTCGTAGAAGCCATCACAGGCTTCACCGTGGTCTCCTCTAAACACCAGCTCTTCCTGGAGACCCAGCCACCAGGGCCTTGAACAGTGCCCGGCACACAGACGGTGTCATACACACTGGCTGGATGAATGGCTGGCCGCGCTGCGGGCTGGGACTGGACGGGATGGGGTTGGAGGCAGGTGACCCCTCTGGAGTTGAGTGACTACACATTGGGCTGTGATCTGCAAGGTTGACAGTTCGAAACCACCATGGGGTTCTCTGGAGAGAGACGGGGCTTTCTACTTCTATAAAGAGTGACATCCTGGGAAACCCACAGGAGCAGTTCTGTCCTGTCCCACAGGGTCGCTGTGAGTCACTAGCACCAACTCCATGGGAGCGAGTTTGGTTTTGGTTTGGTGGTGGCAGAGGTGTGAGGAGGAGGGCCAGGCATGAGACAAAGCAGTCCAGATACAGTAACTGGCGGCCAGCTGGATCTGGGAGGGGAGCTTGTAAAACACAGGGTCCTAGATCTCAGCCCTAACTCAGGGGGCAAGGAATCTATGTTGTGACACAGGTGGTCCAGGACACAGGACACCCCCAACTGCCAACTGCAGGTCTCCCTGCAATTGGTGCTCTTCTGTCACCTACCTCTCATGTCCTGCCCACTACACATTCCTGGGGTTCTCAGCTCTCCTCCTACCTGTCCAAGGTGGAGAGGGTTAAGGAATTCTGGGAAACTTGGAGGGACACTTTCTCCATGTGCAGATACATGGCTGGATTCGGGTGCCCAGGGTCTCCCCACCCCTGTGCTACCTTGACTTGTTGTGCAACTCTGTGAAAGTCACAGGCCCTCTCTGTGCCTCAAAGGAGGGGTAAGCAGGTCAGAGTGATGCTGAAGGCCTGCCCTCCCATGAAGCCCTGGGTCCATGGGAGCTGTTGCCAGGCCCGCCCAGTGGCCTGGCTCACCTCCAGATGCCTTCTCCTCCGCAGCCTGTGAGCTTGGCTTCTACAAGTCAGCTCCTGGGGACCAGCTGTGCGCCCGCTGTCCCCCCCACAGCCACTCTGCAGCCCCTGCCGCCCAGGCCTGCCGCTGTGACCTCAGCTACTACCGCGCAGCCCTGGACCCTCCGTCCTCTGCCTGCACTCGTGAGTACCGCCAGGTCCAGGAGCCCCTACCAGACCAGAACCAGACCAGGCCCACACCAGAACAGGGCCCCAAACCTGGACCTCATGGCTGGGAGCCAATTCTCTGGGTGAGGCTGGGCCAGCATGTTGGGGTGGGGGTGGGGTGACTCTGACCTTTCAACAGTTGCCTTGACCTCTCTGGGCACCGAGCCTCTTGTCATATATCACCTGCCATATCTTTCCTACACTACACACACCCCTCCTGCCACCCCCTCTGCTCCTGAGGACAGACAAGAGCTGGATACAGTGGGCAGTTCTGGTCATCTCTGAACTCGGCTGTGGCTTGCACTAGTGCTGGGTGGGGGAGGTCAGGAGACACCCCTTCCCAAGTCATTGTCATCCCTGATGCATACGTCAGGGCTGCAGACCAAGGGAGCACATGTAAGCGTGGGTGCTGGAACAGGTGCCTGCCTGTAGGATCACAGGCGAATGGCTGTGTGTGTGTGTGTGTGTGTGTGTGTGTGTGTGTGTGTCTGTGTCTGGGTCGCCTGCAGCTGTCGCCTGCACCTGCTCCTGACAGTGGTGCTGGTGTGCCTGAGTCTGAGTGCGTGTCTCCCATTTGTACCCTCAGCGTCTGAGCGTCCTTTCCCTCAAGGTCCCGAGAGTCTTTGAGTCCCAGATTTCCCGATCCTAGTTGCCTACGATCCCATATGGGATTAGGAGAATTCAGAATTCTATGTCCTCCTGGGTCCCCTTCCCACTTCCAGGGGCCTGTCCCAGACCTCTCACCCTGACCCGTAGCCCCCCCCTCTCCAAAGCCTCCAAAGTGCTTCCCAGACTGAGGCTCACGCTCCTTGGATGGTGGGGGGGGGGGAATTGGATGGAGCATATGAGCGGCTTCCCAGGGACCCATCTTGCCCCCTGGTGTGTGCTCAGTGGCATGTGACATGTACCTGCAAAGAGGGTGAGGGGTGGGCTATGAGACACAGATGACTGAGCTGCGTCACCCAGGTGGCTGCCACCTGACCGGGCTGGGAGCCTCATCCCTGGTCTAGGCGAAAACTTGGGGATGCACAGCCTCTGGTTCCTGGATTCCCTGAAGTCCTGCTGGGTGGCGTGGGTGCCCAGACACGGAGGGTGCGGGCCTGGTCTGATGGTAGAGACACAGCCTCTGCCCTCGGGAAGTTCCTGGAGGACACAGTCATCAAGACCTTTTCCCTGGGGAGGTCTTCCCCAGGTGTGAGGAAGGAGACAACCCTTCCCTGGCATCCCCCAAACTGACGGGGCAGGGGGTGAAGGGACTGGGCCAGCCCAAATTTAGTCCCGGCCCCCACCGTCATGGAAGCTCTCTGTACCCTGCTCCCAGGACCGCCCTCGGCCCCGATGAATCTCATCTCCAGTGTGAATGGCACGTCGGTGACCCTCGAGTGGGCCCCCCCCCTGGACCCCGGCGGCCGCAGTGACATTACCTACAATGCTGTGTGCCGCCGCTGCCCATGGGCACTGGACCACTGCGAGGCCTGCGGAGGCGGAACTCGCTTCGTGCCCCAGCAGACCAGCCTGGTGCAGGCCAGCCTGCTGGTAGCCAACTTGCTGGCCCACATGAACTACTCCTTCTGGATTGAGGCAGTCAATGGTGTGTCCAACCTGAGCCCGGAGCCCCACCGGGCCGCCGTGGTCAACATCACCACGAACCAGGCAGGTAGGCGGAGACTCTCCGTCCTCACCCCCACACCCCAGGCCCCAGAATCCAGACACAACCTTTCTCTGGCTTGCCCTCCTCCCCAGGATGCTTCGCTGGAAGCCTTTCAGTGTGTCTGCAGCGAGCATGGACAGGCTAGCATGCTGGGCACAGAACCAGGGTTCCTGCATATTCCCTCTCTGTGCCTCTTACACACACACACACACACGCGCGCGCACACACACACACACAGCCCGCCCCCCAGCTTCAGCCTCTGAGCATGCTCATTAATCCTACAATCCACTGCGGCCCTCGTCCACTGTCTCCAGGACCACCTGTGGGTTGGGTGGGTGTGGGAAGCAGATGCCAGACCGTTTCCCTAGATTCTTAGTGGAGAAGTGACCCTGGAACCTAGTGGGAATCAGAGCCACACAGTCTCTCCAGCAGATGGGGGTGGCTGGGCTTGAGGTGCATGGGCCATGGGAACCTTGAGCTCAGCCCTCTCGTCCTGAGCATCCCTTCCTTCCTTCTCCCCTTCCCTCCTTCTCCCTCCTCCTCTCCCTTCCTCTCTTCCCTCCCACTCAGGCTTGTCTGAGCTCCTGGCCCACATGCAGCATGATCTGGGGGGAGACAGGAAGGACGGTGGGGATCCCAGCAGGCTTTTCCTAGTGTACAAGCCTGGCTGGAGAGGAGGCAGGGGACACTGGGGCAGTCAGGTCTCACCGAGGTCGCGGGCCCCACCAGGCCAGGCAGGCAGCCGTCCCCACGCATTGGCCCAGGTGGCGGACACTTTACCTGGACGAAATGACCCTCACGGAGATGAGCCTGCTGCAGACCACCGGCCCTTGGCAGAGCCTGGGTGGGAGGGGCCTGCCGGTGCTTGCCCCGCCCCCGCCTGACCGGGCCGCCCCCTTGCCCTCCCAGCGCCGTCCCCCGTGGTAGTGATCCGCCAGGAGCGCGCCGGACAGACCAGCGTCTCGCTCCTGTGGCAGGAGCCAGAGCAGCCCAATGGCATCATCCTGGAGTATGAGATCAAGTACTACGAGAAGGTACTGGACCGGGAGGGGCGGGGCGGGGCCGGCAGGGGGCGGGGCCTGGGTCTGGCTGACGGCCCCTCCCCGGCAGGACAAGGAGATGCAGAGCTACTCCACCCTGAAGGCCGTCACCACCAGGGCCACCGTCTCAGGCCTCAAGCCGGGCACCCGTTACGTGTTCCAGGTCCGAGCCCGAACCTCCGCGGGCTGTGGCCGCTTCAGCCAGGCCATGGAAGTGGAGACGGGGAAACCCCGTGAGTGCAGAGAGGCGGGGCGGGGACGAGGGCGGGGCCGAATGGGCTCCAGAATTGGTCCAGGTACTGAGCGCCAGCAGGTTCCCTTTACTCTGCGAGGTGGGCCGTTACTGCCTTTCGGTACAGGTGGACAGACCTGAGGCTCAGGAGGAAACTTTCCCTGCCAGGACACCCCTACCCCCTGGAATTTGTGGGGCACCTTTGTTAGAATGCCCCTGACCTTTATTTTATCTTGCAATCCCTATAGGGACTTGGTACGGGCCAAACCCTCATTTACAGGTGTAAATGAAGCTCAGAGCTGTGATTGGCCCCAGGCCACCCAGCAAAGTAAGACGGGAGCCCAGTCCAGGCTCCTCCCCCAGCATGTTCCCAAGCCCACCCTCTGGGGCACCCCCCAGGACACACTGTCAGCAAGTTGATTCCAATGCGTAGCCACCCTTACAGGGTTTGTGTGACTACAAATCTTTGCAGGGGCAGCCAGCCTCCTCTTCCTCCCAGGTCCACCGGGCTAGCCCTAAGGTTATCGTGAGCCACACTCTGGGAATGTTTCCACTCACACTACAGATGAGAAAACGGAGGCTCTGTTTAAATGACGCTCCTCCGGGCTGAGTCCTAGGACATGGTGTCACCAGAGCTTCGAAGCCTGGGGCAGCAGGATCTTGCAAGGGAAGCTCAGAGAGGGACATTGGGACAGGGAAGGAGGGTCCTGTGCCCTGCTTAGGCTCTGGGCTGGGAAGGCAGCTGCAGGGGCTTGAGGGCCTGCTTTCCTGGCAGGGCCCCGTTACGACACGCGGACCATCGTCTGGATCTGCCTGACGCTCATCACGGGCCTGGTGGTGCTTCTGCTCCTGCTCGTCTGCAAGAAGCGGTGGGTGCTCCCGGCTGCTCCCACCTGCTGGCGGTCCCTGCCCTGGAGCTGGGCTCCTTCACAGAGGCCCCACCCATGTCAGGCTGGAGGTCTGGGCCTCCTTTTGTAGGCGAATTAACTAGGGATCAGAAAGGTCAGCTCCCTTTCCAAGGTCACACAGCAGCAGAGAGAGGTCAGAAACAAGACCGGAACCAGGTCTGTGTAAACCAAAGACTGTGGGTCACCATCCCTTCCCCTTGTCCCTGGGTCACGCCTCTCATTCCCGAGTGGGGTAGAGGTGTGACCATCTACTCACTGCGGGCTTGAGATCCAGATAGAATTGCAAGGGCTGGCTTAGCCAATAGATGGGGACACGGAGGCCCAGGGCACACTGCGGGGTTGGCATCAGAAGCCTCCCCTCCCCCACCCCTCCTCTCCACGGGGCCAGTCGTGTAGAATGAGCCTCCCGATGCTGCAGGCTGTGAGGGTCAGGTGGACTTGACGGGACTTCGTAAACTATGAAGTGTTCTGTAAATGTCACCATGGCCTCAGGCCGCGGGAAGGAGCACCTGAGAGACAGCACTCTGTCTGCAGACTCCCTGGGTGCCAGGGGCAAGGGCTGGGGTGGCAGGGACGGCGAGTGGAGAGATGGGGCCAGACTGGTCCCGGAGTGGGGCCCGGGCCTGGTTGGCCTCAGGCAGGGCCATGACCCTCTCCACAGGCACTGCGGTTACAGCAAGGCTTTCCAGGACTCGGACGAGGAGAAGATGCAGTACCAGAACGGGCAGGGTGAGTCTGCAGAGAGGGGGTTGCGGTGTGACCCCCATGCCTATGCTGGGGGTGGCACAGGTGGGCAGAGAGAAAGGTGTCCACAGAGAAAGCCAAGCCGGGTGTGACAGAACCCTGAGAGCCCAGGGCGCAGGGCTAGTTTGCTCTCTGGGTTTCACAGGTGCTTGGTTCCTCGGGTGCACACATGCCCCAAATGCACAGGGCCAGGAGGGGCATACACTCGGACAAGAGACTCTTCAAGACCCCGTAGAGACCTTAGAAGACAAGACACACGAGGCAGGCATTCCTCCATGCCCCACCCCTGTGCCCATGGACGGTCCCCGTTGTCATCCTGCCCTTTTGACTCAGAGCAGAGCTGCCCACAGGGTTCCCAAGGCATGCCCTTGGAAGGAGACTGCCCCAGCGCTCTCCTGCAGAACGGCTGGTGGGTTTGAACTGCTGACCTCTCCGTCAGCCACTGAGCGCCTCATCACTGCACCACCAGTGTTCTTGGGTGCCAGGGTAGACCTTCATATTACATAATCATGCTGTTTCTGCCTACTGGGCCTGAACGGCACCTCTGAATCCATGCAAACACAACCTTCTAGAGCAATTGTAAAACCCATTCAGTTCTTTATTTAGGACCCCGCCCTCTGCCCTTCCCGGGGTCCGCGAGGTTGGCATCTCCCTGGTCCAGCTTCTGCAGAGGGTGCACTTCGCTGCTTTCTCTAGGACAGAAAGAAAGGGCTATCCATCAGGTGTGTGCGGTCAGGAGTGCCTCGGACTAAACCTAGGAGGAGTGTGCATAAAAATTCATGGACAAGTTCTGTTAGTTTTGGAAAAATATTCAGGACTCTAGAAGTGACCCCAGAAACAGACACGCTTTTTATCAGAAACTGTTGGAGACTGAAGCTCTGACATTGAGGCGCAGCGGTCACCTGGCGTGTGTTTAATGAGGGCCTCCTGGTTGCCACCAGACCTGAGATTCCCAGACGACCCTCAGGCCCAGGGAAACTGGGAGGGAAGGGTCTCACTGGACCCTGCTGAGGGCCCTCCTCCTCCCCTGTCCCCTCAGCTCCCCCACCCGTCTTCCTGCCCCTCCACCACCCACCAGGGAAGTTCCCGGAGCCCCAGTTCTATGCAGAACCCCACACTTACGAGGAGCCGGGCCGGGCAGGCCGCGGCTTCACCAGGGAGATCGAGGCCTCCAGGATCCACATAGAGAAAATCATTGGCTCTGGTGAGTGGGACTGTGGGGCGGGGCTAGACTGTAGGGGGGGGGGGACGACCACGCATGCGGGACACAGTGGGGACTGGGTGACACAGCTCGCCCCACCTACCCCACTCGGATCTGCAGGAGAATCTGGGGAAGTCTGCTATGGGCGGCTGCGGGTGCCAGGGCAGCGGGACGTGCCGGTGGCCATCAAGGCCCTCAAAGCTGGCTACACGGAGCGACAGCGGCGGGACTTCCTGAGTGAGGCGTCCATCATGGGCCAGTTCGACCACCCCAACATCATCCGCCTGGAGGGTGTCGTCACCCGTGGTAGGTGCCCTTCTGCCCAGGATAGGGCTGTATGTCGTGATGTGGCCCTGCCAAGCCTGATATGCCCCCTTGGCTCAAGTCCCCTGACATCTTGGGGGTGGGGGGAGGTGGCACGAGTACACCAGTGGGAGTCCTAGGCTGGCCCTGGGACTCTCAGTGCTCACTTAGCTCCTGGAGGCTTATGGGACAGGGGCTGTCCCTGAAATCAGCAGCCTCGATCTCCCCACCAAGAGCCACCCTCTTCCCTTCCCACCCTCCCAGGCCGCCTTGCAATGATCGTGACTGAGTACATGGAGAACGGTTCTCTGGACGCCTTCCTAAGGGTACGTGTCCCACCCCACCTTCCTCCCGGGTGGCAAGGACAATGTAGGGTCCTCTACCCCATGAGCTGGGACCCAGCCGACCTGGGGCAGGGGGAGGCAAGGGAGAGAGAGGCTATGAAAGGTCAGGCAAGCAGCCTGCCTGGCAGCCCACCCCGCCCTAGGAGAGGCCTCTGCTCCAGGGGTCCTGACCGACAGACTCAGGCATGGTGGGAGTGCCACGGACTTGCTGGGCACTCTTAGGCACGTGGCTTGACCGCTCTGGGCGTGGTCTAGCTGCCACAGTCCCTGGGAGGGTGCACAGGACCAGACGCCACCCAGGGCTGCTTCAGTTCTGAAGGCTCTTCTTGGTGGCCGTCCCGTCTCCCCCAGAACTCAAGCTGTGTCCTTCTGCAGACTCACGATGGGCAGTTCACCATCATGCAGCTGGTGGGCATGCTAAGAGGCGTGGGCGCCGGCATGCGCTACCTCTCAGACCTGGGCTACGTCCACCGCGACCTGGCCGCCCGCAACGTCCTGGTCGATGGCAACCTGGTGTGCAAGGTGTCTGACTTTGGGCTGTCCCGGGTGCTGGAGGATGACCCTGATGCCGCCTACACCACCTCGGTGAGTTCTTCACCACATGCCCTTCTTCAAGGTTATGCCTGGGGTGAGGTGGCCAAGAGCCCGGAGGGTGCCCCCATCCTGGACCAGACGATTCTCCCAGACATAAATAAATACCCAAGGGTGGCTTTCGACATGAGGCAAGTCCTATCGCTTTTCTGTACATCAGTTTTCCCCTCTGGGAAATGGGAACAATGTGCCCGTCTTTCCTCTGTCACCAGGTGGCTGGGGCTGGTCATCATGCTGGGGCTCCCCCTCACTGGTCCCCTCTGGGAAGCAGCATCTCTCTGAATGACACAGGCCACAGCTGTCTCACTAATCACCCACTGAGGGCCACAGCTGCCCCACCAAAGTCCCACCAATGACCAGTTGCTTCCAGACGTTTTTGATGGGGATTTGGGCCATCGAGAGCCCCTGGGTGGGTGAATGACTCACATGCTGGCTGGTAACCAAGAAACTGGTGGTTTAAGTCCACTCAGAGGCACCATGGAAGAAAGGCCTGGCTATTGACTTTGGAAAACACTGGGAGCCTAGTTCTGCTCTGACCCACTCAGGAGATGGCCACGAGTGGGCCGGCCCTGGGCACCACCCTGCCTGAAGCTTCCCTACAGAGCTCTCTCCTGGGAGAGCTAAGGGTGGCTTCTCTTCAGGAGAGGACACAAGAGGGAGCAAGAGTTAGAAAATCCTGAGCCCATGGTCTAATTAGCCCTTACTGGTTTGGGCATTTACCTGTTGGCTTCACACACCTACTGTGTGCCCAGCACCCTGCATGCATTTCATTCAGTCTTCACCCCACCCCTGTGAACCAGTCTCTCCCACCAGACAGGCTGCCTCACCTGATGGGCCTCTGGGTTCCCCAGCCCAGGACACAGGTGTCCAGCACTAAGCCCCCTAACAGACAGTAGACTCCCCTGGCCCAGATCCCCCCCCCCACTCCCATTGGCCTGAGGCAGCCTCTCACCAGCTGCACCCCTTGCAGGGAGGGAAGATCCCCATCCGCTGGACGGCGCCTGAGGCCATCGCCTTCCGGACCTTCTCCTGGGCCAGTGACGTGTGGAGCTTTGGTGTGGTCATGTGGGAGGTGCTGGCCTACGGGGAGAGACCCTACTGGAACATGACCAACCGGGATGTGAGTGCTGGCCCTCTCTGAGCACCGGGCTTAGGGAAGTGGGGTGAAGAGGAGACCCCAGCCCGTTACTTGTCTCCGCCCAGGTCATCAGCTCTGTGGAGGAGGGGTACCGCCTGCCTGCACCCATGGGCTGCCCCCGCACCCTGCACCAGCTCATGCTTGACTGCTGGCACAAGGACCGGGTGCAGCGCCCTCGATTCCCCCAGATCGTCAGTGTCCTGGATGCACTGATCCGCAGCCCTGAGAGTCTCAGGGTCACAGCCACTGTCAGCAGGTACCTGCTGTAACCCCAGCTCCCACCCAGACACCAGGTAGGACCTGAATTCAGCCCTGAGCCCTGCCTGGGTCGGCCGAGCAGATCTGCAGTTGTAGAAACAGCTTTTATAGGCCAAGTGCTTCCATGAGGACAAGAAGCCTCTGGGCACTACTGTAAATACAAATCTCATGTCTGCTCTCCCGACACTCAGCCAGCCCAGGCTCCTGACCTCAGCCAGCTCCAGCCTCTGACCTCAGCCAGCCCAGGCCCCCCCACCCCACCCTCTTCACCCTCAGCCAGCCCAGGCCCACCGCTCTCAGTACAGCCAGCATAGACCTCATCCCTCAGTCCAGCCAGGACCTTAGATCTCCGCTCAACCTGAGTCCCTCCTCAGCTCTCTGCTTCCCAGCTGGTCCCTAGCTCTCCATTTGGATTAAAGCTGAGAGTGTCTAGTGCCAGGGTCCCCAAGGAAGACAGAGGCCCTGCCACACCACTTACCAAGGGCCTCTCTGTCTCAGGTGCCCACCCCCTGCCTTTGCCCAAAGTTGCTTTGACCTCCGTGGAGGTGGCGGTGGCGGCGGGGGCCTCACCGTTGGGGACTGGCTGGACTCCATCCGCATGGGCCGCTACCGTGACCACTTCGCTGCTGGTGGCTACTCCTCTCTGGGCATGGTGCTGCGCATGAACGCTCAGTGAGTGGGCTGGTGAGGGGGGCGCTGGTCATCAAGGGCGGGAGCTGCTGACTGGGAGGAGGAAGCTTGTGATCAGAAGAAGCAGGGACTGGTAATGGGGGCTGGGTGGCTGGTGATGGGGAAGGGGCTGGTAAAGGATAGGGGCTAGTGATGGGGGAGGGGGCTTGTTATCGGGGCATGGGCTGGTGATGAGGAGCTGGTGGTAGGGGTGTTGGTGGCATGGGGGAGGCTGGTAATCAAGGTGGATAGTAATGGGGGCAGGGGCTGGTGAGGGGTGGGGGCTAGTGATGGGGGATTGGGCTGGGCAGAGAGCAGGGAGCCACAGAGGTTGGCAACCCTGGGAGCGGGCGCACATGTGCTGCCTTCACAGGGATGTGCGCGCGCTGGGCATCACCCTCATGGGCCACCAGAGGAAGATCCTGGGCAGCATCCAGACCATGAGGGCCCAGATGAGCAGCACCCAGGGGCCCCACCGGCACCTCTGAGCCTCGGTCTCAGAGCCTGGGCAGTGACCCAGCCAGCCCAGGTCACCGTCGCCATCAGTAGACTTGCAGTCGAACGGCAATCAGGGTGTCCCCAGGCCTCTCCCCAACTCCATGGCTGCCATCTTCCCAGGCACCAGGGCTCAGAAGAGCAGCTGCAGTGACCAAGGTCCAGCCATGCCCTGCAGGACCAGGACCCCCACCTCCCTGGGGCAGAGGCTCTCCCCCAAGCAGGGCCTGCACACCACTGGGCTCACCTACGTGTGTGAGAGAGAGGGAGACAGACAGACAACATCACACAAGTGCTCTGGGGCATTCTCACAGGTTGTGGGAGCTCACAGGAAGATGAGCAGCGTGTGTGAGTGTGTGTGTGTGTGTGTGTGTGTGTGTGTGTGTGTGAGGCCCCCGGGTGGGTGGCTGCATGTTCTGATGCATGTCCTTATCCACTGAGACTGGGGCACATGTGCATGATGTGGGTGACATGTCAGGTCACAGGCGTGTGAGAGGCAGCTCAGAGGGACACTGCCATCCTTGTGAGCCCAGGTCCCAACACCCAAGGGACTAGGGAGAGCTCCCGTCCAGCTCTCTCCTCGCCTGGAGGCAGAGCATCGGCCACTTCTGAATGGCACCAGCACCAGGCCTGCCTGTCTCCCTGCCCGGGCCAGCCTGTCTGGCGTTATCTCAGGTCCAGGCCCTCCCTCTAGCTGGGGGGACCACCTGCAGCCCCCATGCTCCCATCGCTGCTTCAACAGGAAAACAGGGTTTGGAACCAGCCCCCCCCCCCTTGTGTGGACATCACCGCAGAGCCCAGGAGACCCCTTCGCTGGACCTGGCTGCCTGTCCAGGGCCCAGGGGCCCATACGCACCCCTTCTTAGGGCCCCCAGAGGCCTTTGTCTCTGATGCCCCTCCCCCAAGTCTCTTCCCTTGGATGTCCCTCTGCTGCCCCCTCTATTTCCCAGTCCTGGCCTGCTCCTCTGCCCCATGATCAGCATCAGAGACCATGAGATCCCAGCCTCTGCAGCCCCAGTTCACCGAGTGGGGAGCCAGAGGCATGGAGGGGGAGGTGTGCCTTGTCCAAGGTCACATGCACCTCCATCTCGGCGCCCAGGTCTTCTGCCTCCAGCCCAGGCTTCTTCCCCACCGCCCCCTCCCCCACCATTCCCACGTGGACAGCTGAAGGTGGGCAGGGGCTTAGGAAGCCCCTTCCCCTCTCAGAACCTGAACCACCCCCCCCCAAACCCCCTTGATGGCCCTCCAGGGTATGTAAATAAGCATTTTTCTACCATGTCAGAGTTGTTTCCTGACAATGCAAAAATGGTCTTTAAAGCACATTAACCACCCTGGGTGAGAAAGCCTCATCCCAGGGGTGGGGTGGGGAGGGGAGGACATTCGGCTGGCAGGGCCCAAGGACCCCCACTTGGCAGGATGCCCTGTGCCTGCCGCCAGCCCCAGAGGGAGACGCAGGTCCAGCCCCCAGCCCACGGTCACCCCTCCCCAGTAGCCAGCACAGCTGTCCCACGGAGCCACCAGCACTGAGTCCCCTCTCCCTCTTGCAATAATTTGGGGAACCTCAGCCCCGCCCAGGTGCCGTGGCCAGCTCTCTGCACCTCTATATATTATATTACTATGTAGCCCAGTCGTTCTTCCTTCCTATGGAAGTCGGAAACATGGTCAGGACTCAATGGGGGGGCCTTGTCTCCCCCTCCACCCCATTCTCATCTGGTTCCTGGGCTCTGGATCCTCACCTTCAGGGGGCATGGGGGGAACCTGGCACCTCCCCCTCCCCACATGGGGTCCTCTCGGGGGGGTCCCAGGGATCTGCCTCTGTGGCCTCCGTCCTGAGTCTCGAACTTGCCCACAACGAGAATAAAGTCTGCCTCATCTTTGCCTGTGTCCGCGGCCTTCTTTCACCCCACGATGTCAGGATACCTCCTGGGAGGGAAAGTGCACCCTGAAGCAGAACACCTACTGTGTGCCTCTCTGCTACTTAGTACTGCGGCAACAGAAAGGCCACAGGGCAGGCCAGGTGGCTTGGCCCACCCCAGATGCGGTGCTGCTGATTCCGATTCCGAGTGGAACTGGCCCTCGAGTTCCCAAAGCCATAAGCGTCCCAGGACCGGCCTGCCACGCCTCTCTCCTATGGAGTGGCTGGCACCCCTAGCAGTGGAGCGCCTAAAGGAGGGCTCCCCAGAGTTTGCCGAGTGCTTTTAAAGAAGAGAGATGGATTTTTTCCACCATTGAAGAGATCCGAAGTCTAGATCCAGCGCTCGGCACTGGGCGGGGGTTGGAATGTGGGGAGTGGCTCCTTGTTGACTTCAGCTTCTAGGGACAGGCCCCCTCTTTGACAGGCCTGGACTTGCATGCGTACCTGTCTACACTACCTGTTTCTCTCATCGTGACTTAGTGTGCATCCTTCTGTCACCCCACCCCCACTGCCCAACCCTGGCCCTCACTGTTCTGCATCAGTTCCCCAGCCTCCGGTACCATGAGGAGGACTGAGGCCCTGAGAGGGGTGTGCGTCTACTCTGTACTTCTCTAAAAACAAACAAAAAGCAGTTTTATTGACTTATAGTTCACATGCCATACAGTTCAGTAGTCCAGTCACATCAAGGAGAGTTGTACAGTCATCACGATCTTAGAACACGTTCGCCCTTCTTGTTCTCGTCACTGTTAGCTCCCCATTTCCCCCAGCCCCTTCCCCAGTCACGCCCCCAAGGAACCATTAGAGCTCAGAAGTGCTTAGCTTTGGGGCCCATCCTACTTTGGCATGATCTAATTAACATACAAGAACCTCCCTCTCCACCCCCCATGACCAAGCAGGATCATATGAGAACATTAGGATTTGAACACATAAATTCTTTTTTTTTTTAAGGCCAACAAACAATCCTTGAACTAACTACAAGCTTTTGTTTCTTAATGTGTTGGTTTTTTCCCCATTGGTTTGTTGTTTTTTGTTGCTTGGTTTTTGTTCTGTCTTGTTTTTGTGTATGTTAGTATCTCCGCAGGTCTGTCTAAATAAGATAGGCTGAACGGGACCGAGAGTTCCGGGGGTCATGGGAAAGGGGAGGTGGGGGGAAAGGAAGAGGTGTTAACAAACCCAGGGACAAGGGAACAACAAGTGATCCAAATTGGTGGTGAGGTGGGTGTGGGAGGTCTGGTAGGGCATGATCAAAGATAATGCAGCAAAGAGGAATTGCTGAAACCCAGGTGGGGACTGAGCATGATAGTGGGACAGGAGGAAAGTCAAGGGAAATAGAGGAAAGAGCTAGGAGGCAAAGGGCATTTATAGAGGTCTAGATAAAGACATGTATATATGCAAATATGTTTATGAGGATGGGGAAATAGATTTACGTGCATATATTTATAGGTTTTAGTATTAAGGTAGCAGAGGACATTGGGCCTCCACTCAAGTACTCCTTCAACACAAGAATACTTTCTTCTATTAAATTGGCATTCTATGATGCTCACCTTCCCAACAAAACTGCTGAAGACAAAGTGGGTGAATAAGCAAATGTGAAGAAAGCTGATGGTGCCCAGCTATCAAAAGATACAGAGTCTGGGGTCTTAAAAGTTTGAAGGTAAACAAGAGGTCATCTAGCTCAGAAGCAACAAAGCCCACATGGAAGAAGCACACCAGCCTGTGCGACCACCAGGTGTCGAAGGGATCAGGTAACAGGCATCATCAGAACAAAAAAATCTTACCATTGTGAATGGGGTGCAGAGAGTGTGGAGTGGAGACCCAAAGCCCATTTGTAGGCCACTGGAGATCCCCTTGCAGAGGGGTCTTGGGGAGGAGACAAGCCAGACAGGGTGCAATGTAGCAACGATGAAAAATACAACTTTCCTCTAGTTCTTAAATGCTTTCTCCCCCCACCCCCTCCACTTTCATGAACCGAATCCTACCTTGCAAATCTGCCTAGACCAGAGGATGTACACTGGTACAGATAGGAACTGGAAACACAGGGAATCCAGGGTGGGTGATCCCTTCAGGACCAGTGGTGTGAGTGGCGACACTGGGAGCATAGAGGGAGAGTGGGTTGGAAAGAGGGAACTGATTACAAGGATCTACATGTGACCTCCTCCCTGGGGCACGGACAACAGAAAAGTGGGTGAAGGGAGATGTCGGACAGGGCAAAATATGACTAATAATTTATAAATTATCAAGGGTTCATGAGGGAGGGAGGAGCGGGGAGCGAGGGAAAAAAGGAGGACCTGATGCCAGGGGCTTAAGTGGAGAGCAAATGTTTTGAGAATGATGAGGGCAATGAATATTCAAATGTGCTTTACACAATTGATGTGTGTATGGATTGTGATAAGAGTTGCATGAGTCCCTAATAAAACGATTAAAAATTCTTTTTCTTAAAATCATTTATTAGGGGCTCATGCAACTCTTATCACAATTCATACATACATCAATTGTGTAAAGCATATTTGTACACTTGTTGCCATTTTCAAAACATTTTCTTTCTACTTGAGCCCTTGATATCAGCTCATTTTCCCCTCCCTCCCTGGCCCTCTCTCCTTAAGGAACCTTTGATGATTTATAAAAAAAAAATTTGATGTCTTTCACTGGCTGATGTCTGAGAGACATAAGTTCAATCCACAGCAGCTCCTAAACCACCCCCACCCCCAACACACACACTGTGGTCTTCTCATGTATCCTTGGAGGTAGAGTGGGTGTGCCATTGGCACGTGGGCATGTTGGGGACCAGCTTAAACTCAAGCATGGGATGCAAACTGACTCAGGACCTAGGGAGCACCGCAATTGTGTTGCTGTTGAGTGCCATCAAGTTGGCTAGGACCCAGAGCGACCCCAGGCACAGCAGAATGAAACATCGCCCGGTCCCGTGCCGTCCTACAATTGTGCTTAGCCTTGAACTCATTGTTGCAACCACTGCATCAATCCATCTTGCCAAAGGCCTTCCTCTACCTTACCCAGCTTCATGTCCTTCTCCCGTGCCTGGGCTCTCCTGACAATCTGTCCAAAGGACATGAGCTGGGACCTCACCATCTTTGCCTCTAAGGACTGGGTCCAGATTTTGCCCACAAACCCCATGAGTAGCTCCCAGTCTCTGTCATCCAGGCCCTGCACTGCCCTCCAGCCTTCTGAGCAGACAACTCATCTCCTGGAGGAGGAACACCAGATAAAGGCATATTTATCTGGTGCCAGCAACTTCCTTGACACCAAGGGAGGAGACCTGGGTGCTACGGGGTGAGGAGGCCGGGCTGTGAGCATGTCCCATCAAAGTACAAGGACCCACCTGGCTCTGGGGGAGCGGAAACAGCAGCAAAGGCCAGGGTGGTGGCCTTATAGGCTAGGCAGGGGACAGAGGCAGAGTGGAAACCAACCACGTCCGGTTGACCCCACTATCTATGCCATTGTGGAGAAGGCTCCCCTGGGGTCTTAGAGGCGACAAGGAAATGGCCAGCAGCTTCTGCAGCTGCGGGGAGCTCTTCATCCTGGTACCTCCTCAAGTGTGGGAAGCAGCCACGAGAAAAAGACCATCTTTATTGAACTTCTAC
This sequence comes from Tenrec ecaudatus, assembly GCF_050624435.1. NCBI lineage: Eukaryota > Metazoa > Chordata > Mammalia > Afrosoricida > Tenrecidae > Tenrec > Tenrec ecaudatus. The sequence continues at coordinate 45,836,614 of NC_134530.1, forward strand.
ATTCTCTGCGGAACACACACAAGGGCCTGATGAGGCCGGTGACATCATCCCCACCTGACAGACAGGAAAAACATGCCCAGAGGCCAAGGTTCCACATGGCAGAACTTCCCTGGAAAGCTAGCCCTGTCTGATCCTCAGGTCAGGTGTGTTTCCCTTGGAATCCACGCCACGTGGGACCAGGTGTGTCCTATGAAGAAGAACGGTGAGCATAAAACATAGTCTCTTCCTTTAAAGAGCAGTCATTAAATAGATCCCAGTGCATGCCTACTACGAGCTGGGTGCCAGCGGAGCTGCAGGCCATTCCCTCCCTCCGGAAGGCTAGAGATGAGATGAAAGCTGAGAGCTCCAGGAGAGCCTCCCTCAGCCAGCTCCAGGAGAGCCTCCCTCAGCCAGCTCCAGGGTGCTCCACACAGGACCTAGGATGCACAGAGGGGGAGAGGAAGTCAGGAAGAACAGAGGAGAGCATGAAGGGAAGGCTAGGGCCATCGCCAGTGGCTTCCTGGAGTGGGGAGCACTTCCGGCAAGCATTGCAGAATGGGAAGGGTTTCCAAGTTCACTGTGTAGGCAAGGCCCTAGGCCGGAGCTGCAGAGAATAACCCCAGACAGAGGAGAAAACACCATCATCAGGGGAGGGGAGTCCGACTCATTAAAGTTAGCTGTTCCCCCCACCCCTGTAACCTGTATGTTTTCTTCCTAGTGAAAATGACAACAGGGTTTCCCCCGAAACTTGTGTGTGGAGTAATAAAGAGCCCAGGATAACAAAGAGCATGTGAAGAAGACAGAGGAGGATAAGAAAGAGGGAAGAAGCCGCCCCTGCCCTGGCATAGAGCCTGTGACGTTCTGATAAGGAAATGGGTCTGAAGAACAGAGAACAATGTCTACAGCCAGAGTCAACCCTGTGGGCCCGTGAAGCCCGGTCTAGGCCAGGAGTCGGCAAACTGTTTCGAGAGCTATATGAAGCTCTGTTAGTACGTACGTGGGGCTCTGAAGTCAAGTTGAAAACAAATTCAGGATATTATTTCAGTTAATGGTGTAAAGAATCTATTTATGGCTCTTGAATATTTTCAAAATTGTTGAAAGGGACAGGATTGGCTCTTCTGTTTCAAAACTTTTCAGACCCCGGGTCTAGTTGATGGATAATACGCCCCCTCGCCCTCCCCATGATAAAAAATCAATCTTCCACCCCTGCCCGTACCACTCACAAGGAAAGCAATATACCTTTAAAAAACAAAACAGGGAGACAGCCAACAGCCATACTAAGAAATGCTCGCGGTCATTTGCTGTAAGAGAAATAACAAGTTAAAACAAGAGTGAGATGCCACTCCACACTGACACTCTTAGCAAAACTGGGAGGAAAATGGGGAGGATGTGGAGAGACTGGAACGTCCATGCATTCCTTGTGGGATTACGGAATCGCACACCCACTAAGGCAATCAGTATGGTGCTGCCTTAAACAGATGCAGATACACGTGCCTGGTGACCAGCAACCTATACATTTGATACGTACCCTAAAGAAATAAAGAACAAAACACAGACTTATGCACGCCTCTGTTTGTTGCAGTCATTTCTATAATAGGAAAGAGATGGAGACAATCAACGCCCCCCCGCCCCCATCTATGTGTGCAGAGGGCGGAGGAACAAACGCTGGACCATCGCACAATGGGATATTGTGCATCCTTAGAGAACCATGATGTGCTTGGGAAACGCGTCACATGTGGACAAAATTGGGGGCCTTTATGCTCAGTAAAGTTAGTCAATCTCATAAGGAGAAGTATTTCATGATGCCATTATTATAAATGAAGAAAAAATAGTTTCACACCAAAGGAAAATAAAGTAGAGGAAAGTAACTGTATGACAGTAAGAAACACACACACACACACACACACACACACACTCACACACACAAACCATGAACAGGAAAAACATCATCAACTTTATTTTCTTCAAATCACATGCTTCAATAGAGATTTCTTAAAGCCTCAAGGTGGGAAAAAATATTTGCAGCCTGAATAACCAAATGAGGATTTGTTTTTTAAACCCCCCTGAAAATCAATATAAAAAATGCAATAGGAAACTGGATGAAGGATACAAATAAATCACAGAAGAAGAGATTTGAATGGCCAATAAGACACAAAAGAGATTCTCAACATTAATAGCAAACATGGAAGTACAAATTAAAACAATAATGAGAGTGATTACACCAATCCGGCAAAATTAGTTTATAACACTAGTATGGATGAACGTATGGGGAAAACAGCAATATGTCTCACTGGCTGGTGGGAATATAAATGGGGGCCACGACTCTGGAGAATAATTTGGAAGCATGCGCTGTTGCTCCTGCTGTTAAGAAGTTTATATAATTCACGCATCATACAATTCAATAGTCAAATCATACTAAGAACAATTGTCATCCCCACAGATTTAGAAACATTTTATCCTTTCTCGTACTCATGGTGATTAATTACCCATCCCCCCAACACCCCCACAGTGTCTCTAGGTAACTATTAATCCAGTTACTGACGCTATGTAGTTACCTATCCTGGACTTCAGGTACAGAAAAAACATGCAAAACAAAATCAAGAGACCCCCCAAAAAGACAACAGAAAACAGAAAAAGCCTCAATTGAAAAGAAAGTATAAGATATTAAAAGCTGGAACAAATTTTAAATGAGCCAAAAGGGAGATTAAGTAATAACCTAACGTCGTCAGCCATGATTGAATTGGCAATCTCTTTACTAGGTAGCAAGGCTTATTCACATCTCTGAACTGTGGTCGGAGGCTTAATTCTCACGGGGCCCCTTCAAATGGATTTGGGGCTTCCACTGTGATTTGTTGTCGCTGTCATTGTTGTTAGATGCCATTAGATTAGTTCCAACTTAAAGGGACTCTCTGCCAAACACTGTCCAGTCCTGTGCCATCCTCACACTTGTTCCTACTTTGAGCCCATTGTTGCAGCCACTGGGCCAATCTATCTTGTCAAGGGCCTTCCTCTTTTCCACTGCCCCTGCACTTTACCAAGCATGATGTCCTTCTCCGGGGACTGGTCTCTCCTGACCACATGCCCAAAGTCATCCATAGCCTTCTGCAAACTGGATGTTCAGAAGTTGACCTCTGATAGCATTCCCTCCTCTGGATTTTATTATTTATAGTCCTCAGATCACCCTGGCTCCTGCGCTTCTTTTGTGTGGACTTAATGGGTGCCTCACTCAGGTGGCTACTTGTTTTGAGAGGAGTCTTTAAGACCTCAGGAGCTATTCTTTTTGATAGCTGGGCACCATCTGATCTCTTCATCACATTTTGCTGTAGCGCCCCTATCTTCCGCGATCTCTCATCACTGGAATTCTTGACTGCTGTGTCCTTAAGCATTGACTGTGCATCCAAGTAAAATGAAATCCTGGCAACTTTGATCTTTTCTTTGTTTACCATGATGTTGCCTATTTAGTATACTCTGTATACTAGGTTGTAATCCATACGGAAGGCAATAATCTTCCGTCTTAATCAGCAAGCGCTTCAAGTCCTCTTCATTTTTGGTAAGCAAGATGGTAAAACGTCTGAATCTATTCTTAGCAACACCACCACTCGATGAATGTCTGTCGTAGGTCAGGTTCTCTGAGCAGAGCTTGAGAGAGGGGTGCTTGTGCAGGTGGTTTATTGAGGGAGCTCTCAGGCGAAGTGGAAGGAGGCAATAGCAAGTGGGAACTGGGAACACCTGCAGGTAAAGAGGATTTTCCACCCCAGAGAAACTCACTCTCACGCGCAAAAGAATACATGTCCGAGAATATTCGTTGCGCCCTTGTGTGTAACTGGGCATGGTGTAAGAATTCTGCTTGGTAAAGTAGAGGGTCGGCAGAAAACATAAAGACCCTCAAGGAGATGCATTTGTACAGTGGCTGCAGCAACGGGCCCAAACAGGGCCTGACTGGGAGGATGGCACAGGATTGGCGGTGTCCATGGGGTCACTATGGGTCAAAACTGATTCAACATCATCTAACAACATCACAGGAACAAAAGGGAAGCCTAACCACCTGTCCTAGGAGGAGCAGAACAATAAACTGTTTTAATCCAAATCAAACTCACTGCTGTCAGGCCTATGCCAATTCATGGCAACCCTACAGGACAGGGTAGAGCTGCCCCAGGTGTTTCGAGACTGTAACTCAGTAGTATAAAGCCCCATCTTTCTTTTGTGGAGTAGCTGGTGGTCTTGAATGGCTGACCTTGCAGTTGGTAGCACAATTTGTAACCACTATGCCACCGGGGCTCTTTTATAAGCATAATGAAATTATCGGCCAGTTAAAATGACCAAGCTAGGTCAATCCAAATCAAAATATAATCCTATGTTGAAAATACAATTGGAGGGGAAGGGGGAGGTGGAATAGAAAGGGGGAACCGGTCACAAGGAACTACATAGAACCCCCTCCCTGGGGGACAGACAACAGAGAAGTGGGTGAAGAGAGACATTGGACAACGTAAGATATGACAAAATAATAATTTATAAATTATCAAGGGTTCATGATGGAGGTGGGCAGGGAGGGAGGGGGAAAATGAGGAGCTGATACCAAGCGATCAAGTAAAAAGCAAATGTTTTGAAAATGATGATGGCAACAAATGTACAAATGTGCTTGACACAATGGATGTATGTATGGAGTGTGATAAGAGTTGTACAAGCCCCCAATTTAGATTAAATAAAATTACAGAAAAATGCATAGTCTTATATCATGTATGAAAACAACACAATTCAAATGGAATAGACAAATTTTGAATCCATCTGTAGATAAAAGCAAGTTTTCAGCATGGTTCCCTCGGGTGGTGAGAGGTAAGGGTGGAGAGACTGTTTTGCACTATCTGTCATGGTTCATATCTGAGCACTTAACCATCGTGCCACCAGGTCTCCTGAGTGTTTCAGGGGAAGCCCAAAAACGCCCAAAGAAGGGTCACGCTAGAAAACTAGGGTTGTTGCTGTCCGTGGTTCTGAATCCAAACGTCAGTGGCTGGTTATTCTGCAACAAATCATCTGGTCTTGCTGGCTATCTCTCGGAAAAGTATCTCAATTATAACCATTTATGTCCATGCTGTCCCCGTGGTCAGTGCCAACATCACCTCTTCCCTGGACAACCGAAGTGTCTCCCTCCCCGGTGTCCCCACTTCCTCCCTCGCCCCACAATCTGTCCTCCAGTTGCCAGAGGACTATTTTAAAGCCACAAGCCAGTTTCTGGCATGTTCCAGATTGTCGCAATGATCTTAGAGTCCGTAGAGTTGGCTCCAACCCACAGTCACACGGTGCATATAGCAAAGGAAGCGCTGCCCGGTCCAGGCACCATCCTCCCAGCCGTTCCCATGTGGAGCCCGTTGTGCCAACCCATCTCATTGAGAATCATCCTTCTATGTCTTTTCTCTTGTTGATGACCCACTGCTCTACCGGGTTCACTGATTATAACCCTAAAACCATCTTCTGATCACACACCAAGTCCTCACCTGGCCTGGCCTCTCCCACCGGCCGCTCTGACTTCTTTCCAGCCGCTCTCCCACTCACGCTCTCCTCCCCAACCACGCTCACTCTCCTTTGAGTTCTTGAACCTGCCAGAGCTTTACAGGAGCTCTTTATTCTGTCTGGAACGTTCTTCAATGCCTGCGAAAGGCACAGTCAGAGCGTGACCTCCGTGGTAAGGCCTCTCTCTAAAGTAGCTCCCACGCCAGTCACTTTCTATTGTGTTTCCAGTACGAACTGTTTTTATAGCGCTTACCACCGGTTGCAGTTATCTCGCGCATGTGTTTATTTGCTTGGCTGTTAGCTGATCCTACCATTCAGCGAACACTCAAAGAGCAAGTTGTCGTCACTGTTAGGTGCCACCAAGTGGATTCTAAGTCCTAATGGCTGTGCCATACAATAGAACAAAATGCTGCCCGGTCCTGCCCCAGCCTCATGTCCACTGCTACATTTGAGCCTCTGTATCAAGCCATTTCACCGAGGGGCTCCCTCCCTTTCACTGTCTCTCTACTTGATCAAGCATAATGTCCTTCCCCGGAGACTCATCTCTCTGGACAGCACATCAAAGTACACAAGCAGAGGTCTTGTCTTGGTACTTTCACCCCAATGGGAGCACAATGATGGTCTGCACCTGTGTGCAATAGTGACTTCATCCAATGAGTGGGTGGACGCATGTTTCCCGAGCACCTCTGTGTGGCAGGATCTGTGGTGGGCATTGTGAATTCTGCAATAAATGAAATTATTCTTGTACGTAGGATGCTCACGGCCTAGAGATAACAGGGAGATCAAATCACAAACTCAAAACACATCAGGATGACTCCCTTAGAAGTATGACTCATCAGGGAACTAGGAGACTTAAAGCAATCATGCAATTTATGCACCCCCCCATCCCCCTCTTGTGTCTTAAATAAAGAAACCCAAATCCAGAAAGGGGAACAAGACTCTCTCAAGGTCACCTGCCAGCAGAGGCATAGTTTGGCTCTGAACCAAGGAGTCCTGGCTATTTGTAGTTTGCATCCAAAGAGAAAGCCCCTTTGTTTGCTACTTCCCTAAAGTGGATTTGAACCTCTTCCACCTTTCGGCTCTCAAATGCCCTTCAAGGCAGCACCTCCCCTCTACCCACGACCCCATAAGGGGGGCACATTCCCCAAAGGAGTGAGGGGGGGCACATTCCCCAAAGGAGTGTTTCACAGAGTGGAAAGCAAATCATCAAGCATGGATCATCTTGCCCTGTTGGTACCATGCCTGCCAACTCTCTCCTAGGATCACATCCTTGGGAGTAAGCCTTGCCCTCTTTGGACTCCTCTGCGAACACAGGAACCCCTGGACGAATGACTCTTTGGGCTTGCCAGTGCAGGTAAAGCTGGACAAACTATCCCACCCCAACAGGGGGCCTTTGTGGAAGAGAAGGTACTGATAATGTGGCAAGGGATGGAGGAGGCGTGGAAGGAGGTGATGAGAGGAGATGCCAAGCCAACATTTCCTTTCTGGATCCCCTCCCTCTCCGGCCTTCTCTCTGCTCTCTGTCCCCAGCAAGCCCACCCAGAGACCTCCCAGCTCTGTGGAAACCCCCGCAGGCCCCATCAGGACTCTATCCACGTTCACATCTTCTCCACTACTGGGAATGTGTTTCCTCTCCCCTCCCCCACTGGCTGGTTCCCACCCACAGTACAAACCTGACCCTAAGGGCCCCCACCCCTAGTTTAAGGGAGAGACCACTTCCCTCTGGGTTCTTGCAGGTCCCCAGGCTCCCCTTCATAGAAACATAGATAATGCAATGCCCCTGAGCTCCCTTATCGGGACTGTCCCTAGTTATCCGGCAATCCCAGTGCCTAGTCTAGGAGCCTGGTGGTAGAGCAGTCACGTGCTGTGCTGCAATCTGCATGGTCGGCAGTTTGAAACCACCAGCAGCTCCGTGGGGAGAGAGAGTGGGTTTTCCACTCCCATGAACAGTTCCAGTCTCAGAAACCCGCAGGGGGTCACTATGACTCAGCATGGACTTGACAGCACTGCGTCTGGTATTGGTTTGAGTCCAGGACTGGTCCATGGTCATCATTCAGTGAATGGTAAATGCACACACAAATAAATCCGTTAGTCTTACTGGGACCCCCGGTGGCTGCCCTGCGGGGAGTCACTTTCTGCACTTGCTTCTCTGATGGCATCATCTCCAGGTTGAACCTCAGTTTCACCATCGATTAACATGGAGCCAATATTTAAATCTTCCTCACAGGTTTGTCGTAAAGATGAAAGGACGCCACACGAGGATAAGACAGAAGGACAGTGCCTGATGGCTGGGAGGGAGTGACAGGGTGCCTCTGTGCTGCGAGAGTGGTAAGGGGAAGGGTGTTGCTGAGCATGGATGGGGCTTTGGAAGCAGAAAGGGCCCACACACTCAAGCAATCCAGAGCCCCAGCTCCCAGGACAGTACTCACCGTGGTTCCTCCTTCTCAGACTCCAGCCCAGGACGAAGGCCCAGAGCCCACCTGCAATGCCCAAGCACCTCATTTGGACACCCTCCCCCCTCCGTGACTGGGGACGGGCCAGCTGCTGGTGTGCAATTCACGGCCCTTGGAAGGCTTGCTTTTCCACGTCCCCATATTGGAGCGGCTGGAAGGTGATGAATAAAAGATGGGGGGGGGGGGGCTTGGTGGCTTCCAGAGAAATGTGAGGAGCATTTAGAGCGGGGAGATTAGTGTCAGTGCTTCTCTCTGAATACCAAGACCGGGCGGCAAGTAAACCAAGACTCCAGCTTTCAGGGAGCATAAGCCCAGGGGATCGGGGGAGAAGGGCCCTGGGGCTTTGGCTGGGGAGGAGGTAGGGGGGGAAGCAGTGACCCAGACCAAAGTGAAGGGGGTCAGGAAGCATCCTGAGGGAAGCTCCAGTGAAGACAAATGCAAGGTGTCCCAAGTATTGCGGCCAGAGCAGGAAGGAGAGAGGAACCAGGTGTCTCCCCTTTAGGTGCTAAAAGTAATTATCCATCGCACACACAGACATGATGTGCACGCATAAAAGGGGCTGTGACGACAAGGCCGTCTGCCTGGCATCTGAAGGCACCCTGTTAGGAATCAGCACAGGTCCTGACACCCTGCCCTTTTGCCATACCCAGTGTTGCTCACACATTGTGCTTTCCCGCTTCCTGGGCACCTGATACTTTACACCCTTCAGGAAATCGAAGCATGGAGGTGGGGGTGGGGGTGGGGGAGGGAGGGCGGGGGCAATGTACATTGATCCATGTTACAAGGCTGCTGCGTGATGGATCAGGACTCGAGCCCAGGTCAACTGCCCCCCAGTGATCAGAAATGGTGCTGCATGCTAGAGCAGCCGGCTCAGAAAATGGGCCCTGTCCCAAACTCAAGACTCTCCTGGCCAGCCTTCGGGTCTTCCCTTCTGGAAGATTTCTTCACAGAGAGCCGTCATAGACCACGAGTCGAAGGGAGGTGTGATGGAGGTGAGGGGTGGAGCCCACTGCTGCAGCTTTGTGCTTACATGTGAGTCAATGATCACGTGTGCGCATTTTCATGAGTGCACGTGACGGCGTGCAAAGAGGCCCTGGGTGCTGTTTCTGCAGGTGTGCGTCTGACTCATGGTGCCCAGCTGTGTGAGGAGGCCCTGGTGAGTGTGACTGTGATGGGCTCAGGTACACACAGGTGAGGGTGATGGGGGGTGAATGGTGGGTCTTTGCATATAGAGTCTAATCTAATGACAAATGATATAAAATGTGCAAAGGTGTGTGTATGCTGTATATGTGATTGTATACATGTGTGGGTGATGCATATGCATGTGATATGGCCGATGTGATACTGAACATGAGTGGAGTGCCTGTGTATAGGGGCAGGGGGGTGCACATGCACGGACATGTGTATCCTAAACCAAGATGGTCAACCCTCTCCCCTACATCTTTTCTCCAGAGACAGAATTTTAAGTCAGCCAAGATGCTCAGCATAAGAATCACTTTGTTTCCACGTGAGGCCCCTCATGGAAAATTCTGGACATGCACTTTCCAATGCAGAAGCATAGCAGAGACTGAGAACACTTTGCATTTGGCTTCTCCCAGTGTCCCTTCTAAATCCGTCAGACACTCGTGCCTCTGTCCTCACAAAGACCAAGCCCTGGAAGGAGAGTGTCCCGGGAACTTTATGTATTATCTACAAACCCATTTTCCCAGACAAATGAAGACACTTGCTTCCAACATCAGATGCAAATTATTTGTCTTCAAGGCCCCATGACTGTCTGAAATTTTGCTCCGTTGAAAAAAGTTACCATTGAGCCGAGTCTGTTTCTGACTCACAATAAACCCATGTGGGTCAGAGCAGACTGCGCTAATTTTTTTTAGAAGGAGTTCTCCCGGCCTTTCTTCCAAGTCACATGTCAGTGAAATCTAACCACCAACCTTCAAGTAACAGGCAAAAGCATTAACCATATGCACCACCATGAGAGTCCATGCTGCTGCCGTCAGTGGCCATTGGTTTGTTCCAACTTACAGTGACTCTCTGCATGACAGAACACACACTGCCTCGTCCTGCACATCTCACCACTGTGACTATGTTTGAGGCCCTGGCTGCAGCCACTGAGAATCCATCTCATTGAGGGGCCTCCTCGATTTTACTGACCTTCTACTTTAGTGTCCTCCTCCAGAGGGTGCTCTCCTTGGATGACATGCCCAAAGCACTTAAGTCAAAGGCTCACCGTCCTCGCGCTGAGGTAGAATTCCGACTGTGCTTCTCCTAAGACAGATTGTTTGTTCTTCGGACAGTTGATGATACTTTCCATCTTCTTAGCCAACACCATCATTCAAGTGCATTGATACATTCATTTTCTCTGGTCTTTCCTATTTACTGTCCAGCTTTCATGCATATGAAGCAATTCATTTGAAGCATCGAAAGAAGATGGGAAGAAAACACAGAGCCACTATATCAGAAAGAACTAGTTGACATCCAGCTCTTCTAGGTGATAGCATATGATGAAGAACCAGTGGTGCCGGGGGAAGAAGTTCATGCTGTAGTGAAGGCATTCACCAAAAGCAAGATTCCAGGAATTGGTGGAACATCAACTGAAATGTTTAAATATACTCATGAAGCACTGGAAGCACTATCTTGTCTGCCAAGAAATTTGGAAGATAGCTGCCTGGCCATCCAACTGGAAAGAACCCATATTTATACCCATTCCAAAGAAAGATGACCCCACAGAATGCAGACATTATCCATCAATATCATTAATATCTCATACAAGCAAATTGTTTGCAGAAGATCTTTTAACAATAGTTGTAACCGTACATTGAGAGTGAGCTACCAGAGGTTCAGGTCAAATTCAGAAGAGTACATTGGACAGGGATTTATCATCACTGAGCCCAGGTGGATCATTACTCAAAGCCAGATATCTCAGGGGAAAATTTTTTACTTGTATTCTATTTATTATGCAAAGGCATTTGACTGTGAGGATCATAACTAACTATGCATAACATTGAAAAGAATGGGAATTCAAGAACGCTTCATGGTGTTCATACAGAACTTACACATGAGGGCCGGCCCCAATCCCAACTACATGTCCCCCTGCCCCCGACAAAAAGATTGCACCTCAGAGGACAGCACTGAAGCTACAGCTCACAGAGAGGAGCTCATCTGATCAGTGCAACTTTGGTTTGTGTGTGTGGCCCACCAAGCTCTGATGATGACTTTCCTGCTCAGAGCAGCCAATGCACAGAGAGGACCATAGGGCCGGCCCCACCACAAGACACAGACACGATGTCCCTCACTGACCCATAGCACTACAGGGAACAACACTGGAGACAAAGTGTGGGAATTGCGCCCAAACTGATCCCATCACACTGAGGGAAAACACTAAGGGCGTGCAACAGAGCAGCAAGGGGAGCAAAGCAATGGAGTCCTCAGGGAATACCAAAAATAGACTTTGGAGCCAGGGCATGGAACCCCATCAGACTCCACAGAAAAACACTCCTAAAGGTGAACAAAGAGACCTGGAACTATTTATAGACTTTTCTTTTTTTGTCATTGGTTTTTGTTGTTATTGTTGTTTTCATTTGTTGTTTTGTGCTTATTATTGTCCCCAATAAAATAATTAGAAAGAAAAAGAACTTACACACATATCAAGAGGCAGTTTTTGAACAGAACAAAGGAATATGGTCTGGTTTACAATCAGGAAAGATGTGCCTCAGCATTGTATTTTTGCACCATGCTTATTCAATCTGTAAGCTGAGCAAATAATCCAAGAAACTGGACCATATGAAATGGACCATAGGTTCAGGATTGGAGGAAGGTTTATCAATAACCTGAAATATTTATATAACACAACCTGGCCCGCTGAAAGGGAGGAGGACTTGAAGCACTTGCTGATGAAAATCAAGGATTACAGTCTTCAATATGGTTTACAATTAACTGTAAAGAAAACCAAAATCTTCAATAGGTAGCATCATGAGAAACGGAGAAAAGATTAAAGTTGTCCAGGATGTTCTGGGGCCCACAATCCCTGCTCGTGGAAGCAGCAGTCAAGAAATCAAACAACACACTGCACGGGTGAATCTGCTGCCCAAGACCTCAACATCTTTCAGGTCTTGAAGAGCAGGGATGGCACTTTGAGGACCTGACTCAAGTCATGCACCTGACCGTCATGTGTATTCATCTGGGTACTTTAGAGAAACGAATCCACAGAAACTCATGTATAAGAGAGAGTTTTATATAAAGGGTAAGTGCGCACCAAGAAAACATCCCAACCCAGTGCTGCTCAAGCCCACAAGTCCAACACTAACCCATATGTCCGACACCAATCCACAAAGTCCTCTTCCATCTCACAAAACAGACACAATGATGCCTACTGCCGGAGGAAAGTTGAGTCAGTGAGCATGTTATCTCAGTGCTGGCAGGGGTCTCTACAGGGCTGCTACAGCACCCAGGGCTGCATCGGGGCAGGTCCATGTGGCTTCTCCTCAGGGACATCTTGCAGGAAGTGAGCCTTGCCAGCTGAAGCAGGGAACTGGCTAAAGCAGCTGCACCTTGGTCCGACCATCACAAAGCAAGAGACCCAAGAACTCGAAAGGCGAGGCCCACCCCACTTGTATTTATTATCTAGATTGGCACAATAAACTAACTCATCATGCTATTTTCAGTTGCTTTATATATATATATATATATATATATATATATATATATATATATATATATATATATAAATGTTGGACATTAAATAAGGAAAATTGAAGAAGAATCGGTGTATCTGAATTATGGTGCTGGAGGAGAATATTGAACTTACCATGGACTGCCAAAAGAACCAGATCTGTCTTGGGAGAAGTAGAGCCAGGATGCTCCTCGGAAGTGAGAATGGCCAGATTTCATTTCACAGACTTTGGGCATGTTGCCAGGAGAGACCAGTCCCTGGAGAAGGACGTCATGCTTGGTGAAGTAGAAGGGCAGCAAATGAAGAGGAGGGCCTTCAACCCCTGGCAGCAACAATGGACTCACACATAACAACCCTTGTGAGGGTGGCTCTGGGCCAGGCAGTGTTACATTCTGTTGTGCATTGGGTGGCTATGAGTCGGAACCGATAGCACACACCAACAAGAAGCAATGGAAAACATCGGGGGTTGGATCAGGTGCACCTTATCCTGAAAGAGCAGACACTGTTGTGCTTTAGCACGTTAAAGAGGTCTGTGCAGCAGATTTGCCCCGTGACTGCTGCCTTCATGAGCATTGATTGTGGATCCAAGTAAAGTCAAATCTTTGACAGCTTCCATCTTCTCTCCATTGATTATGATAGTGCCCTTTGGTTCCATTGTGAAGACTTTTGTGTTCTTTACACTAAGGTATGACCCATGCTGAAGGCTGCAGCCTCTGAGCTTCGTCAGTAAGTGCTTTGAGCCGTCTCTAGCAAGTAAGGTTGCGTCATCTGCAAATCCTGTATCGTTAACAAGCCTCCTTCCAATCCCCATGCTTCATCTCTCTTCACAGCTTCTCAGGCGGCTGACTCAGTCTACAGGTTGAATCCATCTGGTAAAAGGATACAAGGCTGACACACATTTTTCCTGATTTTAAACCATTCAGCATTTGCTTGTTCTGTCTGAATGACTGTCCCTTGGTCTATGTACAGGTTCCACATGAGCGAAGTGAAGTCTTCAGGAATTCACATTCTTTGCAGTGCTATCTATTGTTTGTTATGATCTACACAATTGGATGCTTTGCATAATCAAGTAAACATCTCTCTGGTGTTCTCTGCTTTCAGCCAAAATCCATCAGATGTCAGCATTAAGGTCCCTGGTTCCATGGGCTCTTATGAATCCTGCTTGAATTGTCACCAGTTCCCTGAGGACTTACTGCTGCCATTGGTCTTGAATGATCTTCGGCAAAAATTTACTTACCTGCACTGTTAACAATATGGTTCAATGATTTTACATCCCTTTGCGACTCCATAGCTTCCTCTCAACTCTTGTTCTGACTGAAACCAAGACACTCTGTCAGTCATTCAATGCCGAAGTTGTGCAGCACTTTCAGCCTGTGACCAGAGGACTGGGCAGTCACCTGCAACAAACTCTGATGTCCAGCCAACACAGCTGTCGCCTTCCCCACTTCCCGAGGTGCTGGGATACTGTCCTTGGTGCTGAACCGCTACCTGCAGACTCAGAGCTCCAAGGCTTGGGCAGAAGCCACCTCTAGGATTTGCGAGGCTAGAATCGCAGCTCTTGAGCAAGCCTATGGCAGATTGGTAGGAGCAGGGAGTCAGTCAGAAGAAGTGATTTTCCCATAATGCGCCCGGCTAGCTGGACAGCTAGAGGGCTGTCCCTCTTGTGGCTGGAAGTTCTCTGAGGCAGGTGAGGCTAATGAAGCCGAGGGTGCATTCCTTGCTTGACTTTATAAAAGCCTCGTAGAGTCCATGGCACTGCTAACCGTCCATTCGGTGGAACGAGGACAGTGCCTTGCTCCCCTGTGGGTCACTTAAACCCAGTTACAAGGTGGGCCCCAGACCTGGTGGGCCAAGGGCTTGGCAAACCCTTGAGACAGCCTGCTGCCCCATCCCTTTTCCCTCTGCTGCATTTGCACCATGTGATCTTAGGGACAGGACAGGGCGGTGGGTTCTGTGATTACCCCCACTAACAGTACAGCAGCCTGGAGAAGACGGTAGCAGCATCGGTGCCTTTGAATGGTGGTGCTGGAGAAGGCTAGGAAACGCACCATGGATGGCTAACAGGACCCAAATAATCTGTTTGTGAGGAAGCACGGCCAGGAGGCTCCTTCGAGGCAAGGATAACAAGACTTGGTCTCACATACTCTGGGCACGTGGACAGGAGAGACCTGTTCCTGGAGAAGGACGCCTTGCTTGGTAAAGTGGAGGGGCAGTAAAGGAGATGGACTGACCCTGTGCCTGTAACCCTGGGTTCGAGCACAGGAACACCGTGAGGACGGTGTAGGGCCAGGCAGCGTTTCGCTCTGCTGCGCACAGGGTTGACTCAATGGCACCTCACAATACCAACCAACCTGGGGCTCAGCAAAGGATCCTATTCCCTCAGAAAGAGATGGGCATCCCAACAATGAGAAGGACCAGCTCTTCACTGCTTTGACCTCTCAGGAGAGCCAACTGGCTCTTAGGTGAAATGGCTGTCATGCGAGGAACACCTATCCTGTGCCCGTCATGATGGAGAGTGTATGTATTAGCCCCATGCTACGGAGGAGCGAACTGAGAGGGGAGGGGGCTCGTCCACACATTAACCTCACACTCGGGTAAGCTGTGCTGCTCGCACACCCTGTGCTGCAAAGCCACCCTGAAGTCATCAAGAAGGAGTAGCATTCCCACGAGGCCACCACCCATCCACTCCCACCTCCCTAACCCCACCCCCTGCCTTCCATCAGCACCCTCCACCTGCCTGTCCCCTTGGGCTGAGTTTTCAGGAAGAAACGGATGAAAAATGTATGAGGTGCCCAGCCCCAGGTGTGGGGCCTGAGCCGATTAGCACTGATGTTTCTTTCATGAGGGATGGGACAGCGCTTCTCACCTGTGGCAGCCCAGGGTGGCCGAAGATGTTCCTGCAAGTCACCAAGGCCACCTGCTTCCCACTCTGTGGGGTCCCCGCCCCGCCCCGTGCCACCATCTGCCACCACCTTCCCCTCCTCTGGGCTCCCCAAGCCCAGCTCTCGGAAGCCCTACCAAGTTCAGCTCCCTCTCAGGGGCAGCCTGGGCTTTCACATCAGGACTGAGTTTATATTCCAACTCTGCCTCTCAGGAGCGACGAGACTTTAGAAAACGCTCCCTCCCTGCTAAAAGGGGACCATGCAGGCTTGTGCAGTTGCTGGGCGGTGTGAGCTGAAGTGTCTGGGCCTTGGCCCGTGATTAGCCTCTTCGTGGTTAGCACTCAGTAAAGGGCCATTGCTACTACGACGACGTGACAATGACGACGACTACTTCTGGTTGCTGTTGTTGTTCTCTGCCATGGATCAATTCTGACTCATAGCGACCCTCTGACAAAGTGGGATGACCAGCAGGCTCCCCGGTGTTGTGGCTAGCTAAGCAGAGAGCAGATTGTCCGTCTTACCCCGCCAGAGCTGCTGATGGGCTCAAAGCGCTGGTCTTTTGCTAGCGCATGAGCACTGGAACTGCTGCCCACTGCTAGCTCTGCATTGATGCACAGGGCACTTCCTGCTCAGAGCCCAAAGAGAAGTGGATTAAAACCAAAGCTGTTGGGACTAACGCCTCATGTGTGGATACGCAGGGCGCTCCCCAGGGAGACTTCCTACCTCTCCCCAGTCTCTCTCTAGTCCAGCCCTTGCTGATATGGTGGGAACAACTGCGAGCAACGGGGGTCAGACTCGCCAGGGCCCCAGTTATTGGGTTTGTCCCATCTGACTTTGCAGTTGATGGAGCCCAAGGCAGCCTGACCCCCTAAAGAAGCTGATTCGCAATGATGTGACTAGCAGATTGCCTGCAGGAAGCTCCTGGGTCCGACGGAGTCTCAGCCCAGCCTCATGCACGTGACCCAGCAGGCCCACCTGCCCCCACCAGCAGGTCAATCACAGGAGCAGGCCCCTCCAGCTGAGGGCCCATAGCCTGCACCCTTCTCTCTGAGCTCCAGGCTGCACCTCTGCCAAATGGGCACAATAACAAACCCTACCACCCACTGTTGGGACCAAGGTCCCCACCCCTGCCAATGAGTCTCTTCAGCCTTACAGTGACGGAAAGAAAGCGTTAGTCAATACAAGGCTCCAGGAATTGGTGGGATACCAACCGAAATGCTTTTGCAAGCTGCTGAAGCACTGGAAGCACTCACTAGTCTACGCCAGGAAGTTTGGAAGAGGGCTACTTTGCCAACTTATGGGACGAGATCTACATTGGTACTCATTCCAAAGAAGAGATTACTCAACAGAATGCTCAAACTATCGAATAATATCATTGGCATCACATGCAAGTAAAATTTTGCTGAAGATAGGGAGGTGCCAGAAGTTCGGGCCAGATTCAGAAGAGAGCACAGAACAAGGGCTATCATTGCTGGTGTCAGATGGATCTTGGCTGAAAGCAGAGAAGACCAGAAATATGTTTACTTGTGCTTTACCGACTATAAAAAGGCATTTGTGCAGACCAAAATAAACTATGGATAACCCTGAGAAGAATGGGCATTCCAGAACACTTCACTGTGCTCCTGTGGAATTTGTACCTGGATTAAGAGGCAAACAGAACAAGGGAATCCTGCATGGTTTAAAATCTGGAAAGGTGTGTGCCAGGGTTGCAACCTGTCACCACACGAGTTCCATCTGTATTGAGCAAATCATCCGGGAAGTTGGCTTACATGAAGAAGAATGTGGCCCTGGCAGCTGGAGATCCACATGGACCCTACCCTGATGCAATCAGACGTCTGGAGTCAGAAAAGTCACAGAGAGACCCCTGCCATCGCTGAGACGCTTACACCACCACTGGAGCCACAAGACTTCCCACCCACTGGCCTGTGATCCTCCTGCATTAGGCATCATTGCATGTATTGCGTGAGTCTGAAGAAGACTTTATATATTAGCTATGGGTCAATCATCTGGGCTAATATCAGACTTATGGACTTGATTTGGACTGGGCTGGGATGTTTTCTCACTATTCAACCACTCTTGTACATAAAGCTCTCTCTTATACACATATGAGTCTCTATGAATTTGTTTCTCTAGTCTACCCGGACTAACACAGGTGGTTAATCAAGGCAGCCCTGGTGGCATTTGGACTAATGGGGAAATAAAGGAAGGTCTACATGGAAATTGCTCTACTGATTAAACTTTTTTTTTCTAAAAAGAAGAAGAAGAATGTGGCATCAGGATTGGAGGAAGGCAGATTAACAACCTGCGATACGCAGACGGCCCAACCGTGCTGGCTGGAAGGGGAAGGAATTAAAACACGCCGATGAAGATCAAGGATTGTAGTCTTCAGCGTGGATTATGACTCAGTGTCGGGAACACCCAAATCTTCACAACCAAACCCATAGGTGACATCGTGATCCATGCAGACAAGGTGGGAGCTGCCGAGGATTTCGTCTTGCTTGGCTCCATCATCAGTGCTCATGGAGACAGTAGTCAAGAGACCAGGCGATGTGCTGCATTAGGTAAACCTGCTGCACGAGACCTTTCGAGTACTAAAAAGCAAAGGTGCTGCTCTGAGCACTGAGGTGTGCCTGATTCGAGCCATTGCCTGATTCGTTTCCCATTGCTTCATATGTACGTGGAAGTTGTAGATCGAATATGAAAGACCGAAGAACAGATGCGTTTGACTCATGGTGCCTGGCGAAGCACCGTGGGCTGTTCAACAGACAAACACATGTGTCTTGGCAGAAGCCAGGCCAGAAGGCTCCTTAGAGGCAAGGTTAGCAAGACTCCCCTTACATGCTTTGAAAGGACAGTCATGAGAGACCAGTCCCTGAAGAAGGGCATCATGCTTGGCAGAGTGGAGGGGCAACAAAAGAGAGGAAGGCCCTCAGCGAGATGGATCGGCACTGTGGCTGCAGAAGATGAGCTCAGGGGTCGGAAGCACTCTAAGAATGGGGCAGGGCCTGCGATACTTCATTCTGATGTGCATAGGGTCGCGGTGGGTTGGAATTGACTCGAAGGGCACCTAACGACCACGTAAGACAGACTAGCGCTTCCCCTGCTGCGTCTCTGAGGCTGTAGAGCTTGGCAGAGGCAGACAGCCTCATCTTTCTCCCGAGGCATGACGAGTGGATTCTAACTGTGAACCTTGTTGCCAGCCTAATGCACAACCCACTGCACCACCAGGGCTCCGTTTGTGACCAAGTGTGTTAGTTTGGGCAGACTAGAAAAACAAATTCATAGAGACTTACATGTGTGTAAGAGAGTTTTATATAAAGGGTAATTGTACATTAAGAAAGGATCCCAGCCTAGTCCAGTCCAAGCCCATAAGTCCAATATTAGTTCATACGTCCGATATCAACTATAAAGTCCCCTTCAGACTCACAAAACACATGCAATGATGCCGAATGCAGGACAATCACACGCCAGTGGGTAGAAAGTCTTTGGACATAGTAGCGTTGTAAGCATCTCACCACTGGCAGGGGTCACCACGTGGCTCCTCCAGTTCCCAGGGCAGCATCAGGGTAGGTCTATGTGGCTTCTCCTCAGGGATGTCTAGCAGAGAGTCATCCTTGTCAGTAGAGAGTCTCCAAGGGAGTGAGTAGAGTGAGAGAAGGGTCTCCCACTTTCCTCCCAGGAGGTAAAATACAGGAGTTCCCAGAATTCTCAGGGGAAAGCCATGCCCACAGACAAGCCTTATTAGCTATACACCGATTGACAGACTCGACTCCACCCCTTCATTTGGAATCCTCTCCCATGGACACCAGATTATGTAACCACCACACCAACATTAAATGGCACACATGCAGCAGAAGGATGAGGCAGAAGCTCCCATGTGGCTTGCAAGACCTCAGCTCCCCAGAATCAAGGTCCCTGTGGTAGTTACATAGTCTATTGTCAATTTGAGACTTATGAGTGAAGGGGTGGAGGTTAGACTGTCAATCAGGTCACAGCTTGATGACTTTATTTGGAGGCACTAAAGAGATAAATAGCTCACTGGAGCCGGGACACACGCTCAGTCCCTGGGGACATTCTTGTTGACAAGGCACCGGGAGACAGGCTGATGGCAGCTAGAGCCTCAGAGATGGAGAAGCCACATGTAGACCCTTGCCGACGCTGAGATGCTTACAATGTCACTGGATCCACAAAACTTTCCACCCACTGGCCTGCAATGATCCTGCATTCAGCATCATTGCATGTGTTTTGTGAGTTTGAAGAGGATTTTATAGATTGGTATTGGACATATGGGCCAATACTGGACTTGTGGACTTGATCTGGACTGGGCTGGGATGTTTTCTCAATATTCAATTACTCTAGTATATAAAGCTCTTTCTTATACACATGAGTGTCTATGAATTTGTTTCGCTAGTCTACCCAAACTAACACAGTCCCTGTCTGGACAAGGGCCCATCTTGGAACCTGGGACCAGGTGACCCAGAGGGGGGCCAGGCATGATCCCTATTGCCCATCCATCAGTCAGACCTTAGTCACTTGCTTGCTTGCGTGCCAGATGATGCCCCGTGCTGTGAGGAGAAGGGAGGGGAGAGCAGGAAGCCGGGCCCGTGGGAGCACCCTGCATACCAGTCTTCCTCACGCAAGGGGCTTGGCACGCGATGTGAAGGCTTCTGTCTGGGCTCACTTCCCGGCCCTCCCCACCCCACCAAGCCCAACTAAGGAGGCTCACCATCCTTCCCCCAGCCCAACCTCCACTCCCTGCTCCCCATCAGACCATCTGTCCGTCTGTCCTCTCCAGAGGCAGACTGGCCACTGCCTCTCTCTTGTTGCATGCTCGCTATGTCTGTCAGTCAGTTGGTCTGCCTCTGGGTCTGTCCATTCTCCTGCAGGGTGTCAGGCTTCCTGTGGGCCCAACCCATCCATCAGTCTTTCTCTCCATTTGTCTATAAAGTCTATATGTCTGTCCCTTCATCTCTGAGCCTGCCTGCAGTCTGTTCTTGTGGCTGTAAGTCTGTCTCTCAGTTAAGTGTCATTGGCCAGGTTGGCTGCCCATCTGCCTTTCAGTTTGTCTGTTTTCTTCGAATGATCTGGCCATCAGCCCATCCATTCTGCTTTCTATCCGTCTGCCTGGCCATCAGCTCTCTGCCCACCTATCTCTCTGTTCAATCTCCTGCCCCTTGCTGCTCCCTTCTCTTCTTGCTGGAGCTGGGTCCACTCAATGACCGGACCAAGCCCCCAGTCCCCGCATGCTCCCATGCACCCCTCTGCCCGTCTCCATGATGCAGCCACCCCGATCCTGCAGCCCTCTCCTCCTCCTCCTCTCTCGCACCCTGGAGGGAGAGCTACAGAAAGATTTAGCAAATGTTATTTGAAGAGACTAGGTTCAAATTAATGGTGAAAATAAGGTTTTATGATTCCATTGCAGTTTTATTCCTCAGCTGATTTCCCCATTACCACCGAGCAGCAGTCGCGAGCCGCGGTTCTCTGCAGTCTTTATGGTAATGCAGGTTAACGTCTGAGTTTCAGGAGCTCAATTAGCAAATCACGGACAAGGGGACCTCTGCGTGCTTCTCTCCTGAAGCTCAGCCATTCATTAGCCACAGGGAGATGCCGGGGCTTCGTGTCCGCACACAAAACGCAGCCTGTCGCTCTCCCAAGCATGGTGCTCAGCTCATAGGTGGGGCTGTGGATGCTGGGGAGGCTCTGCTCTCTGCACCCGCTATCCAGACTGGCACAGGCTGGGGCCTCTGCATGTGCTTGAATTAACGTCTGCTGTTGGGCACACGTACAGGGTGCATGGCAGGTGCCTCTAAGTGTTCAAGAAAGCGTTCATCCCCGTGTCCCCAGTGCCAGGCACGTGACTGAGGAAAAGAAGCTACGAACGGGTGATTAAAGGCATGGACTGATCCCCGACGCCCTGGGCCTCGCATGCCTGGTCACATGGACATTCTGGTGGAGTGTTTGTTGATTGCCCAAGTGACTGATCATGAATGAATGAATGAATGAATGAATGAATGAATGAATACTGCCAGTCTTCTCCAGCTACAAGGCCAAGCTGACCAGTCCCCAGCACCCTGCTCCTGGAGGCGGCCTGGAGAAGGGAGATTTCCCGGAGGGGCATGTGATCCCCTCCCCTCACCCCCCCAGCTACACTGTAACAGGTGCAGCCGCTGTCTCGGGTTGGAGCTTTGGGGCATGTTGCACGGGGCTGCCAGGCTGAGCAGGGAGCCCCATCTGTCTCGAGGGCTCAGTGGGGGGCAGTGGCCCAGCAGGGAGAGGGCTCCTGCTCTCCCGGGGTCTTTCCAATCCTCCTCTCACCAGTGAGGCAGGCTTAGAGGGGCAGGGCTTTTACCAATGTGGAAGCTGAAAGCCGGAGAGGGGCAGCGCCTTGGCCAGGGCGACGCAGCAAGTGTGTGACCAAGCCAGGAGTTACACAGAGGTGTGTGTGTGTGTGTGTGTGTGTGTGCGTGTGTGTGTGTGCTTGTGTGTGCTTATGTGTGTGTGTGCTTATGTGTGTGTGCGTGTGTGCTTGTGTGTGTGCGCGCTTGTGTGTGTGTGCGTGCGCGCGTGTGTGTGTGTGTGCTTGTGTGCGTGTGTGTGTGTGCTTGTGTGTGTGCGCGTGTGTGTGTGCGTGTGTGTGCTTCTGTGTGTGTGCTTGTGTGTGTGTGCGTGTGTGTGCGTGCTTGTGTGTGCGTGCGTGTGTGAGTGCGTGTGCGAGTGTGTGCGTGTGTGTGCGCGCGTGTGTGTGTGCGTGTGCGTGTGTGAGTGTGCGTGTGTGTGTGTGTGTGTGCTTGTGTGTGTGCGTGTGCGTGTGTGTACACATTCTTTCCTCTACTGCTTGCTGCTGCCCAGCACCATCAGTTGTCCTCTCTGGATGCTGCTCCCCAGCCCCACCTCTCTCCCACGTGGAAGCCCTCTTCAAAGGGACAGGGCCTTTGTCTCCTTGTCCACGCCTGTGTCCCCCGAGCCTAGAACTGTGCTGGCCAATGCGAGCATGTGTGCCATCCAGCCTTGCTGAACGAGTGAATGAGCAAACGCACGTCTGGCAGCCACCCAGCCACCCATGAGGACAAACCCACAACAATCAGCAAGGCATGGCGCACTCCTGACAGCGCTGTGTGTGCACAAGTCCTCCCCACAGCCGCTACATATGTCCCCATTTTCAGTTTAACAGACTGTCCAGAGGGGCGACAGGACCTGCCCAGGCCCACAGCTAGTGGTGGCAAACCAGAATCCCCACCCCTTCATTCCACGACAGAGCCCAAACCCTGACCCTGGAAACTGCCTTCTACATTTCTTCTTTGAAGCTGAGCCCACCTACCCACCCTCTCTGCCAGCTCCACTTAAGGCCAGCCCTGAGATTGATGGTTTCTCAGCCCTGGGCTAGTGGCCTGAGTGATCCAAGGGGTCACCTCTCTGGGCTGGAGTCAGCTCTGTGACAGAGAGACCAAGAGAGGCCGGGCCCAGGGGGGCTGAGGCCAGGCTCTGGCCACCCCCTGCTTTCCCAGCCCACCAGGGCCTCATGAGTGTCAGCAGCGGCCTCTCGGTTAGATGAGGTCGACATTTCCCGAACCGCCTGTCACCAGCTGCCTGTCTCTTCTGGAAGGGGCTCTGGTGGGAGGAAGCATGGCTTGAGAGGCGAAGACGTGACAGCGAGGCCCAGGAGATGGGCCCCGGGCACCCTTCTCGTCCAAAAGTTTGACGAGAACGCCAGTGCCGCCCAGTCCCACACTGACCAGCTCGGCCGTGTGACGCAGACTTTACATGACCTGCCCTGTGGCCACACTGCAGGCAAGCCAATTAGCACCCCCACTTTACAGCTCGGGAGACCAAGGCCCAAGCTGTCTGCTCCAAAGCCCTCACCCCTTTTAAACTCCCCTCCCAGGAGCCCCAGTTGAAAATTGTAAAGTCACTGAGACATGGGTCCTGTACTCTGGGGACTTCCTTGGCTGCTTGAGAAGGCCAGGAGACAGGCTTGATCCTGCCTCGACCTCGGACAAGGCACCACACTCCTCTGATCCTCAGTTGTCGCATAGAGTGGGGTGGGAAGGAGGAGGCCTGTTTGGCTGGTCCCTGGGGCCTTTCCCACCTCCGTCTCTGAGTCTCTGGGTGGAGGGCGACTTTCCTATCCAGGAAGAAGTGACCTGTGGCAGTGAATCTGTGAGAAGCTCTGGGAGCTGACCGCCAGGACCAGCGGTGAGTTGCCCAAGGTCATACTCACAGGAGCGGCCACAGAAGGGCTCCCTGTGCGGCTGCTAAGCAGCGGAAAAGCTGAAAGAAATTTAAGTTGAGCTTTACCTTTGGTCCATGTTTTCTGTTTTGTTCTGTTTTTTAATCTTTATTCCTTTTGCTTTGAAAAGAAATAGCACCCTGGGCTCCTTTTAAACAGCAATAGCAAAAGCCACCTTGGTGCACAAGACCCTGAATACAGCTATGGCACCTCGGCTCCCTCCCACCATCCCCCCAGAGATGTGGCGCTGTCTCCCCGAGTCCCTGGTGACTGGCACCGCCATGGAAAGGCCCCACAGGGGACTTGCCGGACCAGCTGCTGCATAAACAGTGAGCGACTTCAGACAGACTGGAAAATCAGGCGCCACTTCAAAGGCGCAGTGACAGGAGGCAGCGGTGGTGGGGGCATGGAGGTGGCCTCCCCTGGCGACCAGCCTGCAGCGAGGCCAGGACGGGCCTCTGTGTTCTCGCCCAACAGCAGCAGACAGTGCCGCCTCTCTCCCCAGCCAGGGAGCTGTGACAATATTTGTTAGCCCTATGCTCCAGGGGTCCCGAGGAGCCCACCTGAGGGGATACTGGGGGAGAGCGAACCAGGCTCAAGCCCAGGGGTAGGGGGAGCCCCGGCAGAGGGTGGGCAGCCCAGAGTCAGCAGGCCCACTGGAGGCAGTGGAGGCTCAGGGAGGGTGGGCCCACTCCCTGAGCCCCTGTGTGTGCACTGTGCCCACCCAGCAAAGCTCATGAGCAGGGACCTCTTCCACCTCTTTATGGATGGGAAGAGCCAACGAATGTAGGCTCACTGGCCCCACAGAAGCAGAAGGAAGCCACTTTGGAAAGGTTGAATGAAGCTAAGGTATGAGGGGTGTGTGTGTGTGTGTGTGTGTGTGTGTGTGTGAGAGAGAGAGAGAGAGAGAGAGAGAGAGAGAGAGAGAGAGAGAGAGAGAGAGAGAGAGAGAGAGAGAGAGAGAGAGAGAGAGATCTGCCTTTGAGGGTAATCTTCCGGACTCACTCATCATCCTCAGTCCCCGGGCCCCTACCCTCTCCCTTCTCCCCTCCCACTCCTCTTCTTCCTCCCCTGCAGAGGCACTGTGTGAGGCGGATAAGCCAGGTTCCAAGCCCAACCATCATTCCCAGCCCGTGCAGCCTCAGAGGAGAGCTGCTGCCTCCCCAAGTCTGTTTCCTTTATCTTGGAATGACTGTCTTCCCTCCTTCCTGGGGGCTTCCCCACTCCTGGGGGCTTCCCCACTCCCCCTCCTCACCCTCCCTGCGCTTTTCCTCAGCTCTCTCCTCTATTTAGTTCCTGCCCCAACCTGCTCTGTGCCTGTCTGTCCTTCTGCAAGCCAGCTAACACCGCGCATCTTCAGGTTCCTGGGCTGATTCAGGCAGATGTGTGTAAGGGGAGGGCCTCCTGACTCCACAACATGCATTGCTGTTACTGAGCAAGGGTGTGTATGTGTGTGTGTGCGCGTGTGCGAGTGTGTGTGCATGTGTGTGTGTGTGTTGAGTGGCATTTTACATACACACCCAGGAAACCATCACCCAAACTGAAATGGGGAACTTGCCCCGCACCTTGTGTGTGTGTGTGTGCGTGTGTGTACGTGTGTGTGTGTGTAGTGGTGTTTTACATACACACCCAGGAAACCATCACCCAAACTGAAATGGGGAACTTGCCCCGCACCTTGGGGTGCTCCCCACCCCCTGTCCTGACCTCCTCCATCGCAACGGCACCCGAGAGGAGGGGGTAGCCTGGGTTAGCAGGAAAGGTGGGGACAGAGGGACCAGAGTGGAAGGCGGCGCTCCCAGAGTGAGGGGTCGGGTGGTGGAAGGCTTGCTAGTCGCTGGAGAAAACTTGGAGCCTGAGGTCTCAGGGGATGCCTCCCACTGCCCCACCCCCACCCCCAGGGGAAGCAGGAAGTCATTTTGGGGTCAGTCACCGAGACCTGGGGGGCTCTGGGTCTGCTGCCCAGCACAGTGAAGGGCGCAGACAGCTGCCACCCCCCCTTTGATGTGGCCGAGATGGAGACACACATGCCCGACAATTAATCGTGACTTTCACCGCGCAGTGGCCGCTGCTATTGATCTCCGCCTGTCTGCAGAGAGAGAGCCAATTAGGAGGGAGCACAGCCGCAGCTGCTAATTACCCGCTGAATGAAATCCGTGCCTTTCGATTTATTAAATTTTTATCACAAAAATAACCTGGCCATCCCCTCCTGCCGAGAGGCAAGGGGGGTGCCCCAAGGGCACCCCCGCAGTAACTGGGATCCCAAGGAAGCCAAGCAATCTGTTGCCCAGGAGAAGCACCCCCGCTGCCCGCCATCCCCGGCTCTGGGGGTGGGAGCTGGGAGCATAAAGGAGGCCTGGTGGCATGAGGTTGAAGTCTGGCTGTGAGCTGCAAGCCGCTTCCCTGCCTGAAGATGAGACTCTGTTCCTCTAGAGGTCGGCAGCCTCTGGCTGAATGGGCAGCTCTGCTCTGACCTGTAGGGTCACTACGCATTCAAATCGACACCGAGGGCAGTAGGCTTGGCTTTTTTTAATGTCCTCAAAACCAGCCTAGGTTCCGAGAAACATCAGACGATGATCCTCAAGACCCAGAGGCTTAAATGAAGTCCTGAGGTGCCCACGCCTGGCTGACAGGCCCAGGTACTCAGGCGGGGTCTGTGCTGTTGGGCAGATCCAGGTTCAACGGTCAGCAGAGCCTCCTAGGAGTTTTACTGCCTGAGTCACTCCAAGGAGCCCTGCTGGCACAATGGTTAAGCAATTAACTGCTGACTGAAAGGTTGGGTGGTTCGAACCCCAACAGTAAACCCTGGAGGCTGGCTCGTGATCTGCTCCAGTAAAGAGGGCAGCCTAGGAAACCCCTGGGGCAGTTCTACTCCATAAAAGGAGCCTGAAAAGGCACCCTGGTGGCGCAGCGGTTAAGTGCTCAGCTGCTAACCAAAATATTGGCTTTTGAACCCCACCAGCCATCTGCAGGAGGAAGATGCAGCTGTCTGCTCCCGCTGAGGAGAAGCCCCCGAAAACCTCTGGGGACAGGTCTATAGGGAAACCCTCTGGGGCAGGTCTATAGGGTCCCATAGGGTGACTAACATGAACGGGGTGGGTTGGCTTTGTTTAGGAGCTGGAGTCAATAACCCACAAACGCCACTGCCATGATTCTGTGCCCCTTGTTTAATTGGTGGGAGACACCAACGTCCCCTGTTATAGAGGTGGAACCTGAAGCTCAGAGAGGCCAAGGTGCTTTGAAGGCCACACACAGATGGCGTGAGAATGCCAGGAAGGCTCCACTCTCCCCGACTATTCACTCGGGGACTTTGCAATGCGTGGGCTCACCATGAGTGAGAATCTAGTGGATGGCAGCTGGCTTGGGATGGGGGTTTAAGTTCAAACCTAGTGCCACCATTTGCTGTTGGAGAGCTTGGGTGAGTCCCCCACCAGTGGGCTCTGATGCCTGTAGATCCACCTAGCTTTGGGAAACCCCTTCCAGGGCGTCACCCCTGGTCCCACAAAGTGTCAATCAAACCTGAGAATACATAGGCTATCGAAACTAGGGAAGGACACAAACACAGAAGAGGCACAAATTGACAAGTGGGATATACTAAAGATAAAATACCTGTGTACATTAAAAAAAATTCACCAAGCGAGTAATAAGAGAGCCCACGGACTGGGAAAACATCTTTAGCAATGATACATCAGACAAAGGCCTTGTAACTAAAATCTACAATACTCTGCTAACTTACAATAAGAAAAATAAAAACAATAATTTCCCACTAGGGATGTGGGAAGAGGACCTGAACAGAAGTTTCACAAAGACAGAAATCCAAAAGGCCGTTATACATATGAGAAAATGTTCCCGATCATTAGCCATAAGAGAAATGCAAATTAAAACAACTTTGAGATACCACCGAACCCCCTCAACAATAGCCCAATGAAAAAAGCAGGAAGTAACAAGCGTTGGAGGGTCTGTGGGGAGATAGGAACTGCCATCCACTGCTGGTGGAGCTGTAGGTATATGCAGCCATTATGGAAATCGATTTGGTGATATTTAAAACAGATGGAAATCAAGCTACCATATGACCCAGCAATCCCGCTACTGGGCATAGACCCAGAAGAGGCAAGAAATAAACCACAGCCAGACACCTGAGCTCCAATATTCACTGCGGCACAGTTCACAATTGCAAGGAGTTGGAAACAACACAAATTTCCATCAACAGACAAATTGATTTAAGAACTGGTTTAAAAACTTGTACATACATACAATGGAGTACTACACATCCCTAAAAAGCAGTGATGAACGCATGAAGCACATCACCTCATGGGAAGAACTGGAGGAAAATATGCTAAGTGAAGTAAGCCAAGCACAAAAGTCAGCTGAGGGAGTTTAAAAATGCAAAAGGGGCAGAGGGAGAAAGCTACTGTTTACATGCATTCCTGGGGTGAGATCCAGGTACTATGGCAGGGACCAAACCCAACCCAGGGATGCATATGGCAGCCAACTAAAATGGAGTGGCGGGGGAGAGAGAGAGACAGGGGTGGTGGGGGTAACAGGGCACTCACCCACTAAAGGAGTGGGTGTTGTTTATATCTCCACAGGAGAGTGAGAGAAGGACCAGACTTCAACCTGGTGTGCCAACATACAGGGGTGAACCAGGGAACCAATAGAGAGGCCTGCAGGGCCGCCCCCAATTCCAACTACTGGACAAACCCACCCCCCTAAGCCCCACCCCACCCCACCAGAGGAATGCACTTCAGAGGACAGCACTGAAGCTGTAGCTCAGAAAGTGGGGCACTTCTGATCAGGAGCAAACGAAAAGGGAAGGAGAGAGTGTGAAATACATCCCAGCCTACCAAGCCCTGAGGACAATATTCTGGCTCAGAGAAAGGATCACAGGCCAGCTCCACCACGAGACATGACGTCCCTCACTGACCCATAGCACTATGGGAACAGCACTGGGGACATGGTGTCAGCGAGGTGGCCGATGTGACCCCACCGCACTGGGCAAAACATTAAGGGCATGCAGCAGAGCAGCAGGGGGAGCAAAGCAGCGAAATCCCTGAGGAATGCCAAAGGTGGACTTTGGGACCTGCTCGGGCCACCCCAGTGGTCTCAACTGGAAAACACTCATAAAGGTCAATGGACAGATCTGGAACTGTTTGAGAGTTTTTCTTTTTTATCTGTTGGTTTTTAATTAATTAATTTTTTTAGTTGTCATTTTGTTTTTCTTTTGTTTCATTTTGCTTTGTTTTTTTCATGTATTATAGTTTCTGCATGTCTATCTGGACAAGATAGGTGGGATGAACAATCCGGAGGAGAGAACAATGGGACAGACAGTTCTGGGGGGGCCACAGGAGAGGGGGAAGTGGAGGAAAGTAAGGAGTTGCCAACAAACCAGGGACAAGGGAACAACAAGTGATCTAACATTGATGGCGATGATGGCATAGGATGCTTGGGGGGTGGGGGGCTTTATCAAAGGCAATGTATCCGAGAGGAATTACCAAAACACAAATGATGGCCGAACATGATAGTGGGACAGGAGGAAAGTAAAAGGAAATAGAGGAAAGAACTAGGAGGCAAAGGACATTTATAGAGGTTTAAATACAGATGTGTACATATGTAAATACATTTATATATAATTATAAGGGAATAGACCTATGTACACACATTTATTTATTTATAAAGTATTATGGCAGCATGGTAGTGGGGCAGGAGGAAAGTCAAGGGAGATGGAGGAAGGAGCTGGGAGTCAAGGGGCATTTTTGGAGGTCTAGACAAAGACATGTACATGCAAATATATATATATGAGGATGGGGAAATAGATCTATGTGTCTATATTTATAGGTTTAGTATTAAGGTGGCGGAAGGACCTTGGGCCTCTACTCAAGCACTCCCTCAATGCATGAATACTTTCTTTTATTAAATTTGTACTCTATGATGCTCACTCTCCCAACACAACTGCTGAAGCCAAAATGGGTGAACAAGTAAATGTGGTGAAGAAAGCTGATGGTGCCCGGCTATCAAAAGAGATAGTGTCTGGGGTCTTAAAGGCTTGAAGATAAACAAGCGGCCATCTAGCTCAGAAGCAACAAAGCCCACATGGAAGAACACACCAGCCTGTGTGATCGCGTGGTCCCGAAGGGATCAGTTATCAGGCATCAAAGAACAAAAAATCATATAATTGGCTGCACACCTCCATGATACGATCACTGAAGACAAACAGGTGCATAAGCAAATGTGGCGAAGAAAGCTGATGGTGCCCGGCTATTGAAAGAGATAGTGTCTGGGGTCTTAAAGGCTTGAAGGTGAACAAGCAGCCATCTAGCTCAGAAGCAATAAAGCCCAAATGGAAGAAGCACACCAGCCTGTGCGATCACGAGGTGCCAAAGGGACCAGGTATAAGGCATCATTAAAAAAAGAATATATATATATGTGTGTGTGTGTGTGTGTGTGTGTATGTGTGTATACACACACACCATAGTGAATGAAGGGGGAAGTGCAGAGTGGAGACCTGAGGCCCAAGTGTTGACCACTGGAGATCCCCTCATAGAGGGGTTTAGGAGAGGAGATGGGTCAGTCAGGGTGTGATGTAGTACCAATGAAGAACACAGCTTTCCCCCAGATCCTGGATGCTTCCTCCCCCCAACTACCATGATCTGAATTCTACCTTGCAGGACTGGATAGGGCAGAGGCTGTACACTGGTGCATATGGGAGCTGGAGGCACAGGGAATCCAGGGTGGACGATACCTTCAGGACCAGGGGTGTGAGGGGCAATGCTGGGAGAGTGGAGGGTGAGTGGGTTGAAAAGGGGGAACTGATTATAAGGATCCACATGTGACCTCCTCCCTGAGAGATGGACGGCAGAGAGGGGGGCGGGGCGAGGGAGACTCCGGATAGGGCAAGATATGACAAAATAACAATCTGTGGATTATCAAGGGCTCATGAGGGAGGGGGGAGAGGGGAGGGAGGGGGAAAAAAGAGGACCTGGTGCAGAGGGCTTAAGTGGAGAGCAAACGCTTTGAGAGTGATTAGGGCAAAGAATGTACAGATGTGCTTTATACAATTGATGTATGTATATGTGTGGATTGTGATAAGAGTTGTATGAGCCCCTAATAAAATGTTTTTTTTAAAAGTATTATGGCAGCAGATGGACATTGGGCCTGCCCTCAAGTACTCCCTCAACACAAGAACGCTTTGTTCTACTAACAGAGCACTATGTGACACTCACCTTCCCTGACCCAATTACTGAAGACAAAACTGGTGCATTAGCAAATGTGGTGAAGAAGGCTGATGGTGCCTGACTATCAAAAGATATAGCGTCTGGGGTCTTAAAGGCTTGAACATAAACACGCGCCCATTTAGCTGAGAAGCAACCAAGCCTACATGCAAGAAGCCTGTGTGACCATGAGGTGTCGATGGGATAAGGTATCAGGCATCAAAAACCCAGAACAAAACATCATCTCATTGTGAATGAGGGGGAGTGCAGAGTGAAGACCCAACGCCCATCAGTAGTCAACTGGACACCCCCTGTCAGAAGGGCCACCAGGAAGAGATGAGCCAGGGTGCAGTATAGCACAGACGAAACACTTAACTTTCCTCTAGTTCTTTAATGCTTCCCCACACCTACTATCATGACCCCAATTCTACCTTACAAATCCAGCTAGACCAGAACATGTTCTCTGGTACAGTTAAGAGTTCAAAACACAGGGAATCCAGGACAGATAAACCCCTCAGGACCAATAATGGGAGTAGCGATACCAGGAGGGGAAGGGAAGGTGAGGAGAGTAAGGGGAAACTGATCACACTGATCAACATATGGCCCCCTCCCAGGGGGACAGACAACAGATAAGTGGGTGAAGGGAGATAGTGGTCAGTGTAACACATAAAAAAATGATAAATTATCAAGGGTTCATGGGGGGAGAGAGGGTGGAGGAAGAAGGGAAAAAATGATGAGCTGATACCAAGAGCTCAAGTAGAAAGAAGATGTTTTGAAAAAGATGATGGCAAACATATGTACAGATGTGCTTGACACAATGAATATATGTGTGGATTGTGATACGAGCTGTAGAAGCCCCCAATAACATAAAATTAAATAATGTTTTTTTTAAGACGCAGATGTGTCCTTCTGCGTGCTTTGGCTGAACGGGTGACTCCAGCCTGGCTTCAAGAGTCCCTTGGGACTCACCGGGCTCCCCAGGCTGTCCCCGGGTTCAGCCCGCCAGCCTTTGCTACCCATCCTCCCTGCCAGGGGTCCCTCCAACTCCGGAAGGCTCCCAACAGCCTAGCGTTCTGCAGGAGACGTCGGAACGAGGGAGGAGAGCTTATCCCACCAGCCTCTAGCCAGCACGGGCCAACTCCCACCGGGGGTATCCCAGCAACTGCGACTGCCAGGAGCCAAGAAGCTGGGGACATCAAGGGCAGGAAGTATGGGCCCAGAGGGAGTTCGCAGTCGGGGCGAGGGGAGGCAGGGAAAGGGGCACCTCTCACCCCTCCCAGCAGACCCGCGGGCCTTTTGCCTGCTCTCCCCTCTGCTCTTTCACACCGAGACAAAAGTAACAAGCCCCTGTCGGTACCTCAAACCTGTGGGACCCGTCCTGGCTCCAGGAGACCCCATCAGTTACGCAATAGAACTGTGCGCCCCAGAGTTCCCGGTTGTGCTCTTACAAAAGCAGAAGCCAGGCGTTTCTTCTGCGGTCCGCTGCGAGCGGAGTCGTCTTGCCCCTCCCCCCTGAATGCCGTGCAGCCCAGGTGTCAGGTGGTTCCTGCAGCCCAGGAGACCGAAGTGCTCTCTCGGCTTCCCCGCCAGACTTGCCGGAAGCCAGGTGCCTCTGCATTGGCCTCGGAAGACCCTACGGAGCGCAGTTCTACTTTGACCCACGTGGGGCGCCAGGCATCTGCTCTCCGCAGCCACAACTGCTGCTGGCGACAGGGGGGCGGCTCGGTCCTTATGGACTTTCTTGGCCTCAGCACAATCTTCTGTGACCGCCCCACTTCTCAGCCGAGCCAATTGGGGTGCAGAGAGGTGAGGGACCTTGCCGGAGATCACACATCCAGGGAGGGGCTGGGATTTGAACCCAGGCTGTGTAGGATGCTTCTCTGGAGAGTGAGAGGAGGCAGGGTGAGGGAGGGGGCACGTGTGCGCCCCAGGCACTGTGTCAGGCTTCAACCCGCCCTGTCCTCCAGGAATTCACAACTGCTGAGGCCTCTGCCTAGCTCTGGGTCGGTAGCCATGCTTCTCGGCCCCCTCCTAGCCCAATTAAATCCCGGGCTTTGATTGGATGGCGCAGAACCTCTGGGACCGGGTTGGGATGGGGAAGCGTTGACTAGGACAGGACCGCGGACAGCTCCCTGAGCTTAGCCTGGGTTGGTGCTGCCTGAAAGGGACTCTAATGATGTCGTCAATGACAGTGACAATGACAGTCCTGAAAGTGAAAGGAGGTAGATGGGGAGAAGGAGTGTGATAGTTACAGAATCTGGTGTCAATTTGAGGATTAAGAATGAAGGGGTGAAGTCTAGCCTGTCAATCAGGAAACAGCCAATGGGCATGTGTGGGCATGGCCTTCTGAGGATTCTGGGAACTCCTGTATTTCCTCCTTGGAGGCAGGAGACACACTCTCTCTGCTCACTCCCTGGGAGGCATCCCCGTGGAGAAGACACATGGAGAGAGGTTGATGGAGCCAGACATCTGGAGCCAGAGAAGCCACGTGGAGACCCCTGCCAGCGCTGAGATACTTACAGCGTCAGTGTCCACAAGACTTCCGCCCACCCCCCTTCCCCACTGGCCCGTGATCTTCCTGAATTCGGAGGCATTGCATGTGTTTCCTGAGTCTGAAGAGGACTTTATAGATTGGTATCAGACATATAGGCTAATATAGGGCTTATGGACTTGATCTGGACTGGGCTGGGATGCTTTCTCAATATTCAACTGCTCTGGTATATAAAGCTCTTTCTTATACATATGAGTCTTCCTGGCCTTGTTTCCCTAGTCTACCGGGACTCACACAAGGAGGATGCTGATCAGGATGATGAGGACACCACAGCCCAGATGGCCAGCACCCGTGTGCTCACCATATTGGACCCACCTGTGCTGCAATGGTCAGGACAAGCTACGGTATGCTTCAGTGACGACTCAAACCTCGTGCAGCTTAACCATACTGCGTTTGCTCTGGGTCCAGGTGGCTCAAATAACTGACTTCCTGCAGCCCAGCAGCTAGTCAGGCCCATTTGAGTCCCTGGCTCCCTCATGGAAACCCAAGGACTCCCAAGGACAATCACAGGACAAGGGACGCAGGAGGCCTTGTAGCAGTGATGTCCCTTCTGCTCCTGTGTCACCGTACAGAAGTGGCCCTGGGCCTCACCTTGTACAGGGATGGAGCAGGAAGTAAATTGCTTCCCCCATCTCTAGTGATGCAGGCAGTCTGGATGTCTCCAGCATGGGTCACAAGCATCTCACACAGAGCCCTCCTGGCAATTTTGTCATCCACATGATGCTGGGAGACACATTGAGGTAGAGGCCAAGGCCATGGGCTTCAGAGTCAGAAAGGAGTTCCCATCTCAGGCCACTGCCGAATAAGTAAAGGGCTGTGTCTAAAGGTAGTGACCTCCCTGTCTCAGGAGGCATACAAGCAGAAGCTGGATGACCACTTACAATGCCCCTCTCATCATGGTGCGTGGATGTGCAATGTCCCCATGCAACTGAGAACCACCTCCATTTTATTTGCAACTGTGCTTCAGTGAGGCCATGACATGTGTGCCATGAAATACATAGAACTGGAAACCCAACCAGGAGCTACAATATTTCCTTCACCCTGAAAAATGGTCTCATCCCCCTTTTCCTGCCCACCTCCCAACTGATAGCTGTATTTAAAGGAGATGCAGGATGAGGACAATGCTTGACCCCAGGAAGCGGCTCTGCAAAGGTGGCCTTCAGCAGGCGCAGGGCCAAGGAGGCACCTCTGAGGCAATATTTAAGGGGCACTCCCGCCAGGGCCTGAGGCTGCACTGGCACCCTCCTGAGAGCGAGAGTGAGGGCCTACTTCAGCTGTGCACCCCAAGAAAGTTCAGGCCAGGCGGGAGGAGCAATGTACCTGGGAACAGGAAGGCCATTCCTGAAGCCTTCCACATCCTTACCAGGTGCTGGCCAGAGGAAAGGCAGACTGGACTGGGGATGAGAACCCGAGGGGGCTGGGCCTCGTGCTGTCAGTCACCTCTGTACAATGCCTGTCCTGCCATTGGCTGCTGTGTCAGGCCCCGCTGGGACAACCCCAGCTCAGAGCTGTGTATGACAGAAGGAAACGCTGCCCGGTCCTGCGGCACCCTTACAATCATTGCTATGTCTAACGAGTGCGCTGTCGTTAAACATAGCCCATCTGATGAGGTGCATGCGGTGCAAATGGCTAGTGCGCTTGGCAGCTAGCCCAGAGGTTGGCTGTTCGAGTTCACAGAGGTGCCTCTGGAGAACGGTCTGGTGATGGACTTGTAAAACCCCAGTGGGTCACAGTTCTCTGACCCACGTGGGTCACTGTGAAGGGGAGTGAAGGCGACGACCAGTGGTGGCGGGTCCCAGTGAGAAAACCCAGGCTCAGCGAGGGGAGGGACTTGCCCCCATCACACAGGGGAGGCCTGAGGGCTGTTCACAGGCAAAGCCAGTTCTCTGAGCCCTTGGCGTTCCCTCAACCCTCCTCCCCGTGGCTCACTCCAGAACCGCAGGTCCCCTGGGGCACCCGAGAAGTGAGCCCCGCCAGGACTCCCACTTTGACCCCACCTGCTGCACCTGAGCATCCAGGCCCCCACAACAATCCGGCCACCCTGCCCTGAGCCGGTCCTCCCTCAGCAGTCATGCTTCCCGGCTGCGCCTTTGACAGCCTTTCCCAGGAGCCAGCAAGGGGCTCATTTACATACTACGGTGTCATTTGCATACTACTTAGGAAAAGCCTTTGCTTTTCCCACCTGCAGCAGACTCCGGGCTGATTAGTTCTCCCCACATTGGAGAGTTAATTACTCTCCCGTAGCCGGGTGTTTATTTGTAATCAGCAGAGGGCTGGGAGGAGGGGGAGGACCCGGGCAGAAGCAGCTGCCAGCTCGCTTGCCTGCCTCGCTGTCGCTGGTGGAATTCAGGAGCAGCTCCTCGGGGTGGAGACACCAGGGCAAGCACTGCTCCCATCCTGACTGCGCTCTGACAGGCTGTGGGCCCTGAGCACTGGGGGCTGCGGAAAGGATTGTGTGGATCACTCCTGGCTGCCACCCCAAAGGCTGGTGGTTTGAGGTTCCCTGCCGCCTCCCCACCCCCCTGCCCTGCCCCAGAGGGGGAGTCATGAGGGAGCTGCTGCCTACTGAACCCAGGATCCTGGGGAAGGGTTGGGGCAAGGTGCTGCGCCCCCCTGTGTACGTTTCTCCCTGACACCTTTGAGAATCCCTCGAGGTTAGGGCAGGCCGGGAGAGGCCTGGCCTGAGATGGGAGATAGGACCCAACACTGCCGCATGGCTCAGGTGACCCACAGCCCTCACAGAGGCCCAGGTTTACCAGCCGTCCTTTGGTGTTGGCAGCAGCCGCTGCACCACACCCTGGGAAGGATATCATGGGAGCCGGGCAAGGGTCACAAAAAACCTAACTCTCTCCTTTAGTGGAAGAAATGTTGCTGAATCCCAAGATTGGGAATGGCCTCGGCTCCTGAGGTGACTTAATAGTCTTCCCTCCTTTCTCCCTGAACTTTACGGCTACCCGTACACCACACCTGTTTCTGGGCCCTATGGAACCTGCATCCTTGTCAGATGCTGAAGCATCATTTCCAAAGGTCCCTGGGAGCCTGGCCCCAAATGCCCCGAGATGCTGTCCAACCAGCTGCCGTCAGCTCACTTCAACTCACAGTGGCCCCAGGTGCTTCCAAGGGGAACTAGGTACCACAGAGTTTTCAAGGCTCTGAATTTTTGGAAGTAGGTCACCAGCCCTTTCTTCTAAGGTGTGCCTGACCTTTGCCTTTCTGTCTCAGGTCCTGTCTTTATGCGGCATGGTCTTGCACGAGAGACCCCATCTCTGCCGCTCCAGGTGTCACTGGCAAACTGGGTATGAGAACAACCCCTTCGGATTGGGACCAGGCATCAGGAAGGCCTGTCCCTGGAATGTGGGTTAGGAACTGAGTGAGTCTGTCTTCTCCTCCTCGCCCAGCCATCACCAGAGGACCCACGCATGGCGACTAGAGGAGATATTTGAGGAAGAAAACATGAAAAGAAGGCAAAAGCAATTTCTTGGTCAAGGGTGGGAGAGAGAAACACGTGAAAAAAAGCAAGCGTCCGACCCCAGCTGGAGACCTGCATCCTGGATACCAAGGGGCACAGCCCACCCTGCACGAGGCCTGCTGGAGCCGCTCTGGGGAGAGCTTCCCAATGGGCAAACCTAGCCGGAAATATGCTAATGGAAGCCACCGGGCATGCAGCAGGATGAGATGTAAAAAGATTAAGAGGATTATGAGAGTTTGGAAAACAAACAGCAGGCTGTGGGGGCCTGTGCAAAGGTATTGCCTCTGCCGAGGAGGGCTGAGCGTGGGTCCAGGCCGTGAGAGGACCCTTCATGTGCCGAAAGGACCTCCTCCATCAGCCTGCCACCAAGCTGAAAACTCACCCTTAGCCCTGTCCATCATGATATATTCGAAAGATGCGAATGGGCACCGTGGAGTCCTGGCAGCATAGTGGGCGACACACTGAGTGGCCAGTGACAAGGCCACCAGTTGGACCCACCAGCTGCTCCATGGCAGAGAAATGCCCTGGTGGTGCTGTCAACTGGCTGCTAACTGTAAGGTCGGTTGTTCCAACCCACCAGCAGCAACCAGAGAAAAAGATGAGGCTGTCTGCTCCCATGAAGATTTACAGCCTCCGAAACTGTATGTAGGTCAGAACCAGCTTGATGGCAGTGCATTGGGTTTGGAGCTTTTTGTAACTCACCCCGTTTAGTGAGGCCTAGGAGGGCCAGGTTTGGATCTAGGTGCTTAGTGTGGCTGCTGTTGATTGTCTTGAGAAGATTACAACTGACAGTGACCCCATCCAGGCAGGTGGAATGGCTCCGTGGGGTTTTCAAGGATGTGACCGCTCAGAATCCGATCACTGGGCCTATCTTCCAAGGTGCCTGGGGTGGAGGTTGGGGCAGGGTGCTACCGACTACCCTTTCATGGAGCTGTAGAACACTTCACTGTTTGCACCACCCAGGGGCCCCGGGAACTTAATACACAGCCCCATGTTATCACCGCAGGCCCCTCCATCCACCAGGAGGGAGGTGCTACGAGTGAGCCCCCTCTGCAAGATGGAATAACCACGGCGGGGTAACCTAGACAGGTAAGTGACTTGCACCAAACTGCGCAGCCAGTAGGTGGCAGGGGGTGCAGTCACACACACAGAAATTCACCACATGCTTAGGATGCATTTGCCTGGACATAAGTTATAGCTCAGATCTCTTCATTGGGGCTGGGTGGGGTGGCAGACACAAGAACCTGAGAGCCGTGTTTTATGTACATTTGACTGTCCAGATGAGATCCGTAGGGAGCTAGGACTACCAATTTCCACTGACGGAGGGACACTGTCTGTCACACCAGGCCCTCCAGGAGGCCACGGTTGCAGTGAGGGGGCACGGAGCCCTGGAGGGGCCCTCTGCTCCCACTGTCTGCCTGGGCTCCTGTGAGCCTCTGTTAACCCGAGTGGGGCTTAACATTGTTGTCGGTGGTGCATTGGGTCGATTTGGGTTCAGAGTGGTCCCACATGTCCCGTAGTGTTTTCTAAGCCGTCTGTCATCTTTTTCAGCACGGGGAAAGAAAAGGCAGTTGGTTTCTATCAAGGTTGACAGCTTTGGCAACCCCGTGGGGTGGTGCTCCTCAGTCCTACAGGGCCCCGTGAGTCAGAACCGACCCCACCACAACCAGTTTGGGTGGGCGCAGACCAAGGTCTTTCTCCCCGAGAGCTGGTGGGTGGCTTCCAACCACCGACCTTCCTGTGCGCCGCTGAGTACTTAACCTCCGTGTCACTAGGCTCCTTAACCTGACGGGACTAGGCCCCCGAGCGGAGTTCCTTACACTGAGCCTCACGAACCAAAAGCAAAGTCCCCGTGTCATGTAAACGCCTGATCTTCCCAGGAGTCGCCCAGTAACAGAAATCTGAGCCAATCAATCGGATCGTGCCTGCTTGCTCAATTTAACCTAGTTCCAAATGTCCCCTTACCTGCCGAGTCGGAAAAGAACGTGCCCAGAAATTTGCTCAGAATAGCAGCTCCCTCGTTCGCATACGTCTGTGATGACAAAGCCCTTTCGCTTTCTTACTCGTCTGACCTCGAGACCAGATGGGCCCGGATTCACGAACTGCCAGAGTGTCCGGGTTCATACACACATTTCACAATGAGGATGTCCCACTTTTCGTAGCTCTCTCGGCCTGGACACCTTGGCACCAATCACCACCTCAGTCTATAGCGATGATCCGCTCCAGTGTCAGCCATGGGGGTGGAATGGTTCTCCGGCCTCCAGCTGGCACCTTCCTCCGGTGTTCCAAGGATTGCATCGACCATTCACTGCTTTCTCCTGTGGTGACTGCAAGGACCCCTGGTGGCGTGCCCGGTCCACCAGCACTTCCAAACCACCAAGTGCTCCTTGGGCGAAAGGCAGAGCTTTTGACTCCGTAAAGAATTTCTGTCTCAGAAACTCACAGGGGCGTCCACTCGATAGCAGTGAGCTGGCTTTGGGGTTGATGTTGACTTTGGATGCCCAGCCTTGAGTGAGCGAGGACTTTAGGAGCGTGTCGTGAAGAACATGAGCGATTCAAAGTTACCTTTGACCCCCCCCCCCTACCCTCTGAGACTGGACATCGGACCATGAGAGCATCCCTACGTCTCCTGCCTCCCCTTCGGGGAAATGGGATGTCCCCTGCCCCTGGCGGAAGGGTTCCTCTAGTGACCATCGCCAGCTATCACGGGCCCATTTATTTTTCACACTAAAGATGTAGTCGTTACCACAGATGCCTCGTTAGGGCCTGAGAAGTGTCTGCGCCCTTGAGAGTGCCTGCTCAGTAAATTATCCAACACTTGGGAACAAGGCCAAGATATCACTCGTGCCCTTCCCGAGTCAAGTCCAAGAAGTGTCCAGCAAACCAGCCTGAGGGTCATGTGACACTCCAGGGGAATGTCACCTTGCTTGACATATTAGTTACTATTGATTAGGGACCAGACTGTAACGAGTAGACAGCTGTTGCATTTTTTTCTGATTGAGATGCAAATGATTTCTATCCAAGAAAGGAGGTAACCCCACCATTATTTTATTTCCCCACTGGACATTCAGGGAACCCTGGTGGCCCAGTGGTTAACCACCCAGCAGCTGACAAGAAGGTCACAGTTTCCAATTTACCAACCAATCCATGGGCGGAAGTTGTGGCAGTCTGATGCAGCCTTGGAAACCCCGTGGGGAAGTTCCGCTCGGTCCTACAAGGTCACTAGGAATCGAAGCCAATGTGATGGCAATGGATTTAGCTATTTTGTCTTGGGCTTATAGGACATTAGCCAGTTTTGTCTAATTCAGCAATCTGATACATATTTCAATTTTTGTTTGTATTTTAGCGGAATGTTCCATCTTTCCTATTCCCCATACATAGGTGTTTGTCCTTCATAGAGCTGGCCTTGGCTTCCGATGGGTGGCCTCATTAATAAGCTACAAAAAGCATTGCTTTTTGCTCTTTCCTTGTGTGAGCACTGTGCATTTCACATTTTGAAAACGTTCATTTATCAAGCCCCTCACAGTATTTCGTTTTCCCTCAAGCCAACTCTGCCACTTCCTTCAGGGATCTTGGGCAAGTCTTTCTGTCTCTGGGCCTTAGTGTCTTCATCTGCAAAGCAGGCGAGACTGGGCGGGTCTCTGGGCACTGAGGATGGCGTATCCTTCACTCCTCTTGCAGGGAAGCAAGGCGGGCAGGAGGTGATCCAGGAAGAGGAGAGCCAGATGAGTTGGTAGAGACAGCCTCCCTGCCTCTCACCCACTGGCTCATCTGGGTTCATGGAGAAAGTGAGGCTCAAAGACGGAAGATGACTTGTCCAAAGTCCTCCAGATTCTGATATCACAGATTTACTCATAATCTCATCAAATCCTCCAGGAGTCCTCAGTAAGAGGCTGTCATCATTTCCATCCATCAGATAAGAAAACTGAGGTCCAGGAAGTCGATGCACTTTTCCCAAAATCAAACAATGAGTTGTGGGTT
Source organism: Tenrec ecaudatus (assembly GCF_050624435.1). Classification (NCBI taxonomy): domain Eukaryota; kingdom Metazoa; phylum Chordata; class Mammalia; order Afrosoricida; family Tenrecidae; genus Tenrec; species Tenrec ecaudatus. The sequence continues at coordinate 45,877,541 of NC_134530.1, forward strand.
AAGCCATTCTCCCGAATCAGGGTGGGGGGTAGGGGAAGAGGCTGGTGGGAAGAACTCTATGTCCCTACTCTCCACCTAGAGAACCTCCCACCCCCCTTGGTTGATATTGACTGTCATGCAAGATGGCATTGAAAAAGGAGTCTGAAAAGGTTGAAAGTCCTAGGCCTAAACTATTCTGCATCTGTCCATGGGCAGCAGCTTCCCCTGCCTCCTCTCTCCTCCTCTCCCCCTCTCTGGAGCACTGCGAGGAACAAAGCTGCTCACGGGAAGAGACTGAATGGTGTGGTCCATTTGCACACACTTCCTCTCTGGGATAGACCCAAACGCCAGTTGTCGTTGGCTCCATTCCAACTCTCGAGAACCCCTGGTGTGCCAGAGGACAACTGTGCCTGTACGGTGCTCAACACTTGATTTTTCATAAGCAGATTGCCAGCCCTTTGGTGCATGGCACACCGGGGTGGGCTCAACCACCAGCCTTTTGGTTTGCAGTGGAGTGTGTGCACTGTTCTCACCCCTCAAGGACACCCTGGGAAAGGCAGAGTGCTTCCTCTAAAGGCAAGCTGCCTCGGTGCTCCAGCTGGCAACAGTGGCAGGAGCACCTGTTGGTGAGCATAAGGCTGGAGGGACCAAGCCTAAGGGCAGTGAGCCCTGGAGGTGGCCTTACACACAGGCTCTCGAGACTGCTGTCTTCATGCGCAGAAAACCTGATTAGGAGCCATTCGCCACGTGCTAAGGGTTTTATAAGCAGACTATATCACTAGAATGCTGTCATAAAAAAAAATCCAAGGAATGCAAAAGGAAACTTCTAATAGAGGGATTTAAAGTCAATAAACCAAAATCATTTGAGTTTCTATACACCAGCAATGAACTATCTGACTGGGAAGTTGAGGAAACAATTCCACTTACACTCATATCTAAGAGAATAAAACATCTCTGGATAAATATAATCAGAGATGAGAAGGACTTGTACTACAATAACTATAAAACCCTGCTCGAAAGAGATTAAAGATGACTTCAGTACATGGAAAGATGTTCTATGCCTATAGATTGGGAGACAATGCTATTAAGATCTCAAACCACCCAAAGTGATCTACAGATTCGATGCAATCCCTATAAAAATCCCAACAGCCTTCTTCACAGAGAAGAAATGCCAACATTCAACTTTTGTATGAAACCCGAATAGCTACAGCAATGTTGAAAGAGAAGAATGAAATAGAGGACTCCCATTTCTTGGTTTTAAAGCACACAATACAGTTACAGTCATCAAAACTGCCTGGCCCTGGCCCACCAGTAGATGCACACAACAATGCAACAGAATTGAGAGTGCAAAAATAAACCCACCATCTGTCAACTGCTTTTTGAAAAGGGCGCTAAGCCCATTCAAGGAAGAAAGAAGAGGCTCTCCAATAGATGGTGTGGGGAAATTGGATTTCCACACGCAGACAAATGAAACAGAGGAATGAGCACGGACCATGTTGGCTGGCCTGAATTTTAACAATAGACAGTCTGATATAATAACAAAATCACAAATAGCAAAAGATGAAATAAATAAGTGGGACCTCGTACAAATTTAAATTTTATTCACCAAAAGACTTGACCCAAAAAAAAAAAAAGAAATGAAAAGGCAAACCACCAACTTTTAAAACCATGTATTTGACAAGATGTACAAGGGGGTAATCCCCAAAAAATAGAACTATTTTTTTTTCAAGTCTATGTTTGTTTGTTTTTAACAAAACAACCTATCACCTTCAAAGTACTCTCCGTTACACTTAATACATTTATCAAACCTGCGATTCCATTCTTGGAAACATTTCAAACTCGTCCATTTGGAAGGCTGGCAGCACCTCCCTCGTTTTTTTCATCACCTCACCAAGCCATCAAATTGCTGTCCTTTCATGCCCCTATTCATTCAAGGAAACAAAAAGAAGTCGCATGGAGCAAAGTCAGGTGAGTAAGGTGAGTGGGGCAAGAGAGACATGCTGGGGCTTTTTGTTTGTTTGCCAGAAACTGGCACACTGAGATGGCTCTGTGAGCAAGTGCATTGTTGTGGTGGCAAAACCAGTCCCCCATCTGGCACAAATCAGGCCTTTTTTGTCACATACGGTTATGCAATCTTTTCAGGACCGCTAAATCGAAAGCTTGATTAACAGTCTGACCTGATGGAGCAAACTCCAAATGCACTATCCCCCTCACATCAAGGAAACAAGTGAGCATCATCTTGATCTTTGATTTCACTTGACGAGCTTTTGGGGGGAAGGTGACCATGATGTCTTTCACTGCCTTGATTGAGGTTTGCTTTCGGGGTCATAAGAATGTCTCGTCATCAGTAATGACCTTGGGAAAGTCTGGGTCGCTTCAGAGCTGTTCTTTCAAAGCACAGCATGTTTCCACTCGACGTTCTTTTTACTGGTCAGTCAGAACCTGAGGCGCAAAATTCACCGTGACCCTTCTCATTCCCAAACTTTCCATTATAATTCACTGAACCGAGCTCCAATCATCTCTTCAATGGCCCATCGTTGGTCTTCAAGCACAGGTGCATGGATTTTGTCAACATTTTCATCTATTCAGGAAGTTGACAGACATCTAGAATATGGTTTATCGTCAATCAACTTTTCACCTTTTTTGAAATGAGAAAACCACTTGTACACTTGAGGTTTTCCCATAACGCTGTCCTTGTAAGCTGTGTTCAACATCACAACGGTTTCTGTGGCGTTTTTTCTGAACAGGCAACAAAATTTCACAGCTGCACGCTGTTCTCTTAAATTGTCCATCACAAAAAAACCAGGTTCGAGTGAAACTGCTTTTACAAAAAATTCACCGCGACCAGAGAAAACCTTTCCAGGTGATGCCACTGGGTGCACTAACTCAGTGTGAGTTGCCTGATGCTTGCCTAGCATGAAGCATGTACTATGAAAGCTCTGCCCAACAGAGCTTTTTTCTGGTGTGTTATTTTATTTTTTGCTACAGTCAAACAACAAAAAGACAAGTAACTCAATCATAAATTGGACAAAGGATTTGAATAGACATCTCACCCGAGGACATTCAAGTGGCCACCAAACACACAAAAAGATGCTTGGCATCCTTAGCCATTGAAGATGCCCATCAGAACCACAGTGAGACACCTATGTCCCCACCAGGATGCCTCAGACTCAAGGAAGAATAAATCATCAGTAACACATGTGAGCAAGGATGTGGACACGCTAGAACCCTTATCTGTATTGCGGGTGGGGCAAACCAAAATTTAAGACTAGAATCACTGTAAACCCCAAACCAAACTCACCACCATCAAATCGATTCCTACCACAGTCACCCTACAGGACGAAGTAGGGCTGCCTCTGTGGGTTTCTGAAGGCCCCCCTTTCTCCTGCGGAGTAGCTGGTGGTTTCAAACTGCTGGCTTTGCTGTTAGCAGCCCAACACAGAGCCCACTGGGATCTTGTAATTTCTCTACTAGGTATGCACCCAGCAGACTTGAAAGCAGAGACTCAAACAGAGAGCTGTGTGTCAGTGTTCACTGCAGCACCACGCACCATAGCAACCTAAATGCCCATCAACGGATGAATGGACAAAGTGTGGCCCATGCATACATGGAAGTCTACCCAGCCAGCGGGAGATATGAAGCCTTGATGTGCGTTACAGTCTGGGTGGAGTTTAAAGACATCGTGCTAAACAGAGTAAGTCGATCCTGAAGGATCAGTATTGCATGACCTCACTTATGGAAGAAGACAAGGAAAAGCAAATGTATAGAGAGCAAAATTTATTAGTGGTTACTGGGGGGAGGGGCCAACAGTGATGGGGATACGGCATTGATTGCGGGTAGGGTTGCGCAGTTAATTACGCAAGTGCTGTCAATAAGCTGCACTCCTGCGTAAAGTTGAATTGGCAAAAGTTGTGTGATGGATGCATTTACAACAATGGCAGGAAGAGAGAGGGAGAGAAACCGCTGGGCTGCTTCAGTCCAACCAGACACCTCGTGGGATTTGGCTCCTCGGTTTGGAGGTCGAGGGTCATAGCTTCTGTTAATTGGCTTAATGATGTGTTTAGTGCTTCTCTTCTACCTTCTAGTCCATTGTCCGGTGCCTGGTGCTTGAGAAATCGCAAGAGACCGTGCCAGGCATAATTGGTCTCTATCCACCTGCAGCAACAGGGGACGACGGAGAGTCAGGCATGACAGGGTGGTTCTCTCCACGAGAAATGGCTCCGTTTCCATGAGACAGAACTGGGGAGGGGGGGGCGTCTGGCTACCATTGATCAAAGGGCCTATAGAAAGATCCTGATCAAAAGGGGGAAATGTAGTACACAATGCCACACCCTCGGTTGGACCCTTCAAGCCATCGCTCAGAGATCACGTTAACCTTACAACAAAACTCTCCTGCAATCTTAGACCAAACAAGCATTCTGCTTCCCTGGGACAAATGGTCAACTTCGCGCACTATACACTTTTAACAACTATTTGACCAGGATTAAATGGACAGCGTAACTCTAAAGACTGGATAAAACCCTTGGGGGGGGGGGGCAGTGAATTTATGTTAATCGGGGGAAGGAAAAGTCGAATACAGGCTGAGGATGTTGTGCACTAAACTGTACGTGCAGACATCGTGGAATTGGTGTCTGCTTTTCTGTGTATCATCTCCACAGTAAAGTATACAAAATGTAAGGGGGGGAGAGGACCTTTATAAAAATGCTGCGAGGTGAGATGCGTTGCTCCCAATTTACAGATAAGAGAACTGAGGCCCCAGGAGGTTAAGGACTTGCCCACAAACACGCAGCTAGGTTGTGGCAAGTCTCAAGAGTGAATTGTGGGGCGTGTGTTCCTTGCCCGGCACTGTTCTATCTTTGTGCATTTCTGCTTTCCAAGCTTTGGCAAGGAACACATGTTGCTTTCGAAATCACGAGAAAGTCCTACACCCACAAACACAGAGCGTTTTGGCAGAGGACAGTTCTACATTTGTATGTGCTGGAAAGATGCGTCCATCCAAGAACATAGCAGAGCATTCAGGGCGGGGGGTGGGGGGGGGGGGTGGGAATTATGGAAAGTTCTTAGCCACAGTCAAGCACCTTGAGGGAATGAGTTTCTGGGCCTGAGGATTCATGGCCATAGTCCTGGACACATCAAGGTCAATGGGCAAAACCCAGTCCACAAAGACCATGTTCTACATCCTACTTTCGTGACTGGTGACTGGAACCTGAAAAACCAGTGAGCGGCCCCCTGTGGTACAACTATGGGCCTCTCCCACCGTCTACAGAAAGGAACAGTGAAAAAAATCAAAGGGGCATGGGAATTCGTCCAAAAGACCAATGGACAAGGGCACCAGGAAAACCTCAGCCTCCACAATCCGGAGATCAGAAAAACTAGATAGTGCCCGACTCTCACTCCTGACCACAGTGATTGAGATCGAAGTCAAAGGTGCTGGAGAGAGTTGGAGAAAATGTGGAATGAAACTTAAAATCATAAAAAAAAAACCCACCAGACTTCCTGGTCTGACAGAGACTCGTGGAACCCCAAAGATTATGGCCCTTAGACCCCTTCAAACCTCAAACTAAACTCACCCGCATGGCTCAATTTTCAACCCAACAACAGCCAGGCCTCTAGGCAAACAGTAACAAACACTTGCTCCTTAGAATGATCAACCACACAGACCCAAAGGGCAGCGTTTTTCCAGACTCAGCTCTTAGAAGGCAGGAAGAGTGAGGAAGGAAGGAGTAGAAATTGGAATACCGGATAAGCAGCCAGAAGCCATGACATTGCGGGGACTGCGGTCGATGTCACAAAAAGAATGTGCATACGTGGGTGAATGGAAACGACTCGGTAAACGTTCGTCCAAACGACAACCAAAAGTTAAAAAGTCCTACAAGTCACTGCGTTTTTAAAAAAGACCCCCTCTGTGCTGCTATACTGCTGCGCAGGACTCCGCTGCTGGTCCGCTCTGGCAGACGTCATCTCGCTGCACCCCACCCCCACCCAGCTGTGGCTAGGGTAGGACACCCAAAGTCCCCATCTTGCTGAGGTCTGCTCAAAAATCTCTGGTCACTGGGGCCAAGGCGAGGGTAAGTCCCGCCAAGAGGAAGGGGAAGCAGGAAGGGATGTGAAACTGGGCCTGCAGCCAGAGCCTTCCCAGCTGGGTGCTCCACAGGGGCCCCAGAAGGCAGAGGGCCTGGGTGAAGGGAGGGAGCACCCATCGGAGGTGAGGACCAGAGGCAGGTGAGGCCAGGGACTAAGCGGGAGGGGTGAGGGTGGGGAGCAAGTGTGTTGGCTCTGGGAGCTAGACCACAGAGGCGGGAGAGAGATCACCGAGAGCGGGCTCTATCCCAGAACATGTGAGGGCGGGAGGCCCTGGGGGACCTTGACTTCTGGATCCAGAGCTGTAGGGAGGTCAGGGAGGCAGGATCCAGAGCTACCCATTTTAACCACAGATCTTGAGCCTGGCCCCCAAAATGCAGGGTGCTGGGAGATGCTGGGGTGTCTGAACTCAGCAGAGGGGTCACGTGGGCTGGTGGCGAAGGGTTCACGGGCAGGTGTGTGTGTTAGAGGCTGGGAAAGCCGGAGTCCAGGGACAGCTCTGCTGTTGGCCCAGTGCACTCATTAGATAAGAGCTGTGCTTGGTGGTCTGGCTGCCCCATGGGGGTGCGTGGGGGAGTGTCCAGGGGTGGTGGAGGGAGTCCACCGGGGCTCCTGTTTGTGTGTCCAGGTGTGCGCACTGGACTGGGAACTGCATCCTGTGGGGGAGGTGAGTGGTGAGAGTGGGGGAGGTGCGCAGTTGTGTGTGTGCATCCGTGTGACGGTGGTTCTGTGTGCCCAGGTGTAGGGTCCCTGGTTTGGGACGGAGGGTGGGCACGAGGCCACTGGAGGAAGCATGTGTGCATGTGTGCTTTGGGGGAGGGGTGCACACCTCCTGTGTGCACAGCAACAAGCCTGCCAGACGCGGCTCCTTGTCTCTGCAGAGCCACCATGGGACCCCCCGGAGGCTGGCTGGTGGTCTGTATGCTGGCTGTGTCCCTGGCCTCCACGGTCACCCAGGACGTGTGCCGAGCACCAGATGGCAAGGCTGGGGCCGCTGGAACTCCAGGCCGGCCCGGGCGGCCAGGCCTTAAGGGGGACCGAGGGGAACCAGGTAAGGCCTCCCGTGGGCCCCAGACCCTCAGCCTCTGTCTGGCTCAGCTTCCAGGGTACAGATTTGGAGGAGGCATCTGGAAACAGGAATCTACCTAGGTCCCCACACTCGGGGCCCAGAGCATTGGAGGGGGCAAACCTTCCCCCATGGTTAGGGCCCTGACCTCCAGGCCCCTTCTCCTCCTCTCAAGACCTGGACCCTCTTTCTGGGACCTCCTCTTCTTCCTCTGAACTAGGAAGGGAGAGGCCCAGCAGCTGTGCCACGTTCTTGGCCGTGGTTCAGTTCTGTTAATAGAACCACTAAAGCCTCAGGCTTTAGACCCTCGCCTTGCCAGGTGGCCTCAAGCAAATTGCTGAGCCTCTCTGAGCCTGTTTCCTTACCTGTGACATACAGAAATACCCCCTGGCTGGCACAAAGAGAGGACTCAATACAATTTCCTCGGGCACACTCGCCATTCCGCCCCTCAAACCCCTTCCTGTTCTGACAAAACCGAGAGCCAGCTGGGCTGAAGGAAAGGCACTGGAGGTGGGTGGCAAGGCCACAGCAGGGAAGGAGCGACTCCCAACCCAGAGCAGACCCGCAGGATGAGCAGACGCAGCAGTTCGAAGCCAGGCCCCAGCCTGTGACCCCTGAGCCATTCCTATAAGTCCATCTGCTCCTCTCCACGGGGCAGGCGAAGAAATCCAGGCTCAGAGACACTAGAAACTTGTTTAAGATCACACAGCCAGACAGATCCCGCGTCTCAGAGGCCCAGCTCTCCCTCCCTGCCAGCCCACCCCACAGGCCGAGGCCTCCCTCTGAGGAGTAACGGGCACTGGGCTGTCCCTAGCAGCAGCCCTGGCAGTGTGTGGGCGGCCCAATCAAGGACAAGGTCCGCAGTTTGAAACCACCAGCTGCTCTGCGGGAATTCTCTGCTCCGTGAAACTGTGCAGCCTCGGAACCCCCCAAGGGCAGCTCTGCTCTGCTCTACGGGGTCCTACAGACTCCTTGGCAGGGAGGGGGCTGTGTGTGTGTGTGTGTGTGAGGCTCTCACTCCCATTTGACGTCCCTCCCCCCAGGAGCTGCTGGTGTGCGCACAGGCATCCGAGGTCTCAAAGGAGAAGAAGGGGACCCTGGGCCCTCTGGGAAAGCCGGCAACATGGGTTTCCCGGGACCCAGCGGCCCCCCAGGGCTGCCTGGCCTCCCGGGCGACAGGGGCATCAAGGGTAACCCGGGGAACATCAGGGACCAGCCTCGGCCAGCCTTCTCAGCGGTGAGGAAGAGCCCCCCGTTGGGTGGCAACGTGGTCATCTTCGACACGGTCATCACCAACGAGGAGGGCCCCTACCAGAACCACTCGGGCCTCTTCGTCTGCGCTGTGCCCGGCTACTATTACTTCGTCTTCCAGGTGGTGTCCCGCTGGGACATCTGCCTGTCCATCATGTCCTCCACGCGCAGCCAGGGCCAGCGCTCCCTGGGCTTCTGTGAGACCAACAGCAAGGGCCTCTTCCAGGTGGTCTCGGGGAGCACAGTGCTTCAGCTGCAGCGGGGCGACCAGGTCTGGATTGAGAAGGACCCCAACAAGGGCCGCATTTACCATGGCGCCGAAGCAGACAGCGTCTTCAGTGGCTTCCTCATCTTCCCGTCCACCTGAGCCAGGAAGGCCCCCCCCCCCCCCCCGCCACCGCGCACCCTGGCCTCATCCGCTCTATGCTGTGTGACCCTGGAGCACTCACTCCACCTCTCTGAGTTTCCGCACACTGTTCTGTAAAGTGGGGGTGCTGCTGCTTTTGCCGCCTGAAGGGGGTGGGGGGCTGGCTCAGAGGCCTCATTGCGCGTGCTCCCTGCATAGATTATTTCTTGGAATGTTCCCCGGAATAAATACCTGAGCCCCTGTCTGCTGTCCGGCTCCTCCTCTGGGTGCTGGGTGGGAGGTATCCCACCAGCTGCCAAGATGGCTCAGCTCATGGCAGCCCCACAACGGTCAGCGAAGCACTGGGTCCACAGGGGCTTCCGTGGTGGCTTGTTCAGAAGTAGATCACCAGGCCTTTCTGCAGAGGGACCCTTAAGGGTCATCCAACGTCCGGCCTTGGGGGCCAGTAGCATGGTGACCATTTGTATCCCCCAAGGGCACGCTGGTATTTAGTGACTAACTTCAGGGGTCTGGCAGGTGCTATGGACGACTCCACCTGGGCTCACATTCTAGTTCCACCTGCCTGCTGCGCAGGTGCATTCCTGTTACCTGACCTCTCCGAATCTGCATCCTTGTCAGGTGGGGGCAAGAATGGCACCTATCTCAAAGGGTGGTTTTAACAGGAAATGCCCCCAAAACAAGCTCACTGCCCTCAAGTGGGTCCTGACTCCCCGTGGACCGAGCAGAACCGCTCTGTGGGTCTCCCAGGTTGTGAATCTTGACAGGAGCAGACAGCCTTGCCTTTCTCCATAGACGCTGCTGGTGGGCTACACCCCCGACCCTGTGAGTAGCAGCCTGACCCGTCATCCACTAAGCCACCAGGGCTCCTCACAGGGCTGTTCCCCATCCGCCCCTCACACATGACCCGTCCTCCAGTGCACATGCGTGGCCATAGACCAGGGTTCTCAACCTTTGGGCCAAGATCCCTTTGGGGGTCAAACTACCCTTTCACAGGGATCACCTGATTCATAATAGTAGCAAAATGACAGCTATGAAACAGCAACAAAAATAATTTTATGGTTGGGGGGGGTCACAGCATGAGGAAGGGTCGCAGAATGAAAGGGTCGCAGCATGAGGAAGGTTGAGAACCACTGCCCTAGACATACACATAGGCATCCCTCAGAGGGATGTACAAACTTCTTATACCTTAAACACACGCATACACATACACACACACCGCTGTCACATCCACCCACCCCACCCCAGCCTCAGGCATCCAAGGGATACTCAGAACTGAGTTAAAGTACTCTCACACCTACACAAGTGTCCCTCCAGGCACGTTCCCAGCCAGCACCCCCAGGCCCCCTGCTCTCAGAATGTCTCCTGTGCTCTCTCTCCACACAGGCCCTCCTCCAGAGCCAGCCTCTGGGACTCAGGGACTGTCTCTCCCGGCCATTGGCTTGCCCACAAATAGCTGCAGTCATTAGACACCTAACACTGCCCCCTCACCCACCCACACACCAATATGCACTCACATTGGCGAACTCTAGGTGGGCATCATCTGTCCTAGGGAAGCCCCCCTCTGGGGCCTGCTCTTGCTTCTTCCCTGCCAACAATCTCTGGGAATCAGAAGCAAAGGAGGGGGTACCCCAGGAAGGAACAAGGAAGGAGAGAGTGCCCCCTGCAGGCAGCCCTACATTCCTTGAGGTCCCCCTCCCATCCTCCTCCAAACCTCAGCTCTCTGGCCTCCGCCCCCCCCCCCATCATCACCCCCCCAAAATATAGAGGGCCACAGACTAGAAAAAGAGACATGTAGTTGAGCACCTGTGGGGAGCTGGAGGCTCCATAGCCAGTAACCCATTCAATCCCAGTGAGCTTGGAGAAAGAAGCCACAGACCTGAGCTCACATGGCAGGATTAGAACCAGGTCTGCCTGACCCCAAGGCGGGGCTTGTTCCCTCCCCATAGGACTCTGAGACAGCTAGGCTGCAAAGGTGGTGGGAGATACCAGGCTGGAGAGGGGGTGGATGCAGCAGGGATGCAGCCCGTCCCTCCCCTGCCTGAGCCAGAGGGGTAGGTATCTCCCAGGTAGACCCCCGGCCGCTGTCAGAGAGGAAGGCAGGGAGCCTGAGCTGAGCTAGGCTGCAAGTGGGGTGGGGTGAGGCTGAGTGTGGGCCAACGCTGCCACCTGCTGGAGAAGATGGGCCAGGCGTGGAGGAGGCCACTGGGAGGACGAGAGCTGGGATGCCAACTGAGTCGCCCCTGGGAAAATGCTGCCACTCTCCCCCAACCTTCCCAGCCTCCTCCAACCCTGCGGACTGTTGGGTCAAGTGGCCACAGCCTGACCCACCCTCCTGTGTAGCCCAGAGTCCCAGGTGGCAGGGGAAGGCGCAGCAGCCACCACCACCCCTGTGCCCCCTGCCACACACACACTAGAGAGACTGAGACCCTGAGGGGTCACTTGTGAGACAGGTTCAAGGCCTGAACTCCTGCCAGGCTCAGCATGGACTTAGGGCAGTCCCTGCCTTCTGCACCAAATCCTTACCTTGGCCCCCATCTTTCACAGGTGCTCCCACTCAGGGAAGTCAGCCCCTCACACTGTCATTCAGGAGGACTCTTGGGGATGGGGGTCTCACCTCTACCATCCTGGCCCTCCCTGGCAGCCCCTTGCCAGCTGCAGGGGTTGTCAGAGCAGAGGCGGGGGTGGAGTGTGGGTGTACCAGGTGGAAAGGTGGATCAGCCACGAAACCAGGGGCCCTGGCAAAAGAGGAGACACCCACACTTAGTGTCTGAGGCCCCAAGATGTAGATAGGAAGACTGAGGCCACTGATTCATGCAAGGCCTTCCGCCAGGGGGCAGTGGGGCTGATAGGGGACCCAGGGCCCGCAGTCTGTGCTCCACAGTCGCTGCAAGCTGTCAGCACTGCCCCTCCGGGAGTCCACCCTCAAGAGAAGGGCCTACAAGAGGCGGCCAGCTGACAAGTGCATGTCAGGCTTGGTCCTGGGAGCGCAGAGCAGAGGGGTCAGAGCACGGCCCTGGGCCCCATGGACTGTTTACGAGGTGCCGTTGGACAGGGGTGTTTGCTTCCCCTGGCCTCAGTTTCCTCATCTGTCAAGAGGGCAGACCACCACTTTCCCCTAGCAGTGTCCTCTGACTTAGTAAACACCAGCAAACAGAAGTGGGTACGGCATGGGCTGCCGGACGTCCGCCTGGAACGCTCATACCCACCCTTAACCAGATGGTAGTATGGCAATGTTTCCTCATTCCACACCCTCATGATCGGGCGGGGGCTGTGGTCAGTCTGGCTCAGCACCCAGAGGGAAGTGTCGAGTCAGGAAAAATGATGGGAAAGGGGATGTGGGGTTCGGGGAGGCGGTGGGGAGCGAGGGGGAAGGAGAGGGGCTGGGTCCACTCCCGTGCGAGCGGCGTCCAGCTGGGAGAGGTGAAGGCAGTCTGAAGACGTCTCTGTGACCAGGCCAGAGGCCTGCACCTGCAGGTGAGCAGGGGCCCTTGACCAGGGGAGAGGGGAGGGCTGTTCTGGCCCAGTGCCCCCCCCTGAAATATAGCCCCCAGAAGACTGACTGGAGCATCCAAGAAAGGACGATGCCCACTCCCTGCTGGGCCTGGGACCTGGGCTCAAAGACGGCTCTCCACCCACTGTGGCCCCTGGGGAGGTGAGGGGACCTCTGGAACTGGGATGAGGAGAAGGGTGAAGGGCTGCAGGGGCATGGGGCAACTCCCAACTGGCTTCTCCCTTCAGCCAGCTCCTTCCCCAGGATGGACATGGGGCCCAGCTCCCAGGCCCCCTTCAGCCTAAAGCTGCTGCTGCTTCTGCTGGTACTGTCACGCGGGGGCCTGGCCAGCACGAGCTGCTACGGGATCCCAGGGATGCCAGGCCTGCCGGGGACCCCGGGAAAGGACGGCCATGATGGGTTCCCGGGGCAAAAGGGCGAACCAGGTAAGTGGGGGCAGGGCCAGAGAAGTGGGCAGGGGGACAGCAAACTGTGCCTCCAGTCACTCTCATCACCCCTTTCCTCGGAGCATGGACTTTCGGCTTCTCTGTGCGCCTCTCTGGACCTCAGTTTCCCCATGTGACAACTGGGAAAGACTAAGAACACCTGGCCAGGAGGTGGCGGCAGGGTCCGAGGAGATGAGGCACGGACGGTCTTTGGGAAACTCACCTGTAGCCATTGAGTCCATGCCGACTCACAGCGACCCTCTCGGACAGGGCAGCACTGCCTCTGCGGGGTTGAGGCCGTAACTCTTCCTTCACGGGAACAGAAAGCCCGTCTTTCTCCCAGGGAGCAGCTAGAGGTTAGTCCCACACATAACTCCGAAGCCACCAAGCTCCATTTATGATCAGCTGGCACCCAGGGTCCTGCTATATGCATGCAGGGGGAGAATGGAGCACGCACAGAGACCAGAAGCAATGCCCGCAGCTACCGCTTGCCGGAGACGAGGGCTTTGCACACACTGCTGAGCCTCGGGTCCTCGTATGCAAATGGGCAGCTAGAAGACGACGGCATGTAAAACCATGCTTACAAGAAGCACCTGTGGCGGTTGTCACCTTCGTGGTCACCAGGGAGCCTCCTCACCTCCCCACCCAGGACTCCGGGGAGCTGGGCGGGGGAGGGGGCTCCCAGCCAGGGAGTCTTCCTGCTGAGCCCAGAGCCCAACCTGAGAGGACCAAGGCTATGAGGACCAGGGAAGACAATGCCCAGAGGGAGCTCTAGAGGCGCATGCAGCAGGGAGGGCGGGGGTGAGGCTGGGTGGGGTCCGGGACAGGCAGGGTAAGGGTAGAAGCAGGGGTGGGGATGGAGAGAGGAGGCCCGTGAAGGAGAATTCCTTTAGGAATTCCCCACGTTAATTTCTTCCCTCCTGGCATGGAGTGGGGGTGTTGCCGCATTCCAGAACGGATATCCAATTCTAGATGACCTTTCTTCTCTCTCTCTCTCTCTCTCTCTCTCTCTCACACACACACACACACACACACACACACACACCATGCTGAAGAGGCCCGAGCTCTGTCATCTTCCAGGAGCCTGTCCCCTTTGTCTCTGCCCATCTCTCTGCCCAGGAGGCCGATGGCCCCCACCTACTGAACACTGACTCTGGGCCAGGCCCTGCTGCACAAGCCCTGCCTCCCTGCTCCCCACCAGAGGGGAGAGCATCCTCTCTCTTGTCTCCATTGAGACTTCGGAGGCACCGAGGCTCCTTTGAGGATGGGAGATTTTCTCCCATTTTACAAAAGTCAGGCCTGGGGTTCAGAGAGGCAGCCGACCCAAAGCCACACAGTAGAATCAGTCCACATCCTGCCTCTCAGGGCCCCTCCCCAGACACACACAGACATCTCCCAGCAGGGTCCTTGAATTCACTGCCAAGGAAGACCCCTCCCACTCAGCAGCCGTGGCAGTGACCTCAGAGGAGGATGACCTGAGCAGGAGCTCAGGGCACTGCCCCACCCTCCACAGCAGTTCTGTTATGATGGTGGGCTCACCAGGGGCAGAAAAGCGCAGTTGTTGGCACAGGGTCCTTGACAGGGGTCCTGGGGTTGTGGTACCACAGTCCCAAACTTCTGAGCTCAATAACTGGAACTGCAGAGGCATGGGGAGTAAAAGGGTAACATATGAGACCCCAAGGTCATCATCCCTGGGTCTGAGCAGATGCCTCCCCACTAGGAGGCTCAGAGGAGGAGAGGTTGCCAGGGCTGGTGGTGGAGTCAGAGGGGGCTCCCTGAAAGAGGGGCACTTCTATCAGGCCTTCAAAGGTGGGCAGGATGCGGACAGGAGACCCTGGGGGATGCACAGGCTGGGGTTGGCAGTTCAAGTCCACCCCATGCCTGGCTACCTCGTTCCAGAAAAACAGCCACTGGAAACTGTCAGGTGCACTTCTACTCTGGCTCACACGCCTTGCTGAGTCGGAATCGACCGGACAGCAACTGGCTGGTGGTTGGACAAGGGGAGAAGATAATCCACGGTGGTCATGGCTGTAGCAAGAATCATGACTCAGTCTGCGTCCTGTCTGTATGATGTGCTGGGCCTTGGGCATGTCTCTAGCCTCAGTTTCCTTATCTGTAGCTGGCGGAGTTGGATGAGGACAGCTCTCATAGGGTTGAAATGGGCTGAGGGAGGTTGCACGAGTGGGCAAGTTGCACGAGTGGTTGGCTCAGTTCCACAGGACCCGGAAGCTTATAAATACTGAGGGCACTTTTTGAGAAAAGTAACATGAAAGTGTAAATACAATTGATTGTGATGGTGCTTACACAAATCTACACAAGTGACAAAATCGCATAGAACTACACACACATATATACATACATACATACACACATACAGATACACACACACCTACACATACACGTACCCCTAAAACTGGTGCGACCTGAATAAGATCAGTGACCGGGTTCCACGTGGAGTCCCCGGTTCAGATAGTGCACGTTCATTATGTAAGATGTACCACTGGGAAAAACTAGGCCAAGAAGGGTGCACGCAATTTCTCCATACATCCCCCACTTCTTTGCAACTCCTTGTGCAGCTATAGTTATTTCAAAATAAATTGTTGAAAACTGCTGTAAATATAAAATTAGGCAAAGGGCTGTAGAGGGGCCGGTTCAGGAAAAGGGACCTGAAACTCAAATTTCCAGGAAACCTGCTCCGAAAAACCCTTGAGTCCAGACGGACTAAATGACAGTGTTTGGATTTCTGACTGCCAGGCTCTAATTAGAAATGATTTTAAAGACAAACATTTTTTCAGGCCAAGTTGAAGGGATCTGCAGGCCACATGTCCCTGGTCAGCAGACAGCTCTCCGAAGCCCCTCTGCAGTCTAGTCCTGCCTCCCCCCGTGGGAATGAAAACCGAGGCCAAGAGACAGGGCACTGCTTCCACCAAGATTGCAGGACATGTCTGTGGGAGCCCCTCCCTCCTGCAGTCCCACTCCACGCACAGGGCTTCCTGGTAGAGGCTCCCTCTGGAGGCGAGAGCTCCCCAAGTGCAAGCACTGTTGGGGACCCCCCTGAGGAGTGGCCCGCGCCCATCCCTCCCTGACCATCTGTTCTCTTCCCAGGAATCCCGGCTATCCCGGGGACACGAGGACCAAAGGGCCAGAAAGGGGAGCCTGGCACACCCGGCCATCCAGGGAAGAATGGTCCCACGGGGCCCTCCGGGGCTCCAGGGGTCCCAGGCATCCCAGGCCCCACTGGAGAGCCAGGTGTGGAGGGCAGGTACAAGCAGAAGCACCAATCTGTGTTCACGGTGACTCGGCAGACCGTCCAGTTCCCGGAGCCCAACAGCTTGGTCAAGTTCAACGTGGCCATCACCAACCCACAGGGGGATTATGACACCAACACCGGCAAGTTCACCTGCAAAGTTCCTGGGCTCTACTACTTTGTCTATCACACGTCGCAGACGGCCAACCTGTGTGTTCACCTGTACTTCAAAGGCACCAAGGTGACCTCCTTCTGTGACCACATGTCCAACAGCAAGCAGGTCAGCTCGGGCGGCGTGCTCTTGCGGTTGCAGGTGGGCGACCAGGTGTGGCTGGCCGTCAACGACTATAACGGCATGGTGGGCACCGATGGCTCCGACAGCGTCTTCTCCGGCTTCCTGCTCTTTCCTGACTAGGTTTCCCTTGGCGGCCTGGCTTCAGCCCTGCTAAAGGACCCCTCCCCCAGGAAGCCTGCCCTGACTGCCCCACCCCATGCGTTCTCTCCCTTCCTCTGAGCACCTCCAGGAGTCACTGCTTGCCCTGTTCTTTGACCCCTAACCTACCTCCTGGTGGTGTCATCTCCACCCTGCTTGGGGGAGGAGGAAAATACATCAATAAATAATTGACCTCTGAGTGGGCCTGGCTCAGACTCCTTTCTGTCAACCCCTTGCCGCTGCTAGTCTCCTGTCTTCAGCCTGCACCTGCCACGGCCGCCCTGACCTCTAGACTCAGCATCTGGCCTGCGGGGAGAAGGATGCCTGAGTGTGGTGAGAGGCCACAAGAAGTCCCTACAGGGCTGTCTGCTGTCACCTGGTTGGGTGCAAGGCACTGCCGTCCTTTCAGCCATCTGTGCTCCCTGGTTGAATGTCTGGGCCTGTGTTGAAGTATAGGAGCAAACATGCCCTAGCAGGGTAGTGGTTACACCTTGGGCTGCTAACCTCAAGGTCAGCAGTTCAAAACCACCAGCCGCTCTTTGGAAGATGACCTTTTCTATTCCCATAAAGAATAAGTCTTGGAAAGGTGGCTATGAGTCAGAATCAACTTGATGAGTGAGTTTGGTTTGATTTGGGGCACGAACAGTTAATAGGCTCACTGCTACCCAAGAGGTGGCAATTCGAATCCACCCCAAGGCATCTAGGAAGAAAGGCCTGGAGATCTGTCTCAGGAAATCAGCCCTGAGTCCCCTGTGGAGCACAGTTCTACTCTGACACATATGCATTTGGCTGTCACAGGAGGGGTTTGGACTCAGGGAAGCCCAGTACAGGCAACGATTCAATGTTTAATGAATTAGTGCCAAGTGAATGGGGCGAATTGATGAATGACTGGGGAGGTGAATGAAGGACTGACTGAATGCAGCATACATGGATGAGTGAATAAAAATCATCACCGTCATTTTTTTTCAAACCACCTCACTGCCACCAAATTGAAGCCGACTCGGAGCAAGTATTTACTATGCACCAGGAGTGATGCTGCGTGAACACGTATTAACCCATCGAACATTGGCAGCCGTCCTCTGAGATGGGAATGAGTGGGTGAGGGAAAGCAGGAGAATCTTCTCCCAGGAAGTCTCTCTCTCTCTCTCTCTCTCTCTCTCTCTCTCTCTCTCTCTCTCTCTCACACACACACACACACACACACACACACCCCGAGTAACCCAGAGACTCTGGAGTCCCCAGGAAGGCCAACCACTTTGACTGGGAGCTTCCAAACATGGGCCGGTCCCTTAGAGGGCACCGATGGTATTGGCAATTCAGGTGTGAAACAAGAAGGCGAATTTTGAGGATGACGAGGGCAACGAATGTATAAGGGTGCCTTACTCAATTGATGTATGTATGGATTGTGATAAAAGTTGTATGAGCCCCAATAAAATGATTGATTAAAAAAAGAAGAAGACTCCGTGAGGGAGATGTCAGAGCCCAGTGGGGACCCGGCTTGTTTATACCACAGAGAAACCAGCTGGTCTGCTGGGACCCTAGCAGGGCTTCAACCCGGTTCATTCTGGGCCACCGCCCACTGAGAACTTGTCTTTCCACCCCAGATGCAGGGACTCAGAACAGCAGCTTAACAAGACCCCCGGGCGATTCGGATGTCTACACAGCCACATATGCGCTGTGGAATCACCTGAGGAGCCTGTGCCAATGTAGATTCGGACTCAGTATATCTGGGGTGGGAATTCACATCTCAGCAGGCGGCCGACCCAGAAAGAGTCAGTTGGAAGCTTGGATCCTGCTTCCAGGAGACCCCCAGCAGCTCCAGCGAGAACAGCTCAGGCGGGCTCAGGGGAATGGCTTAAGCTGGAGTTGGTCACCTCCATGCCCTTTCACGCCTTTGTTTCTCAAAGGGACCGTTTTCCTTTCAACCTGGAGACCCGGGCCCCTGGACCCACCTACACAAATCCTCCAGCCACCTGGTTCACACCCACTCCACTTTCAGCTCCAAGATCACCTCCTGCAGGAAGCCTTCCCAGATTCCCCACTTTGTGGCCTCCAGTTCCCTCCAGACTAGGATCACAAACTCACGATACTTTAGAACCTGAGGCCCGAGTTGCCTGATGCTGCAGCCAAGTTCCCCATGGACTTGCTGAAACACACACAAGAGCCCAGTCTATTTGTGAAGGGAAGACGGGGCAGTGGGCGAGAGGAAGTCTGACCCTCAGCACCCACCTTCCGGACACCTGTTGAGTGCAGGTCTGCCTCGCCCCTGAGTCGCTTTGAGGCTGGGGCCGCTTCTGAAACAGGTGTCCCCGGCCCACAGTCAGTGTGTTCGATGGGGAGGAAGGAGAGAGGCCGAGGCACCTACAGAGAGTGAGGAAGCTGGGACAGGCCCTCCACCAGCCGCTTAGTAATCTGCCTGGCGATGCCGCAAGTGGAACATCTTTCTTCTCATTTCTCCTTTGTTTACAAAATCAATACGCCATTTATGTAGGCCACGGTGTCAGATCAGAAACTGGTGCTGTGGAAGCGACGTTTTTGTACCGTTTTTATTTTCTGTAATTGTTTCCGTGTTGTTTTCCCTGAGCCAGAAGAGACAGGCCTTTGAACATGCCAACGTGTCCTCCATGCAGAAGGGAGCCCGGAGAGTTTCTAGGGGTGGGAAGCAGGTAGAGGGAGTGGAGAGGCACAGGAACCAGGCCAGACACCCCGAGCTACAAGAAACCACTGTCAGACCACAGGGAACTCGGGGTTTCGGCGGCTTCCTTCTCCACACTGTGCTGGTACCAGCAGCCTCTCCATCGAAGATACAAGTCCGAGTTGTAGGGATAAAGAAACCAGCTGACTCCTATTCAGAGGTTCAGGCCTAGAGACCTCTCAGTTTCTGACCCCAAAAGTCCTGGCCTCCCCCTCACCTAGGCCTGCCTCCATTGCCCCCAGACTCCCAAGAACTTCATCTTCTCCAGGCACAAATAGCATGGTTCGCAGGTCTACACAGGCACCTACTGACATGTGGGCACAAAACTGGGGTCTGGACTCTCACAACAACCCCCGATTTGCCTATGGGGAAACTGAGGCAATAAGCGTGCCTGAGGCCACACAGCTGAATGAGGCAGCGTGGCACCCATGCTCAGCCAGCGCTGATGACAAAACCCACAGCCTTCGCCCACTCCCGGCTGCTTCCTGGAGCCTGCGGAGGGGCCAGAGGCTGGTGCTTTGAGCCTGATGGGAGACACCTCAGAAGACAGGCCTGGAGATGTGCTTCCAAAGGCCTTTTACTCTGCCCAGTGAGGTGGCCATAGTCGGAACAGCACAGCAACGAACGCAACCACTGCTGCCTCCGGGGCTTTGTCTCTCCGCTCCCCGCCCCACCTTCCAGCTGCTGTGCTCCTGGGTCTCAGCTGCCAAGCAGAGGTCAGGCCCAGACGGCCTCCAAATCTCTCTGAGGACTCCTGGGACCCCTGCCCAGGTCTGCCATCTTCCCCTGCCGCAGCCGCCAGGTCCCTCTGGGTCTGCCATTCAGGGTCTTCCTCCCGAGAGCCTGGGGTTTGATCAGTCTGGCCTTTTCCTTCCCTGCCACCCAATGCCGCCAGGAGTGAGTGTCCGTCTGTCAGCGCATCGATTCTCTCTCTCGGCACAGACGTCAGGAGGGTCTGCGCCCGAGTAGTTGTCCCTTCGATGCCGGCACAGTAAGGAGGCTGACGTCTGGGTGCCCAGTGCCCAGAAGCCCTGCTCTCCAAGAAGCAGGACCTTCAGCTGTCACCTCCTCTTTTTCCCCCTAAATAATTTTATTAGGGCTCATACAACTCTTATCACAATCCATACATACATCCGTTGTGTCAAGCACATTTGTACATTTGTAGCCATCATCATTTTCAAAATATTTTCTACTTGAGCCCTTGATATCAGTTCATTTTCCCCTCCCTCACAAACCCTTGATAATTTATAAATTATTATTATTTTGTCATGTCTTACACTGTCTGACGTCTCCCCTCACCCACTTTTTCCTCCCCCCAGGAGGAGGTTATATGTAGATCCTTGTGATTGGTTCCCTCCTTCTACCCCATTTTCCCCTTCCCCTCCTGGTATCGACACTCTCACCACTGGTCCTGAGGGGTTCATCTGTCCTGGATTCCCTGTGTTTCCAGTTCCTATCTGTACCAGTGTACATCCTCTGGTCTAGCTGGATTTGTAAGGTAGAATTGGGACCATGATAGTGGGGGTAGGAAGCATTAAAGAACAAGGGAAAGTTATAATTTTCATCATTGCTACACTGCACCCTGACTGGCTCGTTTCCTCCCTGAGACCATAAGGGGATGTCCAGTTGCCTACAGATGGGCTTTGGGTCCCCACTCTGCACTCCCCCTCATTCACAGTGATAAGATTTTTTGTTTTTGATGTCTGATCCCTGATCCCATTGACACGAGTGATCACACAGGCTGGAGTGCTTGTCACCTCCTTTTTGAGACCTTTCCCTGGTAGCAATGACATCATGAGGGGTGTAGAGCCGGTCTCCCCACAGAAGGGGAGCTCCAGGGGAACAGGGGCCTTGGCTGATTCGCTGAGGACTCTCTCCAGTGTCCACCCCCAGAGAAAATCCTATTGAAGGGGCCTCAGTTTCCCTATGGAAGGTAAGAGGGGTGGGCTGGGTGAACTCCTCGCCCGCCTTGTGATTCCAGAATCAACAAGGAATGGGCCCAGCTGGGGCCGGCTATTGCCATGAGCTTCAAGCCCGCTGGACGCAGACGGAGGGACATACGTACATAATGACCACCTTTCAAATTCATGATTAGACGATTTTCAGAGCACAGGGGCATTGCAGGGGTGTGGAATAGGAGGGGTGCGGGGCAAGGGGGAGCCTGGGCCGTGGAGCAGTGGAGCGTGGCACGCACAGCACTTCACAACCTGTCTCGTGCTTTCTCCTGCCTAGTTCCGTCGGAGCCCTGGGCCCCATGAGGTCCTGCAGAGGGGACAGGATTCCGAGTCCATTCAATAGAGGGAATCGGGGTCCCCTTGGCTGAGAACGTTCACGTGGTTAGCAGCAGAGCTTGAACTCAAACCAGGGTCTGTGGCTCCAGACCCAGTGCACAGGCACCAGCCCAGATAGCCATCCTCTGCAGAAGTGCGCACGGTCAGCAGACGTGCGGCCGCGGGACAGCCTGTTCTCCGCAGGCCTGCTGAGTTGGCGAAACCGAAGGCTTACAGTAAAGCCCTCGGGGTTGCAGAAACGGGACCTGAAACTGCCTGCGGACAGCAAGAGTGGGTGAGAGTGGGGTGACAGGGAGGGGGCCCGCAGGGGAATGGAACTTCCGCTTCGGAAGGAGAGCCCCGGCTCCTGGCTCCCAGTCCCACTGCTGCCTGGCCCTGCAAAATCGTAGGAGACTGCAAGTGTGCGTCCCCAGGTGAGGATGGGTAAGGTGCCAGGGGGTCCAGTAAGACAGAGGGTGGTGAGTCTGAAGGCCCAGCCCCTGGGTGTTCGTTGGCAGTGCAGAAGGCTGGGCCCTGTCTCAGACCTGGAGGATCAGACTCTGTTGGGGTGGGTTTGGGGGGGATGCTGCCACCCAGGGTCTAGGTGATGGGGCAGGGGCAGCCACCAGTTAGAGTCACAGGCATAAAGATTTCAGGGAAGCGGAGACTTGAGCTGAGTCCTGCTTCTGCCTCTTTATGGGCTGGTGCACTCGGGCAAGCCATCACACCCCACTTAGACTGGGGCTAACAGAGCTTCCCGCTGGGCTGCTAAGAGATCAGGGGACCCCTCTTCTGAGTCCAGCAAGTCCAGCACTTCCCTGCTGTCCCTCAGCTTTCTAGGGACCCATTAGATTTGCAGGTGGAGCTGCAGGAGGAAGGTGGGTGGGGCCAGGCAATAGGAGTCCCCTCCTGTTTGTCGGCATCTCCTGCCACCCTCAGACAGCCCGGGAGCAGAAATCATCAGAGAAGCTACAGAGGTGAAGGCCCGGCAGGCCGTGGAGCCAGGGAGCAACAGAGGGGGAGTTCAAAGTCCTGTTGAGTCGGAAGGGAGGGGTCAGTGATGTGGGGGAGCCTGGTGAGCAAGGCTGAAGGTGCTCATGGATTGGTGGAGACTAAGGGTGTTCAGACTAGATACGCTTTAAGTATGAGACTCGCCAGGGCCCTGAAATGGGCTTGAACTCAGATCTTTCCACTCTTGCCCTCCCCACCCCCACCCCCACCACCTGGCTTCCACTAAAATCCAAGTCTCAGGCTAGCCAGGACTCTGCACCCAGGGAAAGGGCCCTTCCTGAGCCCGACCTCCCATAGGGCACGCATCTTTTTCACTTCTCCAGCCACCTCCCTCCTGCCCAGAAACCGAGGGGCCCTGGTGATGGTGACAGTACAGAGGCAGCTGTCAGCCTTGGGGAGTGCATGTGTCGTGACTTGATTAGGACTGGACTGCAGGACTGGTGGTTGGAGCATGCAGGTCCAAAGCCAGCAGGGGGGGGAGTTTCCACTGGTCCACTTCTGGGACTGGCAAGGCCAGAGGAAGGCCGAGCCAAGCTGCTTTCTAATTTTTGAACCTTGGTGTCGTCGTCTGCAAGATGGGCAAACAGACCCAGCTCACTTGCCCACGGGAGCATGGGGTCTGACAACACTGTGGCGGCGACAAGACTCTGCGCCTCCTGCTTCTCTCCCTCTCATGGGCGCACCTGAATTCCCACAGTCATTGAAGGAGGCGGCGGGGACCACCCTCCTGCCTGTTTTAAGAGCAGGAAGCAGCTCAGGAGAGGGAGATGGCGATGGGGCAAGGGGTGAGCTGAGGTGGCTCCCTAGAGGATAAAGAGTTTGATCCAGGCCTGGAAGGATGGGGAACTTGAACCTGGGCCAGGCAGAATGGGCTGCCTCTGCAGGTAGTGACTCGCCCATCAGGCAGCCATGCAAGCCATGAATGAAAGAACGTTGCCAGCGATGTTACTGAGGAGGATGGGGCTGGCTGAACTTCAAGTTTCCTTCTGTCCTGAAGGGCATTATCACCTGGGTGCTGGTCAGACTATGCTGACCAGCTTGAGACAGCGCCCTGGCTTCTCCAAAGCTCTTAGATCAAGCAGGGAGAGGAGCAGCACCCGTACCAGGGCCAGCAATGCCTGGGAGCACCTGAGAGCATCCAGCTAGCAGGGATGGCCTGGTGTGCTGGCAAGGCCACAGGTTTTAGGGCCAGGAAGCCTGAGTTCAAATCCTGGCTCCATTCTTTGCTGGGTGGCCCTGAGCCCCTCTGAATCTCGGTGTCTTTGTCAGGGTAAAAACAATCACTTCTACCACTCAGGCCTGCCCTGAGGAGGCCAAGTAGCTGCCTCTGGAGCCGAGTCTAGCCGAGCCAAACCCAACCCAACGCACAGCCACTGAGGCCCTCCCTACTCACAAAGACCCGGTCGAGAGCTTCCAACATTGTCTATGTGGGACGGGAATAGACAGTCTCATTTTTCTCCTACCGAAGGGCTGGTGGGTTTGACCCATCCATTTTGCAGTCAATAGCCCAACACCTAACCCCAACTGCACAGGTGCCCTGAATTCAGAAACTCCAGGGACTGAGAACAAAACAACACAATATAAGGCCCTGTCACATGGCCTTCAAGACCCCACCTTGACACCTGCCTCTCCACCCCACTCCAACGACACACCTTCTCTGGAGAGGATTTCCCCGGCTAAAGTCATCGCTGCTCATTCCAGCCCAGTCACTCCCCCCCCCCCCCCCAGCAGCCTTCGTTTCTTCTGGGCTTGACTGATTTTCTGTGGATTTTCACCGGAACGGTCAGCTCCCCAGGGCAAGGGCTATCTTGTTTATCACCGAATCTTCAGCACCTATGGAGGGACTGGCACACAGGACACTAATGAACATGGACCAATGAGTGAGCGTTTACCAGGCATTTCTGCATCTTCTCCCCCTGCAGGCAGCAGCTGAAACGGTGCAGAGATGAAGAGGCTGTGGGGCAGAGCCCTGGCGCTGCTGCTGCTCCTGGGTCTATCTGGTGTCTCCTGGGCCCAGAGCAGATGCACCGGACACCCGGCCATCCCTGGCATCCCAGGCATCCCTGGGGCACCAGGCTCCTATGGCCAACCTGGAACCCCGGGGATAAAGGGAGAGAAAGGTACTGTGGGCTTTGGGGACACAGTAGTGGCACTGATCAAGGCCCCATCTCCTGCCTCCCCAATCACAGTTCTCCACATTGACTCACTCGCTGCCTTCAAATAGATTATGATTCATGGTGACCCTCCAAGACAGGGTGTAACTGCCCCTGTGAATTTCCCAGACTATAACACTTTGTAAGAGTAGAAAGCCCTGTCTTTCTCCCTCTGAGTGGCTGGTGATTTTGAACTGCAGACCTTGAGGTTAGCAGCCCAATGACTAACCACTATGCCACGTTAATCAAAAACCAAACCAAACTCACTGCCATTGAGTCGAGGCTGGCTTGTGGTGACCCTATAGGATAGGGTAGAACTGCCTTGTGAGTTTCCAAGACTGCAACGGCTCATGGGAGTAGAAAGCTCCATCTTTCTCCAGCAGAGCCACTGGTGGTTTCAAACTGCCGACCTTTCAGCTCACAACCCAACTAGTAACCGCTATGCCACCAGGGGTAGCAAAACCCCACTGCCATCGAGTCCGTTCCGACTCACAGCGACTTCATGGAGGGTTTCCATGAGCTTGAGGTTGTAAATCTTCATGAGATCAGACAGCCTCCTAATAACTCCAGTAGGCTCACAATGCCCTGGCAAGGAGGCGCCTCTGAATCCCATTTTACAGAAAGGAAAACTATTCAGAAAGGTTATTGGTTGCCCAGGCAGTCCAGTCATCGTGAAGGCTGAGTGCAGACCGGGGCTGTCTTGCTAAGAAACAGGGAGACCCCAGTGTTGACGTGAGACTGCCCTGGGTACCCCAGAATAAGTGGCTTCTCCTCTCTGGCTTGCTGCTTCCTACCCTGTAAAAGGAAGACAATGATACCTTCTTAGGGTTGTTGTGGAGTTCAAGTGAGACCTGCCCCCAGGAAAGCCCTTTGCAAAATGCAGTTCATTCATCTCCCTGGGCGGTGGGGGGGGGGGCATTTCTCTGCCAAGGGCCATTTGGGTATTCATAACATCACTTGAGGCCCATTTAGAATTATCAACTTAAAAGTTAACCTGCTATATCTGGTCAAACATTTAACGACCTCACTACCCTAATGTCATGGCTAGACCCCCACTCTGCAGATGAGGATCCGAACCTCCGAGAGCATGCCTCCGGCAAAGTGACAACTGATAATGAATGGCAGGTGTGACACTAGAAGCGCATCTGCCTGTCCCCAGAGCCCATGTTCTCTGCTACGTAGCTGCTGTCTTGAAGAGCAAGTTTTGAGCTTGTGTCACACCAGCCTGATTGGTAGCAGCATCTTTAGGGTATTGTACTGAGAAGCAGCCAAGGGCCCACTTCCAGGCTCAGCCAGGAGTGCTGTGATTGATTAAGGATGTCTGCCATGGGCGAGGCAGTAAAGAGGGATAGTAATTTATTATCCCGGCTCAGCCTGGGGCACCCGAACTAGCTGAGGAGGAGGGCTGACCTAGGATTTTCCCTTCCTTAGCATCGAACCCATCACAGAAAGACTCCAGAAGCCGAAATAGAATGGAGCTCAGGTCCCTCTCTGGCCTCCCCCTTTCTCTGCACAGATGGGATGCTATAGAGAGGGAGGGTCAGGCCAGTCTCCCCTGCCTCCCGGCCTGTGGGCCTCAGTGGCCTCTGATCTTCTCTCTTCTCTTATCTCCCCCTTTCCAGGGCTGCCAGGGCTAGCTGGGGACCATGGGGAGTTTGGAGAGAAGGGGGATCCGGGGATCCCTGGGAATCCCGGGAAAGTTGGTCCCAAGGGCCCCATTGGCCCCAAAGGCTCCCCAGGACCCCCTGGAGTCCGTGGCCCCAAGGGTGAATCAGGAGACTACAAGGCCACGCAGAAAATAGCCTTCTCCGCCAAGCGGAACATCAACAGCGCCCTGCGGCGAGACCAGGTCATCCGCTTTGAGCACATAATCACCAACGAGAACAACAACTACGAGCCTCGCAACGGCAAGTTCACCTGCAAGGTGCCAGGCCTTTACTACTTCACCTACCACGCCAGCTCTCGTGGGAACCTGTGCGTCAACCTCGTGCGCGGCTGGGAAAAGATGAAGAAGGTTGTCACCTTCTGCGACTATGTGCAGAACACCTTCCAAGTCACTATGGGCAGCGTGGTCCTCAAGCTGGACCGCGGGGAAACCGTGTACCTGCAGGCCACCGAAAAGAACTCCCTGCTGGCCATGGATGGTGCCAACAGCATCTTCTCAGGGTTCCTGCTCTTCCCAGATGCAGATGCCTGACCTGGCTGGGCGAACTCATGGCTACCCAACCCTCAGCGCTGCGCCCCGCAGCCCTCCTCCCCCGCTCTCCAGCAACACCCACAGCCCCACCCCGTGCCAAAGCACACAGCAGGCCTCTCTGGATGTGGCCGAAGAAACCATTAAATTCTTTCTCTAAGATCCAAGTGGTCTGGTTCGACTCTGTCCGCACCGGGCGCGTAATAGTGCTTAGAAACACTGACTGGCTGGTTGACCCGGAAAGCTGAAAGAAGCTCCATCCAATTAGTGGTGGCTCAGGGCTGCCCTCTACTCTCCTCTGAGCCAGCCACGCAGTGGGAGGGAGGGACAGGAGCGCTGTACTGGCTATTGAGCACCTACTATGCGTCAAGCTGACCTAGATCCTGTCTCATTCTCTCAGGTTCCTTCTCAGTCTCGAAGCCTCCCTGGCTGTGAGGTTGTGGAGAAGGCAGCAGGACTGTGTGTGGGGTGGGAGTGGGGGGGCAGAGGGATTGGCCAAGATCCCACAGCAGAATGGGACTGGGGCGCAGTCTGCCTGCAGCCCCCTGGCCTCCTCACTGGTGACCTGATACCCCTGCAAAGACAACGTCTAGGTCAAACCCAATGAGGTTTTGCTGCTTAAAATGTCCTATGATTCTTAGCAAGGACCAGCGTGTCTCCCTCCCAAGGCTTCTCCTCTCCCCCAAGATGAATCGACACTTGTTTGTAAGCTAAATGTTCTAGTTTCTTGTAAGACAGCAATCGGTGTCCAGGTACAGAATAATGTAAGTATTTAAATGATCTGAGAGTCATGACTCCTTCTCCTTAGGACTCTCCCTGTGTGCTCAACCTCCCACCCAAGTCCTTCCCTCTGTCTAGTTAACCACCCTTCAAAACAGAATCCCAGGCCGCCTCCCTGCAGCCCAGACAGGGCAGCCTCCCAGGCCGTGTCTCCTCGGGGCTCCTGTAACCCCGTTTCTCACTTGTTCAGGTCTTAGCACGCACACCTGCGGCCCACCCCACTCCTATTTCGTCGCCCCCACTCCCCTCACTGAAGCCCGTCTCCGCTTAGCTAGGGCCTCCTAGCCTAGCCCTGCACATTCTGACCTAGCCAAGAAGTTCAGGGGCGCCGCAATCAAGACTGGCCGGTGATTGGCAGAGACCATAGACCTAGAGCCCGCCCAGGGTCCCAGCTCCGCACCCATTCCGCGCAGCTCCATTTACCGACGCTACTCACCAAGATCCCCGACCAATCATAACCTGGGGGAGGATGGACTTAAGGAACGCCAGCCTATCACATAGGGCCACTGGATCAGTCCAGACTTCTGGTTGGCTAGTCTATTCTAAGGTCTCCATTCAATAGAAGCAGCTTTTTGCCAACCTCCGATTGCAACCTGCACCCGGAGTCTATTCTGTAAGAGATCTGGGTTTTTGCCTGATCTTTGAATCTTCTTCTGTGTGTGTTTGTCCAATTGATCCTGGCCTATGAGAACCCTACGGGACAGAGGAATTAATAGATAGAGTCCCATAGGATTGATTTCCTACGCTACATGGTCGGCAGTTAGAAATCACCAGCTGCTCCGCGCACGCGAGACCGGGCTTTCTTCTTCTGTCGGGAATTGCCGTCTCAGCAACCCAAAGGAGCAAGTCAACCCGATCCTTTGGGGTCGCTATGATTCAGCATGAACTTGATGGCAGTGGATTTGTTTTGTTTTTGTTTGAATAGTCAATCCACGAGGAAGAGGACCACCTTCCGACTCCACGGATTGACGCAGTGGCTGCAACAGTGCTCAAACGTGGCGACGATGGTGAAGCTGGAAAAGGATCGGGCAGTGTTTGCTGCTGGTGTACCTGGGGTCGCAGAGTCGGAACGGACTCAGGGCCACCTAATAGCAGTCTTTAAAAGTGGAAATCACTAGATGCCCACAACCACGTTGGTGGGTTTGAACAGCCCACCTTTTGGTTAGCAGGCAAGCGTTTTCATCATTGCTCCACCAGGGCTCTTTGGGTATAGTGTTACTGGTTGTAATATTAAAGCCCACCGTAGCTGAGTTACCATGTCCCAGGTGGTCTGCCTAGTGGTCTGGGATGCAGGAGAGGCTGAGTAGTAAGCTCCGTGAACAAGTGAAGGAATTTCACATGCTATGTCCATCACAACCCCAACGAGGTACACAGCATTCTCCTCATTATACAGATAAGAGAGTTGAGGCACAGAGAAGGCAAGCAGCTTGCCTTGTACCCAGGAGGGCTGTGTAGTTGAGGCTCTAGCTCTTGAAATCAGACAGACTCAAGTTCAAATCCTGCCCGGACTTCTTACCAGCTGTGAGACTGTGGCCAAAGGACAGTGGTCCCCCTGCCCTGTGGGATACAAAAAGACTTCCCCAGCTCTACTCTCCCAAATATATATGTTAGGACTTAGGACACTGCTTGCAACTAATGGTAAATGATTGTCAAGTTACCTCCCTGAAGACTCCAGCCATCCAGAGCAAACAGACACCATTGTTTCTCCCACAATAGACAGAGCTCACTCCCTGCTGTCAGGGACAGTGGATCGCTTCCCCTGAAAGCTTAGGCTAAATAAAGTCTCCAGCTCTAGGCCAACCAAGGTTAGGCCGCCATCATGAATCTAGGAACTGTCCATCTTGTCACATGTATACTCTTAATCCCTACTCTTCCTATACCGTGTGTAACCCGAGGTTGTCCCCTCCCATTACTGTATTACCTGTAGTACAACCTTGTCTGTGACATATGTCTTTACCTGTAATTAAGAGGCTTGCACATCCCCAAAAGATTTATAAGCCTGGGTTAGTAATAAATCTCTCTCTCCTGCCCTATACCACCAAGAGGAGCTGAGATGAGCATGCTACCATGAAATGTGTCTGACTCCTTCATTTTACTCTCTCTCCTATCTCTCATGTTCTCTATGACTTTACTATAATCTTTACTTACTATCGATGTGCAATTGCGCCTGCCGGGCCTGTGATGATTTGTAAGGGGCTGGCTACCCTTACAGTGTCTGCTACTTGACACGCTTATAATGGCCTGAAACAATGAGTGTGTGTATGTATTCTTGATTCCTGTCCTGGATTAAAGCCCTAGAAGCAAACCTCTTGGGTGAAAAGATGCACAAACTTGGAAGACGTGGGGATGGCTTCCTAATATAGGGACAGGGTGTCAAGATCAAATAGACCAGCCACCATGGGGCACACTACCACCAGGTGGGGAGCAGACACCAGGAGGATGGAGAGAGGGGGGATAGTGAAGGGTGGGTGGTAAGGGGGTGGGTGGTCCTCCTTCTCTCTCTCCCCTCCCTGATCCCTTCCACTCCCTGGGCGGGCTCCAAGTGAGTTGAGGGTCAGCTCTGAAGGGTCCAGGCTCCACTAAACCAGTGTCCTCCAAACGTGGTCCCCAGACCAGCTGTGTCAGCCTCACCTGGGGACTAGTTAGACATGCAAATTCCGTGGCCCCACCTCAGACCAACTGAATCGGAAAATTGAGATGGGGTCCAGCAATCTGTTGTAACAAGCCTTCGGGGGGATTTTGTGCAGCCGAGGCTGAGGAATCCCAGCTGCAAACCAGCGGTTGGCCAGGGCTTGTTCTATATATTGACCTTGTGGATTGTACATGTCACAACAACTCAGCCCCGCCTTCGGAGCACAAAAGCAGCCCTAGACACAAATAACACACAGCAAATGTGCACAGCTATGTGCCAATGAAACTTTACTTATGAACACTGGAATTTGAACTGTATTCCGTTTTCACATTTCTCGCGTCACCAAACCTTTTCCTTTTGACCTTTTTCAGCCATTAAAAAATGTTAAAACCATTCATAGCTCAAAGTTGATAGACAAACAGGCTTTAGTTTACAGACCTGCTCTGGACCAGGTGTGGCTTCCAGGCTTTGACGAAGAGAAGCAGGAACTTGGCCCCACAACTGCCTGACTCCTGAGCCAGTGCATCTTCCAATAAGCTGATCTACCAGATTCCAACCTTGGGACATTATCTGAATTTGTCCCTGGGCCTCAGTGCCCTTGACTATAAAATGAACATTATGACCCTGCCCCGCACGACCTGAGGAGCTGTGTAAATATAGTAGCAGCCTCTGCCTTTGGGGGCCCCATGGGAAGAAGGGGAGACAGTTTCTCGTCAGTGGCAACCTACCAAGATAAGAACTGCAATGAGGGAGGTAAACTGAGGCGAAGCAGGAACTGGAATGCCATGGTCTCAGAGATCCTGGATTCAAATCCTACCTCTGCCACTTCTTCACCTCTCTGGCTTATAGTTTCCTTTCTGGTGACATGGAGGTGGTCATCATACCCATGGAAGAAAGCTGGTGGGAAGGGGTGCTGTGCGCAGAGCAGCGACTCACAGACAGTCCCCCACGGGGTTAGCTTCAGGGATGACTGCAGGTGAGCTGTTCATAGGACTGCGCCATGCAGGGGTGGGGCACCTCCAATTGGAACGCGTATCAGAATCGCCAAGGGCTCTGGTCAAATAAAGCGTCGCATTGGTGCCAATGGTCAAGCACTCTACTGCTGGGGATTTGAACCCACGCAGAGAAAGACCTGTCAGTCTGCTCCCAGGAAGATCAGGGCCTGGAAACGGCCAGGCAGCTCTGCCCTGTCACTGGAGGTCACAGTGAGTCGAAGATTGAGTCAGCGGCACCTCACAACAGTGACGACTTGATACAGAACAGATTCGAAGTCACTGGTTGCGGTAGAAATTCCCTTTCTAACAACCTCCTAGGGGGGCATGGGCGCTGCTGATCCGGGCACCACACTTAAAAAAAAAATTAGGTGAAGACGGCATAGTTCAACAAATTGTACACATTCCGATTTGACTCTTTCATTGCCACCCCCTCGAGGTCCCTCGCTGATCCCATTCCTCCCGGTTTCCTGTTGCCTTTCTCCTTCTTGCTGAACCCGCGGGACTCTGTCCTTGGGGAAAGGCTGCGCCCTTGGCCTTCAATGGCTGCTTATTGTAATGCCGAGGGGCGTACAGCGCCAGCCCTATGGGGACAGGGCCATAGTCTTGGAGGGTCCACCGTGTCTATCGACCAGTAAGCCAGACCGCCTTTATGATGCAGGGCTCTGTCAGGGACCACACTTTAAATTCTTAGCGTAGGGGCTGGCTGGTAGCAAGCTCTAGGTAACTGGCTCGTTGGTTTGCGTTGTGATGGCGACGCAGAGGGAGCTCATGTGTGTGTTGTGATGGTGATGTGAGGGAGGCCAAGGGCGCCCAAGAGAGGGCTGAGGAGGACACCCTGCAGGCCTCACCCATGTTTCTCCCCCTGGCCCTTGCCTTCTGGTTTCCTGCCGGCAAAGTGGCACCAGGTGCCCCAGCTCCCCTCCCCCCACACAAACACACACCCTCACGTCAGAGTGGCCTGTGAGCTGCGTTTATTTTTGCACGTAGCCAGGAGGCATTCTCATAGACAACACTGTGAGCCAGATGCAGAAGAAAAGGGCGGGGGTGTTTGTTCAAGAAATTCACCAGAGCCCACCCAGGGAGGGACACCCACCGAGAGGGGTCCCCTGGCAGGGCAGAAAGGCCCCTGCATGGAAAGTCAAGAGCTTCCGGTTCTGTGCTAGCCTGGGAATCTGATTTACTTGTGATTCAGAATCACTACCCCCTCAGAGCCTCAGACGTCCCTATAGATGGTGGTGGTGGTGGTGATTGTTACTGCAGCCACGTGGGCCCCTGACCTATGGGGGCCCTACGTGACCACGTGGCCCTGCACCATCGCCATGATCAGTGGGAGATCCGGTGGCTGCTCTCCATAGGGTTTCCATTGGCTGATGTTCTGACGGCGATCACCAGGCCTTTCTTCATAGCCTGCCTTCGTCTGGAACCTGCTCTGCTGAAACCTCGGCATCATAACAAACACGCGCTTCCACAGAGAGGCAGGAGGTGGCTGTGCATGAGGTGCATAGGTCAGAAGCCACCCAGGCCTCCCTCCCACGGAGAAGGTGAGACGTCCAGCCCTGCCCCATCACTGCCCCCTCCCCACAGAAGCATTTGATGTGACTGAGTTGTGAGCGAAATGCATTCCTGGGCTTGCGGTGAACCCACTGAATAAAAACCTAGGGGAGCTTGCTGCCAGATGGTGCCCATAGGAAAGGAGACAACAGTTATTACAAGTCCTCTCATCACTCCGCCAAACAGAGCCAGGACCTGGAAGGGAACAGAGACACTGACGCTCCACCGCCCACGGGTCCTGCAAGAGTCCTCAACGAGTGGATGGAAGCGTGCATATATTCATTCATTCATGGACTGATGGACCATTCTTACTCCAGAGGGTAGAGCAGAGATAGAGACAGATAATATATGCTCAGAAGACAGTGCTTAAATGAGAAGAAGACAGGCAAGACAGAGCGGAGTATGGTCTGCCCAGAAATACAGGAGCCCTCGTGGACTGTTGATTACAAGTCGGACTTCAATCCACAAGGCCAGCAGTTTGAACCCACCAGCCGCTCCATGGGAGAAAGACAGGGCTTGCTACTCCCGTCAAGAGTTACAGTCTCAGAAACGTGCAGTTCGACCCTGTCCTGTAGGGTCACTATGGGTTGGCACTGACTCGATGGCAGTGAGTTTGGTTTTTGAGTTAGAGAAAGATAAAAGGATATAATTAGGTTCGGTGGGCCCCTGCGACCGTGTCCATACGAGATCTATGGGCTTTTAATGGGGTAGCCAAGGCTGGTTGTCAGGTCATAAACACGCCAGGACATTGCGGCACCACACCAGCCCCTTGGTGTGGGCCTCCTCAGACCCACTGAATAGACCAGAAGCTTGAACCAGGAGACCCAGGGATGGCAAGTCTCCAGAGAGACCCTGGTGTGTAGGTCTTACTAGCACAGTGATGCTGGCCCACAGAGGCAGCCTAGGGGGGAGCACTGTACTGAGAGTCAGGAGCCCAAATTTGAGGTCGAGGCTGCACATTACTGTGGGGTGCTGGGACCCTCATGGGCTTCTTCTCCCGAGCCTCCTTCCTCACTTCCGCTGGGAGTCTCCCTCCCTGGCCTTGGTTTTCCATCATCTTCCACACATTCTTCTCTATGTCACCGCATCCCATAGTTAGCCCTGTCAGCAGCCTAACAACATCTGTGGAGCAAGGGAGCGTGTATCCAACCAAGCAGAAAGAAGGCAACAGAGCAAGCCACGGTGCTGCGCACTCCTACCGTGCGCTTGGTGCTCCGCCAGATGCTTTGTCTGCAGTCCCTAAATGGCTTCTCGCAGAAGTCCCACCGTCTTCAGACCCAGCTTTGCCACTGTGTAGCAGGGTGACCTGGGACAAGTAAGTGTTCTGCCCTCTCTTAGTTTGCTTCCCGCGTCAGACAGTAGAGCTATGCTGGGTCCTGTTATTACGAGCAATAATAAGTTAGCATATGGAAAGCACCTGCCTGGTCCAGAATCCAAAATTCACCCTCCCTGCCATCGAGTCAATGCTGACTCACCGCGACCCTACAGGACAGAGTAGAACTGCCCATTTCTGAGACTGCAACTGTTGGCGGGAGTAGAACGCTTCCTCTTTCTCTGACAGAGCGACTGGTGGTTTCAAACTACTGACCTTGAGATGAACAGCCCAACACATCACCGCGCCATCACCAGTGTTCACAATAAACGCCAGTAACCAGCTGATGTCAAGTCCATTCCCGTGTGTCCGGGCCCAACTGTGCTCCATAGGGGGGCAATTGACTGGTTTTAGGAGGGAGATTGTCAGGCCTTACTTCCTGGTGCCCCTGCGGAGACACGAACCACCAAGCTTTCCACTCACAGTCAAGCACATTAACCTTTGACACCAGCCAAGGATACCGCCAAAAAGTACTGGCTGTCATGAAGAGCCACGCTGCCTCCCACAGCATGGATCCAACACATAGTAGGCCTTCCTCAAGCCGCGACCCTTTAATGTAGTTCCTCCTGTGGTGCTGACCCCGTATGTGAATGTATCTGCATGTGGGCGGACCCGCCTGGAGACAGAGGAGCCGTGTCTCGGTTCCTAAGACCATCGGAAATATGGTCTTAGGCGACCCCTGTGAACGGGTCATTCAACCTCCAAAGGGGTCGCGACCCCCAGGTTGAGAACCACTGATCTAAGCCACAGTAGGTCCTCAACAAACTCTAGTGCCTGGAACATGGGCTTGTTGCTTGTTATTAGGTTCTGGTGAGTTACAAGAGACAAAGGAACATTGGCGAACGGTGAAGTTCTCGTTCGCCTTTCTGCCCTCAGCCTGGGCCTGAGCTGCCCGGGGTGGGGTACGCTGGGGGCGGGGGGGGGGGGCTAAACCTTGGTGGGTCAGTGCCTCCCTGGAGCAGGCGAGCCCCGCAGGCCCAGGTACTCGCCGCCCAGAGACAGCTGGGCCCTAGTTAACAAGGTGTCTGCAGCCCTTGTTTGGAATACGTCAGCTAATGTGATTAAAGACAGTACATAAATGTCAGCCGCTCCGGGACCCGGCCCCAGCTGTTTTCCGGGGAAGGAGACCTGAAGAATATGTCTTCATTCCTTGTGTTTTATGGCTCCGGTGATGGGCAGCTTGCACAAAGAGAGCTCACAGCAGTGGAAGCCCATGCAGGGCCCGGGGGGAGCGGGGCAGGCGGTGGATGGTGACCTAGGGAGCTGGGTCAGAAGGGACAAGAGAAGGGAGAATAGCTTCCAGCCTGCCCTCAACCTGGCGGGAAAACTAGGTGGCATTTCCTTTGGGGCTTCTGTTTCCTCATCGATAATATATAGTCTTGAGGGCTATTAGCTCAAGATACTGTTCATAAGGTACCCGGGGCAGTGCCTGGTACAGAGCAGGAACCAGGAAAATGAAAGGGTGGGGGGGCGGGCATGCTTGGGAAGAGTTGGGTGCTCAGGAAAGAAACATCCTTGGACCCAACCTACGCTGCTGGGGCTTTGAGATCTGCAGTGAAATGTCAGGAACAGTGGATGATTGAGGACAGAGCTCAGTGCCTAGCACTGACCCCAGGGTCCCCTGCTCACTGTGTGACATCAGGAAAGTGACCCCTCTTTCTGTGACTCGGTTCTTTGACACTTCCTTCTGGAACACTGGGCTCTGGAATGAGGCTGACCAAGGCAGAGCATCTGGGCCCCCTCTGCCTGTCAGCATGGGATGGGGGGCAGTCAGCCCCTCCCATCCCCAGGTCCCCTGTTGTCCTCCTCGGGTCGGCACAGATGCTCTCACCCCAGGCAGGGGCACTGAGGACCTGAGATTCCGTCCCAGCCTGAGTAACCACTTGCTGTGAGGCACTGGGAAGCGCCCTTCCTCTCAAGAGCCTCAGTTTCCCTCTCTCTAACACGAGGGGCTGGCCCGACGCACTCGTTCAGCCACTTCAACGTCTCCAAGGAAGCAGAACGTGGGTCGGGACTTAAGAGCAGGGGCAAGGACACATCAAGGGGCAGAGGGACCCTGGGGGGAGGAACCCCTGGACAGGGTTGGCGTACCCCTGTGAGGGTGGAAGATGAACACAGAGCAAGGAGTGGGCTCATTGTACTCCACCCCTGGGCCCCTGGGAAGGGACACCTGTCTCCCAGGCCCTGACCGAGACGTGTCCTGTGAATTGCTTCTTAGCCCTGGAAGAAGGGCATCATAGCAGCTCCTCCTTCGTCCCAGCTTTGGTCCTAAATACTTTAGAAGTCTTGACTCATGCAACCCATTGAGATAGCTGTATTATCATGCCCAATTCACAGGCACGGAGGCAGAGAGATTAACATACCAGAGCCTGGCACCTGAGCCACTCTCTTCAAGAATGATGAAGAATCATTTAACGAACACCTACAGACAGCTGGTAGTGCTGTCAGGTAAGTGTTGGGACTACAAACCGCAAGGTCAGCAGTTCAAACCCACCTGAGGCTCCCCGGGAGACAGATGAGGCAATCTGCTCCCACAAAGATTTCCAGTCCCAGACACCCCATGTAGGGTCGCTGTGAGTCCGCATGGACTCGAAGACAGTGGTTTGGGGTTTGACACGTAGCTGGTTTACATGAAGAAGAATGCGGCATCAGGATTGGAGGAAGACTTATGAGCAACCTGCGATATGCAGCGGACACAACCTTGCTGACTGAGAGTGAGGAGGACTTGAAGTATTTGCTGATAAAGATCAAGGATTCCACCTTCCTTGTAGAGTACAACTCTATGTACAGAAGACCAAAATCCTCACAACTCAACCAATAGGCAACATGATAAACAGAGAAACGATCGAAATTGTCAAGAATTTAATTTTACTTGGCTCCATAATCAATGCTCACGGAAGCAGCAGTCAAGAGATCAAATGATGCATGGTATTAGGTAAATATGCTGCACAGGATCTCGTTAGTGTTGAAGAGCAAGGATGTCCTTTTGAGGACTAACATGCACCTGACCCAAGCCGTGGTACTTTCCGTTGCCTCATACGCAGGTGAAAGTGGGACACCGAATGAGGAAGACTGAAGAAGAACCGATGTGTTGATTGTGGTGCTGGAGAGGAATATTGAAAGTACCGAAAGAACAAATAGATCAGTCTTAGGGGTACAGCCAGAATGCTCCCGAGAGGCAGAGATGGCATCCTTTGGGCGTGTTATCAGGAGAGAGCAGTTCCGGCGGAAGGACATCGTGGTTGGTAGAGTAGCGGGGCAGCAAAGAGGAGGGAGCCCCTTCATGAGGTGGATGGACAGGGTGGCTGCAACAAGGGGCCTGGACATCACGACGACTGAGAGGCCCAGGACCTGGCGGTGTCCCATCCTGTGGCACTTGGGGTCGCTCACTAGGCATGGGAGCGCCTGACAACAACAATGGCGACACAGTGCCCCGGGCACTGTGCTGACGCCTTGACAGCGGGACTGTTGCTCCCCTACAGGGTGGATGCTTCATGAACCACCATTCACAGATGAGGAGACAGAGGCCTCGAACAAGGACGTGCCTGGCTCCTGGTCACATCAGAACAGGACCGTGAACGTGGCTCAGCTGGGAGGCAGACCAAGTCTGTGTGGGTCAAGGCCTGTTATGGATTTAACTGTGCCCCACCCCTACCCCACCCCCCCAAACCCTAACCCACATACCTGTGGGGAATGGCTTTCTTTGTTATGTTAACGATGTCAGCTGTCAATCTTTTGAGATAGAAGAGATTCAAATAGAAGAAGCAGACAGAGCAGGGAAGAGTGCTACCAAGCCTCCTGCAGCTCTCCAAGGGAGTCTCCTCTCAGAGCCTGAGGCCCAGCTCATTGCCTCCTAAATTGTGAGCCCTGGCTGCACCCCAAGGTCAGTAGTTCAAAATGACCAGCCACTCCACGGGCGAAAGATGAGGCAGGCTTTCTGCCCCCACAGAGAGTAGAAGACGTACAGTGTCAGAGACCCGCAGGGGCAGTTCTACCCTGTCCTATAGAGTCACTGTGAGTTGGCATCGACTCCATGGCAGGGAGTAAATTTGAAATGTGAAGAGAATGCAGTTCTGTTGGTTAAATCCACCTACCATGGTGGTTCTGTCATAGGTGCGCTAGATCCCTGAGAAAGGGCTTGTGCCTCCCCTATGTCTGGAGGGAGGCTGGCCAGGCTCCTCCCCCTGGGTCCCAGAGGGGCTAGAGTTGGTGTCAGGAGAAGAGGACAGGCCAGGGCTTATTTCACTCCCTGCCGTCAAGTCAATAGTGACTCGTCGGGACCCTCCGTGGGTTCCTGAGACGGTCACACTATAGGTGCAAAGCCTCATCTTTGCGTCCACACAGTGGCTGGTGGTTTTGAATTGCTGGCCTTGTGGTTAGCATTTTGTGGGCTCCTCTCCCCTCAAAAATCCCAAACTCATGGCCAGCAAGTTAATTCTGACCCCTGTCGACCCCGCGAGACAGGGTAGGACATCCCCTGTGAGATCCCGAGACTATAGCGCCTTACGGGAGTCGAAAGCTTCTAGGATACGATAAAAGCCTTTCTTACCCCCAGAGCCGGAGAGCAGAAATCCAGCACAAGGCTGGGTGTGGGGACACTCCGTGAAGAGCCGTGGGCATCAGCGTCGCTAGGGCAGGTGCTGTTTAGGGGGCTCCTCCTGTCTCTCAGGTACTGCATGAAGTCACTAAAGTCCTACCTGTGACATAGACATCATTGTTGTCACCCCGCTTTACGGATGAAGAAACTGAGGCTCAGGCAGGTGGCATCACTTGTCCGGGGCATCACACGCTCCACACCTGGTGTCTCAGGGTCAGTGCCATCGCACTGGGCTACCCATTCTCTCCCAGGTTGAAAGTCCTCGGCCTAAGTGCACGGTGTAATAGCTCCAGCATAGCAGACACGCCTTAAGTGAAAATCCCCCCTCTCACTCCCAGGGCCTGAAAGGGTTAACTCTCCTGTGCCTCAGGTCTTTCCTGTCAGTCCCCAAGCTGGCCTCAGTGCTACAGACCCAGAAGAGCTCTTTTGTGTGTGTGTGTGTGTGGGAGGAGGGGGTGTGCTCAGTGATTCTCACTCTAGATATTAAATCACTCATAAACTATTTGACTTGTCCCCAAAGTGGCTGCCACCTCCTCTCTGTGCCCGGCTCACCACCTACCACAAAGAGGTGCTCTTCAGCGGAGGTGGGGGAGCCGACTTTGTCCAGAACTAGTGGCACCCGACTTTGTCCAGAACTAGTGGCACCCGGGGATCAGGGAATCCCTTGGAAGAAGGAGTTGTCCATGGGAGAGGATCCTGGGGACCACCTGCTCCCCTAAATCCTGGTGCTGCAGGAGGTGAACAGCCCAGAAATGGTAGCCGCCCCAGGTCCACAGGACAAGGACAAGGGTGGCCTGAAATAGGTTCCCATTGTCTGAGAGGGTCTCTCTTCTGCTCCCCCTCCCAACTCCATTGCCATGGTAACCACAGTGGGGGATGGAAGGCTGGACCGCTGAGCTCCTGGCCAGGCTACCCAGCATGCTCTGCTTTCACCCAGTTTTCTCCCTCACTGCCCATTGGGAATGGGAACCATCCTGCCCTGTCAACAGCCTGTAGAGAGTTGACATCCAAGGTCAGCACCTCCAGTCCCCTGTCTTCGGGCAAGTACTTCTCCCGTGCAGTCTTCAGGAGTGGGGCTTTTTATGGATGTGATATGATGGAGAATGTTTGGGGGGGTGGTCTTCCTTGAGCCCCCTGGAGTTAATGAAGTCCGTTAAATTCTGGGATTAGAAGGTCGGGGTCATGGGCACAGCCCATGTTTGCAGAGTAATACCACACCCCTAGCTCCCACCAGCTGTTCCAGAAATTCCTAATGCTGGTCGTCTAGGGAACTGGAGAGGGACTGTGGACAGGGCCTAGCAGTCCTCCACCCCCTCCCTCCCCCCACCCCCACCCCAGGACCCGCAATCACAGCCCTACAGAGTCCCCTCCCTGCTCCCTGCCCTGGGAGCCATAGCGCATCTTTCCTATCCAAGGAGAGTGCATTTTCATAATAATAATGCCTATATTTGCAAGCCTTCATCACCTGGCCTGGGGTTTACTAGCTTCAATGCCTAAAGAAATCAGCAGGCCTTTTATTATCGCACCGCCTTTGGGGTACACTGCCACCAGGTGGCGGTAGTCACCGCCAAGGTGCAGGATTTTCCCATGATTCCAGAGGTGACTTTCCAGTGCTGTATTTATTTCTCCATCAAAACCAAACCCAAACCATTGCTGTTGGGCAATGTCGACTCAAAGCAGCCTTATGCTACAAGCTGCAGGATGTAATGCCACTGCTTCTGGTGGTCTCTCTTTTATATTAAAAAAAAGTAGATTTGTGAATTGGCAGCTCAATGTGGTTTTGATTTGCTTTTCCCTGAAATTAGTTCATCTTCTCATGTGCTTATTGGTTTTTCTCGAAAAAGTACAGGACTTTATACATAGCTCTGGTGGTGTAGTGGGCACTGAGCAGACTGACCTCAAGATCAGGAGTTCAAACCCACCAGCTGTTCCACTGGGGAAAAATGGGACTGTCTGCTCCCGTAAAGATGTACAGCGTCAGAAACCCATGGGGGAAGTGCTACCCTGTTTCAGAGGTTCACGATGCCTGGGTTCAAATCCAGGTTCAGCTGCTTACTAACTCGGCTACCTTGGACAAGTTCTTCATTCTGTGCCTCGGTCTCAACATCTGAAAAAGGGAGGCGATAAAGCGTGACTCCTTCCTAGGGTTCT
This sequence comes from Tenrec ecaudatus, assembly GCF_050624435.1. Taxonomy (NCBI): domain Eukaryota; kingdom Metazoa; phylum Chordata; class Mammalia; order Afrosoricida; family Tenrecidae; genus Tenrec; species Tenrec ecaudatus. Next base: position 45,918,302 of record NC_134530.1, read on the forward strand.
TATGACGACCTAAATAAGTCAACACCCCCAGAATGTTTTGAACAGTGCCTGAAACAACATTAAGTACTCGATAAGTGTGGGCCATTAATATTTAAAGATGATGCATGAGAGCAAGAATTCAAAATTAATTTGCATGCTAAGATTCACGGGCACGGCTTTCTCTGCTGGATCTTTTATCTGCTGTTTCTAATCTGGTGATTCGTTTCGCAGCTGCACTGCCAGACTCCAGACTCTGCCCAAGCGCCTCCCCCGCATCCTGATGCTGTCACCTCCAGAGTGTCTCTGGGAGTCATCCCCTCCCCTTCAGGCACATCGACACCCAGACCTTCCTCCTGGATGACTGTAACCACTCCTGCTCTCATCCTGCTCCCTTTAGGGCCAAACTCCTGGCCACAGCCAGAGCAGCTTTCTGAAATAAAGACACTCCCCCATCAAGTGTCCTCTGTGGTCCTCAGTGCCTCCAGACAGAGCCCAGGCTCTTTGGGGCCGGCTCCCCTGCCTCCCTCTCCAGCTTCAGCTCCCTCCCCTCTGCTGTCAGAATCCTGTGCTCCTGCCCCCCAAAGCCTCCTTACAGCGCCCCCAAAGCCCTGGACTCTCTCAGGCTCTGTCTGAAGGGCTGTCTCATCCCTCCTACCCCCGAACCCCAACCCCACTCCTGCTCTCCTTTCCTGCTCAGACTCAAGATGTGGGGCTCTCACCTCCTGTCCTCTGAGAAATACTTTCAGGTCCCTCTGCAGCCCACAGGAGTTCCTGGGTGGCACGAATGGACCACTAACAGAAGAGCTGGGGGTTCAAAGCCACCCAGGGGCACCTGGGAAGAAAGGCCTGGCGATCGGCTTGTGAAGGAGCACAGCCTTGAAACCCTATGGGGGACCGCTCCACTGTGCACATGGACATGGCGGCCCACTCACCACACAGCCGCAGCCTCGCAGTGGTGGGGACGCCTGCAGGCCAGGAGGAACCTGGCTTAGTCGCCAGCATCCCGCCTCCATTGGTGTCCTGCACAAGAAAGCTCCTCTGAGACCCCCTTGGGGAATGCCTGGCGCTCTCTGCTTGGCCAGGAATGCTCCATTTCCCACCTTTGAAGCCCCACTGCCTGGTCCTCTACCGGGAGCCTTTGGTGACCCTCGTGTGCCCATTTCACTGCCATGTGGAATATTTCACCCCCTCCTTGGGGGAGCAAATAAATGGGCATGAACTTGACACCTGGAATTCCTCGGTCAGATCACCTAGGCCCCGCCCAGCGCCCAGCCCACACATACACACCGAACACACACACACCTGGGCCCAGAGAAACACTCGTTGAATCATGAACACAGGAATGTCCAGGACTGTCCTCTCTACCAGTCCCTGGGGGCACAGACAATTAAGCTCTCCTTTTCTAACACAAAGGGTGGCAGTTTGAATCTTCCCCCAGTAAAGGCCTGTGACCTGTCCCAGAGGTCACAGCCTGGAACACTCTACAGAGCACAGTTCTGCTCTCCCCGGAGGGCATCTCCCTGGGTCGGAATCCACTGTGGCAACTGGCAATCTCTCAAACAAGGAATCCCACCCATGGGTGGCTTTGCCCCACCCCCACCCTGCCCATCCCCGCCCAGGAGGGAGACCTGGGGGCATAGCAATTATGATCCGCAAGGTCAGCAGTTCAAAACCACCCATAGAAAGAGCTGCAGTCTTGGAAACTTATAGGGGCAGGTCTACCCCGTCCTATAGGGTCACTCAAGCTGGCATTGAATTGAGGGCAGTGAGCTAAGAGGGGACCGTTGACAATATCTAGAGACATTTTTTCCTTTGTCAGCTGCTGGAGGTGCTACTGAGATTCAGCAGGTAGAGACCAGGAGCTCTGGGGTTTGCTTTTTGTCTCCTTGTCTTTGTTTGTTTGAAACCAGCTCAAGTATCACAAGAGAACCTACATCCGTTTCCATCTTAAGTTTCCTTTTAGAACCGCTCAGACCAGGATTTAGGTCAGACGGGTAAGACATCTGGAGAGGTATGAAGGCTGTCACCCTTTTCTCTCTCTTTTTAAAAATTATTTAAAGCTTAAACAATGTATCTACCTTTCCCTTTTGTGTGTGGAAGACAGTGCATCTGAAGAAACCGTGCTCTGTGTGCTTTCACAGGCATATCTTTAAAACAGGGACAGCCCGCTGCTAGGGAGTCAGCGCTGACTCAGAGCAAGCCACTCTGGGTTTCCCACTCTGCAATGGCTGAGAGTTGAAAGCCCAGGAGCTGCTGGTGGTTTCGAACTGCCAACCATGTGGGTCACAGCCCACCCTGACCACTATGCCAGCTATGGGGTTCTTTCTTCTTCTTTTTCCAAAATCATTTTCTTGGGGGCTCATGCAGCTGTTATCACAATCCATCCATCCATCCATCCATCCATCCATCCATCCATCCATCCATCCATCCATCCATTGTGTCAAGCACCTTTGAACCTATGTTGCCATCATCATTTTAAAAACATTTTCTTTCTACTTGAGCCCTTGGTATCAGCTCATCCCCACCACCCTTTCTCCCCCTCTTTCTTTCTGATCTCCCTGCCCCTCCTTTCTCCCTGTTCCTCACCTCCTCCCACTACTGGCCTTAGGTCAGCATGCAGTTAAAGGTCCCTCAGGACCCATGTCCACTCACCACGACTGACTCACCGAGCCCCCGTGGGCAGTCCCGAAGCCCCCTCATCCATGGCTGGTTGTGCACACATCTGTCTCGGAGCCTGAGGGCAGCACACACTCTTCCGTCTGTTTCCTCAGCACTCAGTTGACAGTTTGCTTTTTACTTTATTGTGCTGAATATATGCTGAACGCAACGTACACCCCACCACAATTTCCACAATTGCAATTCAGAAAACATTCTCACTAAACTTTTCTGCACTACTCCCCCCGCCAGAAACCTAAACTCCATGCAAAACCTCCCCCTGCCCCTCTCCACCCCCCTGAGAACCAGCCATGAGTCACCCTGTTGTAGGGGGCCCTCAGGTGGGCTCAGCAGCACCCAAATGACCCGGTCCTGCGCCATCCTCACAATGGCTCCAGCACCTGAGCCCCTAGTTGCAGTCACGGTGTCAGGTCGTCCCTAGAGGTTCTTCCTCCCTGAGCTGCCCTCCACTGTACTGAGCAAGATGGCCTTCCTTCTCCGGGGACCGGCCTCTCCTGGCCACATGGCCTCGGTTTCTATTTGCCTGTTGCATGGACCGGAGGTCATAGAACAGTGACCTTCCTCTGCTACCTTCTTTCACCTGGCCTTCTGTTTTCGGGGTTCGTGCTGCATCAGGCACCAGGTCCTCCTGATTTTCATCGACCTTCCTTCTTCCTCCTCCTGAAACCACCTCTCACTTGGTGCTTGGTTGCCAGATACCCCTCAAAAACTAACAAAGAAATAAACTCACTGCCATTGAGTGGATGCCAACTCAGAGTGACCTTACAGGACAGGGGAGCACTGCCCCGCCCCCCCCCACTGGGTTTCCAAGACGATAACTCTTTATGGGAGTAGAAAGCCCCATTATTCTCCTACCCACTCCCTATGGGTTTCCAAGATGGTAATGCTTTATGAGAGTAGAAAGCCAAGTCATTCTTGGAGCCACTGGTGGTTTCCAACTGCAGATCTTGCACTTAGCAACCACTATGCCCTCACGGCGCCTACCAGCACTTTCTTTGCTAAGTCCCTTGAGTTCCTGCTGGATCCCAACCATCCTCTCTCTCGGCTTCTCCCAACCCCACTCCTGGAGGAAGTGGGACCCAAAGGTGAGAAAGAAGGGCCACCTCCCGAGGTCCCAACAAGCTTTCCAGGCCCAAGGAGCCCCTAACTTGCTATATGCCTTGGCCACGCCAGACGCATTTCAAGACCCCCTACTCTCAGAGGGTGGGGGTTGTGCCCCTTTAACACACTGCCCAGGGTCCCCCTACTCCCTGCACAGATCGCTTCCAGAGAACCCCCCAGGGTGTAGCCCGTCCTCTTGCCCTCCCCCAGCACCCAGCTTCCCTCAGGGTGCCTCAGTCTCCAAGGGTGCCACTGTCAGCTGTGACCCCGTGCCCCCAGAGGCGGCCCAACAAGCAGTCTTTGTGGTCTGGGCGCTGGGGAGCGACCCTCAGGAGCGGCACAAAGGGTGGGAAGAAAGGCCGCCAATCCGCTTAGGGCCCGCACAGCTTTCCCATCGCAGCCATCTGCTCCCAGGGATGCAGAAAGCAAGCAAAAGCTGCCCTGCCCAGGAATGAAAGACGGGGCCCAGGGTGAGCCCAGATCTCCAAGGCAAACACAAGCCTGCCTCAGGGCCTGGGAGGGGGCAGGGCTGATCCCCAGGGAGGCCTTGGTTAAAAGTGCCGCCCAGGATGGGCCCCCAAAGCTAATCCCCATTGCCCTGAGTCTTGCCTTGCCTCCCCTTCCCATAGCCCCGAGCCCCCTGGGGTCGGCTTGGACAACCAGAAAGGGGCTGGGATCCAGGGTCCACCCTGTGTGCCAGTGCTCAGAGGGGCCCTTCCTATGCACCCTCTTATCTTTTCATGTGGCACCCCACTTTAAAAGACAGCTCATGAAGGCCAAGGCACTTGTCCAAGGTCACCCAAGGTCTCCATGGCAGAGCTATGATCTCAACTTGGGGCTGAGTCCAAATTCATTCATCCCTGTAACTGGGCCTTTCAATACCAGGGCTCCCAAAACTTGCTGTATCTTACCCTTTTGACAGATGGGGAAACTGAGGCTGGGGGGCAGGAAGTGATTTGCCCAAGGTCACAGACCCGATAAGGTGGGCTCCAGAGCTGTCCTTTTCCAAGATCGTGAGCTCCTCATAGAGTTCTGGTGGCACTGGGATGATAACCACAAGGTCAGCAGTTCAAAACCACCAGTCGATCATCTTGAGAAAGGCGAGGCTTTCTACGCCCACGAAGAGTCACAATCTCAGAAAACCACTACAGAAGTTCTATCCCATAGGGTCACTATGAGTCGGAATCAGCTCAAAGACAATGCGCTGTCTTTCAGTTACTCCCCCAATTGGTCGTGTCCTCCAGCCTGCTTCCTGGTCAGGCCCGAGTTGTGGGAACTCTGTCTTCCTTACCAAAGGGAAAATCAGCGTGGCTGTACCTATACCTGTCCACAGGTATATAATGCAATAAATACTTCTCTCACACACACATCCTCCTGAGTCGGCCTCACTAACACGACGTAAGGATTGTGGAATTCTCAAGTTTGCCCACCACCCAAGCACATAGACATTCATCAGCTACGCACAGGAAGATGCATCTGCTACAGAAAAGAGTCAAAGGGTGGCCCTGTGATGGACCGCTGGTTAATCTGTAGAGTGTTTCTTCAAGTTCATGGCTTACCATGGCCTCCTGGACAGACCAGAATCCTAGATAGAGCCTAACTATGATGAATTATTAAAATCTACCCCACCTCTCCCCACCTTCCTTCCTTCCTTCCTTCCTTCTGCTGTCTGCGTTTCTTTGGGTCATAAAAAGCCTAGACTTTCTCCCGAGGAGCTGGCTGGTGGTTTTCAACTGCTGGCCTTGAAGCTAACAGACCAGTGCATTAGGCACTATGCTACCAGGGCCCCTTTGTGGGGAGTAGATAGGCCTTGTTATTCACCCCATTTTGTTGATGAAGAAACCAAAGTCCCAAGTCAGAGATGGTTACTGAAGGGTAGCAGTAGACAGGGGCCTGCCTTTGCCCCTCAGGCCCTGCACCCATCACCCCCTCTGTCCTGGGCTTTAGGAATACTGCAGAAGGAGCAGGGTCTTAAAACCCGCCAGACTCGGCCCTGAGCTGAGCCAGCCTGACATGGCCTAGCTGCAGGTCCCCTAGCCAGTCTCCTCTGAGTCTCACTGGCCTCCTCTCGAGAGCAGAGGGTCTACAAAGAGACACATTAAAGAACATATTAAAGAACTTAACTTGGGGCCTGGCACACAGTTGGTGCCCAATAATGGCAGCTGTTCTTGGTATTAACTGGCCTTGCAGGGAAGAGGTCCCAGGGCAGGAAGCGAAGGAAAGAATGAACTTCTGCCTGTTAATAACTGGCCCCAAACACTCATATTCTCTTCTCTGTGGTTGGGTGTTTGTGTGGTGTGCGGAGCCCGGCAGAGCCAGGAAGGAGCCAGGAGCGAGGGGAGGGAGGCAGCAGGATGGGCAGCTGTGGTGAAGGCTGAACCCCCTCCCAGGAGGAACTGCAGACCAGCGCCCACCCCTACCCCAACCCCCATGCCACCACTGGAGGCCCAGAGCAGTGGGATCCAGACTATGTGAGACCTGAGGTGCTGTCTCCCATACAGGTATGCACGCACACACCACAGCCCCTCCTGTGACCGTTTCACAGATGTGTAAACTGAGGCTCAGAAAAGGGGCTGGGGTTTGCTTACCCAAGATCACCCAGCCCTAGAGCATAGCCCAGGCCTCCAACCACTCTCTCCGCAAATGCCACCAGCATTCCTCCCCTCCCCTCCCCTCAGCCACGCAGAGGAGGCAAAGAGCCCTGCGGTCTGGTCTGCATTCTCATGTCACGTTCCTGTGAAACCTGGCTCCGCAGGCCCCTCCCTGGATCTGGAAATGGCTCTGCTCTGAAAATGGACCTATGGCTTCCTTCAATCCTTCCCGTCTCCGCTCCAACTCCTCCTGCATGCCCCTCCCCTCCTCTCCCTGCTTCCTCCTTTCCATCCTTCTGCCTGGGCTTCCTCGTTGTCTTCTCTCTCTCTCTCTCTCTCTCTCTCTCTCTCTCTCTCTCTCTCTCTCTCTCTCTCTCTCTCTCAGTCTCTCTCCTCTCTGCTGCCCTCCCAGGCCTCCACTCTGGCCCATGACATGTTTCCCCAGGAAACCTGACTGTGGATCACTCTGCAGTCCAGAGCTTGTCCACGGTCCCTGACCCACCCAGCCCAGGGCAGCAGGGAGCAGCCACAGGGAGGTTTGGGGCTGCTTCCAGCCCTGTCCCTGTCCTCGGGCAGCTCCTTTTTCCTCCCTGAGTCATCCTCAGGCTCTGTAATGAGGAGCTGGTGGATGTAGACCTGCACCCCAATAATCAAGGAGGGATAGAAGTCATTTTCTTCCCCTTGGGCAATGATCCCTCCTGCAGACCCCATGAAGATCATTTCCTTCCCCTCAGGGTGTCCTCAGGGTGGCCAGAGCAGCCCGGGACCCCCATCGGTACCTCCCACCGGCACCTCCCGCCAAGGCTCTCCAAGTCCCCCACCAGAGCAGAGTGGGCCTGCGGGGTCTGCACACATTCACCCCGGGGTGGCATCCGTGACAACGGCATCACCTATTACCTTGGCCTTGTGCTCACAGAAACAAGGGAAGCCAAGAGTCACGCGATCCGGGCTCAAATGGTCAAGTTGTCCCATACCAGACTCAGGGTGCTGGGCAAGCTAGTTTACTTCTCCTGGCCTTATTTTCCTCAGCAGTGAACTGGCGGGGGCGGGGGAGGCGGGGAAGAATGGTGGTAATAATTGCTGGTTGGTAATTGGCAATTAGCCCTGGTGCACAATGCTCAAATGCTTGGCTGTTAACTGAAAAGCCGCTGGCTGCTATCCACCCAGGGATTCTGCGGAGGTGAGTCCTGCCAATCTGCTTCCTGGTACTTCCGAGTCCTGTGGACCCTACATGACGGTGTGGGACTGCTCACGGAGGGTCGTCTTTACAGGAACCGATGGCCGGATCTTTTCTTTCTCTGAGCGAATGGGTGGGCTTGAATCACCTTGGCGGGATGCCACCAAGGTTCCCCCCTAGCGAGTACACTTGGGGTTGAAACGAGCTGAAGATGCACTCTGCAGCATGCCACAGGACGCCTCAAAGTTTTCTGCTAAATCAAGAGGACGGTTCACAGGTGAGCTTTCCCGAACTCATGGGAGGCCTGTCTTCATTTTGCAGAGGATCTGCTCCCCTAGGGGGCCTTCAAACTTCTGGGAAACTGAGGCCAGGAGCAGGGAGGCAGCGAGCCCTGGGTCTCATCGTGAGCAGCGGCAGTGCTGAGACCTGACTCCAGCCTGGCGCGCAGCAGTTTCCCAGCACAGGCTATCAAAGACAGCCCGCTCCGACAGGGAGATCAAAGGCCTGCTTCCGCATTCACAGAGAGAGCTCCTCATTAAAACATGGCCGACGGCTGAGGCCACTGGGGAGCCGAGCACGTTCTCTCGAAAGGAGAATTAATGATGCCGACAGTCTGTGCACGCGGCCCTGGTGCCCACCAGAGAGTGTCTGCGGAGAGCCTGTGCGGGGAGGTCAGGCTGCGCCGGTGGTCAAGGAGGACTTCCTGCAGGAGGATGGCGCTCAGGTCAGCCACAGCCGGAGGAAAAGACGTCCAGGGAGAGTTGAGCGTTTATTGAGCACCGTCTGTGTTCCGGGAGACCCTGGGGCTTGCACACAGTGAGTGTGCTCGGCCGCTCACTGAAGGCTCAGAGGGTCATATCCACACAGAGATACCTCTGAAGGCAGACCAGGTGACCTCCCTCTGAAAAATCCACCACTGACAACCTATGACACACATAGGTCACCTGGGGGCAAAGCAACTGGTAGCCCTGGCTACCTCCTTTCCAGATGGAGGTACGAGAGCTCACCCGTGCCCCGAGAGCCCTAAGAGGATGGGCATCCTGTCCCTTTCAGAGGAAGAAGGAGGGAGATTAGATACCTGTCTGTGTGAGGGACACCATTAGCGCAAAGCAGCGCCTGGGCTGCGCTGCCCCTGTGCGGATAGAGTGTGGGGTGACAGACACCCTTCCCACACCCCTGGGAAGGGGCTGAGGGAGATCTGGCTGGGATGGCAGGTTTGAGCCAGACAGGAAGGTCATGAATGCTGGGCCAAGGGGTTCACACGGGACTAAGGAGCTCATGATGGGCTGAGGGGTTCAGACGGGGCTGGAGTTCACACTAGGCTGAGGGGCTTATGTTGGGCTGGGAGGGCCACATCAGGCTGAGGGGTTCACACCAGGCTGAGGGGTTCATACTAGGCTGAAGAGTCACACAATACTGACAGTGTCATGCTCAGGGGGCTTCTGGTGTCCCTGCCATTCCTTGGCTTGTGGTTGCATCAAGCCATCGCTGCCTGTCTTTACAGGCTTTTCTGCATCCCCTCCTCTTCTTATAAGGATACTTGTCATTAGATTTTGGCTCCCCCACTCCCAAAACCCAGGGTGGTCTTGTCTAGAGATCCTTAATCGATTGCATCTTTGAAGTCCCTTTCCCGATGGCGCTGCATTCTGAGGCTCCAAGTGGACATGAACGGTGCGTTGGAGGGGAACGGGGCGGATCGTTCGAGCCAGTACAGATGGCAAAACAGAGCCCCCTTTCTCTGTTCTTCCCCACAGGCAGCGTTACCTGAAACTACCTGGTTCACTATGCAATTGCTTGCTCTATTTTTAACTTAAAATATGCATGTAACCTTAACTTCGTCCGCCATGTTGTAGAGCCCTCGCTGCTACCCCCTAAACAGAAGCGCGGGAAGCTTGGTGGCACGCGCAGTAGGCTAAGCATTCTGTTTCCCAGGAGAAAGATGGCGTCATGTGCCTCCTTAAGATTTACAGGCTCAGAAACCCTCAGGAGCAGGTCTACGCTGTCCTGTAGGGTCACTACGAGTCAGAGAGGACTCAACAATGGCGAGTCAACAGAAAATGGGGAGCCAGGGTGGCACAGCATGTGTTTGGTGGTTCGAATCCACCAACCAGCAGCTGTGCAGTAGGGGTTGGGGATGGCCTGGCAACTTGTTCCCTTTGAGATGATGGCCAAGAAAATCCCCTGGGGCCACTCTTCGCAGTGACACACGGGGTGGCTGTGAGTCAGAGGCAGACTTGACGGCAGCCAACAACAGCAAACAGAGACTCAGTCCCCTGCGGTCCCAATGCCTCACTTGGCCCTCTTCCCAGCTCCTGGGGCCTAATGAAGCCACTGCTCTTGATTCAATTCCAACTCAGAGTGACTCTAGGCCAGAGCAGAGCTGCCCCATAGGGTTTCTGAGCCTGTAAGCCTTTCCAGAAGCAGACTGCCGTGCACCAATGGGCATATAGTTAGTAGCTGGACCCACCGTCCAGCCACCAGGATTACACAGCCCCTGGAAACTGTTGCTAAACTTCTGTCTCTATGCACTTGTGTGTGCACCTGGTTCTCTTTCTGGTTCAGTGTGCCCATCTCCTGCCAACCGTAGAATCCTGACTTCATGAAGGCTGGGCTGGGCGTTGGATTTCTGCATTCCCCAGAGACCTTGAGGTCCCCAGAGACCTCAGCACAGGGCCAGGGCATGAGGGCAAGTCTGGGGATGCTCTCCAAGTGTCCACTAGGGAAGGCTTCTATTTTGTCTCCATTGCAGCAGAAGAAACTTCTAGACCAGAAAGGATGGTTTGATCCCCAAGCAAACCCCAGAGCGACATTTCCTCCAAAATCTAGTCAAGCTGAGTGAGAAGGTGTGAGTTGTCTCGCCCACATTCATCCAAGAGTTCGTGCCTTCGAGAGGAAGGGAGACAGTGAGTGTGACCAGCTGCTTATAGCCTGATGGCTGTGCAAGGCTCTGCATCTGCCTGTGACCCCCCTGCCCTTGCGGGGAGCCACCCTTAATGGCTCATGAAGAATTCCGACAGCTGTTTCCATCGCCCTCCCCTGGGAACTCTCTGAGACAGGGCCATGACTCACCTGTTTTACAGAGGAAGCGACCGAGGCTCAGAGAGGAGAAATGACTTGCCCAAGGTCACACAGATCGGGACTGGGAAACAAAGATGGGAAGCCACGAATGACCAGTCCCCAAAGTCCAGATGAATACTTGGGATCTGTAGGTCACGTTCTAGGGTTGGGTGGGGCTGGAACCTCAGCAAGCAAGGTCCTTGGACCTGGACAGCGTCAGCTGAGTGAAATGAGTCCATCACAGAAGGACGCATGTAGGATGAGGCCACTGTTATAGGCAAAAATTAAAAAATAAGATGAAGACTCATATCAAAGGGAACAGATTTTGGATGTCACCAAGCAGGAGAGGACAAAAGAGGGACGATAAGGCAAAAGGCCAGCGGGCTGCCAGGTGTTAAGTTGGGAGGAAGGAACAACTGTGGCCCACAAGGAGGAGAGAAACCAAAGAGTGGGGTAGGGTCAATGTGGGGGAGGTGTTTGATTAGTAGTTTAAACTGTTGCATACAAACAGATGATCTTGGATTGGATGGTAATGTATTGAATTGGATTGTAATGTATTTGAAATGTAAACCTTGGCCTAAATTACAGCTAAGACCTTGTAAAAAAGACAGACAGACAGACGGGTTCTGGACCCTGTGAGCATCCACCTGAGGGAACATCTGCAGCCTTGCCAGGCTAAGGGTTGGCCACTTCTCCTGGCCGCAGGTTCCTGATGGTCCTTTGGGGAACCTCCTGTCCCCACGCACTATCCATGTGATTTGGGAGAGGGTAACACTGCTCCCCCCACCACTCACCGATCTCTTCTCCTACCACAGGCCTGGCCATCAGCACCGCCCATTCCCCTGCGACCATGGTGACAGGCCCCCAACAGCTCATGCCAGGTCAACACGAGGCTACCCAGGGATGCTGTGGGAGACTTGAGAAAGAGCAGCTGTTTAGTGGGCTTGCTATGCAGGAAGCCCTCGCACCAGCCCACCGGGAGGAAATGCTTGAGAATGAAGTCCTTGCAGGTGAAATCCGAGGCAAGAGGAGGCCTGATGATGGACCCAATGCAAGGCCTCATTTGCTCGGCTGCTATTTCTGTGAATGCTGAGTGTGGGTCCCAGCAAGATAAGATCTTCGACAACTTTTCGCCATCTATCGTGATGTTGTCTAAGTTCCGTTGTGAGGACCTTGGTTTGTTTTCGCATTGCGTCTTCAGTCACACCGGAGGTTGCCATCCTTGATTTTCATCAGCTGCAAATCCTCCTCACTGTCAGCAAGCGAGGCTGTGTCATCTACATACCACAGGGTGTCAATGAGCCTTCCTCCAATCCCGATGCCACGTTCTTCTTCAGATAATCCAGCTTCTCAGGTTACTTGCTCAGCCTACAAACTGAATATGTTCGGTGAGAGGATGCCACCCTGACACCACCTTTCCTGGGTTGAAACACCCCTTGGTCTGCTTGCATGCCTGCGTCTGGAGCCATGCACAAGGTTAGGTTCCTCATGCATGCAATAAAGCGCCCAGGGAGCCCCATTCTTCTCAAGGCTGTCCATAATTTGTTATGGTCCACAGAGTTGAACGCCTTAGCAAAGCCAATAAAATACAAGTAAACACCTTTCTGCTTTTCTCTGCTTTCAATCAAGATCCATCTGAAGTCGGCAATGATGGATCTTGTTCCACATCCTCTTCTGAATCTGGCCTGTACCTCTAGCAGCTCCTTGCCAACACACTGCTGCAACTGTTGTTAGATGATCTTCAGCAAAATTTTACTTGCGTGTGATATCAATGATATTGCTCTACAAGTTGAGCATTCTGTTCTTGGGTCACCTTTCTTTGGAATGGGTACAAATATGGATCTCATCCAGTCAGTTGGCCAAGTAACTGTCTTTCGAATTGCCTGGCGGCGATGAGTGAGTGCTTCCAGTAGTTCATCAGCTGGTTGAAACATTTCTGTGGGGATTCCATCCGTTCCTGCAGCCTTGATTTTGGCTGGTGCTTTCAGTGCAGCTTCAACTTGTTCCTTCAGCACCATTGGTTCTTGCTCAGATGCAACCTCCTGAAATGGTTGAATGTCAACTAAGTCTTTTTGGTACAGTGACTCTGTATTCTTTCCATCTTCTTTTGATGCGCCCTGCATCATTCAATATTTTGTCCATAGAATCTTTCACTATTGCAACTTGAGGCTTGACTTTTTTGGGTGAGGTTTTTTGTTTTGTTTTGTTTTGGGTGTGTTTTTTTTTTCTTCAGTTTAAAACAATACTGAACATCCTCCCTTCTCTTCTGCCTATGGAGGAGGCAGCCATCTCCCACCAGCATCATGGCTGCCCTCAGACCCTCGGTGAAGCCTTAAATTGTGAAAAAGAGGACCAAGAAGTTCATCCGGCACCAATCCAACCGCTATGTCAAGATTAAGCTCAACTGGCGCAAGCCCAGAGGCATTGACAACCAGGTGCGGAGAAGATTCAAGGGCCAGATCTCGATGCCCAACATTGGTTATGGGAGCAGCGCGCAAACAGTACATGCCGCCCAGTTTCCTGGTCCACAACGTCAAGGAGCTGGAAGAGCTGCTGATGTGCAACAAGTCTTACTGTGCAGAGATCACTCACGACGTTTCCTCCAAGAATCGCAAAGCCATTGCAGAAAGAGCAGCCCAGCTGCCCATCAGAGTCACCAATCCCAACGCCAGGCTGCACAGCGAAGAAAATGAGTAGATGGCCCATTTGCGAATTTTATATGTGCTAAATAAAACCATAAATGAAAAAAAAGATATACTAAACATGTTCTTACTTTAGGGTTTTCTAATTCTAGATCTTTGCACCTTTCATCATAGCATTTACTTTGTCTTTTAGAGGTGGCCTTTGAAATTTTCTGTTCAGTTCTTGGACCTCATCATTTCTTCCCTTTGCCTTAGCCACTCGTCGATAAGCGCAAGCTTCAGAGTCTCTTCTGACGTCCACTTCGGTCTTTTCTTTCTTCCTGCCTTTCGAATGACCTTTTGCTTTCTCCGTGAACGGTGTGCTTGATGTCCTGTCCCAGGGCATCAGTGCTGCTCATTAGTGTGCAGTGTATCAAATCCGCTCTTGAGATGTTCTCAAATTCAAGCGGGATAGACTCGAGGTGGTTTTCTGACTCTCAGCTTCCACCTGAACTTACCTAGGAGTAATTCATGGGCTGTTGCACGGTCAGCCGCTGACCTGGTTTTAGCTGCCGATACTGAGCTTCTCCATGGTCTCTTCCCACAGATGCGGTCTGTTTTGTTTCTCTGTGTTCCATCTGGAGAAGTCCACATGTAGAGTCACCTTCAGCAATTCCACTCTTGGTACACGCCCCAAAGACTTGAAAGCAGGCTCTGTACACCAGGGTCCATGGCGGCATTATGCACAGTAGCCAAAAGGTGGACAAACGCCAAAGGCTCCGCAGATGAACGGATAAACAGAACATGGCCAATACACACAGTGGAATATTATTCACCCTTAAAAAGGAAGTTCCAATACATGGTATGGCATAGGTGGACCTTGAAAACTTGATGTTGAATGAAATAAGTTAGACACTGAAGGACAAATATTGTGAACTACCAATATGAGGGTTAGCCCCAAATCATTACTACAAGGATTCTAGTCTATACATGCATGCATGGGCTGAGTGCAAACAAACACGTTTAAGTATGTCTGCAATCACTGGGTGGCTACAGTCAAATTTTCTCAGTAATACACTTGTCTTAGTTTCAGTAGGGTTCCTTCCAAAGAAAGAGATACCTTTGGTGTCTAGAGAGAGAGAGAGAAAAAAAACTATTTTGAGGACAGAACCAATAGCAAAGTTCTAACAAAGCTCAAGTGGACACCTTCCCAAATCATGAAACTTCGCAACAAGTTTATGGGAATTCTGCCCCGATAAACAAGTTTGAGATGAGCCAGGCATTGTAAGGAAGATTGGGAAGACCTGCAGGATGAGCTGGGAGAGGGCAGACATCCGCCTCACAGGATGGAGACGCCGTGGCTGCAGTCCTGAACCAGCGGGAGAGGACCGCAGCACTGCCCTGGGCGCATTAGCGACTGGAGCAGGCAGCTCACGGGGCGGCGCTTCCGGTGTTAAGTGAGCATCTTGGTCTCAGCAAGCATTACGGTGTGGGCTTAATGGGAATCAAAAGATCAACTAGCTCAGGAGCTGATCTTCCTAGCAGTGTTCTAAGCAAGATTAAAGCTAATGAACCTGGTTTTATGGAACGAGCCATAACTGGAGCGGAGTCTCGGATTGGTTATCCATATATCCAGAGAGCAATCATCGCTGTGGCTTCTGGGGGAATCTGCTGGGCAGAGAGGTCAGCTCAGGATATGGTGGCAAGGTTTTTTGTTTGTTTGTTTTCTTCTTGTTTTTTTAATTGTGATTTCAGCGAAGGTTTGTGAAGGTTTCCCCTTTGACCCTTCCTAGGCAGCTTGCTCCTGGACATTGTTTGCAGGCCCCACAATTCGGCAGCTCTCACCTCACTTCCTCCCTGTGTCTATCATTTCCGTGCACTCTTCCTTCCCACCCAGTCCTGCCCTCAGAGGTGCACGCCAGGGAAGATGCTGCCCCTTTGGGTCCGTGTGGTTGATGTTCTAAGGAGTTCCTGGTGCTACTGCATACCCCCCCCCCAAAAAAAAACAAATCCCATTGTCATTGAGTCCATTATGACTCATAGTGACCCTATAGGACAGGGTAGAACTGCCCCTGTGAATTTCTGAGACGGTAACTCTTTATGGGAGACAGAAGTCTCATTTCTCTCCCACACAGCAGCTGGTAGTTTTGAACTGCTGACCTTGTGGTTAGCAGTAAAGCTCAAAGCCACTGAGCCTAGCCTCTAGGGCTCCAAGTACACCCTGACAGGCCTGTCTATTTGGTTGATAGTTGAGCCATGGAGGTGAGACCAAGGACCATGAGCTCCTTCTCCATCAGACAAGTAAACCCGATCCTTTTCGTTGTTTTGAGTATGTTCCGTACATTTCTGCCCTTCTACCCAGGGCCCTCGGATGAGATCCCTGTCAGGGGGTCAGCGTGGGTACCCAGGCGCCATCGAGTTGTTCTGGTCTCTGGGTGGTGACGGAGACTGAGGTTGGCCTGGTCCGCCCATCCTTTGGACGAATGGTTTGCAGGCAGAGTTCATGGCGGCGCAGGAGAGGGCCTCTCGGAAGTCCTCAAGGTCCCGGATGATGACTGCTGCCCTGGGATCGTGAAGGGGCCACTCACCTTGATAGATGCTCTTGAAGGACGCGGAATGGTCCTGTGGGCTTCTGGGACGGATGTTTTCAAAAAATCAAAGAGCCTTTCTGGTGAGGAGAAGGCCAGTAAAGTGGCACTGTGGGGTCCCCCCACCATCTCCACGATGCCGGTGCGCATTCTTCCAGGGCAGCAAGGGCGGTGTCCTGCGAGAATTTCCCTGCAAAACCGTACCCACGCAGCCTATAACCCTCCGCTTGTCCTTTCAGACTTCCTTTTGTTCCCCAAACTCAAAGAACATTTCAAAAGAACACGATCCGGGTCCCTGAGGATGCCCCACGTGTCGTTCCAACTCGGCATAAACCAAAAAGCAGCGGAAGGTTAGAGAGGAGGCCACGCTGCCTTCGAAAAGATGTAGACCGAGATGGCGGCGATGTGGAGAAACAGTAGCTTCGCCTTTTGATAATTTTGTTTGATAAAGGAGGTTCCTGTGATGTCGCAATATTCCTGACCTGCCCTTGTGCCGGAAACAGCCAGCATAGGCAAATGTGCAGAAACATGCGCTGCTCCGAGTTACCGTGGGCTGAGGGGGAGGGGAGCTGCCCGCCCGCCCTTGGCAATGGAATCGCTGCCACTGAACTGCACGCGAAAAGGTGACTAAAATGATGGGTGTCGTGTTAGGGATCTTTCCCAGCAATTGCAAAACAAAGGTTTAAGTTATTAAAAAGAACAAGGTGCCCGGGATAACCATGCACTGGCACTAGGCACCCATCTGAATGGAAGGGCCCCTGTGACTGTGTAGATAGGGAGCCGTGGTTGCGATGAAGTGCTGGGCGGGAAAAGCAGGTTGTAAACAGGCCAGACAGCGCCCGCCCGCCCATTGTCCCTGTTTGAAAATAAAGTGCATGGTCAATAAAGCAGTTAGGCCTTGAAAGTCTGTCCCGGTGCCCCAAGATGTGAACGCAATCTACTGGCATGAAGCAGGGAACCAATAGAGAGGTCTGGGGGGGTGGCCCTACCCCAACTGTGTGCACTCACCCTCCCCACCAGAAGAATGCACTTCAGAAGCCAGCACTGAAGACATAGCGCAGGGAGAGGGGTGCATCTGATCAGAGCACATAGGAGCAAATGGAGAGGGAAGGAGAGAGAGTGGAACACATCCTGGCCCACCAAGCCCCGAGGACGCTGTTCCTACTCAGAGCTCCCAAAGCTCAGAGAGGACTATAGGGCCAGCCCCACCATGAGACACGATGCCCCTCACTGACCCATAGTGCTTTGAGGGACAACACTGGAGGCACAGTGCTGAAACTGTGCCCAATCTGGCCCCACCACACCAGGCGAAACACTAAGGGCGTGCAGCAGAACAGCAAGGGGAACAGAGCAAGGAAGTCTCCAGAGAATACCAAAAATAGACTTTGGGGCCAGGGCATGGCACCCCTCAGACTGGACTGGAAAACACTCCTAAAGTCCAACAAACAGACCTTGAACTATTTATAGGCTTTTCTTTCTTTCTTTTGTTTTTTTGGTCATTGGGTTCATTGTGGTTGTTGCTTTTGTTGTTTTTTTTTCCTTTGGTCTGTTTCGGTTTTGTGCTTATTATTGTCGCTGCATGCCTATTTAGATAAGATAGTCAGGATAAACAATCCAGAGGAGAAAACAATAGGACTGATACTTGGGGGGTGGGGGAATACGGGGAGGGGGGAAAGGAAATGAATGTTAACAACCCCAGGAACAAGGACACAACAAGTGATCTAAAATCAATGGTGAGGAGGGTGTAGGAGGCCTGGCAGGGCTTGATCAAGGGCAAGCCCCCAATAAAATGTAACCAAGAGGAATTACTGAAATCTGAACGAAGGATGAATATGATAGTGAGACAAGAGGAAAGTAAAAGGAAATAGAGGAAAGAACTAGGAGGGAAAGGGCATTTATAGAGGTCTAATTACAGGCATGTGCATATGTAAAATATATTTATATATGATGATAGGGAAATAGATCTATGTGCATATATTTATATGTTAAGTATTAAGGCAGCAGACGGACATTGGGTCTCTACTTAAGTACTCCCTCAATGAAAGAACACTTTGTTTTATTAAGCTGTCATTCCATGATGCTCTCCTTCCTGACATGATTGCTGAAGACAAAATGGGTGCATAAGCAAATGCGGTGAAGAAAGCTGATGGTGCCCGGCTATCAAAAGATATAGCATTTGGGGTCTTAAAGGCTTGAAGGTAAACAAGTGGCCATCTAGCTCATAAACAAAAAGTCCACATGGAAGAAGCATGCCAGCCTGTGTGATCATGAGGTGTCAATAGGAGCAGGTAGCAGGCATCAAAGACCCTGAACAAAAAATCATACAATTGTGAATGGGGGGGGGGGGTGCAGAGTGGAGACCCAAAGCCCATCTGTAGACAACTGGACATCCCCTTACAGAAGGGTCACAAGGAAGAGACGAGCCAGTCAGGGTGCAGTATAGCACCAATGAAACATACAACTTTCCTCTAGTTCTTTAATGCTTCCTCCCTACTATCATGACCCCAATTCTTCCTTACAAATGTGGCTAGACCAGAGCATGTACACAGGTACAGATAAGAGCTGAAAGACGGGGATTCCAGGGCAGATAAACCCCTCAGAGCCAATAAGGAGAGTAATGATATTAAGAGGGTAAGGGTAAGGTGGAAGGAGAAAGGCAAGAACTGATCTCAATGATCTACATATAACCTCCTCCCAGGGAGACAGACAATAGAAAAGTGGGTGAAGGGAGACATCAGTGTGTGTAAGACAAGAAAAAATAATAATATATAAATTATCAAGGGTTCATGAGGGAGGGAGGGGGGAATGAGGAGCCGATACCAAGGGCTCAAGTAGAAAGAAAATATTTTGAGAATGATGATGGCAACAACTGTACAAATGTGCTTGACACAAAGGTTGGATGGATGGGGTGTGATCAGAGCTGTACGAGGCCCCAGCACAATGACTGAAAATAAAAATGGAGTCTGCGGCTTGTCCGTGGGGACCGTTTTACAGTGAGGAGTATGACCAAGAGTGAGCCACTTGGGTAAAGGGGGAGCCCGGCCCCTTCCCATTCTGACGTTCTACAGCGTGAGCCCGCCCCGCCCCGCTGCATGTCCTTGCTCTCAGCCACCCTGTGAATCACAGCAACAGGGGTGACAGGCAACCGGCCAGGAATGTGGACGTGGTGGAGAGATGCCAGGAGCCTGTGGCTGGGACGTGGGCAGTGAGGGTGGCTGGCGCCTATCATCCACGAGGAGGCAATGACGGGAAGCCCAGGTGTCCTCAGGGACAAAGGAGTCACAAAGGGGCGTGACATGGGACTTGGAACAGAGAGGGGGCAGAGGGCACTGCCCAGAGGATAGGATTCAGGCAAAGCCAGGGACCAGAGCATCCAGGTATTAAGGCTGGGAGACCTTCAGAGCATCGCTGCTCCAGAGCCTCTCCTGAGACGTGGGGAGCCTGAGCCAGGGGAGTGTCTCGGACATGCCTTTACACGGGGCCAAGAGGTGCCAGGCTCCAGCAGTGCCTCTCAAATTACCTGTGGTGCCGGGCCCTTTGGTTTTGTTTATTTCTCTTCCCTTGTGAGTGGATACGTTCAGAGATTCAGGCTTATGCACCCATTCGTCTTCAGCGATCTTGTCGGGAAGGTGAGCATCATGGGACGCCAGTTTACTAGAACAAAGGGTTCTTGCCTTGAGGGAGTACTTGAGTGGAGGCCTGCTGTCCATCTGCTACCTTAACACTAAACCCATGAATGTATGCACATAGATCTATTTCCCCATCATATATAAATATATTTACATCTGTACATGCCTGTATTTAGACCTCTATAAATGCCAAGCCAGGGCATTTTCAAGAGCCTCGTGTGCATGTGAACGTTGGAAATGAATAAGTAAGACCAAATAGGATCGATGCGTTTGAATGTCGGCGCTGGTGGAGAATATTCAGCATGCCACGGCTGCCGGAAGAACACGCAATGCTGTCTTGGAAGAAGTACGGGCAGAATGCTCCGGAGGAGCAAGGCCAGCGAGACTTCCTCTCACGGCCTTCGGACGTGCTGGCAGGAGAGACCAGTCCCTGGAGAAGAACATCACGTTTGGGAAAGGCGAGAGGCAGCCAAATGGAGGCGGAGCCTTTGGGGCCGGCCTGTCACAGTGGCTGCAGCAATAGGCTCCAGCACGGGGACAACGGTGGGGCTGGCGCAGGACGGCCGGGGTTCCGATCCCGCTGTACATGAGGTCGCTGTGAGTTGGAACGTTAGAACCTGACCCAACAGCGATACAGACGCAAAAATGAACGACGTCAGCGGACTCTGGAGCTGCCAAAACTGTAAATAAGTAAAGGGCCAGAGAACTGAACAGAAGCTTGCATGTGGCTGCAGTGCCGTGACGGCTATGAAAATGGTCCCACATTTCCTGCCCATTCCAGCGCAGGTCACGGCCAGCCCCGGCCCACCGACCACGCTGGAATAGCAGAGACCTAGATCTCAAAAGCACATTCGTGAGAGCAATGCGTGGCACCCCTGTTACTGGGCACAGCATACCCCACCCCCCTCCACGTCACGCCGGTGGTTGGATGGCGGACACGGCTCAGACCCCAGGGCAGGGAAGAGAAGCACCCACCCCCCCGACTTTGTCCTGTGGCCGTGACGCCAAGGGCGACTGCATCCGAATGCCACCAAGGCCGGTGGGCCGTGGCGCTGGGACATTGCGGCTGGAGCCGGGCAGCAGGGGCTGTACACTGAGGCAAGCCCCAACCCAAACCGCTGCCACGGGTCAGTTCCAAGGGCGCAGCCGGAGCCGTCTGCTCTCCAGAGAAACGAGACACGAGATGGGTTCCCTAGTGGAGCTCTTGCTCTCCCCGGTGCCCCAAACGCCCTCAATTCCCACGAGTCCCAAGCCTCCATTTTTGGTTTGGTTTCTCTTGTTTCTCTTCTCCTTTCGGTCCACGGTTGCGGAGGTCCCCACAGACAAACACGGCATTTTTTAAGAGTGGCACACTGCCGCCGAGGAACATTTCGCAACATTAAATAATTCATATCACTCTGAACTTTGCGGTTGGAGATGAGAAGGCGCCGTCGGTCTAGCTGTGTCCTGCTGGAGGCCCAGACCCCGGGGTTGACACGACGGCTGGATCTCTCTACGGCTTTGAGAGACGGCGAAAACCGAGACCTCCAAATCGCACTTTGCCGCAGAACTGCAAATCGTTTGTAATCTTTTCCACCGCCATCCCAATTTATCATCGGCAGCCCCAGCGCCATGTTTAAGCCGGCAATGTAAAATTCATGGCTCATTTCCTAATCTAAATATTGCTGCTGGAATTTTATTGACAATTTGTTGCTACATTCTCAGCAGGGCAAGTTTTTCCAAATTGAAATTAATTAAGAACTAGCTAAGAAATACAACGATGGGGGAAAGGTGGTCTAATTTGGCATGACTGTCAACAGAACACAAGTGACACGCACATCCCCACGTCGGCGGCGCCGTGCCGCTGCTGAAATGAAGGCAAGCAAAAGAAATTCTTCGGAACAGATATGTACTCATATATGAATCATGTATGTTCGCTTCTGCTTCTTTTTAATTTACTCCTTCCAGCATCAGTCATCAGGAGAATCGAATACCTCAACACATGCCATAATAACGAACGCTAATCGTCTTTGATACTTGGCTGACTTTCAATCACAGGTTCACGTGCATTTCTTTTTAATTTTGTCATAATGAGGTCTGTTTGTCAAGGTAGGAGACTAGAACACATCGCATTTAGTGTTTATTACTCTGATTTATGACTTTAATATATCCAGTTATATAACATGGGGGCCTCCACTTTTATCTTGCTCAATCGTTGTGAGGTGACATTCGTAGATTTTTAAAAATACTAATACTTGATTGTGTTTGTGGTGAAGGTTGGGACCTCACCTTCGACCCCGATCAACAATCTGCCCCAAGACACCGGGTCCAATCTTCCCCCAGCTCGCACACACTCGCTGTTTCCGGTCTGGTGGTCCCTTTCCCTTCATCTAGTCTCCCTGTCCCCTTACTGCCCCGTCTTGGTTTTAAAGGGATGGTGGGCCATTTGGCTTTACACCGGTTATATTACAATGGAGCATAATGCACACAGGTCATAGTCGACATTTGTGACTTGCTCTGACAGGGACCTCAGAGGCCACTTTCCATTTGAGAGTCTATCACCTTTTATCGTTCGTGATGACCCCAGGGATAGGGTCGAAATGCCCCCTGGGTCTTCGGGGTTGTCATCTTCACTGGGGCGGGTGGCGGGCTCTGTCTCCTTCAAAGCCACGGGGGAGTTCTAACTGCCGACCTTTCCGTGAGCAGCCAAGTGCTGCTTCCCAGGCAGCCTTCCCGTACCCCCACCCACGCACAGGCCTGGTGGCTCTGTGGACCTAGGCAGAGTACAGCAAACCACAAGATTGGCAGTTCAAATCTACCAGCTGCTCCTCAGGAGAGAGACGAGGCTCCTGTAAAGAGTTCTAATCTCGAAAATCCCAAAAGGCAGTTTTATCCTGTCCTGTGCGGTAACTAAGAGTCAGAATTGACTCAGTGGCAACAGATTTGGGTTTATTACACAGTGTGTGTGTGTGTGTGTGTGTGTGTGTGTGTGTGTAGAGAGAGATATAAATCTTGCTTGCTCTGAGGCCCACAAATTCTCAGATGGGTTTGGCCAGAGCCCTGTGTAGGGCCACACATGATCCTATTGCCTCGTCCTACATAAATGTGCCTTCAATGAGTACCAACTTATTGAAAGACACCAGAGCACCAACCCCGATGTGCCATTGGTAACTCCCGTTAAAACTCCTGCTGGCTGTTTGCAGGTCCTTGCTCCTCAACTCCCCACAGGGGCCCGAAGACGTGTGCTTGAGGGTCTTCTCAGCATAGTGGCCGATGTTCCTAAAGTCAGGAACCCACAGCGAGCAGAGAACACTGTAGTGCCTTTAGGGACCTGCTCTCCGAAATCATGCCCCATCATTTCAGCAAGTCGAAAAATCCAACTCACCCTCCAGGGAAGAAAAATAGGTCCATCTCTTGAAGGAAGCAATAGCTAAGGCTTTGTGGGTGTGTTTTAGACGACGGGCTCAGCGTAGGTGCCATGGTCATGTCCAGGCGTAGATTTCCTTTGGAAGTTAGAAGCGTGCTCTGCCTCTCTTGCTGACATCTGCTTTCCAGAAGGATGTCACGGTGTCATCGTTTCTTTCCATTTTACAGATGAGGAAGCTGAGGCTCCAAGAAGAGTCACACAGATCGAGGGGGTCTTGGAGCCCAGCCCCTTGCTGGTGGGAGGACAGCGGTGAGCTGAGCCACTTCTGGTGTGGCTTCCAGGAGAGGTGGGGCTTTGAGCCCTTCATTCCTGACCCAGGTCACAGAGGAGGACTCAGAGGCTGGGACAGGAGGAGAGAGGCATGCAGGAGGCTGGAACGAGACAGGGTGTGCCTGGCACAGAGAAATCGCCACTCGGGCATGAAGTGTTGAGGGATGAGGGTGGAGAGGGGGGTGACAGAGAGACCTGGGTTGGTGTGGAGCAGGACTTGAGGACAAGCCAATGCAAGTCATTCACCACACCTGGGATTCCCAGCAGAGAGACTAAACTGTTGGGTGGGTTCTGCGGGATGTGGCAAAAGTGGCCCCTTGGAGACAGGGACAGGCTTCCCGTCCCCGCAGAGAAGGCAGTGAAGCTTAAGGACAAGGCCAGGTTCAACCCCTGACTCCCTCACTCCCAGGCTGTGGACCCTTGGGGAAATGCTAACCCTCTCTGAGTCTCTGCTTCTGGCAAGGACAGCACAACAGAGATTTTCAGGGCTGCCCCCCCACCCACCCACCTTTTTGCCTCCCATCCCACTTGTGGTCAAGCCCGCCCAGCTCAGAACAATCTCATGTCTGTCAAGGAACAGCGTTGCTTCATGGGGTTTTCAATGGCTGTGAACTTGGACTAGATTGTCAGGCCTTTCTTCTGAGGGGCCCTCAGTAGACTCAAACCTCCAACCTCTGGGTTTGTACCACCCAAGAACTTTGCCCATAGCAAATACAAATACTTCTCTGCCTGGATGCCTCTAACCTACTCCGTTAGCCTCTGGAGCCATGCTGACGAAGGGAGGGACCACTGGCCACGACGGCCTTCTGAAATTCAAGTGTCAATTCATTGAAATGAAATAAAATTCAAAATTTACTTTCCTGGCCTCGCTCGCCAATCTTCGCGTGCATGATTGTCACATAGGACTGAATGCCATTCAGCCTGGTCTGGGCAGGATGTGGAATGTTCTCCTGGACATTGCTGATCTAACGAACCGCTGTCTAAGGGAAACCACATGTGAATGCTTAAGTGTTCCAGTAGCCACATTAAAAAAGTAAAACGGAACAGCAGAAATTAATTTTAATAACATATTTCACTTAACCCACTGTGTCCAATAGTTCCTAAATATTATTTCAACATGTAACTAATATTTAGAAAAACTATTAATGAGAGATTTTTTACATTATTTTCCCCCCTTCTTCTTAGTAAGCCTTCCAGACATGGCGTGTATTTTATAGAAATGGTCCATCTCAGTTCTGACTGGCCACATTTCAGGGACTCAGTAGGCCCAGGTGGCCAGGAGCCACCATGCGGAAGAGAGTGGGGCACGCAGGCCTGGGTGGAGTTCTGTCTGCTGTGTGACCTTGGACAAGGTATTCCCTCTCTCTGGACCTCAGTGTTCTTATCTGTCAGCTGGCCACGATATCCCATGAGTGTGTATGAATTGTGTGAGGCTGAGGCTCTCTATGTGATGATGTTGTCGTGTCTATTTTGTCCCATAGGGACCCCTGTGACAGAACAGAAGAGCCCCAGGCTGCAATCTTTAGGGGGCTAGGTCTCTAAGTCCTTCTCTCTGAGCCACCAGGAGACTTTGAACCCCTGACCTTTGGGTTAGCAGTGCATGCTTAACTGGTGCACTCTTCTCATATGATTACCTTATACTCTGCTATTGGGCGGGCCTGGACCAGAGCCAGGTGATAATGTTACCTAGTAGGGTGTTTGTCTGTACCTGGAGGGCACCGGCAGGGTCTGGGTCCTCCCTGCCCCTCCCCTTCCCCACCTGGCCCCAGCCCCTGACTGGGTTCCCCTTTCAGTCTGCGGCTCAGCTGCGGTCAGACAGGTAAGAGGTTGCTCAGTCTTCAGGCCCAGTTCCGAGCGGTGACTCAGGCCCAGCAAACATTTCCAGGCCTGAAGCTGCTGGTAGCTCAGAAATCCATCCCCTGGGAACTGGGTGGGACGAGGGGCAGACCAGTGTGGGGTGGGGGTGAGGGGGATGTTCTTGTCTGGGAACAAGGCCTGCTGATCATGCCACCTGCGACCTGGGGTTCGTTATGCTCCCTCCCTGAGCCTCAGTTTCCCAACTGGACCACGGGCAAGTAGAACCTGGTGGATGTCAGAGCCTTTCTGGGGCATCTGTGTAGGTGGCGATGGAGCCCCTGAACTACTAGGTCTTACTCAGAGATGGGGCCCAGCAGAAGTTCCTGTCCAGTGTGTCTACACATACACACACACACACACACACACACACACACACACACACACACACAATCTGGGGACCCCGGAGCAGAAGGTAAGTCTAGAACCCAGGCGTCCTGTCCACACAGGCCCGCCATCCCCCTCTCCTACAGAGGAGGGCAAGTGGCACATGCTGACGGTGTCCCGACTCCAGAGACACTGTTTGTCATCACCCGCTGTGTGACCTTTAGCAAGCGTCTTTACTTGCCCCCTTCCTCCCACTCAGAGCAGGGGCATATCCGCACACGCCTGCTAGGCTTGTTTTGAGTCCAGAGATGCTCCCGGTCCCACCGCAGGAAGTCAGAGGCCGATTGTCAAATTGCACCCAATGTCCTGGAGGAATTCTCTCCACTGTTCCCCTAACACGCCGTGCAGCCCTGAAGTGGTCAGGCTCCTTCTGGGAATCTCTGTGTCTTCCTTTCTAGAACCAGGTGAGCAGGGCAGCTGAGGGCAAGCTCACCCACATGGAGAACTCCCGGGCCCCGCCATGCACAGTTCACCTCCGTATCCTGATGCTACTTCTGGGCAACACGATCCAGGGGACCCTGTGAAGGCTGGACTCACTCCCACAAAGCCCCTGCCCTTCCCTTCTCCCACTCCGAGACCCCAGATGCCTGGTCCCATCGGGGTACAGACGGAAAAAGCACCAGAAAACCTGAGTTCTGGTCTGCCCTGACCCACTAGGGGCCAGCCCCTGCTCCACGGACCACAGGCAGCAGGGCCTGGACTTGGGCAGCAGGCCCAGCCCACCCTGGCTGAGGGGCTGCTGGAGCACTAGTCCCAATCTCCTGGGAGAAGTCTGGGGGTGTCGCTGGAGAGGGGGACAGCCTGCAGGGAGAACACAGGGCCGGGTGCCTCCGTAAGCATCCTCAGCGCGCTCTTCGAGGGCTGACTGGGACGGCATTTGCAGAGAGCACAGCACAGGCCCGGGCAGCTCTTCTGGTTATCATCATCTCAGTGAGTAGAGAGGCCTTTGATTTTGACCCATCGCTGACCAAGCTCAGGCCTCTTTTGCCTGGGTTCTAAGTCTGGCTCACAGAGGAGAGAGTCCTGTGTTGTGGCCACCAGATCTAGACTTCCATAAACTCCTAAATAGACATTGTATAATTCAGAAAATTGACACATTTTATATGTCACCACCTCCTGGAAGTCTGCCTGTTTTCCATCATCCTCTCTCCTTTTTATTGATCCATCTTTCCTTCCTTCCTTCCTTCCATCCATCCATGCATGCATCCTTCTATCCATCCACCTGCCCACAGACTCAGTAAATACTGGGAGACCTCCTTCGTGCCTGGTCCAGTTGAAACATGAACCAATTCAAATCACTGCCATCTAGTTGATTCTGACTCATAGCAACCCTATAGAGCAAGGTAGTACTGCTTCTTTGTGTTTCCAAAACTATAACTCTTTATGGTAATAGAAAGCCTCATCTTTCTCCCAAAGAGCAGCTGGTGGTTTTGAACGACTGACCATGTGGTTAGCAGCCCAACATAAAACCACCACACCACACCACACCACAAGGGCTCCTCAAATGTGAACCAGTTACATATACTCTTTACTCTTCTGAAGCTCCACCCTTATCCTAGAACCTTCTAGAGAGCTCAGGTACTTGTGGTTCTATGACCTTTTCTCTTCACGTGCAAGAATCCTTAAAGAATGGGACCCATGCCTGACCTTTCTGAGTGTTCACCAGCCCAGTGCCCAACCTGGGGCCTGGCCTCTCTATGAGATTGTGTTTCGGTGGAGGTTGCTCTCCTAGCACCAGAGCCTCCACACCCAGCTCCCCACCCCGCTGCACCTCTGTTTCTGAGAAGCCATAAAAACAGCTCTTTCAAACCCCAGGAGGGAGGCGGGCTGGTGGCCAACGGGCCAGGTGAGCGGTCACAAAGATGCCTCTGTGAACATGAAGATGTAAGAGAGCATCCAGCATCCACAGACACAATGTCCCGACCTCCCACCATGGGACTCCTTGCAGTTTGCAGAGCGGTTCCCCCACTCCCTGCCGGTGCCTTTCATCTTCCCAGCAGGGCCCCTGCCATAAGGAAACTGAGGCTCTGAAAACCACAGTTCCACCCCTCCAACCCTTCCCCACCCCTACACACACACACACACACACACACACACACACACACACGCAGCCCCACTGAGTCAATGGCTGAGTCAGCATTTGAACTTGGCCCTCCTGACATTAAAGCTGGTGCCTTTTCAGCCTTATCTTTGCAACAGACAAGCTTCAAAGGAGACTAGCCTCAGGGGCGGGGCCAACACTGGGGAGTCTCTGGAGAGATGGGGTCACCTTGGTTAAGACAATGTTCCCCCATCCAGGTCTGGGCTGCAGCTTCCTCTGCTGCCAAGTGGGAGTGCTTTGAGGCACCCTAAGAATGAAGCTCTTAGCAGATGATGTGGGGAACAAGCTGTGGAGAAAGGGCAACAACTGCAAGCCAGGCCCCTTCCCCCAGGACCTGGGCCATGAGCCAGGCTGTCCTGCTCTCAGGAAGCAGTGGCTTGCTCTCAGTGGTGAGTCCCATGGCTCACAGATGCCTGGGTAGCTGTTGACTAGCTCACTCTGGTGCCGGGGGGAGCCTTAGTGGTGTAGTGGGTTGCATGTTAGACTGTGAACCACAAGGTCAGTGGTTTGAAACCAACAGCTGCTGCCCAGGAGAAAGACGAGGCTTCCTATTCTCATAAAGTGTTCCAGTCTCAGAAACCCACAGGGGCTCTTCTACCTGTCCTGCAGGGTCACTGCGACTCTAAGTGGGTTAATGGCAGTGAGTTTTGTTTGGGTTTTGTATTTCAGTGCCAGGTTCTTTCTCCTGGTGGGAGAGGGACTTTGGGCCACTCAGTACTCTTCAGGCCTGCCCTCTGCCTGAGGTCTGCACTGGAAGGGTCCCCCCATCTAGAGGGCCATGAACTAGCAGGGGATGACAGTCCTAGGCGGCCACTAGTGACAGATACTCTGTGCGTGTTCCTCGTTCCATACTCCTAACAGCCATGTAAAGGAGGCCCTGATGGCGCTGGTGAGCAGCTAACTGCAAGATTGTCGGTTCAAACCTGCCAGCCGCTCCTTAGCTGAAACCCTCTACAGCAGTGGTCCTCAGCCTTCCTCACGCCGCGACCCTTTCATGCAGTTCCTCATGTGGGGATGACTCCCCAACCATCACATTATTTTCGTTGCTACTTCATCACTGTCATTTTGCTAGTGTGATGAATTGGGTGACCCCTGTGAAAGGGTTGACACCCAAAGGGGTCGCGACCCACAGGTTGAGAACCGCTGCTGTACAGGGTCGGAATTGACTCAATCGCAGTGGCTCTCACTTGGGAACAGCTATGTAAGAATCCGACCCGTTTTTTTCCCAGTGAATAAACTGAGACTCCAAGTGCTCCGGATGACGGGGGATTGGAACACCCATCTCCTTCCACTCCTTGCACTTCGGTGCAAACACAGGAGAAAGATGGAAGAAACAGAGACCGTGCCGCCTGCCCTCCACGGAGCCTCGAGGGAAGGAGTGTGACCCACAGCAGGATTCCTGGAGGAGGAGGAGGAGGAGTGTGACTGGGTCCTTCCAGGATGGGGTGGATTCGGGCAGGCCGCGCGGGAATGCAGTCCTGAGCGGAGCTGAGTGTGACGGGAGCTTGGAGGTGAGGATGACGCCTTAGCTGGCACAGAGAGAGGCACAGGGAGGCAGTCAGTGGAGATGAGACAGAGGAGGCCGGTTACATCCTGTTCCTGAGGGGCCTTGAATCCCGGGCCAAGTTGGTTGTATTTACCACGGGATGGGGGATGTGGGGGCGGGTAGAGGGCCGGTTGACAGGGACAGTGTGGGTCTGGTGAGAACTCTTGAGCAGGAAGGAGCCGTCGGAGGTGGGGGGCTCCAGGGAAACTCTTCAGCGGCCATAAGGTTAAGAGCAGGGAGCTAGAGAAAGCAGCTGGGAGTCAAGGAGCTCCATTCACCCCCTGGGCTTTGCACAGAGTCTCCCTCTGACGTCCAGTAATGGAGGACACCGGCACTTACACTGGACCAGGCCCAGCGCTAAGCACTTCGTGGCCCGATTGTTTCTGGGACATCGCAGCCCTAAGAGGTAGCCTCTCGGGAACCCACAGCAACGGTGCCCCAGAATGACAGCAGAAGGGAGCTCTTGAAAATAAGAAGCTAGATCCTCCCTGCCCCTCAAGGATGGTCACTGAGTAGAGCAGGGGACCAGTGGCCCAAACGTCCTGCCTCTGGCCCCCTCTGTTCTGAAGGTGCTTTGGAGGCATGCATTAACCTCCCAGGCCGCCAGGTGGCAGTCAGGAGACTGACTGCCTAGAGCCACAGCCCAGTCCACACTCCATCCGTCACAAAGCCCAGCTAGGTCTATCTGTGAGCAGTCCGACACAGTAACACTTCGGGTGACTCTCCCCTCCTGGCCAAAGTGCTCAGAAGAGGACCTGGAGCAGAGCAGGGTCCACAGGGACCCTCAGGTGAGGAGGACAGAGTTGATCACTGTATGGCTTAATAGCCTGCACCGAAATCATGCACCAAACTCACTGCCATCGAGTCAGTGCTGACTCAGTGCGACCCTCTAGGACAGGGTAGACCTGCCCCTGTGGGTTTCCAAGACTGAAGCTCTTTGTGGGAGTAGAAAGCCTCCTCTTTCTCCTAAGGAGTGGCTGGTGGCTTTGAACTGCTGCCCTTGCGGTTAGCAGCCCACCACATCACTACTATACCACCAAGAATCGTGCACAATCATCCCAAGACCATTGCTGAGAATTTGCATCAGCCCGGAGACATGGGTGTCCCACAGCTGCTAGTAATTTTTGTCAAGTCCATTCGGACTCATAGCAAGCCCTATAGCACAGAGTACAACTGCCTCTGTGGTTCCCTAGGTGGAAATCCTTCCTGGAGAGGATCTCTTCGCCCACAGAGCTGCTGGTGGGCTTGAACCTCTGACCTTTGGGTTACAAGACACAATCTTGTACACACAGCAGCATTCAGTTGTTGTGAGCCCCTGTGGGGTCCAACCCTGGCTCCTGAGAACCCCCATACACAATGGGGTTGGAATATGATGACCCAGAAGGTTTTTGCTGGCTCATGCTTTGGAAGTAGCTCACCAGACCTTTCTTCCTAGTCTCTTTTAGTCTGAAAGCTGCACTGGAGCCTCTTCAGCATCAGAGTAACATACAAGCCTGCTGACAGGTGGTTGCACGTGAGGGGCAGTGGCCAGCACACAATCTGTCACAGCAAAATTATAGTTACATTAAAAATACATTGCATTAGGAATGTAAAAATATACATCCGTAGTGCATATTTTACATTAAAAATATACACATACATAGACAGGTGCCTGTAGCCACTGGGGAATCAAAGGAGCAGTGTTTACCCAGGGACATAGTTCAGAAAGGTTAGACAAAAACCTTTGGAAACTGGACACCCAGGAGGGAGGCAGGATCCCCGACGTCTCCCTGCCAGGACTGTGATCGATGAGCTGAAACCAATGGTGGAAGGACCATTGCATGGAAAACCGGACCTGTTCTGTGAACCTCCCCCCAGCTCACCACACAGAGTTAAAAAAAGAGAAGGAAATAAAAACACGTGGGCCTAGAAATGCCTGGAAGGAGTGCGACCAATGACCTCACCATGACCCCCTCGTACTGGGCAGGATTAGGGTGGGTTATCAAATGCCTCCTTAAAGCTTCCTCTCCATCTTCATGTTTAATAATGAGTGTGCTCTTCCACATGAGTGGGGCAAACGATTTCTGATCTTTCAAATGTTACCTCCTCTGGGAAGCCTTCCTGCCTTCTTCTCGTCCGGCACCCCCAGAGGGTTTGCACAACCTTTATTGAGGAGAATCTCTCACTCCGCAGGGCATGGTTTTGCTGCCGATGTCTACTCCTAGCCGCTGGCCACGAAGCACTTGAAATGTGGCTCCTGCAAATGGAGATGTGCAGAAATATGATATGCATGCTACCGACTTGCCCAGCCCAGCCCACTGCTGTGGTATCCCTTCTGCCTGACAGAGACCCTAGGTAGGGTTTCTGAGGCTGTGGGGCTTTACGGCAGTAGCGAGCCTCAGCTTTCTCAAGAGCACCAGTTGGTCAGTGGTTTTTAACTTCTGACCTTGTGGATTAGCAATCCAGGACCTAACCCGCAGCCCTCCCAGGGCCCCTTTTGAAAGACTTACTATGGAAAAACGAAGACTGTTCAGTAGTGTATTAATTGCAACGTGAAAGGTTCATACTCTGGGTGGGTTGGTTTGGTTTCCTTTTTTCTCTTCAGTGTGACTGCTGGAAAAAGAGATGGGTTGACACGGCGGCTGTCACAACGGGCTCTGGTGTAGGAATGACTGGGAGGGCGGCGCAGGACCAGGCAGCGGTGCTTCATTTTGTTGTGCACAGGGTTAGAGGAGATGGGCCAGAGTCTACCACTTAGAGGCAACTCGACGGCACCCAAGGACAACAGCTAGAAAAGGATGAGATGTGTGCGCAGGGCCGGCAGGACAGCATTGTTGGGAAGAGCTGGTCTGTGAGCTTCCGGAAGGTGCATCTGTGGCTCTCCCAGCCCGCGCAGGTCTCTGGATGAAGACATCCCCCCTGGCCCGAGCCACAGCTGGCCGTGTGCCACCAGTCTGGTCTCCGAGGGGGGAAGGGACCCTGGGCTGGCAGTCCTGAGTACTGAGAGGTGATGGCTGTTCTCTCTCTCTCTCTCTCTCTCTCACATCAAAACACCCTTCTCCTTGGGGAGTCCCCTCACGTCCCTCCCAGAGAAAGCTGAGGTGGCCCAGAGCTCCTTGGCTCCCCTGCCAGCTCTAGATAAGGACACGGACCCAGCACAATACTGAGATGATGGGAGGGTCAAGGATGAAAGGCGTTGCAAGAAATCACCTCATTTTGCCGCTGTGGCAAGTGGGACCCAGATAGGGCAGTGCCCTGCCCAACAAAACGTCGCACAGCCAGTTCCTGGAGGGCTAGAGCATAGGTGAGGGGTATAGAAGCCCAGCCGACCCCACGGACCAGGAGGGCTGTATCAGGAACCAGTCCTCGGGCTGCCTCTGATCTAGCTCGGCCAAACTCAGCTGCTCCCCTGAGCTCGGATCAATCTAACCGGCACCACTTCTCTGCGCACCCCTAGCTCCTGGCTGCTCTTCAGCTGCTGGGTATAGACCGCCCCAGCCTCCTCCCATCTCAGGCCTACCCATTAGCCGATTCTTCTCCCTGGATCACGCTTCCCACAGCGCATTCCTCCCCATCCACTCTCTGCTGTCCTGGCTCCTGCTCTGAGAGGCCTTGCCCATGCCCCTTGCTAGAGTAGTCTCCTCCCCTCTGTCATTGGCTGTCCCCACTCACTGTCTTCCTACCACTGAACTGTTAAGGGGGTCTCAACCTGTGGGGCGCGACCCTTTTGGGGGGGGTCGAACGACCCTTTCACAGGGGTCGCCCGATTCATAACAGTAGCAAAATAACAGTGATGATGTAGCAACGAAACTAAGTGAATGGTTGGGGGGTCACCACCACATCATGAGGAACTGTATGAAAGGGTCACGGCACTAGGAAGGTTGAGAACTGCCGACTTAACCTTCTCTGAGTCATCTTGTCCCTGTGGACGTCCACCACCCCCTCTGTTGGGGGTCATACTGTGGTGGCTGGCATCTTGCTGCGATGCTGGGAGCTTCAGCACTGGGATTTCACACACCAGCAGGGTCACTCATGGTGAACCGGCTTCAGTGGCGCTTCCAGACAGCCTAGGAAGAAAGGCCTGGAGGTCTACTCACCAGCACGAGTCGATGAAAAGCCTAGGGATCGCAGCAAAGGAGTTGTCCAATGTGCTGCTAGAAGCTGGGCCCCCTGGGTTGAAGGCAGTCACCATACACAGTGGCCTCACCAAGAGACAACAGGGTCCCCACGGCCGAGAAGATGGCGTGGGGCTGGGCAACGTTTCCTTCTGCTAAACACAGCATCACCATGAGCCAGAGTCAGCTCGGGAACCAACAGGAAGGTCAGCAGTTCCAAACGACCAGCCGCTCTGAGGAAGAAAGAGGAAGCTTTCTACTCCCATAAGGGGGTACAGCCTCCGAAAGCCACAGGGGGGTGTTCTCTCCTGTCCTGCAGGGCTGCTATGAGTCGAATCCACTGGACGGCTATGACCAGCAAGGGTGGACTCCAGGAAGGGAGGGCTCTGCCCATGCTCACCCACTCAACCCTGATTGGAAGAACCCTAGACTCCTCAGGTCACTGTCGCAGACCTCCAGATGGACACACACAAAGCCTGCCACTGGACCCAGGACAAGGACCCTCTCCTTTCGGGGTCTCAATCTCCCCTCCTGACAAAGGAGCTTCCCCTGCCGCAGGCTGGCTCACAGGAAGGGGAGGCTTGTTGAATTAGCATCAGAGTTGATGGGTGTGAACGCTGCTTTGTAAACTGTTAAAGCGTGATTGCAAATGCAGGGAGCTGTTGCCATTAGACACACGGAGCTGAAGCTACCTCTTCCCCTGCCAAGGAGGGCTCTGGGTCAAGCGCCCTCTGGGGCGTCCTGGCATGGGGTGGATTGTGCTGCTGCCTGGGAGCTGTCTGCAGGCGGCATACAGTCGGCAGGGGGTGGAGAGATAAGATACAGGCCGGAAACAGTCAAGCACCCAGCCAAACCAGCAGAGAGTGCAGGAGTGCGGCTGGCTATCCAGCAGGAAGCAGAGGTGAAGTGTCCAGGGGTTGGAGAGGGCTGAGGCCTGGGACCATTAGGCACTTGATGGGGGTTGGGGCGGGGCTGAGCCAAATCATTAGCATGGAGGGCAACCAGGTGGAGGGCACAACTGGGGGCAAAGGGCTTCCTGAAGGCAGTTGCCACAGAGACCAGAGGAGGGGCCTGGCCAGATTGCCAAGGCCAGCCACCTAGAGGGGACCACTGTCATATTTAGGCAGTAGTTTAGGTGGGATGGAGCGGGGCTTGATTTTTATTAGAGCATTTTTGCCACTATTGCGTTTCAGCCAGGAAAGCATTCTGGACCAGTCTATTTAATTATGCACTACTGAGTGACTCCGTTCTCTCCTGGGCCTCAGTTTCCTTCTCTGTGAAATCAGACCTGGAAAGTTAACCAAATGACTTCTAGAAATCTTATTTGTCCAAGGGAGGAAGGAGGAACCAGGGCTGAAGTGGTCCGATCTAAATTGGACCCTGAACTGGGACTTGCTGGATGGGCTGAGAAGAAAACCAGACTCACAGCCATCAAGTGGATGCTGGCTCATAGCCACCGTATAGGGCAGGGCAGAAACGCCCCTGTGACTTTCCGAGAGTAGAACACCCCCGTCTTTCTTCAGCAGAGCTGGCTGGCAGTTTTGAACGGGTGACCTTGCGGATCACAGGCCAAGTGTAACCACTATGCCACCAAGGCTCCTGACTGGGTCTGGACCGACTGCTTATCTCGTCCTTGGGCTCACAGAGGCAAAGCGATGAAGGGGGCCGGTGTGACTGTAAAGCTGAGCCCAGCACCTGGTTGGTGTGACTAGTTGCCATTTAAAGTTGATCAGATTCCAGGCAACCCTCTGTCTGCAGAGCAGACAGATCATCAGACCCTCTAAATGGGTTCGAACCACCAGCCTTTTGACTAGCAGTCTTGTCCTAGAAAAGACACGGCCCAAACCACTGCCAGAGTAGACACCAACACCTGGGGAGATACCAACACTGTGTAATAGACCAGAACGACTCCGTGCAGTTTTCTTAGCTGTAATCAGTGGTGGGACTCAGCCGGTTCACACCAGGGTCACAGAACCCCTACCTAATTTTTGGTTGAGTTCGGCGAAGAGGTTGTTAAAAACGGCACTTATAATAATCAGGATTCTCTTTACAGTGGGCGGCTGCAAATTTACATTCCTATTTTAACGTTTTCTGCACAAAAGCGTATTCTAAGCGTCCATCACAGTGTTTGTTCCATCAATGGGATAAAAAATTAGACGGAACTATACTTATAATAAAAGCAAAGAATACTGTCAGTGAGGATGCCAATCCAGAAGCAATATGGAAAGATCCTAAATAACAGTTTTGTTGGGTACATTTTAATATTTTTCATTAATATCTTAAAATGTTCTTATAACGTAATTGAGCTCTGTGTACCTTTTTTACGGTCCTTATTTATTGGC
The DNA here is from genome assembly GCF_050624435.1 of Tenrec ecaudatus. NCBI lineage: Eukaryota > Metazoa > Chordata > Mammalia > Afrosoricida > Tenrecidae > Tenrec > Tenrec ecaudatus. Next base: position 45,953,721 of record NC_134530.1, read on the forward strand.
TGTATGAAATAATAAACTACCTTTCAGTATATCGCTTTTTATACTTAAAACGGTCATGAGGGCAGCAAATGGGTTGTTCGGTATTTGAACCCACCACTGGCTATCTTCCTTGTGGGATCGGCTCGGCAGCCCTTTCTTCTGTGACAGCCACTCAGCTCACTGCCAGCAAGTCGGCACCTACTCACAGCGACCCTTAGGACAGGCTGGAACCGCCCTTGTGAGTGTCCGAGACTGTGACCGTTTGCAGGAGTCGAAAGTCCCATCTCTCTCCGGAGGAGTGGCTGGTGGTTTTGAGAAGCTGACCTTGTGACCTTGTGGTTAGCAGCCCAACAGGTACCCACTAAAGCATTGGGGGGCTCAAGCTGCTAACCTCGAGAAGAGTGTTAAATCACTTGCGTCACTCAAGGACCTTATTGTGCCCGGTACCAGGTCCTTCAACGGCAACCACTTCTGTGTCTATTTTGAGTCACAAGGGATGGATGCGTGGTGACGGACTCCATAAACTTTTCTCGGATTGGGTGGGAACCGGACACCTGGCTGTGCTGGCGCTGTCCTTCCTGAAGAGTCTCTGGGAAAACTGGGCGCAGTTCCGTCCAGGAGAGGGAGTCCTGGCCCAGGACAGGACAAGTTCAGGGCCCCTGGACCCCTGCGAGGTCTAAGCAGGAACTAAAAATGAAGGCCGTCTGTCCCAGGAAATCCTAACCCTGACGAAGAGTCTGGCGGCATCAAAAACAGAACCGTCACTTGCCTCCTCTCCCCTTGTTCACGTCTCTTGCTCTCTACCAGGCAGTCCTTCCAGTCTGCAAGGCCACCTCCTCCAGGTGACCTTCCAGGATCACACTGATTTCAGTGGGACTCCCAAAGGGTGGGCGGGTGACCCCAATTTTCCAACCCTTCTGTGAGGGCTCTGAGTCTGTAGTGCCCTTGGTAGGGACTGTAGGGTAGGCGATGGAAGGGGTTGCAGGGCATTTTGAAGGTCTGTGGCATGAAGAGACAGTAGGGGTCTGGGTGGCAGAGAACACACTGAAGTTGCCTGCCCTTCCTGTGGTCTCTTAACACCATCTCCAGAATGGGAAGCTCCCAGGGAAGTTTTTTGCCTGTCAGGGGTGCAGGTCCCAAAGGCCAGAGCCCTGGCTCGGGTAATCCCAAGGACCCCTTCGAGTACAGCCTCAGCTAGCTTGCTAGTGACCCTGATGACGGCTGTCAGTGGTAGCTTGGCCACCCCCCCACCCCCCCACCCCGGGGTGGAACAAGGGGTTGTGTCCTCTCTCAAGCCTTGCACAAAACCGGGGCTGCTCAGCTGGATCCATTCCAAAACATGGGTGACACCCCACATCATGCATTCAGAACCAGCTCTCCAGAGGAGAGCAGAAAGAAGGGTCTACGGGGAGGGGCAGGTGGGCTTGCTCAGAACAACAAGGCCGGGAGAGGAGGCCTGAGGTCCGTATTGTCAGAACCTGGCCCACCCCTGCCCGAGAGCCCCACTACCCGCGTCCCTCTGGTCAGCGCCAAGGCCCACTCTCCCTGGCCGAGGCCCCAGCCCGGCCCTGGCGCCTGGGAAAGCCGCCTGTTTTGTTCCCAGCTCGCCGCCACCACCACCACCCTTTTCTTTTCTTTTTTTTTTTTTCCATTCATTGCAGTTCGGTCCCTTTCGGAGCCTCAGGGACTCGGGTGGCAGGGCTGAGATGAGGGGGTGGCACTCCCGGCCTGACAGGTAGGGCCAGCCCCCGCTTTGGGTAGCCCCATCTCCCGCCCTCCCCCCAGGTCCTCTCTCCCTGCCCCTGTCAGCCGCGCCAGACGCTCTCCGGCTTTGCAGCATTCAATAAAAATTGAGAAACATTTGGACTGAAATCGCTGCTTTATCTGGAGGAGCCACAGCGCCGGGAGAGACCACTGACGCGCGGGGGGAGCCAGGGGTCTCCGTTGGCCCGGCGTCTGGGCTCTACGCGCTCCAGCTCCCGCGCCACCAAGAAGTGGCCTAGTGGGTCCACGCTGACCGAGGCACTGGGAGCCCGCGCGGCCATCTGGGCTTCGGGGCGCGCTCGGGGGGCGGCGGCCTGCCCGGGCTCCCCCCGCGCTGCGGCGCAGGTGGGCTGTGCCCAGCGCTGGCGGAGCCCGGGTCCCCGTTCTGCCCGGGCTGGATGGCTCATTCTGCTGGCTGCGCGGTGGCGGCGGCTGTGTGTGCGCCGCGCCTCGCCGCTCCCCCCCGGCCCCCCGAGCCCGGGGCGCGCGCTCTCGCCCGGGCCGCCCGAGCCCCGCGGCGCCGCGGCCCGAGGCCCCGGGCGGCGCAGCCATGGCCCTGCGGAGGCTGGGGGCCGCGCTGCTGCTGCTGCCGCTGCTCGCCGCCGTGGAAGGTGAGCGGGCGGGCGATGGGGGCGGGGAGCGGCCGGGCACGGGCGGCCGCCGGCGCCCACCTCCGCCCCGCGGCCCGCAAAGTTTGCCCGGGGGCTGGCGCGGGGCTCAGGTGGCCGCGGGGAGGTGTGTCCGGCCGCGCAGGGAGGCGCGGGCCCCGCGGGCGCCCGGGAGCGTCGGGCGCTGATTGACTGTGCCAGGAGGAGGCGAAGGGACCATCTTGCTGAGGCTTTGTAGCCAAGCCCGGCGAGCACCGCCCAGGGCCGGGGGCTGCCCACGCGCGCTTGCCGCCCCCGGCCCGGCAGCCCTCTCTCGCCCGCCTGGTTCGGCACCCGCTGGAGGGGCGGGGGCCAGGTGCACGGTCGCGGCTGGAAAGTTTGGCTGGGAGCAGAGGGAAGGAGGCACCGCGGCGGATCGGGGTGGGGGCTCCCGGTCCGCTTTCTCCCCCACCCGGGATGGGGCCCGGCGCCCCGAAGAGCAGAGACTGGCGGACCGGAGGGAGCGGACCGTCAGTCCCCGCGCCGGTGCCTGCCCATCGCCCGCGGCGTACAATGGGGTCCCCTCCCCTGGAGGACCGCGGGAAGCGGGGGTGGGGACGTGGGCATCGCTCCGCTGCGCGCGGGATCTCCGGGCACCCCTACCGGCCACCGCCCCGCGGGTGGCGGAGCGCAGCGTGGCCTCTGGAGCCCCGGGAACGCTCCAGCTGCCGCCAGGGCGGGACCAGATGCTCCTGCCATGTGTTGGCCTTGGCTGGGGTCTCTGGGTCCCTTCCGTATGGCCCACGCACGTTAGTACCACCCAACTTCCAGCGGGGCCGGGGTTCGCCAGGTCTCTCCCGCTGGCTTGCTCAGGAGGGAAAAGTTACTGACTGGGGTCTGGGTGTGTCTAGGAGGAACGGCCGGGCTCTCAAGGAAAGAAACGGGTGGGATAATGGCTCTCGTGTGTACTGCTCTTCGCAGTTTACAAACCGCCTTACAGTTTACAGAGCACTTGCGGCTGTGTGCCACCCTCTGCGGCTCACGGCGCAGCGCACACAGGTACTGTAAGCTTTACAAAGTGTTTTTGCACCCACGGTCAGGTTGCCCCCACACGACCCAGCAAGTCTTGGGGGCAAGCCAGCTGGGTGTGGATTCTTGCTCCCCTGTAAGAGATGGGGCTCACTGAAGCGCAGGAAAGCCCTCTCACTGGCTCGGAGAGGTGAGAACCGGGGTCTGAAGACTCCGAAGCCCAGCTTTGTCCACTTTGCTGGCTCTTCTTGCCCCTAAGCAAGGTGGCTCTTCAGGCTTCTGCCACCATGAACTGACTAGTGAAGGTGCATCTATCTATCCGAAACGCTTTCATCTCCGTGCACTTTGGGGCTTCATCTGGCCAGGCCAGTGGGCAGCTGGCCCCTGGGAGCCGCTGGACGGGGAGCCTGTGTCCTAACTTTGGTTTCTCTGTCTGTAGTGACCAGTCGGGGCACTGGGGGGTGTCCCTGGATGGCAACCACTGTTTCTGGCACAGAGGCAGCTGTCTTCCGGCTCTTCGAGGCTTTGGCTGTTGCCGGCAGCTTCCCGGAGTGGGGCCACTCGGGCACTGGGTGTGCCAAGGGTCCTGGGTGTGGAGGGTAGCCCCCAGGGCCTGGCTGCTGGCGGCAGCTCTCTAGAATATGGCTGAGGTACCACTTATTAACTCTGGCTTTGGGGAAATGACTCATGTGTTGGCCCGCTATACGTTGGGATGTTTACAGTATTATGGGGAGCTTGGCATAAATATTGCTAGTTAGGTTGCAGTCAGTGGTGCTGGAGGGGAAGAAAATTGGCCCCTCTCACGTTGGAAGCTGGAAGCAGCCAGGCTGTGTTTTTAATTACCTCGGGGGTAGGTGGAAGGGCCACGTCCGTCCGGCCCTGGCTAGGCCGGGATGGTTGGAATCTGGTGGGCTGTGGCCAGGCTGGGCCCTGGGTTCCGGACACAGGGCCTGTTGGGCTGCTGACGTCATAGGAGTGGATGACTGCTCTGGCTGCCACAGGGGGGCGGGGTGGGGATGGGAAGGCCAGGCAAGGTGGGAGAGGGGCTGTAGGGACTCTTCCATGACCCCAGGTACTGGGAACTTTAGTCCATTCTGAGGTAACAGGAGCTGACAGGATACATGGGGAGATGGCGGGAGCTGGAGGTCAAGGTCTCAATGCATTGTGGGACCCTGGCCCAGCTGCCTTCCCTACAGGGGTCTCAGTTAGCCCCTCTGGACAGCTCTTGGGATTTTGTTATACACAAGCTATGTCTATGTCCCCTTTCTGAGCCTCAGTCTCCTCATATGTCACTGAGGGCCATCATAACACCTGCCCTGCTGCATCCCGGGTGTGTGTGTGAGGCTCACATGAGATAAGGAGTGGGAGAAAACCCACCGTGGAGAACTGGGGTGGCCTTTAGGGGGTGGGCAGTGCTGCCTGGAATGCATCCTAGAAGAGACCAGGGTCCCGGGGGTGGGGGAGGGTAGCAGGGGGAGAACCGCCCCCGTGTCTCCCAGCACCCAGTGTCATGTGGCCCTCTTCTCTGTCCTCATGCCTGCCCTCAGTGCTGTCCAGAGTGTCAAGACCCCTAGGCCACTCCAGCTCCAGGCTGTGGGGTGGAATGTGTGTGTGTGAGGGCCAGTGTGTGCCTGCGTGTGTGCTCCTGAGTTGGGAGGATAAATTTAGCGCCCCCCAAACCATGAGACATAGGAGCCTCCAGGGAATCAAGTCAGGAGCATCTGGAGTGGGCTTTGAGAGGCCGCGAAGTGCCCCAGGGACGCATCTGACAGGAAAAGAGGTCAGTGACAGGCCAGCCACTAGCCGCAGTCCAAAGGTTGGGATCTGGAGGAACTGGGCCCCTCTGGATGTGTGTGCATTCGGTCTCCACAGACTTCTGGGCTTCCTCTCTGCCGGGGCCTCTGCTGGACCCTGGTGTGGGCAAGGAGATGGCTGGGGGGGTGGGCAGGGGAGGGCACTGCAAACTGACAGGGAAACAGTTGGCAAGATAAGCTATCACTGCCTGTCTGGCCTGGGTCACAACAGATAGTCCCTGACAGAGTGGGAGACAAATGGAGAGCAGAACGCAGATTCTTTTAGAGAGAGAGAGAGAGAGAGAGAGAGAGAGAGAGAGAGAGAGAGAGAGAGAGAGAGAGAGAGAGAGAGAGAGAGAGAACAACCCAAGATGCTAGAAGAGCCGAGAACAGGAATCCCTGGCGTTTTCACCTTGAGAACCCTTGAAACTGAGTCCCGAGCCCCGGAGATCAGCCTTAGCAAGATCCAGGTGGCACCCATCAGATCATTAGATCGGTGCTCTGCTTATAAACCATCCGAGTGAGACCCAACGCCCCACAACTAGCCGGGAGCAAAGCCGGGCAGATAAGAGGGCAGGGAGACAGAGTCCGGAAGGGGAACAAACAGAACACAATGGAAGGGCATGGAGACGCTGAACAAGTGGTTCAGAAAGGGTCCAATCACAGTGTAACTTGTTACATAGACTTCACCCAAAAATGCAACAGCACCGCCAACAAAAAAAGTTTGAACGGTATCGGGTGCTCAGAGTGTCCCGGAGTGCACCAGGAGGAAGCTGTGAGCCACGTGGGCCAGCAGAGGCTGCTTGGGAAACCCCAAAGCCCTCCGCACTGCTGCTGAGCCGATTCGGACTCACAGCGACGCCTACAGGACAGAGTGGGGCTGCTCCTAGGGTCGTCTAGGTTGGCCTCTGTACGGACACTTGCTCCCACCACTTGCTGTTTAGTTAGCACCAACACTTAACCCACTGTGCCCCCACGGCTCCTTCTAGTTGGGATAGAACTTTCGGCTTTTAAGGCTTTAGACTTTGCCCCTTCTTACTGCCCAGCTCTCTCTCCTCTGCAATGGAACGCTCTCAGCCTCCTGTCCTGCTAACAAACCATGTTCTGAGAAGTTAGGGAGATTGACTTAGGGACTTGGAATGCGTAAATTCTGCCTGGAATAGGAAACAGCACATACAAAGACATTTTGCTTGGGTCTTACTGGGTGTTTAAGTGGTGTGGGCATGGGGCTGAGGATGAAGGGGGCAGGTCAACTCCTGAAGGGCTAAGTGGAAGGCTATGGGGACTGGACTTGATGCCCGAGGCAGTGGGGGAGCTACTGAAAGTTCTTGAGCCACTGAGGGACCTGGTCAGATATGTGTTTAGAAAGATGGCTGACTTCCACTGTGTGGGATGCCCGGAGGAGCCAATCTAGCCCGGCATGGTCGGGAAAAGGTCTGCTTATCAGGGATAAGTCCCTGATAGACTGTGCACTTTCTGAGAACAGGGACCCATCTGTCTCATTTGGTGTCCGGACACTGCTCAAATGTCACCCCTGAGAGGCCTTCCCTGATCACCTCACCTAAAGGAGACCCCACTTATGCCACGTTCTACCTGCTACCTGCTCGGTCTTTTTATCTACCTCTCCATTCCACCTGCCATGAATGGGATTGCAGACTAACTCATTTCCTTGTTTGTGCCCACACCTTGCCCCACGGGCTGTAAGCTCCAGAGGTAGAGGCTTTTCTCTGTTGCACTGCGCCCTCCAGACGGTGGGTGCTCAGCAACTAGATGCCCAGGGTGGTCAAGGAACACTGGGTGGGCGTCAAGGAACCAGTCTCTTGTGTGTGCCCTAAGCATGAGGAGAGTAGGGCAGAGATGGAGGAGAAGTTGGTCCAGCTCAGAGATCAAGGGAATCTTCCTGGAGAGAGATGTGGAGGGCTAGGCTTGGGCAAGAGCTGGGGAGCAGGCGAGCATTTGGGGACAGCCACTAGCCCAGTTCAATTGGAGCAAAAGGTTCAAATGGCCAGCACCACCCAGGAGCTGGTTAGATAAGCCCACTTTGGCTGGGGGAGGGGTAGAGAGGTGGGTGCCTGCACCCCTCTTCTTGCCCTGCCTATCCCCACCCAGTCCTCGCCTTTTGGGCATTGCCTTTCTAAGGCCCAGCGACCTTCGGTGAGATTAATTTGGAATTGGTTTTCCTTTTATGTTTGTTTCTTCTGCTTCACGTTTTTTATAGGAGGCTGCTTTCATGTCTCCGTCACAGCCAGGAAATCAGGGCTTAGATTTAAAGCCCAAATGCAGTAGAATTCAAAAGCAAGTTAACTTATTCATTCATTCTTCCATCCGTCCAATTTATTTTAAAAGAGTCACTGGCACCTACTCCCTGTCGGGTGCTGGGTGGGAGAAGGGACTCTGAATGGGGAACAGGGCCAGCAGGCCTCAGTGTTAGGGGACATACAGACTGGGTCCCAATGCCAGCCCATTCGCTGTGTGCCCTAGGGGCAGGCGCTCAGCCTCTCTGGGCTTCACTCTCCTCAGGAGTTCCCCATTGCAGTTTGCTGCTGCTCAGATTCACAGTGACCACATGCGCAACAGAAGGAAATGTGGCCCAGTTCCCCGGGGATCTTCATCATCATCATCCTCCTCAGTATGTTTGAGGTTGTGGCCTCTGACTACCTTACAACATAAAAGGATCCCCCCTTTCCAGCAGGCCATCAAGCAGTACTTCCTTGTGATCCCTAGATTTTTTTTTTGTCAGCTAAGCGTTGAAGGAGGTCACCAGGCATTTCTTCCTCGTGTCTCTGTCTGGACTCCACTGGGATTGTCCATCATGGGTGATCCCACTGATAATTGAAATACTGGTGACATAGCTTCTAGCACCATAGCAGCCCATGAGCCACCGTGGTATAAGCTGGCAAAAAGGTGGTGGAGGGGCTTCCCACAGATACCCACACAGAGTACCAGGCAAGTATTTGGGTACAGGAAACGCTGGCTGAGCCCTTTTGAAGGTCTCCCCTCCCATGGGCATGCCCATTGACGATTGTGTCCTCATTTGGCTCCCTTTGGGTACTTGTGTTGTCAAGGCAACAAATCAGTCCTCCATACCCCCGCCCCATGAGCTCCTTCCTCCCCATAAGTGCGGGTAGGTCCAGATCCCATCTCGCTCTCCCCAGGACTGTGGCAGGCAAAGGTATTCAGATTCTTAAACCAGCGGGCAGGATGGTTGAGGTGATCTGCTCTAGTAAAGATTCCCAACTCAGAAACCCTGGAATAGGGCTCCTGTGACTTGGAATCAATTTGATGGCAGTGGGCATGGTTTTTGTTGTTTTTTTTTGGACCAGAGTGCAGAGGGGTACTCAACCAGGGCCCATGGGCCTCTGAATTCCTGGGTCTGTGAGTACCCTGGTATTGTATGTGGATGTCAGTATGGGCTTCCCTGGGGAGACAGGCCTCAGCTTTCAGAAGATTCTCAGTGGCATGTTGCCCCCAGACAGTGGGAGACAGCTGCCCACAGCCCAGGAAGCTTGTTTTCCTGGCCTCTGGGACAGGAGACTCATTCCCATGCATGCCTTCCACCTGCTAGGACCCTTCTCTCCTACGGGGCTGTCTTCCCTGGGGCCTTTGCCCTCTTTCATCAACCTTCCGCAGCAGCCGCCTCAGAGCATTCTGGGAAGAGGCTGACCAACTCTGCCCACCTAGAGATTCCCTATGAGCTTAGCCTCGAGACCAGAATTCTGCAGGCTGAAAGGGTCCAGCAGAGCTGACTGACCAGACCAGGCTCCCACTGAGGATCAGATCAGGCAGTAGGTCCGGCTGGGTTGCTACAGGTGGGGAGGATGGAGGCCATATAGGTCCATGCCCACTGGTGACCTATGGAGAGTGGACCTACCTGCACAGCAGGCACCCCACAATGACTTCCTGAAATCTCAGGTGTGCCATGTTAAATCACCTAGGTCCCCGGACCTGCCCACAGTTCCTTCTAGATTAGACCCCCACCAAGCTACTGCTATGTAGAGTCTATCTGGATCCCACCCCAACCCCAGACTTTAGGGCAGCCAACTTGAATTCCTCAGTGGGGAGGGGAGGGGAGATGGTGAAACAGCAAGGGGACCCCTAGGGGTCTCCAAGACACTCTTTTGTGCTTTGATTACCACACCTGCTTCTCCAGGGAAGTGACCAGACGTTCCTTGTGACCTGGAGGAGCTTGTGTTGGGGAAGCTGCCAAGCTCACCTGGTGGCTAGGCATCGCAGGCAGGACCTTCCCTCCTGGGTGTGCTGAGACTCTTCAGGACCTGCAGACACCCTAACTCAGAATGCATGCATGCAATCATTCATTCATTCATTCATTCATCTGATGGCTGTTTCAGTGACTGTCCAAGAAGCGTCTGTCTGAGGAGGAGGTAGGTGGTATCTCAGCCCATTCACAAAAAGCCTGGAGTCTAGGAGCAATTAGCTCTTATCTAGGCTCTGAAAGTGGCCTTTGAATTCTCTCTCCTGCCGTCCGGCCGCTTTGGCTAGGCAGGGGGTGCCCTAAAATGCAGAACTGTGCCTTCTCCCCAGCCCTATTCATACCCACCACCCACCCATGGCTCCCCATCACTTCCAACGGAGGTCCCTTGGGCCCGCCTGGTGGGAGCCCTGGGAGCTGTGGATGGAGGCTGGGAATCTGTGTTCTGAACACACTGGGGCTTTCCATGGTGGGCAGATTTGCGCCCCAGTGGTCTGCGCTCAAACAGGGGGCTGGGGGAAAGAGGAAGAGAACCGGCTGACATGAAATGAAATCAATCAGAGGTCCAACCCAGGGGCCTGCGCTGCCTGTCTGCTGGGACTGGGGCTGTGGGGGCTGGTGAGGGAGGGAGGGTGTGGGGCAGGGGGAGCACAGAGAAGGAAGAATGTTTACACAGCTCCCAGGGGTGGGGCCAGCAGCCGTTGATGATCCGACCAGCACCTGGAAACTTCCTGATTGAGATCAGCTCCTCTGATAAAGCTACCTTGAAAGCATTTTAGGGCCTTTTTAAAGCAGGGTCTTCCAGAGGATGGGGGCGGGACCACCTGTCTCCCTGGCGCCCCTGCATTACCTAGGAGCTTACATTGGTCCCGGGAGCAGGGGCATTTGATAGGTGAGCTTCCTGGAGCCTTCTATCTCCAGCTGCAGCCCCCTGGGGGCAGGGGTGTCCTGGGGAGGAGATCATGGCTGCCCTGAGCCCTGGACATGTGATGCTGGCTGAACCTCGGTTTCCTTATCTGTAACCGAGAACCTGCCTGTCGCCGCAAGCCAGGTCCCATGTATGGCATCCAGCCCCACACTGGCGGCGTGGCCTACCCAGTGTTCACGAGCTCTCACGGCGTGTGAAATGCCAGTGCTTGTTCCTTTCCCTAAAACCCCCTTCTGCTTAGCCCTGATCACTTTCTTATCCGTAGGGGTAACAAGAAAGAAAGAGAACTATTGGTAGGAACCTCCGGCTGCTACACACTGTGGGGCCTCTGGCTACTTACTTATCCTCTCTGAGTCTTGATTGTCCCCATCTCTAAAATGGGCATCAGCATCATTCCTAGCCTTTGAGAGGAGGCCCCGGCTGGTACAGACGGTGGATGGGCCTGGCCGCTGACTGAAAGGTTGGGGACTCAAGCGTACCCATGGGTGCCCCAGAAGCAATGCCCAGCAGTCTGCTTCCAAAAGATCAGAGCCACTGGCAACGTTACAGAGCACCCCCCTCCTCTAGCGTGCGTGGCGTGAGCATGAGGGGGAACTGACGATGACAGCTCGTCCGCGAGCTCTTGGCTGTGAGGCTTGACTGGGCGGATCCCTGCAGGACTGACTGAGGAGCAAACCAACGGCACTTCTGCGGAGGTGATTCTGACCCAACAGCCATCCTGTAGGACAGGGTAGCACTGCCCCGGGGGGTTCTGAGACGGTGGCTCTTTACGGGAGTAGAAAGCCTTGCCTGGTGATATTGAACTGATGACCTTGAAGTTGACAGCCCGATGGGTAACCACTGTGCCACCAGCGCACACAGTACATTCTGGGGTTGCCATGCCCGTCATCCACGGGAAACTAGATTCAGTGGATGGTCATCTGGGTGCCACTTTACTTGGGGTTCATTGTCTCCAGTTCAACACACCTCCCTTCCACCCACCTATCTCCCCCCGCCCCCCCCCCAACACACCTCCTCTTCACTAATCCGCAGAGGAAATCTAAAGATACAGAGTCTGAGTCTCACAAGACAAGGGTAGCTTTTTTTTTTCACCCTTAAATAAGATTTTATTGAGTTTCTAGTGAAAGTTTACACAGCAATTTTCACTCAGATCGTTCAGCGATGCTCGTTAGGTTTCTCACAATCTATCAACATTCTCTTTCATTGTGTTCTATTTGTCCCATTTCCAGGACTCCAGATTCCCTGCCGTCGTCTCTATTTTGGAGGAATTGTTAGCCTGTTGGTCTGGCGCTGATGGTTCTGAAATAGAGCACCGATCTGAGGAGTCATGAATAGCCAGCTCTGTCTGTAACAGGTGGTCTTAAAGGGGCCTTAGGCGATGGCCTCCGGGAGTTCTCTGTGCCAGCTTGTCGGAATTGTTGGGATGATTAGAAAGTGGGTTCTCCTCATTTTCCTCCCAGTCTATCTGGGGCCGTCTCCTATATCGTTCCAGGTGAGAATGGCCCATGGGGCTAGCCGGGCACCATCTAGGTCTTCGGGTCTCAGGGTAGATGAGGCTGTAGCTCATGTTTCATCTTTTGGCTACTTTCTTACTGTTTGGCTCTGGGTGAGCAGAGACCTGTAGTTGTGCCTTAGATGGACGCTGGAAAGCTTTTAAGATCCCAGACTCAACACAATGACAATAGGTTTTGTTTGATTTTTTTGGATGGTGTTGAGGTGGGGGGGGGGGGTTGGTTTGGATGTTATGCTGAAAGACTGAGTTGAGTTATCCCATGGGACTATAGTCCTAAGCCTTCGAACTCAGAAAAGCAATCTTGGGAGGTGTTCAGCTATGTCTGTGAAGTAGCCATATCTGTTCCTCCAATGAAATCTATATGTACCGGCACCCACCTATTTCCATTTATTTGTACCTATAGGGTCTCTATGAGTCAGAATGGACTCATTGGCAGTGAACTTGCTTTTGTTGTGTTTTGGGATAGGGTTACTTTGAGTCAGAATCAACTCGATGGTTTTTGAGGGAGACACTTCTAAGGAACCCTGGTGGCCCAATCGCTTCTGCGCTGGACTGCTGACCACACAGCCAGCCACCGGAACCCGCCGCTGCTCCCTGAGAGGAAGGGGCGGCTTGAAGGCACGGTCTTGGAAACTAGGCAGCATCCCCCTCTGCCCTGTAGGGGCTCTGAGTCCGGATGGACTCCGGAAGGGGCACAGATACTTCCATCTGCTCAGACCTATGGACACACCTGCCCCTATCCACATGCCAACAGGCCTGGCCCCTTCTTACATGCTAAGGGCCTGAATTGCTGGCTGGTGGACAAGCGGTGCTTTTGTGGGGGCTCATCCAGCTTTCCTTCAAAGACCCCCAACACCAACTCCGCTCCCCCAACCCCAGGAAGGCAGCAGGTTCTCCATGGCCATGCCCACCCACCTCCATGCCATGACAGTGATACCAACCCCCCCAAACCCCCCCCCCCTGCTATCAAGTCAACTGAACTCATAGCGACCCAATCTACAGGGTTTGAAGCCTCTAAGTCAGTGGCTCTCAACCTTCCTACGGCTGTGACCCTTTCATGCAGTTCCTCATGTGGTGGTGACCCCCAACCATAACATTATGTTCGTTGCTATTCGTCTCTATCATTGTGCTGCTGTTATGAATCAGGGCGACCCATAGGTTGTGAACCGCTGCTCTGTCTTTACAAGAGCAAAGAGCCTCATCTTTCTTCCCTCAGAGCAGCTGGTGGGTTTCAACTGCTGACCTTGAGGTTAGCGGCCCAATGCCTGACTCGCAGCACCACCAGGGCTCCTTGCAACAGTATCGGTCATTCCTGCCTGTGCCATGGCAGCTTTAGAAGGATTTTTACCCCAACAGCCCCACAAGGTGGTTCTAGTATTACGCTCATTTGACGAATAGGGAAATGTTGACTGGCATATCATGTGTGAGTGATCAAGTGGGGATTCAAACCCAAGTCTGGGCGAGTCTCACGCTGTTAGAATGCACCGCCTCACTCAGGAGAAAGGCTTGGCTCGGGCCAGGGTCTCTCCGGCCGCCGTCCAGCCTCTGACTCCATCAACATCCGGAGATAATGCGAGCAAGAGGGATCTGGAAATCACAAGCCTGCTATAAAAAGGCGATCGCTGTCATAATGGTCAGAATAATGTTGTTCTAACTTAGATGAATCGGGTGGTAACTCATTTCCTTGTAAGGGCCCCTCCACAGAGGGCCGAGAAGATGGACTTGTCACAGGGCCGTTCACAGCTGTGCTTCCAAAGGCATTAGCTCATCGGCTTTCACAGCCACCCTGGAAGTGGGCAGGAGCCAGGGGGCCCATTTTCAAGATGAGGAAACTGAGGCCTGGGGGATAATACAACTCGTCTGAAGCCAGCGGCTGGTCTAAGCTACAATCCCAAGACCAGTCTCGTTGGCCCAAAGACCATCAATCAACGTGAATTCTTAGCTGGCATTTTAAAATGAAGCTATTGTACAGAGAAATACAGTTTCTGGCTTCCCTGAAAAGTCAGACAAGCTGTTTTTGCTGGACCTACATTCCCATGTGGCCCCAGCTGGCCGAACCCTATGAGAGGCCACTGTCCAGATAGGCACACGGGGTGAGGGCACGGGCCACCAACTTGGGCCACACCATCGGGTCACCCACCTGGCCCCTGCAGGGTTCCAGTTTGCATTCTAGATCCCTTTCGGCCCGGAGTAAGTCCCTTCTCTCCCTGAGTGTATAGAACATGTGGGTGAGAGGGGACTTACGGAGGGTCCCCAAGTCCAGGATCCAGTGTCCAGTGCTGGGCATGGTAAAGGACAGGGTCAGGGTGCAGTAAGTAGAACACTGCCCCGGAGTGTGTGGTTGTTAGAGGCTCTCAGCTCATGGTGACCTCACACATACTGAGATTAGACTGTGATCCATTCGGCTTTCATTGCCTGCATCTGCAGAAGCAGATTTCCAGGCCTTTCTTCCTGCTCGCTATTGTCTACAAGCTCCAAGGGGAGCCCGCGCAGCATCACTGACAGGCAGCAAGTGGCTTCAGGTGAGGTGCACTGGCTGGCAATCCAACCAGTCTCTCCTGCACAGAAGGTGTGAATTCTACCACCAAATCACCACTGGCCCCTGGAGAGATCATTGGTCATCTATTGCTGCATAGCAAACCACCCCAAAACGTATTGGCTTCAAGCCATGTTGATTTATGAGTTCTCCTGGCTGTGCATTGACTGGGCTCAGGTGGGCCTGCCTGCTGCTCCTCACGGTATCAGCTCATAGGACTGCACTGGAAGGGCCCTGGTGGCCTCACCCACATCTCTGAGGCACTGGTGGCTTGGGGGCGGGGGTGAGGGTCTCCTCATGGTCTCTCACTGTCCGTAGGCTCGCCTGAGCCACTTTCCTTGGTAACTGGCTCCCAAGGAGGCAAAGCGGAAGTGGCAAGACCTCTCAGGGTTCTGCTGTCCGTCATGTCACTCCAGCAGCATTTGATTGGTCAGAGGAAGCCACAGGGCCATCCCAAAGTCCTCCCTGGTTCCCTCTTGGGACACAGGCCCTGGGAAATCCATGCCAGCAGTGAGGAGGGGGAAGCAGCTCTGCCCAGCTGAGGGAGGAACTACTGTGGCCATATCTGAATACCATCGACCACTGGGAACATGTAGTCTAATGAGGGGTGCGGGGGACAGGATGCCACAAGTCCCTTTCCTCTACATCCTTGGCACCCCATCCCCGCTGTCCTCAAGTGCGTCTCTCTCTTCTGAGACTGCTGTCTCCCTCAAACAATAAGCACTCGGTAAGTGTTTGTAGGAGCCCTTGGGTGGGGCAAGCGGTGAATGTACTTCACTGCTAGCACCAAGGTTAGCAGTTCAAGTCCACTCAGTGCCATGAAAGAAAGACCTGGTGATCTACTTCTGGGGTGGGGTGGGGGTGGGGAAAGGCCACTGAAAACCTGAGTCGGATATCAACAGTGTGTTGAACTTGACCTCATGGCAACTGGTTTTAAGTGTTTGTGGAACACAGGACCCTCGGGATTCATGCAGATGGAGCCAAGGCTAATGTGAACCCCAAGATGAGAGAAGGGGCTCAGGATGTGGGGGTGACAGCAGTTGGGCGGGGCTGAATTATGCATGCCGTGGGCTTGGGGCAGGGGTCACTTTACTCCCTCAGGGCCCCCACTGGCTCATCAATAAGATGAAACTCAACTACCAGGTACCCCAGAATCAGAGGTCAGTGCCAGGGAGCAACGGGTCTCATGAAACAATAAGGGCATCAAGGCATGGCTGTTGGCTGCCACTCCCACTCAGCCGGCGTGGAGAAGGCTTGGGGGAAAGGAAGGGGCCTGAAGGCTCCGGCTGTCAGGTCTGTTTGGACTAGAGGTTGGCCTGAAGCAGGTGGAGGTTTGTGCAGATGGTGAAGTGGGTGGGCGGGGTGGCGGGGCACCCTGAGTTCTGCGCATCGCCTCCAAAAACACTCTTGGAGGGGAGGCATGCCACACACAGTCAAATGGATGTGTGGAACCGCTGAGCCAGACCTGTGGCTTCTCTCTGCTGACCGAACGAGAGAGTAAACCCAATGTAGCACAGTCACAGATGGCTGGGGCGCTGGGCGGAGACTGGAGGGCACAGGTCCCAGGGCCCCAGCCAGAGCTCGGGTCCAGTCTTAAGCAGGCAGAGTGCTATTTCAACCCGTACACGCTGCCACACAGGGATCGGGGCCCAGGATTGCTGGATCATCTGACTTAGCCCCGATGTTTAAGGAAGACTGGTTTTTAAATGTCAGCTCAGTGTATTTTAAAATGCAATCCTGGCCACACACAACTCTGTTTGCTGGCTGGATTTGACCCGCTGGCTGGCAGTTTACAAGCTCTCGTTGAATGTGTTTGGGGGCAGAAACTCACCAAGAGCGTTGTTATCTCCATTCTACAGATGAGAAAGCTGAGGCTCAGAGAGCCAAAGTGACTTAGCCATGGCCCCCCATATGGCAAGGCGGGGTGTTAGCGCCGGCCTCCTAACCTGGAATCGGGGGCTTCTTTTCCTGGAATGGTTTCTATTCTCCAAAAACGATCCAGGGACAAAGAGGTTGGAGCACGAGTCTCCCCTTGGTGTCCCCTCTGGGGACAGAGTTGGGGGGTGGGGGCACATGGAAGTCTGTGTCGTAAAGATTCCAGCCTGGCAGACGGGTTGGGTCAGTCCTGCTTGGTCCTGTCCCGTCGCTGGGACACTCAACACAGTCTTCCTGGAGGGGCGACGTCTAGGATGCTGCTTAGGAATGGCCGGTGCAGGTGGGGAGGGGTGTCCAGGCCCCAGGAACAACATCAGTAAAGATCAGGAGGCCTATGCTGTGCATCATGTTTGGGGGGCGCTGAGAACAGGGCATGCCAAGCCTGGGACAGGGTGCAAGCTGCCTGGCCCCAGCGGGGAGAGAGTGTGGGGTCAACATTCCCATTCTGGCGATGACATATGTCCGCAGCACCAACTTGTCACTTGGCCTGAGTCCATGGGAAGCCGGAAGGACAAAAAGCATCAGAAACGTGTAAGTGGGGGAGAAAGCGGCTTAGCGCACAGTGGGATGTGTCCCGGCTGAATGGGGCTTCTCCGCCCCTCTTGGGGAGGCAGGGCCTGGGAACAGACTGGACCAGTGCCTGCAGGGCCTTCTTAGAACCCACAGAAGGGAGTCTGTTCCATGTCAGGACCCCGGCCCCTACATCCTCTAGCCTGGCCCCATCAGCGTCAGCTGTCAGTCTGCTCAGCTTCAGATGGCGGCCCCTGCAGCTCTTCCAGCTGCCAAGGAACCCTGACTCCGGTGTCCTTTCTCTGGGCCAGAGGACCAGCCATGACAGCCAAGCTTGGGACGCCCTCTGAGCAGGCCCTTCTGAAGTTAAAAGGGTCTGACGGGACTGTACCCCTTGGCCTGGGTCCAGGAACTTAGAAGTGGCAGGATTTGTTGAGGAAAGATCCTGGACTTGGGCAACAGGCAGATCTGTGTTTGAATCCCGTCTCCTCTACTCACCCATCATGCTACCTTAGTCAAGTCATTTCAACACTCCTTCGCCTTCGAATGGGGACTCTATCACCTGCCCCAGGAGCTCTGATGGCACAGTGGCTCTGTGTTGGGCTGCAATCCCCAAGGTCAGCTGTTTGAAACCACCAACTGCTTTACAGGAGAAAAACAAAGCTTTCTACTCCCATAAAGAGTTACCGTCTCGGAAACTCACAGGGGCAGTTCCAACTTGTCCTGTAGGGTCGCTGTCCACTCGATGGCAGTGGGTTTGTCACCTACCCCGTGGTGGTATTTGGAGAGTTCAGGGAGATAAGTATGAAAACGGTGTGCAGTGTGGTAACGCAACCGATCCCGGAGAAGCCGGCGGGAGCCCTGGGGAGAGTTCCCTTTCCTTTGTGAAGGGCAGGGCACCCTGGAATGGGCTCACCCCGAGAGAGGGGCCCGCGCCATGGAAAAAAGAAAAAAAAGAAAATGGTGTGTTTGCTCAATCTCTTACTTAACTCGGTCTCTCGGCTGTTCAGTGATAACAGTGATGGCAGTTATTATAGTGCCATAGAATTAATAAGCATGGCCCCGACAAGCTTTCTTGAGCGCTTACTGGAGAGAAAGCGCTGGGCTGTGCCCACAGATCACATGCTCGGCTGCTGACCGAAAGGTTGGAGGTTCCCGTCCACCAAGGGGCATCTTGGAATACAATCCCGATAACCTCCTGCCAAAAACACCAGCCATTGAATAATCCATGCAGTCCCATTCAGCCCGGGCTCACAGCAGGTGAGCAGGAGTTGGAAGTAAATGCATGCGGCAGCAATGGGCTTTCCCTAGAGACCAGGCACGGGGTTGAGGTATTGTTCCCACCCACACACTTTAGATGTAAGAAATGAAGGCTAAGCGAAGTTCAGTCACTTGCCCATCGTGGTAGAGCCGGCACTCTGCTTCTGAGACAGATGGACACAGGGCCAGTCTCTCCTTCTCTTCCTCCCTCTTCTTTCCCTCAGACAAAAGAATATCCTCCACACAGAGCCAACAACTGTGAGCATTTTTACATTCTCTCTCCTCTCTCTCACGTGTGTGTGTGTGTCTGTTTTCCCCTGAAGCATTTGAAGATACGTTGCCGACGTGGACAGAGAGCGAACGCTTACGGAGAATCGATGCGCATAATTCTCAGGCCCACTCTTAGCCACTGTGTCAGAGAGCTTAGCCGGGCATGCTGTGTCAGAGCTTGAAGATGGACGGTGGTTAGGAAGAATATCTAACAGTGCCCACCGTTCCTGGGGTCCTCCACCTATATGATCCCATGCCATCCTCTTGACAGGCTCGGAGAGCCGTTCATGGTTCATCGTTTTCCAAAGAGGGCAGGTAGACTCAAAGGTTAAGTAACTTGTATCAAAAGATGAGACAGTTTTATCCTGGGCCCGTTTGACAGCAAGGCCTGCTCACACAAAATTTGGTGGGGGAGGGGTTGGGAGGGGGGGAGAATCACTTTACTCTCTTCTGGGTTTATCAAGCAGGAGCCTGGTGGCACAGTGGATTATGTGCTGAGTTGCTAACTGCAAGGTCACCAGTTTGAAGTCAGTTGCCACTCATGGGAGAAAGACGAGGCTTTCTACTCAACAGTTGAGTTAGTCTCAGAAACCCACAGGGACAGTTCTACCCTGTCCTCTAGGGTCACTCTGAGTTGGGATCTACTTGATGGCAGTGCGTTTGTTTGTGTTTTTGAGGGGGTGGAGGTGGGGGGAGATAAAGGGGGGAGCCCAAACCCAGGCTAGCAGACAGCATATTGTCTCCTAGCTTCAGTAGCATGTACCCTTTCCCTCTGCGAATTGGGAGTTGCCGGACATTGTAGAGTCCAGCGGCCTTAGGAGAACTAGGGACTGGCCCAGAGTCC
Organism: Tenrec ecaudatus; assembly: GCF_050624435.1. Taxonomy (NCBI): domain Eukaryota; kingdom Metazoa; phylum Chordata; class Mammalia; order Afrosoricida; family Tenrecidae; genus Tenrec; species Tenrec ecaudatus. The sequence goes on from NC_134530.1 coordinate 45,972,879, forward strand.
ACAGTGAGCCAAAGGGAGGTGACAACTCAGATTTCGGGCTCCTAGGACATTGGGTCACCATGCTCTTTTACATCGCCCTCCTCATCTGAGTGCCCCGCTTGCCTTCTCTGGTTCACTCCCGTTGCACCTTTTCCTGTTTCAAGCCAGCCCTGACCTCTCTCCAACCCCCACCCCTTTCCATAAGCAGTGCAGACCCCGCTGTTCTTGGTGGCCTCTGGTGCTTGGTGATGTCTTGCACTGCACAGACCAGATCAGACCACGTGCTATATCCACATGTCTGATTTTCCCGAACCATCCTGCTTGGATGGTTGGAGGAGTCAGCAGTTGGTTGAGTGATTAGAGGTCTGATCCAATGGTTGGATGAATAAGATAAGTAGTTGGATGGATGGAAGATGAGTACATGGCTAGCTGACTAGATCGGGGGTTGGCTGGATAGAAGGGCGGATGGATGGATGGGTGGATGGATGGACGGATAGGTAGATAATGGCAGGATGCTGGCATGTTTTATATAGTTGAGTAGATAGATGGAAGCATGAACAAACACCAGAGCACAAGTCTTCTCCCTCAGGTTCCGTCAGTATCCAGACTGTGACATTTCCCCAGTACTTCCCACCCCACCCCACCCCGACCCCCCAGCTCCTTGTCTTGGAAAGAGCTGGCAACCAGCAAGCCCTCCAGGTACGGAGAAACCTTCTGAGCCATTGACTGGCCTTGCCAAAGTTTCTGTACTGGGCAGCTTCAGAGAGGTTGGCCCCTAAAGTGTAAAGTAAATCCTATTTTCCTACTGACTTGGCCCACACTTTGAGAGATATGTTCCTGCTGTCAAGGGCTGGTGCACTTGGGACCCGGTGACAGGTTGGGGCAGGGCTGGAGCTCCCCTGGGTATCAGCTGCCCCAAGCTTCCGCTCACTCAGCCTTGAGATCAGGCTGATGCTGGCCAGGAGCACAGGAGCTTGGAGCCAGGGAGAGATGCAACAGCAGGGGAACAGATTTGGCATCTGGTCCCAGAAGCCTCGGCTGCCAGTGGGATGCTCTGCTGCTGGGCTTCTGGGATAGCACACTCGGTCTCCTCCAGACATAGCCATTTCCGTTCATCTGCCCAGACATCCTTCTTCCCTTCTCATAATCCTACCTTCCCTCCTATCCATCCATCTGTCTATCCATTCACTAACCGTTAGGAAAGCCTCCTGGGTGCTGGGGGACATAATGAGGGATTAAGCACCTGTGCTGGTGGCCAACCATTACATCTCAGTCGGGCTAATAGGAAAGACCTTCTTCCTTGCCCTTCCTCCTCCACCTCTTCTTCCTCCTGCTCTTACTTGCTTCTGTTTCTCCTGCCATCACAAGGTCATCATCCTGGGAGCCGCCAGCCACTGAGTCCCTACTGAGTGCCGGGCACCATGAGTACCAGGCGCTTATCAGCATGCCCTCCTCTACTCCTGCTCATAGACTGAATTATGATGCCCCTCCCCCAAAAAATATGTGTTGTCAATGTTATCCCCCTACCGGTCAGGGCCATCCATCTGGGTGCAAGGCTTGCTTTGCTGTGTAGTGAGGCTAGGTCGGTGGAGGTTGTTTCTTCAGCCAACCCCCTTTTAGGAATAAAAGGGCAGATGAGGCGTGGAAGCAAGCAGGCACGGCCGCAGAAAGATCGAGGCCTCTTGGAGATCACAAAGGAACTCCAAGAAGAACACTAAAAAGTGGAAACAAAGCTAGCCCCGCTGGAGCAGGCAAAGAAAGCCTTCCCCTAGAGCTAGCACCCTGAATATGCAAACACCTGCAGGCACCCAAACGGTGAGAAAAGAAACCTGTCTCCCCTCAGCAGCCCTGCATCGTGGCTTCCAACCCCCTTTGGGCCGTGAAACATGCAAGTTTCCAGAGATTCAACGATGGCTTCTTCAACCCATACTTAGTATAAGATGAAGGAGCTCCTAGTGGCACAGTGGGCTAAGTGTTGGTCTGCTAACTGCAAGGTCTCTGGTTCAAGCCAACCGCCCGGGACAAAGATGAGGCTGTGCTGTGCTCCTGTAAAGATTTCCCGGCTGTGTCCTAGGGGTCACTCTGAGGCGGACAACCCCACAGATGGAAGCTGACCTTGGTTTGGGTGTAAATTGGGATACGTTGAGTACGTCAGGGTAAAGATCTTCCAGAGTGGGCTACCCTGGAAGGCCTGGGTGGCTGGGTAGGATTGGCACACAGCTAGTGGCAGGAAGGGCATCCTAGGCAGGCGACACATCCTGAGTAAAGGTTAGGAGCCCGAGAAGGGGCAGTTCTGTAGATGTCACGTGAGTGGAAGGATGTGAGAGAGGCATGCGAGCCCAGGCTGGCAGAGTGGGGTTGAGGCAGGTCAGAGAGGCTGCGGTCAGACACTGAGGGGTCCAGGTCGGTGCTGCAGGCAGTAGGGAGCCACTGGGAGAGCAGGAGAGCGAGTTTAGGAAGATGGCTCTGGAGGCTGGTGTAGAGGGTCAGGTTCAAGGCTGGGCTGGCCTGGCCTTCGTGAAGCCAGACGCTGGGAGAAGGTTTCTCCTCCTGCCCAACCACCTGCTCTGCTAGAAGCAGGGGCCTGGACGTTGCTCCCACACTTGGGCAGTAGGCCAGAATGATAGGGGGCCATGGCAGAGGGACAAGTCGGGTGGCCGCCATCTGGTCCCCCTCTCCCCTCGCTGAAGTCGTCTTGTGTTGTGTGCTCTTAGGGTCCCATCTCATTGTGTCCACTTCGTACCTTAGTGTTTGCTGAGGCCAAGCTTATCCACAGAACCGGGCCAAGGCAGACAGTACCCTGAGGGGGAACCATTCCAGCGCCCAGAATGTCAGAGGCACAGAGAGGCACAGCAAGCTGCCTGAGGACCCAGAGAGACAGGTCGGAGCTGGGGCGTGAGCCAGATCCACAGCCACTCACCCTCTTCCGGAGAAAACAGGCCATCCAGGAGGTCAGCGATACCCTTCCTGTCCATGAGAGCCTGAACACGCGATGCTCTGGAGAATGAGGTCAGAGAAAAATAAAGAATAGATAGCCAAGCACAATGTGCTCCTCTCTGCACCTCAGTTTACCCTTCCGAAGAAAATGGGAATGAGGAGAACAACGGATAGGAAAACAGCATTATTCAGTTGTTGCTTTTCCCAGGTCATATTATTAGCTTCACAGAGGCAGGGTTGTTGTCTCCTCGATTCACGCGTGCCAGACACACTGTCAGGGGCGCAGCAGGTGCTCAGTAAGCAACAGTCGAACGGTGGACTGAAGAGCAAACCAACTCACTGTCCAGGAGCTGGGGCCAGTGCTTAAGGTGCAGAGGGCAAGAGCGATCAGCTGCTAGCTGACTGGGCGTCGATCTGAACCTACCAACTGAGCTGCAGGAGAAAGCTGTGGCAGCCTGGACAGACGGCAGTCTGGAGGAACCTATGGAGAAGCCCAACTGTCCTTTCGGGTCACGATGAGCTTGAATCGATCAATGGCAGCGGCGTTTTGGTTTTTCTTAAATAGGGTCTTACAGTGCGCCCAGCACTGCACACAGCCCTTGACTTGAAGAATCGCATTTCATCCTTGGAGTAGGTGTGAGCCCCCCCCCACCCCCCACCCCCCACACACACTTTGCAGATGAGGAAATAGAGGCTCAGAGAAGTGACGCATGGCGTGTCCCTGGTCACAGGAGCTAGCATTGAACCCCAGGCGGGGGTGGCTCTGAAGGTGGCTGAGCTGTGGCCCCCCCGTTGCTGCGTCCCCATCTGTTGTGCATCTAGCACAAAGTAGACCTAGCTCTACAGTATCCCTTGCCTTGTTGTCCCCAACCTCCTCTCCTGGGTCTCTGTTTTGCCACCAGGGCTGGGCGCTGCCCTTCTCAGGGACCTCCCATACTAGGGGAGCCCTTGCTTAGTTAACGATGCCCAAACCAGTTGGCTCCCTGATGATTGACCACCCCGCCCCCAAGGGGGCAAAACTCAGAGGTGTCCCAACATGCGGTTCCTCTTCTGGACCGCGTCTCCATGGGGGTTCCGCCAGGTTCCCCGAGGAGGCCTGCCTTGGCCCCCGGGTGGCTCTGCGGTGGCCTTCGGGAGGGGCACCTTCTCCCTGATGGCGTCCCTCTCGAGGTGCGAGGCCCAGCTGCACGCGGCGGGCTGGGCTGCCGCTCGGTCTGGAGCTCTGCGTGGAGAAACAAACACAGCTGTGTTTATTGCAGAAATTACACATCCTGATAATCGGCTCACTCGGGGTAATGCCTCCCAGTTAGGATCACAGGGGGAGCAGCGCCGAGTTTCTGGGATTTCTGGGCGGGCTTTAGTTCTCCGTGACAACGGGGCTGATGGGCAGACCTCGGCCGGCGGTAGACCTTGGCCGGCGGGTACCCAAACATCTTGGCAAGGTTCAGTCCTGAAGTTGGCCGCCGTTCTTGACTGGGGATGAGATACTTCTTCAAGTTGGGGGAACTTGACACCTCCCCACCCCGGCCATGCTGACGCACAGACTTGTGGCCCACTATTAGGAGACATGACCCAGGATCAGATTTTGGATCCGATCATGTTGTTTCATAACTTCCTCCTGCTTTCCAGATAAACACTCATCTTCCCCATGGCCCAGAGGTCTTCTGTGATCCAGCTGCCCCAACATGCTCCCCTCTTCCACTCACTGTGGTCTTGCAGGCGCAGCCACTGTCTGCCCAGGCCTCCTTATACCACAGGGCCTTTGCACTGGCTGCCCACCGGCACCTGGATCACTCTCACCCAAGCCTCAGACTCTGCAGATGCAGCTTTCTCTCAAGCCCCCTCATCTCCACGGGCCGGTCCTCAGCAGGAGAGTAAAAGGATGTTCATTTAATGCGCTCCCTCTCCCTTCAGACTGCCAGCTCCACTAAGGCAGGGCCGTGGATAGAACTGCTTCCTCACTCGGGCCTCCTGACCTAGCATGCGGCCTGGCCCCCAGAAGGTTCTAATGAGTCCCTGGGCCAAATCAGTGAATGAGCGAGTCTGTGTGTTCCCTTGGGTAACAGAGTGCTGTGACCTCGTAAGGCATCTCATTTTAACAGAACAGATTAAAACTAAAACAAACAGAAGACACAATAGAGCAGACTATATTGAAGCCTGGAGGCTCTGGTGCAGGCCCAGGCCCAGGGGTAGGAGGGGCAGGGGCGGGCACAGACAAACCAGGCAGGAGCTCATGCGCTGGCTGCACCTAGTCCCCAGGAGGAAGGGCCAGTTCCACCAGGTAGACAGATCAGGCTTCTGATACTTGGAGAAGGGCAGTGATTGGCGGGGGCGCACCCTGCCGGTCAGAAGGGACCGTGCACTCAGGATACCTGGTGACCCTCCCTGACCTTCTGCTGATGGGTAGGTGGCTTTTAGGGGTCTGCAGCCAGGGCCATGGACAGCACACCTTACGGAGACTGAGAATCCGTGTCTTCAGGGCGTGGGTTCCTGGTGACGGTGCCAACAGGAAACTGAAGCATGACAGGCGATGAGCAGGAGGGCCTGCTGGGGAAGGTGTTTCTGAGGGGGTGAGGGCCAGGCCTGCAGCTAGCTGGGTCATTGGGGCAGCCAATGCAAAGACGCCGAGGCAGGGGTGTACGAGAATGGGAGGCTGAAGAGAGAGCAGGGGGCAGGGGTCTCGGAAGCTTGTGCCTCTAGCAGCAGGAACAGGTCGAGGAGAACAACAGAGTCTGACTTGTGTTCTGAAAGGGCCACTCGGCCTGCTATGAGGAGAACAGCCTTGGGGACACTGGGAGGGGGACCAGGGAGGCCAAGGAGGAACCCCTGAAGAGCCCAGGCAAAGGATGGGGGTGGTGGGAGTCCGACAGCCAATGCGCATGCTACCTGTGGGCTCCTACTGGCAGTTGGTGGCGCGGCTGCACCTGTTTCTGTTTCTTGCGTAAGGTAATGATCCGTGGACCCCTTGCTCTCCGGGCAGTCTTCTCGGCAACTCAGACTCACTTCCCACTAGTTGCTCATGCAGTTGGGGTGGGGGAGGGTAAGACCGGCAGGGACCTGGGCTCATGTCCAGCCTTGGCTGGGATGGGTGGGTGACTGTAGACAAGTCTCTCTCCCTCTTTGGACCACAGTGCTTCTACCTTTAAAGTGAGAGTGTGAATCTGGGCGGCATGACTCACGGACAGCAGCAGCCTTGGGTCGGTACACGGGAACCCTCTGCGGTGGGCTAGGACCAGAGAGGGCTGGACACCATCCGCAAGGAGGTCCGAGGCCCACACACCACAGCAGACACTTGTCCGACTCCAGGCGACCAGACCGAGCAGGGCTGGGGGCTGCGGCGGGGAGCAGCTGCCTGAGGCCCCTCTACTGAGTGTGGCTGTGGACAAGGTTCCCTCTTGGAGCCCGTTTCCTTATCTGTAAAATGGGATACTATTACGCTTCTTATTGTAGCACGTCATTAAAACCTACGGAATAAACTCCCTGCCAACTAGTCGATGCCAACTCATAGTGACCCTGTAGGACAGGGTAAACTGCCCCTGAGAATTTCCAAGACTGTCACCCTTATGGGAGCACAAAGCTCTCTCTTTCCCCCTTGGGGCAGGCTGGTGGTTTCGAACTACTGATCTTGCAGTTAGCTCGGTGCATGACCACAACGCCTCCAGGGCCCCCAACAGAGTAAATGTTCAGCAAATGGTTGCCGGTGATGTGTCGAGGGCAGCAGCCGGAAGCCAGAGCCAGAAACACCGCCGTTCCGTCTGCGTCCATGGCCCAGGCCACATCCAGTGGGAACTTGTTTGAGGCTCGATGTGAACAGGTCAGGGGTTCCCTAACAAGCTTCTGGGACGCTTCCCTTCACACCTACACAGCCCGACAGCCATTCCCTGGACGCAGCACCCTCCAGAGCAGCGCCCTCAACCTTCCTAAAGCCGAGACCCTTTCACACAGTGCCTCATGTGGTGGTGACCCCGTATGTGGGGATGTGGGCAGACCTGCCTGGAGATGGATAGAGTGGTGTCTCGGTTCCTAAGACCACCGGAAATAGGTGTTTCCTGATGGTCTTAGGTGACCCCTGTGAAAGGGTCATTTGACCCCCAAAGGGGTCTCGACCCCCATGTCTAGAGGAAGGACTCAGCCCCGGGCCACCCAGACCATGCACAGGGGCTGTGACCCAGGCCCCACACTTGCCTGAGTCCCAGGACGAACAAGAGTTACAGGAATGAGGGGCCCTCTCGGAGCTCACTGGGCGGATGAAATAACCCACTTGGAAAGGCTCGGAGGGTGCGGCTCAGTGAGTGCTGGCTCCCCTGCCGCCTCGATGTGTGGGCCAATTGCCTCCCAGGAGTGGGAGCCCAGAGCCGCGTGGAGAGCCTGGGAAAGGTGAAGGGGGCATAGAGAAGGGGGTGGTCAGACGCCTGCAGGCGGGGGCGGGGGGGTAGAGGCCTAGGGGAGGGTGTGGGCAGCCTCAGGGGTGGCTCTAAGCCTTCTCTTTAATTTTTGAGAAAACCTTTACCCCATCTTCATATAATTAAGAATATTTTTACAATGTCATGCTGAAGTAAAAATAGTCCATTTCCATCTGACTTCATTTCATTCCACTCCCCCAACATACACCACACACACACACACACACCACAGAGCTAGATTTTAAGGCTACTTTTTGTCCCTCCTCGGAGCCCTGGTGGCATAGCAGTTACATGTTGGGCTGCTAACTGCAAGGTCAGCAGTTTGAAACCACCAGCTGTCCCAAGGGAGACAGATAGGGCTTCCGAGTCCTGTGAAGAGTTACAGTCTGGGGAACCCACAGGGAGGTTCTACCCTGTCCTGTAGGGTCGCTATGAGTCTGGCTCAACCTGATGAGTAGGGAATTTTGGTTTTGAGGGTTTTGTGCCTCTGGGTTGAGAATAAATATTGAGAACCCCTTCCCCGTTTGGTCCTCGATTTGCGCTTTTGGGGGCCATGGCCATAGTTCACACTGTACTCTGCGGGTCACCAGGTGTGTTCCATCCTTGGGAGGGGTGGCATTCGGACTCAGAACACCAGTGGGGATCTTGCGGTCCTCACCCCTTCATCACCAGCACCTCGCCCTGGGCTTGGCACGTGGCATGCACAGCTCAGTCCGTGTGCTGAGTGCAGATGAAGAAGGAGCTCTATAAGCCAGAGGGGGAGGCAGACCCAGAGGGTGAAGGGTTTGGTCCCCGGATTCCATCCCCAAACGCCCCAAACCAAACCCATCACCGACGAGAGGGTTCCAACCCAGCAACCCAAAGCGTTTCTAAGGCTGTAAAACTTTAAGAAAACAGACGGCGGCATCTTCTGAGAACCAGCAGGCAGGTTGAAACTGCCAACCTTTGGGTTAGCCGCCAGGAACTTAACCTCTGCACCTCCAAGACTCCTTTGAGATGCCAACCCCGGCTTGTCCTCCTTCTCCGGCTCTCCGGTTCCCCTCTAGCCGGGCCCTTTTTCTGATGGGAAAACCACAGTCCCCAGAGGACACAGCTGTGCTAAGTGGGGCCCGGCGTCAAGCCGCACAGTAGTTACCAGGTGCTGGGCTACTATTAGCGGTGGGCGCCCTTTCTGGGTCCCGATCCTCCCCGCTAACCATTCTGCCATGTGAGCCTTCCAGGGGTGGAGGTAAGACGGTGATCATCCCTGTGTTAGGAATTAGAAAACCAGGACTCAGAAAGGTCCAGTAGTGTGCCCGAGGCCACGCAGCCATTAGGTGGCAAAGCGGGTACTTCCTTGAATGCGTGCCCTCCAGACTACAGGCCACAGGCCTCATTGATACACTAGCCCAGGGAAGGTGGTCTTTTGGTGAGGGCGAGCTAGGAATTGTGCCCCTGGTTCTGGCTGTCTACCCTCTTGGCGTTTGAAGCAACAAACAAGCCCAAACTCCCCAGCAGAGCGGTCACCACCTCTAGGAGCCCCTAAGTGGAGAAGGCCAGAGCTCTATCCTGGACCGCCCATTTCAAGGGCAGTCTGGAGTGGGCAGGGGGTTCGTGTGTCTCTCAGGCTCCTCTGTCAGGGGGTCTGGAGCACCCACACTGTGGCCCTGCTAGCTTCTTTGTTTCTCCAGCAGGTAACATACCCCTGACACTCACACACACACAGCCCTATGGAGTTTACAGAGTCGTTTTACCTCCACACTCTCTGCTGAGACTCACAACATCCTTAATTTCACACCGGGAAACTGAGGTCCAGTTTGTGCATGTATCCATATTCCTGATTCTTAACTTTTGGGGGGTCATTCTAAAATTGTCACACACAAAAAATATGAAGCTCTCAACCCTCAGAAAGCAGGAAGATACACCCCCTCTTCCACGCAATTTCTCAGTGGTCTCAGACTAAAAGTTTCTCTGTCGCTCTGCGGTGCTGATGACAGATGACGGCGTGGGTTGACTGAGCACCTCCTCCCAGCCTGCCCGGCCATCTCATCTCATCCCCACTTGTTGCTCACTGGCTGCAGAGAGGTAAACTGAGGCTCAGAGGAGGTCCTGCCTGCTAAGAAGACTGCAAGGGAGCGCTTGGAACCAGCTCTGGCTCCAAGTTCTCTCCCTCGGCTGGCTCCGGATAGAAGCCTCTGCCTGAGGCTGCTCTGAGCCAGTCCAGAACCCAGAGTCAGTTTGTCCGTGGGAAAGGCATGCTGGCCTACCCAGGGCAGGACTTCAGACCCATTAAGCCCATGACTCCCTGCTGAGCACCGGCATTTCCACCCCGGATGCACTGATCCTGAATCTCCTTTGTAACAATATCCCCACGTGATTCCAATTCGCAGGTATGTCACTTAATGTCAGCTCTCAGGCAGTGTCTGGCCACATTTCCATCAGTGGGCCCACAAGATCATTTTAAAGAGGAAGCAGCTCTCCTTCTGTTTACTCTTTCCCCTAATGGAGTCCTGGTGACATAGTGAGTTACAAGTTGGGCTGCTAGGTCAGCAGTTCTAAACCACCAGCTGCTCTGTGGGAGAAAGATGAGGCTTTCAACTCCGGTGAGGAGTTATCATTTCAGAAACTCATGGGGTAGTTCTACCCTATCCTGTAGGCTCGGCTTGATGGTGGTGAATGGTTTCAAAGACCCCAACCAGAGTCCTGTAGCTCTGGACCATGCATGGGTGGGATGCAGGCAGTCAGACAGGCTCTGGGGATGGCCCTCGGGCTCTGTCCAGTGGGGTCTCCTTACTCCATTCCTGCAGCCATCCTCTCAGCCACCACCACCACTGCAGTCATTCCCCAGGCCCTCCTGCTGTCACCAATGGTTCCAGCCACGGCAGCGGGGTCAGCAGTGGGGATGAGCACAACTGGAATCGGTCTCTCCCATCTGGCTTTGATATGGTGCTTGCACAGCATCCAAATCACACGATGCCCGGGTTTCCAGAATGACTGTGGGGGTGACACAGGGCCTAAGGTGGTGCCCAACCGCCACATCCATCACAGCTGAATTCAAGCAGCATCTGCCCGTGGCATAAGTCACCTGCAATCTTATTAAAGTGTACATCTGATGCCGTATATTTGGGGTGCAAAGGTGGGCAGTCAGCAGGTTCGACCAGGCCCAGCCTCTGAGAGCAGGACGTTCTAGCGCCATCTCGTATTAAAACTTGAAGGCGTTGGCAGAGCCTCTCTCGGCTCGGAAGGACTGAAGAATCAGCACTCAAGCTCGATTTCAGGGGAATTGATGTCCCCTGAAATGGAGTCCCCCTGCCCGACTGCTGAAAGGTCCTTGTAGGACAAAGTTCTGCCAGAGGACAGGCCTGAGGGCCAGACGCCGTGTGCTTAATAGGGTCACTGGATTCAGAGCAGAGCCTCTGCTGCCCGCCTCTAATTAACCAAGTGGCCCCCTAGATGTACGTGGGGTTTCGGAGTGTGGGCTCTGGAGGCTGGTGGACCTGGGTTCGAATCCTGACTTGGCCAATTCCTCAGCTCCCCATCAGTGAAGTGAAGCTGGTAACCTAGTTCAAGGAATCCGGGTGGCGCTATGCCTTAGGCATTGGGCTGCTCACTGCCAGGTTGGCAATCCAACCCCACCGATCACTCCTCGGGGAAAAGATGAGGCCGAGTGTTCATGGCAAGAGGTCCAGTCTCGGAAACAGCTATCTAGCGTCACCCTCAGCTGGAGTCAGCTCGATGGCAGCGGGGTCGGTTCTTTGGGTTTCTGTTTGAATGAAGAGGCAGCCTGCCTGACCTGGGTAGAGGATGACAGTCTCCTTGTTGCTGCTGCCCTAAGTGTGGGTGCCACTCTGTCCTCCGTGTCTGCTGTGGGCCAGGCTGTAACCTAGAAGGGGGTCGGTCCTGGATGAGAAGGCCCCTCTTACAAGATGTGGTGAAGGAGGCCGCACCGATTCACAAAAGCCTTCCTCCTTCAAGTTCCCTCCCAAATAATTCTGGAGCTGGACAAAGAATTCCTTGGGGGCCCTCTTCCCAACGCTTAGCTGCCCCCCACCCCCCTACGCAACCGACCCAGCCCAGCCCCAGTGACTGGTCACCACCCTTTCAGGGCTGGGAAGGCGTCTGGGAGCTCAATGGGGCCTGCAGGTCGCAGTCTGGTTCCCATAGGCCCCGGGAGGAGGCCCTTTGGGGGTGGAGCAGCCTCGGCAGCTCCACGGGTTTGTGCCGCTGACCCTGTGGCAGGGTCACCCTGGATAAAGGGGCTGTCCGGACCCCGAGCCCAGCCAGGAAAGAGGAGCCTTTCTTCCAGGCACACTGTGGGCCAGCCACAGGGGGTCAGCCAGCCTCTGAGGATAATGGAGCTGCGGGCTGACAGAGACAGGGCCCTGCCTAGCCTCCAGATTGGAGCTGGGGAGGAGGGGTGGAGCTCCGCCGCTGACAACTTGGCAATGGCTCTCAGGGCAGGCTTAGGAGGGGAGAGACAACGGAGCCCTTGGAGCTCCCCCAGAGACCCCTGGGTATCTGCAAGGCCAGCCATTGGCTAGCTACTCGCCACCGGTATCCCAGCTGGTGGAAGTCTTTGGGGAGAGCATCCAGCCCAGAGCCAGTACAAGCTCTTTGAGCAGCACCCCTGCTTCCTCCCCACCATTCTAGCTACACCCTCCAGCCACCACCTGACCTCAGGGCCCCAGTCTTCCTCTCCTGGACCACCTCAGTGACCTCTTGACCCCACACAGCATCAGCCCTGAATCTTCACAACGGCTGCTCAGTCCACTTGCTTCCCCTGCCGAAGCCTCGTCTCAAAAAATCAAGGTCAGACTCCTCCCCTGCCTTTCTAGCCCAGTGTTTGACAACCTGGCGCCTGCCAGTTCTAGCCACAAATGCCTACACAGACATTTCCTAAACTCCCATGCCCCCAGACCTTTACTCAAGCCCTCGTTGCTGCCCAGGGTGCCCTTTTCACAGCTCTTTGTCTAGCAAACTCCTACTCATCCTTTAAAGCCCAACTCAAATATCCCTTCCCTAGTAGATCCTGCCGGTAACCCTCCTAGCCCTTTATCTATAACCCTTTTGTAGATGGCCCCGATCACACCTAGACTCAGCCTAGTTCCTCCACAGTGGCCCCCACTGGGCTAGGGTGGAGATACGAGCTTATCTTACCCACTGTTGGGGCCTTGCACAAGGCTTGCTAGCAGTGAGCTCTTCAGTTAATGTTTCATGATTGAGATTATGAATGAATACACCGCCTGCCTGCAGAAACGACTTCCTCCTCTATCTTAGAGGCTTTTACAACTCAGCATGACACCCCCACAAGACCTGGGGAGTGGGAGGAAATTACCATAACGCACCGGCTGTTCAGAGGCATCTGAAACGAGGTAAAACCCAGAATGAGACTGGCTGACACTGGCTCTCGGGCCAGAAGAAAATATAAGTGCTGGTTTTGCAGTCAGCCAGGCCTTGACCGGGTCTCAGTCTGAGTCCTACCTCGAGGCTGGGCCACCAGAGGCCACGTCAGGATGACAAGCAGGAACTCCTCCCAGACAGCAGTGCTCTGCGTTGGAGCTGGAAGGTTTCTTGGGGACCACTTCGCCCAGCCCCCTCTTTGGGGATGATTTAGACAGGAGCACAGATGGCTTTTTCCCCTTGGGAGTCTGGTCTTCGCCTCCCTCCCCCTCCTTCCTTTGTTATTTGCTTGTTCCGAAACACGCCTGGCTCTGTTCACATCTCGGCGATGGTCTTTCCAAAGCCAGGAGACCCCAAGTGTTCTTGGTCCCCCAAGCCCTCCAGTGTCATTTGCCATTGATGATGCTCAAGGTGGTAACAGTGCTCATTCTCTGCACATGCCAAGGTGCCACGTGCTGGACCACGCTCGGCTCACACCTGATCTCTTTGCATCTCCTTGTCAACCCCTGTTGTACATTCACCCCAGATTGTGGATGAGAACCCCAGGGCCCACCGAGGCACAGGAGCTGCCTAGAAGTTTAGTAAGTGCTTGGATCTATGTATGGCTTCTGTGTGCTGTCCTTTTCTAAGGCCACACTGCCTCCCACACGGCACCATGCGACATTCATTCTTTCTCTCACTCAGCAGTCATTTTTGGAGTGCACCTGCTATGACTGGTGACTTGTTCCGCCATTCAGTCTTTGCATTCTGCAAACGTCTGCGGTGGGCCTATTATGTATCCCAGGACTCTGATGCCGTGGCTTCCAGGAGAGGTGATGTGTGAGCAGGGTCTGGAGGTTGGCAGAAACACACATGGCTTTTCCAGCTCATGATGGTGGGACCCCTAGGGCTGAAGTGCCCCCTCAGTCCTTGAAAGGTCTGGAAGCTGCCGTGGTCTGGAAGCTCGGGAGTGGCAGATGTGTGATCGCAGTGAACGAGTGTGCCCAGGGTTTGGGAGTGGGACTTCTGTCATAGCAAGTCTTGGAGGCCAGGGTGGTCAATTCTGGCCTTCAATGCAGAGACCTGGGTTCGATTCCTAGTCAATGCACCTCCTGTCCAAAGGCCACCTGTCTGTCACTGAAGGTTTGCATTTCGCTATGATGCTGAACATGTTTTAACAGAGCTTCTGGACTCCGACGGGAAAGGAAGGCCTGGCGATCGCTTTTTAAAATCAACCAGTAACCCCAGCCTCGGCCCCAGCCCCCTGCACTGTCACAGTCTGGGCCTCAATGGGTCCTGGGGACAAGGTCAGCTGACTCCAGGGCATCCAACAACTTGGAGTCTTAGCTCTGCCACCCTCACCTTGCCACCCTCCTGTGTGGAAGGAAGGAAGGCTGAGGGCACAGTAGGCCAGACCTAAGCTGGGGAGGCAGAGTCAGGAGGACGTGGCCAGAGCCCCTAGAGCTGGGGGTGGGGCGCAGGCTCCCCTTCCCCTCCCAGCAGCCTCCGACTGATTCACAACCTGACGCTGCAGAAAAAGCTGCTCCCGGCAGGGCCGGCCACGGAAGGGCTGCCCAGGGTTTGTGGTTTTGAGCGGGGAGAAGAATTCCCTCATCGGCTCAGGGTAGGATGACTTACTTGTTGAGAGAGACGTTTTCGCAAAATAAATCCTTAGAGAAACCAGGCACTGAGGCGGGGAGGCCTGGTGAGGGATTAGCTAAATAAATCCCGTGTTTGAAGCTTCAGGCCCTAACGATTTGCCTGAGCTTTCTGTTGCTTCCTGGCCCTCAGCTTGAGGCCCCTGATGCCCCTGAGAGCCTTCCAGTGGCTCTGATGTGGCCAGGCCCTCCCATCTGGGCCGTGTCCCCAGCACTGGGCTTCACTTGGATACTGTTCTCCCTCTGCTGGTGGGGGTGGGGCTAGGGCTGGGATAGGTCTTACACACGCTTCTTTCAAACAAGGGTGCTATTCAGATTGCGGGCCGGAGACGCCTTTGTCGCGCAGGGACTGTCCTGGGACCTGCTCATTGAAGAATGTGCACCACCCAGGCCCCAGGTTCTGGAATCCCGGAGCACACCCCTGGTCATTCCGACAACCCAAAACACCTCTACACTCCCCTCCTGGTGGGGAATGGCCACCTCAGCCTCCTGTCCTGTCACCTGCCACCTTGACTATCTTTGTCGAAGTCATCCTTCGCTAGGGCAGCTGCCTGACTTTGCTCATGCTGTTCCCTCTGCCTGAAATGCCCTTCCCTACCCTGCCAATCCAGCCCAATGGATGGACACGGTGGCTTCAGCAATGGGCTCAAGTCCAGGAAAAATGGTGGGAATGGTGCAGGACCGGGCAGGGATTTGTTCTGTTGTGCACAGGGTCACCACGGGTCGGAACCGACTCCATGGTCCCTAACAACAGCAATACCCCTCCACTCTCTTCCAGAACTCTAACCCCCTCTGTCCAAGTGGTGCCTTCTCTAAAACCATGCCAGCCTCCTGCTGGCTCCTCTGCCCGCCCTGTGGTGAGCTTACAGCCATTTCTCCATCTTTGAGCCTCGTTTTCCTCCATGATAACATGAAAGTACCTTCAAGCTCTTAGCTTGGTGCCCAGGCCAGTATATGCCTGCTGCCATAGTCACCCTCGACTCTGTATCCCCAAGGGCCACCCCTGTGGTTGTAGGGTTGGGGTGGGGAGCAGACCCCAGCCTCCCACTCACTCGCGCCTCCAATCCCGCCACAATGGGCCTCACATTGTTGGCTGGAAGGGTGTCCTGGGAGCCAGCCCCGGTGCGTGTGCGCCGAGGGTCTGGTTCTTGCTCTGGAAAGCCCCCTGTGGCCCCTTTTTTCGGGTCTGACCATGACTGAGCTCTGTGCTGAGGCACCTGGGGACACATCTCCTGAGACATCTCTCTCACCCTGGCTCCCTGGCCTGCCATCTCAGAGAAGAACCCCTCCCCGCTCTCCTCCTGACACCTGGCTGCCCTCCCCCAGCCCGCGTCCCCCAGTCTCCCGCTTATCTAAATCCCAAGCCCTCCTGTCTCTCCTGGGGAGATAAGGGGATTCCCTCTTACCGTAATTACACATTAGACGTGCACCGCCTGAGCCGCAGCCTGTCGCCGGGGATGCAGCGTAGTGGGCACCCACACTGTGGAGTGAGCGAGTGACTGGACCATGCACCCCGTTTGGTTGCTCCTGTTGGGGATTTAGAAGAGAGTCTGGAAGCCTCGGGAAGGCCGGTTCTATTGGCGCTGACAGGCTGGTTTTCTTCTCATTGGGAAAATGAAATCAATTTCTCTCGTTGGCCCCACTAACAATAACAACAACCAACAAGGCTAGGGCTTCAGAGATGCTGAGCACTGAACCTGGGTCCCCTGCCCACCCTGGGGGCGGGCTCTCTCTGTGCCCCCAGCAGCCCGCTTGGCCCTGCAGGGCTCTGGCTCAGGCAGGGTGGTCCGGGCAGGGCTGCTGACATGGGGATGGGTGCTGCTGGAAGCCATGACGTGGCCCTGCTGCGTATTGAGCCCTCGTGATGGAGGCGGACTGCCCCCGGGGGCTCTACAGTGTCACCCTCACAGGTGCAGGTCCCCAGGTCTTTCTGTCATGGAGGTGCTGGATGGGCCTGAATCAGTAGACCCACACTTAACCAGGGCGGCGGCATATCCGCATGGCTGCACCCGATATAGGAACCAACACAGCATGAGAAGGTTTGAGCTCCTGACATCAGGTGGACGTAGGACCAGTCAGGAGTAGTGGAGGGAATGGTGGGGAGGGTGGGCTGCTTCCAGCCCCTGGGTCTCACCGGAGCCGGAGCGGAAGGGGGATGAGACTTAGTGACTTTCCATCCAGTGCTTTGATGCTATCTTTAGGGAAAGATGGCCTCGGCCCAGTTCCCACTTGGCCGTGAGCTACCTACCAACAGGGCACTCACGCTGAGCCTTTGGGACGCATCAGCTATCGAGGGTCACATCACCCCAAGGCTCCGTGATGGCCTGAGCCATCTCTCAGACACCGGGAGGCCTCCCTTTCCTCTCTGAGCTGCAGTTGCCTCTTCTGTAAAATGGAACCATTTTCACAATGCCCTTGGGGATTGAAGGAGACGTGTCCTCAAAGCTGTGAGCGTGGTAGCACGCTGCCTTTGTCTTCTGCACTCTCTGTCCCCATGGATGCTGAGCACAGAGCCTGACCCCACCTAAGCCCACTTACCTGAACCGCCAGGTCAGCAAGCAGGAGGTCTGGCAAAGGGTTCAAAACTGAGTTGTGACTATGTTTATACTGGAGTGATCTTAAAGAGGTGGTTCAATTTTATCAGTATACTGTGAATCATCTTCACCCCAGATAATAAAATTACCCCCAATCACGAATTCCCCTAGAAACAGATGGGACAATGAATAGAAAACAGGCATATAACTCCATTCGAAAACGGTTCTTGTAGTTTTCAATAAAGCCAGGCATTTGCCTACCCCCGGCCCAGCCATTCCACTCCCTCATGTGGATCGCAATGAACGGAGTGCTCGGGTCCATCCTAAGAGAGATACCAGACTGAATGTCCACCGCCGCTTCGCTCATGATAGCCCCAAACTGGAAACGGCCCAAGCACCCATCAGCAGAGACTGGGTAAATAAATGGCGGTGTGGCCACACAATGGATTCCCGAGCAATAATGAAAACAGCACAGGCTGCTGATAACACACAGAGTGGAGGATAAATCTCCACGTCATTATGCTGAGCAAAAGACACCACAAAGAATACATCCCGAGTGACTCCATTTGTATGAGCTTGCATAAGAGACCTCACTAAGCAGGGGTGAGCGCATTAGCATAGTGGGTGCATGTGGTGGCCGGGGGTACGCATGCAGAATGGAGGTGGGCATGGGCCTGGATGTTTGGCACTTTAATCGGGCCCTACAGGTACGTGCTTCGAGACGGATGAGGTGAACCTACACAAAGAAGTAAGATGTAAGCAAAGGGGGCAGCAGCATCTCCTCCCTGCTTCCTAATGGTTTGGGCATGTAGTTCCAGCTTCCTGAGCCTCAGTCTCCTTTGTCTTGAAAATGGTTTGTGTCCACCCTGCCTTCCCTGGGGGCTGTGAGAATGGACTGAGGTGGGGGTGGTCTTGGCAGGGGCATGGCACACAGGGAGTCCTTGGTGAGGGGGATTCTTTGTGGACAGGGCTGAACAAGGCCCAGCAGCTGTGAGTACAGGGGTGGCCAGTTGGCGTCTGCCAGAGGACATGACTGGCATGTGTCTCACAGACACTTGTCTGTTTTCTGAGACAATCTGCAGCTCATCTTCCGAAGCATATCCCCACTACTCCCCCCCCATTGTGATGGGTGGGTGGGGACACACAGCAGGATCAGGACATTTAGTGTCTCCAGATGCCACCAAGGCTTGGCAAGAGTGGCCCCCAGCCACTTAGGACCGGCTTTGCTCTTGATGGACTGAGTGATAGCACCTGTCTGGAGCCAGCACTGTGCCTGCACTGGGGCTGCAGCAGTGAAGGACCCCTGCCCAGAGCCCTGGATGCAGAGATGCAGCCACCACAGACACTCGCAGGAAAGGTTGCCAGGGAGGCTGGGATCTAGTAGGGTGGTCAGGGAAAGCTTCCTGGAGGAGGCGGCACATCGGGAGACCTGACAGGTGTGCGCCACCCGAGCCAGTTCAGAGGGGAAGAGCTGCACACAGGCAGAGGGAACAGCCTGGGCTGACGCAGCTGGAATCTAGATTCTGGAGGCCTGGAGGGGCCTGATGGCTTCGTGGGCTCTGCACTGACGCCGGGAGAGGAAGAGGAGGTTGCCTACTCCTATAGGGTCACCCTGACTCAGAATTGACTTGACCACAGTGTTTGGTTTTCGTTTCCGGGTCAGAAGCACCTGGCGCTTGTGGCTGGATCTAGAGGTGGAGGTAGAGGGGTGGGAGAAGGCCAAGAGGCCTGTGGGCACTTGATCAGATCCCAAGGTGTCAACCCGTTTTATCTTTGCACTGCGAGCAGAAAGCCAGGGTGGAGTCTTCGGGGTGGGCGGGGGGAGAGGCTGAGTAATAACAAACCTTTGAGACTGACCACCTGCGAGACCTCCTCATCCTACCCAGCTCCTGCAAGGCGGTCTCACCTCTGCCCTTCAAATGGGGCAGGCTGTTCATGAAAGGGTTATCTGTTTCCTCCATGACTTCAACTCCGGATGGAGGAAGTGGGCTTCAAACCCAGCCCGGTTCTGAGGCTTGTCCACACCCTTGCCCCTGCCCCTCCATCTGCCTAAGCCAGACGTCCTATCCCTGGCCTTTCCAGCCCTGCTTTCCACAGCCTCCCTCCTAGGGAGTGCCCAGAAGTTCAGATGGAGCGAAGGACTAGCCGGTCAGGGTGGGTGAGCCCGCTCTCCAAGCCTTATTTTTAGCAGGGGAAGCCCAGGGCCCAAGAAAGGTCTGGCTCTCGTGCTCACACAGTCAGCGAGAGACAGGGCTGGGGCTGAAGTCTGGCTTTGCATCAGCTGCTTCCCCGCAGCAAGCCAGGCAGACCTTGGGCGGAGGGGAGCCGTCTTCTGCTCTGACCTCCGACGCCGGGCTGAAGCCATTTTGCAGATGGGGAAACTGGAGTCTGCGTTCCGCGGTCAGAGCAGCCATGAGCCATCATGAGCCCAGCACATTGTGGTGAATAAGGGACCCAGCCAGCACATCATGGTGAATAAGGGGCCCAGCCATCATGGTGAATAAGGGGCCCAGCCAGCACATCATGGTGAATAAGGGGCCCAGCCATCATGGTGAATAAGGGGCCCAGCCAGCACATCATGGTGAATAAGGGGCCCAGCCAGCACATCATGGTGAATAAGGGGCCCAGCCATCATGGTGAATAAGAGGCCCAGCCAGCACATCGTGGTGAATAAGGGGCCCAAATATCATAGTGTATAAGGAGCCCAGCCAGCACATCGTGGTGAATAAGGGGCCCAGCCATCATAGTGAATAAGGGGCCCAGCCATCATGGTGAATAAGGGGCCCAGCCATCATGGTGAATAAGGAGCCCAGCCAGCACATCATGGTGAATAAGGGGCCCAGCCATCATGGTGAATAAGAGGCCCAGCCAGCACATCGTGGTGAATAAGGGGCCCAGCCAGCACATCGTGGTGAATAAGGGGCCCAGCCAGCACATCGTGGTGAATAAGGGGCAGGGTGCGTTGAGTGCTTTTGGTGCAAGAACTGCTGTGCTATATGGAGAGCGGTATTTAATCCTGGCATTGCTCCCAGGGGATGAAGTAACAGCCCAAGGTCAGACTCTGGACCCAGCAGACCAGGGACTTTGTCATCCTGACAGGGCAAAACCAGAGGGGCTCGGGATCCAAGTGCCCCCAGGCACGGGGGACCGGGCAAGGTGCTGAGATGGCTCACTCGACCCCCACAGGCACAAAGTAAACCCTGCACGCAGCCTGTGAACTGGCATGGCCAGACCCCCTAGTCATCAGGATCCCTGCCAAAGGAACGAGCTGCTGGGATTTCTGTCATTAGGTTACCCAGGTGTGACCGGTCTTACCTTGTGCTGTGGCACTAAGCCAGTCTGCTCACCAAAAGGACGAGGAGGTAGAGTGGCCACCCCGCCCCTGACGAGCCCTGCGACTTCAGGCAACTGGCCCCTCCCTGTGCCTCGGGCCCCTCACCTGAGCAATCCTCATTGCCCGGCACAGCAGTGCTGCCTTCGGGAGTTGCTGTGAGAAGCTGCGGACAAGGCCTCTGTAAAGACCTGGCCAAGTGGCCCAGCGGGCAGGAGCCTGGTGGCTGGTGAGACCACTGCCCTCGTTCACAACATCTCTCTACTCCTTGAAAACCACGTGAGGAAGTTACTGAATCCTCTCTTGCCTCAGTTTCCCCATCTGTAAAATGAGGCACATCATCTAATTTTCCTGGGTTGTTGTGAGCATCCAATGGTTTGTTTGTTTTTTTCACATCAGGTTCTGAGTAACCACTCTAAAATGTGAACATTGTTGCTGTTATTTCCCTTCATCTTCCCCTTTCAACCTGCTTCCTTTCTCACCTTGGCTGCTGGGAAGCTCAAAGCCAACCTTTTTTTTTTTCTTGGCTACAGTTGTTATCTCATCCCAGGTTCATGGAACGATTCTCTTTGTCTTCTCTAGTGGGCGGCTGAACCACAAGGTTAGTGGTTTGAACCCACCACCCACTCCACAGGAGAAAGATGAGACTGGCAATTCTACTCTATCCTATAGGGTCACTGTGAGTCGGAATCGACTCGGTGGCAGTGAGTTTGGTTTTGGTTTGAAAGGCTTTGGGGTACCCCTTTTTCATAAACGTGACTCAAATGAAATGTCCTGTTGTACGGGTATATATCTTTTTTTAATTGTAAACATCTCCCTGGTTGTCTCTGGAATGGTGACAGAGTGCTCGTGTTTTATGAAAACCACAGGGAGGTGGCAGGCCTGCCTGGGCCTCTCGTCAGTGAGTGTTCTTTTGCATTTTGTCGCTTCGCGGGTTGTGCTACATGTGGGTGCCCTGAGCACAGGGCAGCCGCTGCAGAGTGTGTTTCTTTTAGACACCCCAGCCCCATACTGCCGAGGCAGGACGGGGGCACAGCGTCAGCACTGGGGAGAGGATCCACGGGATTCAGGGGTTCCAGGTGGATGTTGGACCCCGAGGCTGAACAGAAAGGTGTGCATCCACTTAGGAGAAGTTGTCCCTTCCAATTCCTATCCCCTGGATAGCAAAGGAAGCTGGAGGTCAGGCGCAGGAGGAGGAGACAATACCTGGCCCTTCATGTACAGGGGGGCGTGGGTCCACCTGCGCCATGACTTTATCCCTCTAACAAACATTGACCCACCAGATCCATGCCCTCCGTGGCCCGCAGTGCAGCTAGGGAACCACGAGTGGTCTGCAGGTCCGTGTTCTCACAGAGTTCTCACACCGACAGACGGACACATGGACGAGTGTCAGTGAGAAGGCGGACAGTACCACAATTCATGTCATCCCAACACGTGAGCAGACAAAGGGCCCTGGCCTTGAATTTGGGGCTCTTTTATAATGAACAAGATGGCTCATCTGTTGGGTGCTGTCTGTGAGGAGCCCTTGCCCTGCCTTTTCTCCATCCCTCGGAGGCTGGGCATTTTATCCTGGGTTTGCCGATGAGGACATGGAACCGGGCAGGGCTGGGACTCGTCCGAGGTCTCAGAAATAGAAGTTAAAGCCCAGGATCCCTAGCCTCAGGTGACCATATTTTAACATTGGTAAAGCGGGACACCACTGATAAAACTCATATCCTGGTGAAATAGCCACATGGCAGCTGAAAACCGTCTACCCGAGCTTGTCGTGCATTCTTTCCAAAAATCGGGACTTTTTAAAAATGCTGCGGGACACGGGACAAATTGTTCAAAATTGGGACTGTCCCACCAAAAGTGGGGACATCTGGTCACCCTACCCATGTGCTACCTCCCCATAGCGAGACACACATGGGGCGGGAAGCCTTAAGTTGGAGTGACTGGGAATATCCACTGCCAGTGGATGCTGTGGCGATGGGTGGGTGCTCACCAGGTGAGGGGCAAGGGGAGAAAGGGGCATGGGTGAAGGTGCTGCCACAGCCCCAATCCTCGGCATCTCCTCTCTTCCTGGCATCCTGGGTCGTCCGAGGCAGCCTGTAGACATGCTCCAGTGTCATGTGTACCAGGGTGTCGGGCATAGCAGACTCAAAGGGGAGACAGGGAGGTGGCATTCAATAAGCCTGAATCACACGGTGAGAAAGGCCCCCTTCTTTCTCCCCCATGCCTGCTGATTACTCACCGGGAGAGTCTCTGTTTTCTGCCAGCATGTCTCTCACACTTCTCTGACAGTCCCTAATCTCCCTTTTCAATAGGAAAAAGCAGGCCTCTGGCTCAGACCTGCGAGGGAGCCAGAATGTCAGGACCTGGTCTTGTTTTCATAGTGCTGAGTTTGTGGTTACCTTCTGTTGGTGTCTTCTTATTACACACACACACACACACACACACACACACACACACACACACACAGCTCTGACGAAGCGCTTTACAAACGTTAGCTCACTTTATCCTCACAATGACTCTATGGGGTAGGAGCTGTTACTCTCCTCGTAGATACGAGGAAACTGGGGCACAGAGAGGTGAAGTAACTTACCTTAGGCCACACAGCTAGTAAATGGCAAAGGATTAGACCCAAAGTTATTGTTCTCAACCACCTCATCAAACTGCCCCCTGGTTATGAGAATTAGTAACTTGCTTCTAGTTACAGTCGTAACCTGATTTTTCCATGATTAATACATTTATTTCATTAAAGGAGTACAATGTAATCCGAGCAGCTATGCAAGCAAGGCAGAAATCCTAAAAGCAGTTCAGGAAGGACTGAAGTTTAGGGAAGGCTGATCTAGTCCAAGCCCTGAGGCCTGGATGGATGGAGAAGCTGAAGCTCAGAGAGGGCATGGCGCCTGCCTAAGGTCACACAGCAAGGGGCCCAGTAAGGAAGAACTGCTTCCTGTTCCCAGGACTGATGGGTGCCAGGCAGCAGGCACACAAGAGGTATGCTTACCTGCCCGGAGCTGTAACTGGATCCTGGTGAGCTCAGCTATTCCCGGCAGAGGCAGGCCCAACCCCACCGCAGCGTGCTGCACCCCCAAGCTATCTTGGTCATAGATCTCTACCATCTCCCACCCAGGTCTTACTTGCAGTCTGAGCTCCATCCTCAGCCTGCAACTCGGTGTTCAACCTTCCCACCTCCATGCCGTCCCAGAAGGTTCCACAGCCTCTGCCTTAGGGAGCCGTCAGCCGACTTGAGGTCAAGTTCTGGTCCTACCATGTACTCTTTGGCTGTTGAAAAGATGCTTAACCCCTCTGGGCTTCTCTGAGGCAGGGCACCTGGGGATGGAAAAACAAGGGCATGAATTGAAGTGGATACTTGGGCAGATGACTCCCTTATAGACCTGCCTGAATCGGTTCTGGGTGCAACAGAAATTTCTTCCCTGGCTATTTGAATGTTGATGGGGGTCTTTTCTTTCTTACTCGTTATTTGTATTTCTTGTCTTTAATTATTATTGCTTTATCCTTACCTCGTTATTTTGAATGTTTTATTTTGATTCTGTTGGGCTTCCCAGGTTGTGAAGCACAGGAAGAGTGGTGATAACAGCTGATACAAGGGGCGAGGGGATGCCGAGGCGGTGGGTGGGGGAGAGGGAGGGAAAGGGGATTTCAGGAATCAATAATGAAGGTGGGAGGGGGCTGGGAGCACTAGAACTGACTGTCATTGCACAACTCATTTTAAAGGCGACTTAACCATGGGGGGAAATGTGTACTAAATTGATATGGTAATGATTGTACAGTTCTCCTTGATAAGATTGAACAGTTGAACTATTGAATTGTGTGACATGTAAATTATGTGCCAATAAAAAAATATTAAAGGAGACAGGTGACTGAGGGGTGGGGCGGGGCGGGGGCAGAGTAGTGCAGCTGCTTCACGGAACGGCAGTGAAGACTTCGTTCACAGTCACCAGGCTGCCTGTCTAATCCCGAGTGGAGCACTGTCTCCCTGGTAGAAGTGAGGACACCAGGGGCCATGTGCGGGCGGGTGGGGCTTCTCTTGAAGGCCAGGTGGGCCTGCAGTTCCAACCTGTGGACTGGAGCCCCCTCGAGTGGCTGCAGTGAGCCGGGCAGACCACCATTACTTCTCTCTTGGTCTCAGTTTCCTCCCGTGAAATATACCTGCATGTAGGGTTCTTATAATATTGCAGATGTGGTGGAAGTCCTTGGTTGAGCTCTGAGGCACTGTACAGACCTTAATCACGGCCACCTTCATGCCCTGTGTAGACAAATCACTAGGCAACACCCTCAAATGACCATGTAGACCAGTCATACAAGGGAGTTACAAACCATTGACCAGTAAGAAGGAATCTCTGGGCTCAAAAACTCACCTGCTAACTGAAAGGTTTGAGGGACAATTCTACACAGAGGCACCTATTTCTGAAACAAACAAATAAATAAATAAAATTAACCATTGAAGACTCTGTGAAGCTCAGTCCTACCCACCGTATGGGTCACCATGAGTCAGAACCGATGGAAGTCGTACAGGTTGGTGCCTGGAAGCACCTCTGTCAAGTGCTGACTGGAGCTGAGTCCTGGCTGTCACGGGGTCCTCCTCCCTCCTCTCAGCTCCCTGTCTTTTCAATGTCCACTTGTCTGGCCTTGTGGTGTGGAAGAGAGAGTGCAGGCTTCGAGTCAGGCAGCCCTCGGTCTACATCCTGACTCACCCACTCCCTGGCTGGGTGACTCTGGGCGAGTCGCCTCTCCTCTCTGGGCTTCAGGCTCCTGGTCTGTGGGGAGGGGAGGGGGGTGACAAGAGGGCAGGCACCCCTAGGCTGTTGGGAGAGGAAATGAGGCCAGGCTTGTAAGAGGGGTGGCCCACACCATGGACACCTGATGAATGTTGCCAGAGTCCCTGGGTGGGACAACCTCAGGCCTAAAGGTACCCAGAGATGGTCCGGAAGATCCGCGCGTTGAACCACTTCGAGCAGATCAACTGTTGCAAACCCAGGGCACCCTGGTCTGCCCAGGCGTCAAAACGAACGGATTCGACGGCCACAGTTCTGGTTTTTTTTTTTCTTTAATTGTTTTATTAGGGGCTCATACAACTCTTATTACAATCCATATATACATCAGTTGTGTAAAGCACATCTGTACATTCATTGCTCTCATCATTCTCAAAACATTTGCTCTCCACTTAAGCCCCTGGCATCAGATCCTCATTTTTCCCCTCCCTCCCCACTCTCTCCTCCCTCATGAGCCCTTGATAATTTATAAATTATTATTTTGTCATATCTTGCCCTGTCCAACATCTCCCTTCACCCACTCTTCTGTTGTCTGTTCCCCAGGGAGGAGGTCACATGTAGAGCCTTGTAATCGGTTCCCTCTTTCCAACCCACTCTCCCTCTACCCTCCCAGTATCGCCACTCACACCACTGGTCCTGAAAGGATCATCCGCCCTGGATTCCCTGTGTTTCCAGTTCCTATCTGTACCAGTGTACATCCTCTGGTCTAACCAGACTTGCAAGGTAGATTGGGATCATGATAGTGGGGGAAGGGGCGGGGGAGAAGCATTTAGGAACTAGAGGAAAGTTGTATTTTTCATCGTTGCTACATCGCACCTTGACTGGCTCGTCTCCTCCCCTAGACCCCTCTGCAAGGGGATCTCCAGGACCACAGTTCTTAACAATGCTTGTTGTCTTCTTGCTCTGCCCTGGACCCTCCACTCAGCTCCCGGAGCCCAGTTCAGTGGGCTCAGCAGACATGCAGGCGAGCCAGTCCCCTGCCCCATAGGCCCGGGCTGGGTGGCCAGGTGTGAATAGGGAAGGGCAGACACCCTGGGGCAGCGGGCTCAGCATGGACAGAAGGCCGGGGCCCTGGCTGGGAGCCGTCTCTGTCACTGGCCGCACTCTGGCTGCGTGTGGGGGAGAGGCAGGAGACGAGGCTGCTGAGTAGACGGGTCCCCGGGGGACAGTTTGTCGGGGAGCCTGACAAGGTTAAGGATCTTCCTCGAGCATCCTTTCACTTCCCGTCCATAACCTGGTGCGGATCTATCATCCCAGTATTTATATAAGCCCTAGCCGGTCCCATTTATATCCTCGGCCGCTCCAGCTTCTCGGTGTAATGAGCTCCAGATGTGGCGAGGGGCCTTCTCAGAACCTCAGCCTCCAGGCTGGAGGGTCCCAGATTGGGGGACTGGCCCCTGCTCCCTACCAGACGTCCTGCAAGATGGAAGGAACTCAGAGCGTGCCCACCCCCACCACCCAGTGCTGGCTCTCCCCTCACATGGGCCTAGGATGGATTAGGGTTGGTTGGTGAGGGGTCCCTGAAAGAGCCCTGGGTACCAGGCCTGAACACCCGACATTCTGGGACACCCCGGAGGTCCTGGCCCCACGATGGCCACTCCAGGAGAGAGTAGTTCCCAGAAAGTTCTTTCAAGCCTCACAGATACCAGGACATCCACAGATACCAAACAATGTGAGCACTGGAACCGGCTGCAACCTCCTTGTCCGGTGCTTTCTCACCCCCAGTCTTGGCTTCCACCACTCGAGCTGTGTTCTTTTCTCTGCTTACGCAAATGCATTACACAGGGCCGTCCACATGTCCCCCTCTCCACGGACACTGGTACCTCTGGGTGGAAACAGGGGGGCTCTAATTAGAATGCTGTGGAAGCAGGACCCCGCTACTCAGCTCTCCCGGCTCCTCACAGGAGGGAGCAGAGCCTGAGGCAGAGGATTAGGAGGCAGAGAAGGCCACGGGGAAGCGGAGAAGGGCAAGCTAAAGGGTGGCCGGGCAGGTGGGGCTCAGGAGGACTCGGAGCTCATGCACCTTGAATCAAACCACTGTCCGGGTACCGGGCATTATCCCCAAGATCCCCCTGCCTCTGTGATCAAGTGTGCCCCTGTGGAGTTATCAGCCTGGCTCACCCACATTTGCTTCAGATGACAGGGGCGGGGGGGGGGGGGGTCACCCACAGGGACTGATTGTGCTCCGTTAATGCTCTTTGAGTTTGGGGGACAAAGAGAAGTTGGAAGGAATGAGATCAGGGATGTAGAGTGGAGGGGGTGCTGAGGTTTCCCAACAAAATTATTCGGGGAGAGTCCTTGCCACGCTCCAAGAATGCAAAAAGGTACAGGTGCCTCGTGATGATGACGGGCGTGTGTGTGTGCGCTTGTGTGTGTGTGCTTGTGCGTGTGTGTGTTCCTCGGTGAAACTTTCCCAGCATTTCTCTCACTGATGCAGTTTTCAATATTCTTAAAACTGCTTTCTAATAAGCCTGTGATCATCCTGTGTCTTGGAGAAAATCCATCAAGCTGACCCGCCTGAAACCCCCAAACCAGTTCCCATCGCCTTCTGAGCTGACCTTTCGGCCTTGACCTGTCTGAAACCTGTCATCCTGTGTCTGGGGCAGCATTCCCACAAGCCCATTGCAAAGCTTCAATGACGTGAGAAGATGTCCACTTGAGTTTTGTTGAAAATTTGATATGAGCTCCGACCTAAACATCTTCTCCCCACCCGCCACCCCCACCGTCATGACACACAAGTATCCTTCATTGTGTTTTTATTTCTTAACTTTGTGCTGTGAATTAGATGGGGTTTCTATTTCAGATGTCACATTTGGTTTCACCAACCCAAACAGCATATCAAGCCTCCCAAGAGCTTGCCCCTCCACACCCTGTTTTTCTCTCTTCTCCTTTCATTTTGGAGACACCCTAACGAGACTAAGACACACGGATTCCCGAGAGAACTTGTCCGCAGCCATCCCTGAGGGCAGGAACGTGTTTAAAGGTGCCGTGTCTAGATTCAACCCATGCGTGCATGACCCGGCGCCCTCACAGTAGAGCTTTCTGGCTCAGCCTGGTACTCGCATGTCCCCTTGCTGGCTGCTTCCTCAGCCTTGCACACGGTCTGCCCTGGCCGGCTTGACTGTGGGGACAGGTGTCTGTGCCATATGAGTTCCCATCATCATCTTTATCGTCAGACACAAGGAGGAGAGGAAGGCAGCGTGGTGTTCATTTTGTTCACCCTCCAGGCAAGTCTGGAAAGATCGCTGGATAGAACATAGAGCGAGCAGGTCCCGCTGTCAGGCAGTGTGGCCTGCCCTCTGCCGCTGGGCACCCTGGGCCCGTGTGAGTCCGGGTGAGAGGAGCCACGCGGCTGGAAGGGCGGCAGGACTCGCTCAGGAATGCCGGGGGAAGAAGTCTGCTCGTTCTCCCACAGGCTCTGGGGATCCTTTGGCAGGCCATGCGCAGGGAGTGACATGATAAAAGGGGTGTTCGGGAAAGGTTCGTGCAGCTGCGGTTTCAGGATGGATGGGCAGGGGGACGTCCGGAGGGGAGGCAGGAAGCTTGGCTGGGTTTCTGGACCCGGAGGATCCCCTGAGAGGTGCACAGGGAGCCTCCAGTCTGACTGACCCCCACGACCTCTGGGCAAGGCGCAGTCAGGTCAAGGCCCAGGGCCACTGGTGCCAAGTGGGCCCCAGAGACCAACCTTCCTTCCATGTGCAAGTCTGCTGCTTTATCTGAGAGTCGGTGGGGGCAAGGGGGGGGCAGGACTGCCCCTGCAGATTTATGAGGTGTCGGGGAAAGTGGGCTGGGCGGGGCAGCAGGCACATGGACAGGCCGTCAGAGACACAGAGAGAGGATGCTCTCCAGCCTACCTCTGTGGCCGTTCCGTCTTGAGCCAGCTGCTCCCTGTAGACAGTGTGACCCCAGCCACTCCACACCTGGCCACCAAGTACTTGCTGTGGGCAGGACTGGGCCCATGGACCTGTTGGCTCAGGTTTTTCTCCTGTCTGCCCAATAGAGAAACTGTCCCTAGGCCAGTGAAAAGAAAGAGGTGGACTCTTGCCCACCAGGGTCAGAAGGTGTCCTGACTGTGCAGAGCATGATCCTGCCTACATTGTGCAATGTCTTGCAATCAGCATATACTTCTGCCACTAAAATGAACAAACTCAGACTAACCACAGGGAGAAACCAAGGGGTGATGAGTGGACTTCTGCTATGAGCCCTCTTGAAGATGCTCAGAGCTTGGATCATTCTGGAATGCTTGGGGCCTGCTCTCCCTCCGAGAGCTCAGCCTTCCAGGAGACCCCAGCCTGACTGGGGAGACCCCACTGACACACATGGAAAAGCGCACATCCCAGGCCCATGAGTAGCAGGTACAGGCAGTTCCAGAGGACACAGAGTTGGCCGGGGACTGATGGGGGAGAGAAGGGGCGGAGGGGGGAAAGGAGGGTCTGTTTCTCCCAAAGGGGCTGGGCATTAGAGGGTGAGGAGATTTGGCTAGATCGGAAAGAGCAGAAAATGTTCTAGAGTGGAAGCTAACAATAGACTCTGGAGCCAGACAAGTATGAATTGAAATCCTTGCTCTTTAACTTACCAGCTGAACAAATGTCATCTTTCGAAACCTGTTTCCCCATCTGTGGAATGGGGATGCTGATGATGTTGTAAGGATTCAACTCAGACTAAGGGGAAGTGATTGTTTTTAGTTGGGGGGGGGTGCCAAGGATGAGGGATGGCCTCTGGGAAGTGGGGATACCCTGCCAGATGTGCAGGGACCCAACCTGGAAAGATAAAGGAGTGGGAGGGTGATATGGAAGGACAGGGAGGGGTGGAAGCTCTTTGTAGGGGCCCCGGGCAGCACCCCCACCCCCACCTGTGTGTGGCAGGGGCCATCTGGCATTCATTTGCCTGGGCATTGCCTCCTGAGCCCCTGGAGCAGGGCATGACACTGCTCTGCATGCAGGCCTGAGCCCTGGAATCCGAAGCCAAGGTGAGCTGCTGGCTACCTGCTGGGGCCTCCAGAGACTGAGGTTCAAATCTCAGTGCTGCTTCTCACTGTGGTCTACCCTTACACAAGTCAGGTCCCCTCTTGAAGCCTCAGTTTCCCCCTCTGCCAGAGAGGGTGGACACATTTCTGAGGGCTCTTCAAGTTTTGCTAGCCTGTGTGAGATTCGAGTTCATTGTCTGATCCCGTTCCTATCCTCCGCTCCCTGCCCAGGGGCCACCTTTGGGTACCCAGCCACTCATCCCCCTGCACAGGGGACACCCAGCCAGCATCTGGTGGCTGAGGAGATCAGGGACTATCAGTGATGGAGGGATTTGCTAGCTAGTTAGCTAATGAGCATGCCCGCAAATGACCGCCTCGGGAAAGAAGCACTCCCTCCTCAGGGCCTTTGCATGTGCTATTCCATCGACTTGGAGCAATCTTTTCCTGCCTCGTGTCCTCCCCTCGCCTTGAAGCATCCAGAAAAGCACTGGGCTCAGAGGCCTGGCTTTGCCCCCAGCACAGCCGCTCATAACCCTCAGCCTCCCTGAGCCGCAGTCATCCCATCTGCAGAATGGAGACACCAAGGCAGGCAGGTGTCCCTGCTCCTTGCTGCCTCCGTGGCCTGTGCTCCCCTCGGCAGGGTACCTGTCACCCTTTAGTGCCCCTCATGGTAGTCCCCGTCCCTGCTCCCCACCCCCATTTTCGGCTTTGCCCAGTCCAGGAGAGCTCGGTCCTCTCTGGGTCTGGGCACAGCGCAAGGCGCCCGCTCTGCGAGCCAGTGAGGAGCGCATGGGGCCACGATTCTCACTGTCTGAGCCTCACGGCTGCCGTCAGGGGGGCTCTGGGCCTGTGGACAGGGAATCACGGTGGCGCCCAGCTGCCGGCCCTATCTGCCCCGTGTTGTGTCACATTGGAGGATGGGCCAGTCCTATCTCTCTCACAAGGGACGATGAATAGCCAGCCACTTTCCCTGACGGCTTGCCCTCCTGGAAGGGCCCTCATTGCTAGATGGCTTCCATGAAGCCAGAATGGGCCATCTGACAGCAGGTGCCGGGGATGTGTGTGTGTGGGGGTGGCTTTCAGCGGGAAGGACTCAGGCCTGTTCTCAGCTCCGCATCTGAAACCTTCCCAGTCCACTAGCACCCCGTCTCGTGGCTCAAAATGAACCTGGGTTCCTGTCATTTCTCATACCCCTGAGGCAGGTCGGACAGATAAGATGACCCACCCATTTTATAGCTGAAAATGAGACTTGGAGAAGACCGTACTTGGCCTCGTGTAGACCCTGCCCTACCCTCCTAGGCCTCGCTGGGTTTTTTTGGAGGGGGGCAGAGTGCGGGAGAGCACTTACTTGGAACCAGTGAGGGTGGGGGTGGGAGCCAGGCATGGTCTTGTAACTGGGCCCTGAAGGCTGTGCAGGGTTTTGGCATGGAGACCGGGTGGGGAGACTTCAGACAAAGGTTAACTCCGGGCTTGCCAGTGAGGGGATGGCATTTGAGTTTGTGGGGCAGCCTGGGCGAGGATGGGGAGGCAGGAGGCTCAGCCTTGACAAGGCACACGTGGGAAGCAGTCCCTCACTAAGTGTTGGGAGAATGAGCGCAGTCTGCCTGTGGGCAGTAGGGAGCCGCTGCTGACCCCCCAGGAGGCAATTCTGAGCTGTGTTGGGGGAAAGGGAGGACCCCAGGGGCAGACCAAGCCACAATCAAACCTGCTGCCGCCAGGTCGGTTCTGACACGTGGGGACCTCGCGCATCTCAAGGTGGATCTGAAGCAGGTGCCCGGCCTTTCCCCACAGAGCCACTGGATGAGACTGAAGCACCAGCCTTTAGGAGAGAAGCAAATCACAAACCTGTGTGCCGCCCAAGGACCTAGGGAGGCCTACAGCCAACCGAAACAACCCTCACTGCCATCTGGTCCATCCATCCGTCCGACCGTCTGACTCAAGGCCACCCTACAGGGCAGGGTAGAACCACCCCTGTGGGTTTTCGAGACGGAAACTCTTTATAGGAGCAGAAAACCCTCTCTTTCTCCCTCGGCGCTGGCTGGAGGTTTCAAACTGCTGGCCTTGCAGTTAGCAACCTAGCCTGTCACCCCCATGCCAACCCCACCCCACCCCCAGCTCCTGGAGGCTCCCTCCCCGCCCTCATCCTGAGTGTGTGTGCACGCGTGCGTGTGTATGCTGTGATTCTCTCCTGCTCCTGCTCTGAAGGGTGAGAACAGGGGTCTGGTCAGCTGTGTGTGCCCCAAGGCCTGCACAGTCACTTCCCTGCTGCTGAGACCCATTTTCCTCTCTATTCCTGGGCCCCCCACTATCCCAGCCATCCCCAGGAAGCAGCCTTGGGACAGCTGTGGATTTGGCTTTGGGAGGGCAGTGATGTCCTAGGGAAAGCCCGTCGTGTGACCTTTCTCTCCTCTTCCCCACCCCCTCCAAAGCTTCCCCACCCCCTCCAAAGGAGGGGTTCCTGGTCCCATTTCCCAGAGGAGGAAACTGCAGCTCCCAGAGGTGAAGTCACACAGCTCAACCTGGGCAGAGCCACTGGGGCTTGTCTTCTGGGGTCTGCAGAACTGTGGTCTTGCCAGCGACTCAGGGACGGGGTGGGTGTCTCTGGACCACTCTGGGCCACCTGGGGAAGCAGATTCCCAGGGGTCATCCTGCCTGCTCAAGCCAAGGGCTCAGCTCACTGTCCTCAAGGCAGTGCTGACCCCTAGCGACCCCCTGTGGTTTCCAGACTGTAACTGTTTACAGGAGAAGAAAGCCAGTCTTTCTCCCTCTGAGCTGCTGCTGGTTTCGAACTGCCAGTCATGTGGATTGCAGCCCCACACTTAACCACCACACCACCAGGACTCATTGAGTCCGGCTCCGGGATTCTGATTTTCCATTCTCGTGGGTAGGGGGCGTGTCAAGGATGGCCAGGTGTCCGAGCCCTGTGACACACAGCGAGGCAGTTCCCACCAAATGGCAAGCAAGCACACAAAGACATCAGGTGTGGGGGGAGGCGCCCCAAGAGTGGAAGGGACATATCACAGTGCCCCAGCGTCGTGCATGCAGAGAGACTGGGGGTGGAGGTTAAGATGGTCATTTGGAATCTTACATTTCCTTCTGACGTCCTGCATTTCCCAAATGGTCTTTAATGAGCACATATTGCTTTTATAATGAAAAAACTAAATAACAGCATCTGGACAGGAGCTGCTTGAAGAAGAGCGAGGCTGAGAACAGGGCACAGGCCTGGGCCCGCCACCCGGTTTCCCCCCTTCCCAGCCACTGGGACCTGCGGCCGGGCATTCGATCGCTGAGCCTCCAGCTCTGGGAAGCCGGGACATGGAAATCCAAAGCATTGATGGGAGTATTGAGTAAGGTGATGCCCCACAGGTAACCCCGTTCCTCCCTCCCTCCCTGGCACCTCTCGTTCAGTTAAGTCTCTTATGTCCAACGCCTCAGGTAGGGCAAATGGTTTGTGCGCACTCCGGCTAGCCCATGGTTGCAGGATCAAGTCCACTGAGAGGCACTTGGAAGAAAGGGCTGGTGATCTACTTCTGAAAAATCAGCCTGGACCTCCCGCCCCCTGGTATGTTTCTGCTGTGGCTCTCTGGGGGTCACTGTGAGTGGGGCTCAACTCAAAGCCATCCCATAGGGGGGTTGCTAGTGCCCAGCCCTGAGACTGCCTCAGCGAGCCCCATTTTATAGATGGAGAGGCTGAGGCCTGGGCTGCCCTCAGCCGCGGGAGGGGCGTGCATGTGTTTGCTGCGCCTTGCTCTCCCTGTGGGCGCCTCGCTCAGAGTGTGTGAGGGGGCAGCAAGTCACCATCTGTGTTTTCCAATAAAAGAAAATGAAAATTGAAGCACATTAAAAATAGCTCAGTTGGGATTCTGAGCAATGCTCTGAGGCCTGTGTGGCAGCTACACCCAGCCTGGCACCTCCCCCTCCCAGCCTGGCACCGACACCGCCGGGAGTCATCTGAGGCAAACGGCTCCTGGGGGCTTATGGGAAGGGGCTGGAGCACAGGCAATGTCCGTGACAAAACCAGGGTCTAGGGGGACCCCCAATTCTGGCTTCCTGACTCTCTGCTCTATATGTAACTGGCCGTGGGGTTCCAGCAGGGACAGAAGAGGGCCTCCCCACTGGTCAGACCCTGGACGCACACCGCGTCCCAGGACCCCCGGGCCTCAGCTGAGCCCCTGTCTCCTGGGCATGTTGCTTACCAGCAGGGGAGCGCTAGGAGTTGGGGGTTCTGGTTCTGTGGTTCCCTGGGCCTTTCTTCTTCCCCCGAGGGGTCCAACCCTCTGCACAGTCCTGCACCTGGGACCCCAGCTACTGTCTGACCCTCTGTAAGGCAGGCTTCTTAACCCCATCAAGTGGCTCCAGTCCCGTGGTCCACCCCAGCAGGCTGGCAGGCTGTGAATGGCTTTTAGTGGATGAGGAACCCGGGGAGGGCCAGAACTGCCCAGCTAGGAGAGCTGAGGCCAGAGCAGGCAAGCTGAGTGGTAAGGGGCACATCCCTGGACCAGATGTGTCACTGCTCTGAGCCTCAGTTTCTTCATCTGTAAAATGGGGCTTTCAATAGCACCTGTCACTGAGGACCTGGGTAGGACTTGACATGCGTGAACACTAGATACACACTGCCTCCCAAGAGTAGGCCATCCTGCCCTGCTTGGCCATCTGTCTGGAGCCAGCAGTCTGTTGCTGCTCCAATTGCACAGGGACACCAGTGACCAATGGCTGCCTTGCCACAGCCCCAAGCCTGCCCTGGTGGGCACGCTGGACACACTGAGGAAGGGCTCGCTTCAACCACAACTGTGAGTCAAAGCGCCAGGCTTCCTCTCACCAGCAACACTGCAACTCCGCAGAGGGCCTGGGCTTGCTGGGAAGCAGGCAGGGAGTGTGGGTTTAGCAGTGCTGTGCTGTGGATTCATTTTCAGCAGGGCGGGGGGTGGTGGTGGTGATGTCAGCGGTCGAATTCTTACCTTCCCTGAAGACCTGGGTTCTATCCCTCCCTAGTGCATCTTGTATGCAGCCACAGCCACCTGTCCTCGAAGGCTGACGTGCTGCTACGATGCTGCACACATCTCAGCGGCACTCCCAAACTAAGACAGACTAGAAGAAAGGCCTGGCAATCTACTTCTGAAAATCAGCCAAT
Source organism: Tenrec ecaudatus (assembly GCF_050624435.1). Taxonomy (NCBI): domain Eukaryota; kingdom Metazoa; phylum Chordata; class Mammalia; order Afrosoricida; family Tenrecidae; genus Tenrec; species Tenrec ecaudatus. Next base: position 46,007,957 of record NC_134530.1, read on the forward strand.
AAAACCCATATGGGTCACAAGAGTTTGATCTGCAGCTTGGCGCATGTCTGGGCAGCGTTTCAGTTCTTTGGGGTGACCATGAATTGGGGACAGACTCTCAGACAGCCAACAGCAGCTTTAGCTGCTGCAGCAACAAATTACCACAAGCTCCACGGCTGACAACACAAATTGGTTGTTTTCCAGTATGGAGGCCAGAAGGCCCAAATGGGTTTCCCTGGCTGAACTCAAGGCATGGGCCCTGCTGCAGGCGCTCTGGAAGCGGTCAGGAAGAACCCCTCTCCAGGCCTATCCCAACTTCTGGAGGAAGCCTGCCTTCTTTGGCTTGTGGTCCCTTCCTTCATCTGCAAAGAACATCTGCACTCTCCCTTCCATCCTCATCCTCTCTGTTGCTGCCCCTCCTGCTTCTGGAGCCCTGGTGGCAGAGTGCGTTCTGCACTGGGCTGCTAACTGCAAGTTCAGAACCACCAGTTCTTTCACTTGGCCAAGATGAGGCTTTTTTTCTCCCATAAAAAGTTACCGTCTCAGAAACCCATTGGGTCAGTTCTACCTTGTCCAATAGGGTCGCCATGAGTCGGGTGGCAGTGAGTTGCTTGGGTTTTTTGGTGATTATATTGGGTCCACATGGATAATCCACAATAATCTTCCCATCTCAAGCATTTTAGCCTAATCACATCTACAAAGCCCCTGAGGTCGTGTTAGGCAATGTCTTCACAGGTCTGGGGCGAGGCTGTGGACATATTTGGGGGAATGGGCAGTGTTCTATTACAGCCAGGAAGGCAGGCCACCTGCCTCAGCTTCAGCCAGAGGGGGCTGGTTCATGCTGGCTCTATAGCAATATCAGAACATCATTACTGTGGAGTGCCTGCTTACTATGGGGTGCAGTGTCAAGACCTGTAGAAGCCGGAATGGTCTAGCGACAGCTCATATGGAGACCTGGTAATGCCATGACTAAATGTTCAGCGACTAAGCAGAAGTCGGTGGTTTTGAACCTACCGACTGCTTCCCAAGAGGAAAGCCTGGTGGTCTGTCCCCATGCCCAGGTCACAGCCCAGGAGACCCCATGAGGTACTTCTGCACTTCTGCTGGGTCTTGTAGTGTCATCAGGATCTCCTGGATGACACTGAGCCGGGCCACACATGTGCCACATTTTAAACTCAGGTGGAGAGGATCGGAGCTCAGAAGGGCGAGCACATGACCCTGCCTGAGGTCCTGGGTTGGGAAACGGGCTTCATATCCTGATCTGACTCCTGATCTAGACCTGGCCACTCAGGCCCAGGGGCACCCTGCTTTCCTGGCAATCAGACCCCGGCTTCATGGCTGGGCTTTTATCTTCCTGGCCCGTGTTTGCTCAGGTGTGGCCTCACCTGTCTGTGGGTCCCTGGGTAGGCACACAGTAGGTGCTCCGTGAGGGCGATATGTTGCAACAGGGAAGGAAGGAGGGATGGAGAGAGGGGACTGGGTGTGTGTCCTGTGGAAGGGGGAGAGGAGACTGGGACTCAGACAGTGTGGCACCAATTCCGGCCATTCCGCCAAGGGGCTGACACATGACCTTGGTCCAGACCTTCCCATCCGAGGCCTGTGCCTGTGTAACTGGGTTCCCATCACAGCCCACCCCACCCCTCGGTAGAAGTGAGTGAGGGCAAACAAGGCCTTCTGGAAGCCCTGAACTCAGGCTGCTGTGAGCCCCGCCACTCTCCCCTGGTCAAGCCCTGGCCCCCAGCTCCGGCTCCAGGGCTCCACCTCCTGCCCTTTCACAGGAGCCCCTCTGGGGTCCAGGCTGAACTGGCTGCAGCCTGTGACCTTGGGCCCCTCCCCAGGCTGCCCCCATTCCCCCAGATGCTACCCCTGGTAGGCCCGAAGCCTCAGCCCGATGGACGTTGAGCTGGACAGGCCTGCTGTAGAGTCATCCCTTCGGGCATGGGGCTGAGGGGAGATAGGAAGGTGGCCCACCAGAGCCCACGCCATCCATGCTCACGCAGGAGGATGCCAGAGTGACTCCATCCAGGCCTTCCCGACTCCCCGGAGAGCCCACTGGAGCCCGTGAAAAATGGGACAGATAATTGCAACTTTAAATAAGGCCAAGTGAATGCTCCTGGCCAGGCGTGGCACAGGGACTCTCCAAGCTTGGAAGGGGGGACAGCAGAGAGGTCCAGGCATGGCTTAGAATTCCGGCATCACCACTGGCCTCCTGGTGGCCCCAGGCAAGTCACTGGCCCTCCCTGAACCTCAACTTTCTCATCTGTTAAATGGGGCCCAAATACTGGTATCTATGTAAAGTATCCAGCACGACGGCCAACACAGCGCAACAGAGAGCAGGTACGCAGTGTCTGGAGGCGTTGCTGGCCTCTGTGCAGCCATTTCGGATGCTGGAGGCCAGGTATGGCGGTGCAGAACTTCCTTGGAGGGCCTGCTCGGTTGGGTTTGAACCACCGACCTTTTGATGAACGGCCACACTCTCAACCATTGTGCCACTAGGGCTCCGTATCTGGACATTAGGATTGAGATTATTGTTGCGGGGCACATGCAGCTGCCCACCTGCACTGCACGCTTCAGAGAGTTCCCTGCACCCTGGGCTCCTGGACTTGGGGGTCCTGGTCTTGCGCGGCCTGGCACTCAGGGCTCTGCATCCATACCTGGTAGTTGGTCTTATTGACTGTGACTGTGCCCGTTTCCCAGCTGAGGTCACTGCAGCCCAGGAGTGGCCTGGGAAGGAGAGGGCCAGCAGGGCAGGGCGCATTGTCCCCGCCAGCCCACCGAAGGGAATGGGACTGACCACCACACACCCTAATGCCGCCAGAGAAGCTGCCCATCGAGCGGGTGCGCCTGCCCGCACTACGAGATGCTTGAGGTCCCAGATCCGATTTCTCAATTAGAGCAGGCATTCCTGAGCCTGCTCCCAGCGTCAGCAGGTCTGAGGGCCGCCCTCTCCAGGCTGCCACCACAGAATAACCAGCGAAGAGGAGCCCCCACTACGGGCAGAGGGGGTCCAGGACTGATGGAGCCGGAGCTGAGCCTGGGGCGGGGCCTCCGACTGGGGACAGCAGCAGAATGCGTGGTTGGTAGCTGGGGAAGGTCGCTTGTTACTCAGCTAGAGGCAGAGCCTGACCCATCAGGCCCTTGGGCTTCCCACGAGGACCCCTGGTCAGCCCCCCTCAGGCACAGCCCCTCTCCCCCAGTATTGCAGGCCCCATGGCAGTCCAGGACCAGTCTGGGGAAGGGGGCCAGGCAGTGTGGAAGGAGAGTTGGAGGCCCAGATGAGAAGCAGCGCGCCCACACTGGGGTGTGGCCAGGGACGGGTTCCTGGAAGAGGAGATACCGGGTGTGGGATGTTTCCAAGTGAAGAAGTGCAACAGGTGTGGAGGCTCAACAAGCCTGGCGTGCTTAAGGGACACCTTTTCCCTACCTCTGGGCGTTTGCTGAGGAGCTCTGGTGGCGGAGTGGTTACCCGTCCAGCTGCTTACAAGGTTAGCACTTCAAAACCAACAGCTGCTCCTCGGGAGAAAGATGGGGCTTCCTAAGAAAAGAGTTACAGTCTCAGAAGCTCACAAGGACACGTCTGCCCTGCCCTATAAGGTCAACATGAGTCTGCACTGACTCGCTATCAGTAAATTTGGTTTTGTTTGGGGATGGGGGTGCTTTGTTTGTGCTGCCCTGCCTGCTTGTGATGTCCCAGTCTTTTCAGGGAGGGTGCACAGCAGGAGGGAGGGAGGGAGGGAAAGCAATGTCCAGGCAGTGGGAGGCGGGCTGTGTGGGCCAGGCTAACCTAGCGGGGTGGATGGGGAGAGCCGCCCAGGACTGAGGCCAGTTCAGCCCACAAAAGGCCAGGTGACAAAGGCAGCTTGTCCCTTCAGCATTGGGTCAGCGTCTTAGGCTAGAGCTCCTTAAGCTCATAGGTGAGGAAGAGATTTGCCCGTCCAGGGTGACTCGCCTTCCCTGGGAAGCCTTCCATGGTTTCATGGAACAAGATTCTAGCTCAGAGAAGATGTCACCTCTATCACCAACCTTTACTCAAAACCCAGAGGACTCTGTTGCTGGTGACACGGCAGCCCTGGCATCTCCCCGTCCCTGTGCCTCTGGGTGGAGAGACCCGTGGACCCCAAAAAGCTCCAGAGACACTGGGCCCCAAAAAGCTCCTTGGGTTGTGGAAGGCATTTGGGGATCAAATTCTGTCTTCCCCGTGAACTTGCAATGGGAGATAGGTCTCCTCAACTCCCTGCCATAGAGTGGATGCCGACTCACTGTGACCCCACAGCACAGGGCAGGACAGTGCCCGTGAGTTTCCGAGGCTCTAACTCTTTACAGGGGCAGAAAGCCCCAGCTTTCTCCTGAGGAGTGCTTGGTGGTTTCGAACTGCTGACCTTGAAGTTAGCAAGGCAACACGTAACCGCTACACCACCAGGGCTCTTTTGCAGAGCTCCTAGCTTGTCCTCTTTGAGCCTCAGTTTGGTTATCTGCAAAATGGGACACTGATCTATCGCTTGAAGGGTCTGAGGTGACTTGGGTACCTGGGGGCTGGCATCATTCTCACCCTTGGTGCGCAGCCCCAGGCCCGTTTCCGGTCATTGTGCAGCCACAGCCCCATGTTTAGTGAGTCTTGGGCGTGCCGACAATGCTACACAAGTTTCACGGGGTTTCCAGGCCATCTTGACCTGAGTGCCAAAAGCCAGCCGATGGAAACCCTGTGACTCGACAACTGAGCCCGGGAATGGGGACGGGCGGCATCTCGTCTTGTTATGCCAGAGATCGCCAGGCCTGGGGGCCAACTTGGTGGCGCAAACAAGGGCAACCGCAGATGAGCCCAGATGCCACCCAGCTGTTCATTACATGGCACGATGCCTGGCACACAGTAGGTGCTCAGCGAGGACTTACCATGACAGTGGAGATGCTGCTGGTGGGGGTGGCATTCCTCCTCCTTGCAGCTGGCTCTCCATCCCAAGGGCCCCTCCCATTTGAGTCCTTGTCCCTTCTCAGGCCTCCCCTCGCCATGTGAACCCTTTCAGACCTGCCATGTCAGGAGCCCTGCTGGTCCAGGCTGGAAGCTCTCCGCTTGGCTCAGGCCTGGCATCGCCTCTCAGGTATCAGGGTTGATGGGGAATGAACGCTCCCCGTGATGAAGACCTGGGAGCTCAGAGCAGGAAGGTGGTGGGGGGAACTGCTGGGCAGCCAGCCTGTGTGGCATCTATGGATGAGAAAATGTCCCAGCAGAGCTGTGCCTGCTCAGCCGCCAGAGATGCCCGGCATGGCTGGCACAGGAGCCCAGGGAGTGGGAAGGAGTCATGCGGAGTAAGATGGCACCCGGGGGTGTCACTGCACCCAAGTTGCCGAGAGCAGAGCTGCAGAAGAGCAGTGAGTTGGGAAGGCTACAGCCATCCCAGAGCTGTCTCCCGGGCAACAGCCCCTCTCCTCAGAACAAGCAGGGGCTTTGGAGTCACCCTCCCTGCAGTGAAGTCTCAGTTCGGCTTCCATCACCCTGGTGGCTGTGGGCAGTCATCTGCACCTCTCTGGTCTCTCAGGCTCGAGGGTCTTCTAGGTTGTAATTTGATGGGAGTAGATCACCAGGTCTTTCTGAAGGGAGGGCTTGAACTGCCAACCTTTTGAATAGCAGCCACATGCTTGACTATTATACTCCTGAGCTTCCTTCATAGCGACATTTGAGTCCAGCCACTCCCCGCTGGCTCCCCGCGGCCCTTGGGAGGAAGCCGCAGCCTGCTGGCCTGGCACCCGAGGCTCATTGTGTCCGAGTTCCCTTCCTTCCAGGCTCACCTTCACCCACGTGGCCCCGCCCATTCCCTCCTCCCACCCTTTGTACAAGTTGCTACGTCCGCCTGGAGCACGCTTTCCCCTTCTCTCCTCATCCCCTCTCCTGCCTTCCCTCTGCCTGGCTGGTCCTCACTCCAGGGCTCGGGCCCTTCTTTTGCTGTGTGATCATGTCTGTTTATGGCTGGGATTCTCCTTTTGTGTGAGGGTGAAGCAGAGCCTGGGCCCAAGTTCACATTCACTAGGCCCCAGGGAGAAGGGAGGACGGACTTGGGTCCAGTCACTAGGACTGAGATTTAGCCTCTGGATATATTTGGGGCGCTGGCGGCTGTGGCTGAAGTGGAGCATCTAAAGGTTTAATGTTCGCTCCAATTCAGCCAGATCCTTGAAGTCAGAGACAATATCAACTGTTGAATCTTCAGTACCTTGCATGGGCCAGGCAGTCCAGAATAAATGCAAGCTGGCTGGATGAAAGGTATGGATGAATAATGGCTGTGTAGATTTATAGCTGAGTGGGGTGAGTGGATGGGTAAATAGGTAGGCAGGTGGATTGACAATTAGGAAGAAGAAAGGAAAGGGGGGAAGGAGGTTATTAATCCTGTATGGGGAGACAGACCTTTCGATGAATGGTACTCAAGTGTGATGCTAGATGTCTGGGTGGGTGGGTAGTAGGTTGTTGGATGAGTAGAATGGTGGAAAGAAAGGTGGAGTGAAGGGTGACTAGATCCTGATAGGTGGAAGGATGAATGGTTTCACAAAAGATTGCTTGGATTGAGTGTTTCAATGGATGGTGAGGTGGGTGGGTGGGTGGGTTGTAAGAGAAGTGACCTATGGGTGGATATGTGGATAGACACATGAGTGGGTTAGTAGATGTTAGGTTAGTTTCACAGAGAAAGTAAGGTTGGATGGTTGGGAAGTTGGATGGATGGGCGGGTGTGTGGGTCAATGGGTGGGTGAATGAGTAAAATTTTCATGTGGCTAAGTGTCTGACATCTTGCCCAGAAGCAGAGGGGTGGTCTGAGTTCTGGGGTTTGAGTTAATTGTCCTTCACTGGAGGAAACCAATGCCAATTAAACAAATAGATCCCGTCTCAGCAGGTCCTGCAGCAGGTTTGCTGATTGACTCCAACCTCATAGACCCAGCTTGGACTTACAGTGGCCTGTGCCTTATTGATTTGTCATTTACACCCCACTCACATTGAAAAGGGATTTGAGGCAATTTATGATATTACATCTGCATGCAACAGGACAGTTAAAAATAAAGTGAGAGAGAGAGAGAGGCTGCACAGTGGCGTGGTTAAAAGAGTGCCTAGCACTCTTGGATCTGCTACTTACCAGGAATTACTAACTGCATGACACTGCATAGGTTGCTTAACCTCTCTAAGCCTTGTTTCTCCATTTCCCAAGCGAAAAGGAGAGAGGCAGGTTAGTGGGTAGATGGGTGGGTGGGTGGGTGGATGGGTGGTGGGTTATTGGGGGAATGGAATGTGGACAGATGGATGAGGTACATGCAGGGGTAGATGAATGAATGGATGATGGATGGACCATTGGATGACTCGTAAGTGGGGACCATAATAACTCTGTATCATCATGGGTTATAAGTATTAAAGGAGATCATGAATTCACATGTGACACGTTAGCGCAGTGACGGACACAAAATCAGCACTCAGCAAGTTGTAGTGTACAGGGTTGTGTTAGACAGGGTTGTCTAGAGAAACAAAACCAGGACACTTATGGTTTTATACACACGCACACACAGCGGGAAGGAATGTAACAGCTAATTAGTCCACACAGCAGTACAGAGGGCTCAGTTCAACTCACTGCCATCAAACAGTTAATATACTGGAAGTCTTTCAGCTCACGTTGGCTGCTGGATCCAAGGTCAAGGAAGCAGACAGCTGAGTCTTCCTTAGAGCAATGCAGGCAGTCAGGCCAGAGGCAGCAAACAGCAGGGCAGGTCACCAACAGTCAGCAAGAGGACAAGATCTGACAGTCCCAAGCTCAAGTGATATATACACCAGCAGCGTGGCGAAGAAGGTCTCAAAGGAACCTCAAGCTCTAGCGACACGATCCATGGGTTGGGTGTCCCACAGGTAGTGTCGATCGAGAGTTGAGGCAGAGAGCAAGCTAAGGCAGTCACATGCTGGTTCAATGACCAGAGAACAAGAGAGGTGGGGCTCGCTGAGCCATTTATCTCTGCCCTCCAATCAAACTGCGACCTTATTAATCCCGCATGTTCCTATTGGCCAGGCTGGCACAATAAACCTACCTATCACAGGGGTCATCAGAGTTTCAGTGCCCGTATCACCCAGAGGAAATCCAGACACCTAGACCAGCAGTGGAAACAGGGAAGATGGTTTGAGTCTGGCCTCTTGATATTGTTCTTATAGATATTATCAACTTGATTTCTGCTCATAGCAATAAAACCCAAACCAAACCCACTGCTTCATCGATCCCGATTCATATGACCCTATAGGCTAAGGTAGAACTGTTCTGTGGAGGCTCTGAGACTGTCATTTTTTACAGAAGCAAACTGGCTCATCTTTCTCCTGAGGAGCGACTGGTGGGTTTGAACCACCGACCTTGCAGTTAGCAGCCCAGTGTCTGACCCACAGCATCACCGGGATTCCTTACTCATAGCCATAGGCCTGGGGAATTGGGGGTGTGGGTGGGACTTGGAGTGGTTTTAGCAGAGAGAGGCGACAGGCCTACCACACCGAACCAACCTGCCATAAGCCTCCTGCCGCCCAGAGCAGGTGACACACCGAGTGGGAGGGTGGGGACACACAGAAGACTGGGGGAGCCCAGGTCCCAGGAAAAGGCTTCTCGGTGAAGGAGGCATTTGAGACGGGTCTTAAAGGCCATGGTCGAGTGTCTCAGGAAGGTGAAGGGGTCGAGGAGCACTGCAGGGTAAAATTCAATGCCTTGAGCCCCACTCCACAGAGTGGGAGCTTTGTCCAGGAGGCCAAACAGAGATGCCAGATACTTAGCACCCACTTACAGGGGGTCGGGCCTTCTGGCTCCACTAGCTACTCGAGCCAAGTGGCCACCCCTTTGTGCTACCCAATCCTTTTCTTTAAAGCAGCCTGCAGCCTGTTCCCACCTCATGGCGTCCCTGCCAGACTCTTCTGAGGCGGCAGAGCACGGCACCTGGCGCACAGTAGGTGCTCAGTCATGCTCGCTGCCGTTATCATCTTTTCATTCCCAGCGAAGAGAGGAGCTGTGTGGAGGGCCTGTGGAATCGTTTAAGCAAAGAAAGCAGCATTAGAAATTAAAGCCCACTTGGCAGATGCTGGCTGCCAGAGGCAGCCCGATGTGTAAGGGGAGGCTGGAGGGCAGCAGGCCTGGATTCCATTTCTGACTCGCTGTGTGACCTCGGGCAAGTCGCCTAACCTCTCAGAGCTTCAGTTTCCTTGGGTCTGAAGCAGGACCAGCCACAGGTGCCGCACGCACTGAAGGCTCTCTTATGTGCACCGGCCGCTCCCGCCCGCCTCTCTTCTTCCCTTCCCCATAAGAGCCCTGGTGTTCATTTACCGCCCTCCCCACCTCCCACCCCCAGCAACCCTTTCCCAGACCCCCATCCATCATCCTGTCCTTGGCGGAGGTTAAGTGGGTCCCCAAGCTGCGAATCCAAACTCTCCTGAAGTCCCGGCCGCACAATGCGGCCCGCTGTTAGCAAGCAGCCCGGCTGGCCCGGGGATTGGGTTTCAGCAGGGGCGGCCAGCGCTGGCAGATGCTTGGGACAGCGGCAGGCAAGCAGGCGGGGGTGTGGGGGGGGGCAGTGGACGGAGGGGAGGAGCCGGAGTCTTGGGGACCCCTTCATCTGGGCCTGAGAAAACACAAGCAGGCTTCAGGCAGGCAAGTGAGGCAGGCAGAGGGGGCCCCGAGCGGCAGGAGGACCAGGAAGAGGATGTGCCCGGAAAGGCCTGGGCAGAAGGATTTCACATTAGCAGGGTTCCCTTCCCGTCAGCCTGAGGGCCAAGCGGGGGGCCGAGCTGGAAAAACATCAAGCTGCCTGCTGGCAGGATTCACTTTAAAAAGCCCAGCCGCCCAGGGGCTGCCCTGGGCATCAGACCCCAACTCCAGTCACCAAAGGCCTCTCGGGCCCCCATCCTCGCTGTAGTTTCAGAGGAGCGGACTCAAGAAACCCATTCAGACAGAACTGAGTTCAAATCCCAGCTCCAGATCTCTCCAGCAGAGTGACTTTGGGAGACTGTCTCAGCCTCTGGACTCAGTTTGTGCATCTGTAGGACAGGGACCCCCATCCCAGCTATGCAGAGGGTGCTGTGAAGATTGACAGGGTGGGTGACTCCTGCCCTGCCCCTTCCTGGAACGCATGGCCTTCGGGGAGCCTCAGTTTCCTGGGACGACAAATGTCAGTGACTGTCACTATTGCCCATGCCTGGTCAAGCCTTTGCCCGCCGTGAAAATCCCATTTCACGGAGCATATAACTGAGGCTCAGAGAGGTGAGATGACTTTCCCGAGTCCCCCAGCTTGTCAGTGGCCTGTGCTAGTCTGGACACGAAACAAGTTCTGGCTCCCTCAGACTCTGCCTGGCCGCTCTCCCAGGCCAGGTGTAGCAGACAGGGCCACAGTCCCTCCACCTGCCGTGAGGGGTCCAGCGTGGCATCTGCTGCTTCGGACACACACCAGGCTGATCTGTTGCCTGGAGGGTGGGCTACTAGCCAGGCTGGGGATAGAGACCCTTGGGAGCTGATGGACCCCTCCCTCTTCAGGTAGAACATTACCTCCCCCAGCTCTGGCTGAATTCTTTTGCCAAGGCCTTCTATGACCCAACGGTTTCTGGATTAAGCACCTGCTACCCTCCTCAAGACTCCTCCATGGCTCCCTTCTGCTTGTGGGACAAGATCAGGACTCCTTCCGCCTCACCCTCAAAACCCCACACACATTCTGGCTTCATCCTGATCTTCCATGGGAAGTTTTGGTCCTAGGACACTGGACGTGCTCAACAGTGGTTGGGAATGTGGACAAAGCACCCGCCACTCTCGAGCCATGGAAACCTGGCATCTGTAAAGCAGGTAACAACGAATCTACCCGATGAATGGGTGCGTGAAATGAAGCAATGAATGCTTAAGCTCCCCCTGCTTGTCGCTGAGAGCCAGTCGGCTGGTTTGTTTTTTCTCTTCCACCTCTCCCACCATCTTGAAAAGTTGACCCCAGCTGAGGTGTTGAAGTGGTTTTTAAGATGTACTTATAGAGGCGGTGACATGTGGTTGGTGGGCGCTAGGCAGGCTCTCTACCTCATTGCTTGGGAGACGGGTAGAAGATTCCATGACCTGAGAGAGGCAGCCTGCCTTCTTCTTGGGGTTCATGCAGAAAGCAGTGACTCGTGCTATACTTGTCCTTCTGTCATTGGCCAACTTCCCTCAGCATAATCGTTTCCAGGCCCATGCGCGTCATGAGGTGTTTCATGGTTTCATCACTGTGTTTAAGGGATGCGTGATATTCCTAACATAACGTCTTTCTCCAGAGACCAGTCTCTCCTGAAAACATGTCCACAGTGTGTAAGATGAAGTCTTGCCACTCTTGCCTCTAGGCGCGCTCAGGCTATCCTTCCTCCAAGACAGTCAGTTTGTCCTCTTCTCAATCGGTGGTCCTTTCAGTGGCCTTCTCGAGCACCGCAATTCAAATGCATCTATTTTTCTTCGGTCTTCCTTATTCAGTGTCCAACTTTCACAGGTATATAAGCAAGGGAAAAGACCCTGGCTTGGGTCAGGCGCACCTTAGTCCTCAAAGTAAGAGCCTCACTTTTCAATCCTCTACAGAGGTCTTGTGTGGCAGACTTAGTTAGGACGTGCTGTGTTGTCGGAGAACTGGTCCCTGGAGGAGGACACTGTTTGTTAAAGGAGCGGGGTCACGGTAATGGAAGGCGCTCAAGGAGATGCTTGGACACAGTGGCTGCAACAAAGAACTCAGACTTAAGACCCTTCTCTAAGATGTCTGTGAGGGTGACGCAGGACCGGGTTGTGCATAAGGCCGCTATGGGTTGGAACCAAGTTGATGTCACCTAACAACACTGTAGCGATCCATTGTGGGCCAGTCTCTTTATCCACTCTCCTCCTGACGGGCATTTGGGTTGGTTTTACTGTTACCCAAGCAATAACTGCCCCTCAGATTCCACTCTTCTGCCTGGTGCACCCGTTTCCTCTTCTCCCAGCCCAAATGCCACTCCCTCGGGGCTTTAGTGCTTGATCCCTGCTCCGAGCAAACCTTCTTCCCCAGGGCGGCTTGGCTCCATCCTGGCTCTGCTCACGTGCTGCACTGCTCTGGGGCTCCTGCAGGGACAGAGCCCTGCTGACCTGTTCCTGCAGCCGCAGCACCCCGCACAGGCCTGGCATACATTAGGTGGAGTAAATGTTCCTTGAATGACCAAGATCTTGTTACTTAACCCAGAGGGAGGGGAAGTCAGGGACGCCGGTGCCTTTGAGCCAAGTCTTGAAAGATGTTAGCCAGACTAGCAAAGCAAGAAGGGCCTGGCATTCCAGGCAGAACAGTCTGGAAAGGTCAAGCTCCAAGGCTGGAGGAAACATAGCATATTCCGCAAGCATCAGGATGCACGCAGAGAGGTAGGGCCAAGAGCGTGGCTGGACCGCAGGGGGGGCTGATGTGGTCAGCAGGAACCTTGAATGCCTCACTGAGAGGCGGCAGGGACCCTGCAGGCCATGAAGCTCAATGAAGACATGGATCCCACATGAACTTTAGAAATGTCAACAGCTTCTGCATGGAGGCCAACGCACCTCCATGGGCCAAGTGCGTGTCTGGGATGAGTGGTGGGCAAGGCAGACCGGGCTCTAGTCCAGAGGGCAGAACAGACAGTAAATTGGCCTCCTCTGTCCTGGAGGAAGGGCCCTGGGAGGTGTCATATCAGTAGGACTCACCTACCTTATGTCATTTTCTCTTTATTTTTGGGGGGGTGAGGATGGGGGGAAAGGGGCTAGGGGAACAGGACACCAAATGACTTTATCTGATGGAAGGGGTGAACCCACACTGCCTGTGCTCTCTTGGTGACCAAGAAGTCACCCTGTGGCTGGAAGGGTGTGGGAGAAGCCAGGTGGAAGCTTCTCCGTCTCCACGGCTGCCTCCCAGGAGGTGCCGGTCAAAGGGCTACTCTGCCAGGTGGAATCCTGGGGCCCATCCTGCACACACAGGTTACCTGGCACCCAGTTCTTTGCAGGGTTTCACCTGCCTGGCAGGAAACGAGTCTCAGTGAGGTCACACAGATGGGGTCGTTCTGGTCGTTGGCCAGTTTGTGCAGAGCCAGTGGTGACTGGCTCACGCTTCTGTCCACGGGTAGCGACCACTCCCACCCCCTGGCCACCCCGTCTTGCACTCTGCCCGCTCTCCTGGTCACTGAGGTCTCAGTTCGTGGTGTCCTGCAGGGAGACCCGGACACCTCGCTCAGTCTGCAGGGTCCTCCCCACCTAAGATTGGCAGAATCCGCCAAAGCCCCAGCATTGCAGTCCAAGCAGGAAGACGGGGGCAGGTAGACCGGGAGGCGAAGAGCTCCAGGTAGACCTGGTGGCCGGTGGTGACCTCTGGGCCCTGCTTGCCATGGGTGCCCGGGGGATGCAGTGATCCTGACAGCTGTTGAGGAGAGGCTGTGAGACTGTGTGGTGCTGCAGCAGCAGCAGGGCCTCAGGGCTTCTGAGAGTGGCACCGTGGGGTGAAGGTGGAGGGTTGGCTGTGGGAGCCAGCGTGTGTGTGTGTGTGTGTGTGTGTGTGTGTTTGTTTCCATTCAAGCACTGCTAACACAGGAGCCCCTGGTGACTCTGCAAAGAATATCCGTCATTTTAATTCCTGTGGCCGCCCCTTTTACAGACGCAGACACTGAGGCCCGGAGAGAAAATGTGGTTTGCTGGCAGTCCCCGACCGAGAATCCTAGGCCCTTCCCCTCCCACTGCCCGCCAGGTCCACATACGAGAGAATACGCGCAGGCACACAGACAGACAGAGTGAGAGAGCGAGTAAGAGAGAGAGAGAGAGAGGAAGAGAGAGGAGCCCGGGGTGGGGTGGGGGGTTGGATGTTGATCAGCGTTGTCTGTTTCGCTCAGTCTGTAGCTAGGGCACTGGACACACCCCAGGGGTGGCAGCAGAGGGCCGGGGCTTCAGCTCACAGCCCCGCCGGCCCGTGTGTCCCAGGCCCCATGCTCTGGCCTCAGTCTCCTCGGCTGTAGAATGGGGTGTGAGCAGGATGGACAGGAAGCCCCGGTGACCCAGATGGCTACGGGTTCAAAGCCGTGCAGCTGCTCGCCAGACAAAAGCTGGCAGGCGCTGTACTTCTGTAAAGACACCTTCTGAAGCCGCTCTCCTCTGGGTCTGGGGGAAGTCGCCATGAGTTAGACTTGACTGGACAAGAATTACCCCAGGAGACCGACCATGGGCTTTCGGGGACTGGAGGGCCATTCTGAAAGCCCAGCCAAAAGCTTGGCACAGAGCCTGCGCTCAGCGAAACATCCCTTCTTGCGTTTTTGAACCTTTACGCACTGTCAGGAGTGCAGACACATGCGGGGGCGGGGGGGGGCATGAAAAAGAGGAGTTCTGGCCCAGGAGCGAGAGGGTCAGGCAGAGCTGGCCAGTGGTGAGGCCATAGGCGGTCAGGGGCCACTACGGCCCAGCCTAAGAGAAGGGGGCGGTGGCAGTGTCCCACAGCGCCCGGGCAGGCGCTCTGCTGTCAGCCAGTGCTAACGACTTCAGTGTGTCTCCCCTTTTAGCTCAAATATTTCTGAAATGCACACTGCTCGTTCACACGTAGCCAGAGGGGCCGGCAGCCTCCCCAGCCTGAGCAGCCGGGCCCCTGATTGCTTTCTTCTGTGCAGTCTTGGGGAGGCTGGGGCGTGCTGCAGTGGTGGGGTCAGCCCTCTGTGCTCCCCCAGGAGGCCCTGGGCCTGGTTGAAGTCCCCGGCCAGCCTTCCCCTGGAGGTTAAGCATCTGCTCGACCTCCAGCTGGTTCCTCGCCTGCCCACCGGGACCTATTTTTAATGGGCGCGTAGCGCAGCCAGGGCCTGAGAACTGGGCCTCCCAGAGACTGGCTGTGGTGGGCCCTGGGAAGAAAGTAGAGTGGCCGGGTTACCGGGGTGGGGGTGGGGTACCAGCAAGGGGCTCAGGGAACTGCTCACCCTTCAAAAATAGTCCCTGCTTGGGTGCAGTATAGCACTGATGAAACATACAACTTTCCTCTAGTTCTTTAATGCGCCTCCCCCCACTATCATGATCCCAATTCTACCTTACAAATCCAGCTAGACCAGAACATGTGTGCTGGTACAGATAAGAACTGGAAACACAGGAAATCCAGGACAGATCAACCCCTCAGGACCAATAATGAGAGTAGCGATACCAGGAGGGTAAGAGAAAGGTGGGGGGAGAAAGGAGGAACCAATCACAATGATCTACCAATGACCCCCTCCCTGGGGGACGGACAACATAAAAATGGGTGAACGGAGACATTGGACAGTGTAAGACATGAAAAAAAAATTATAAATTATCAAGGGCTTGTAAGGGAGGGAGGAGAAAAAAGTGAGGAGCTGATACCAAGGTCTTGAGTAGAAAGAAAATGTTTTGAGAACGATGATAGCAACATACATAGAAATGTGCTTGACACATGGATGGATGGATGGATGGATGGATGGATGGATGGATTGATGGATGGATGGATGGATGGATGGATTGTGGTAAGAGCTGGACGAACCCCCAATAAAATGATTTAAAAAGAAACAAAATGGCCCCTGCTCACCCTCACCAGGCTCAGCTCTCCCTCCCCCCAGCCCCTTCCCCACCACTTAGTCCCACAGCCTCTGCCCAGGAACCTCTGGGGCACCAATAGTTACAAACGCCACCTCTCACTGAAAAGTTGCCGGTTCGATCCCACCCAGAGGAACCTCAGAAGACTGACCTGGGGATCCATTTCCCATAAGCTACAGGCTGGAAGGCACTGCGCACACGGCACAGTTCCATGCTCCTCACACAGAGCAGGCATGAGCGGGGCTTGCTTCTGCCTCCACCTCCCCACCCTCCCGCTCGCCCCCGCCCCCGTCCCTTCCCAACTCATTCCTTAAGGCTCCATCAAGTGTCGCTTCCTCCTCCAGGACACCTTCCCCAAAAGTGCCATTCTCCCCTGGCCCCGAGTCCCAGAGTGCTACCCAGTGGTGGTCTTTGTCATCTGGCACGGTGATTAATTATCTGTGTACAGCGAAGATGGCTTCCCTGCGTGTGGGAATGTCACTGTCACTGTGGGGCTGGGGACATCAACAGAACCCAGAGGACCCTCAGATGTGGGAAGGGACGTGGTGGTCCATTCATGGCTTTTAGGATGTAGTCACAGACAAACATTTTTAATTGTCATGTGACCCCCCCCCAGTCTTTTTTATGGCGAGTGATATTGGTTTTCCATTTATAATCGTGATTATGATTTTCCTCCTTAAAATGCACTTAAGAAAAATGAGAGTCAGTTGGTGGGAAAATCGTAACTAACAAATGGCACCGGCATTGTGGGTGCTGATGGCATGCAAGGGTGGCCCTGGCGGGGGGACAGGTCCCAGGCATCCGGGTCCTGTCTGCAGATCGGCAGCGAACTCCACCTTTGGCTGAGGATTTTCTGTGTGAAAAGCCTTGTTCTGGGCCTTGGGAGCCCCAGACCCAGGACTCAACACCTGCCCATCAGGGGATTTACACCTAGTGTCCCAGGCATCTCGAAACCCCAGCAGTGTGGATTCTGGAGGACTTCCCAGCAGAGGTGACCTGAGCTGAGACTTCACCAGTGAGGAGAACTCAGGGGAGCATGCAGACGGAGCATGGCATGGGAGTGGGGCAGGTGTGTGATGCTGGGCAAGCTACTGAGCCTGTGAAGGGGACACTATCAGCTACCTCTTGGCATTGATATGAGAAGGGGTGAGAGCGTCTGGTTCCTAGTCAGGGGTCAGCGGGCACACATTCTCCCTCTCTGTTGATTTTCAGGGTGATGATAGGATTTGAGGGGCCATGCCCTGGATTTTAGGAAAAGGAGGAAGGAAGTGTAGATGGCGGAAATAGGCCCCGGCTTCCTGAACCCACCCAGGTCCCTAAGCATGAAATGCTCACCCCGTGCTATTCCACAGCGACTTGCCTGGACTTTGTGCTTGGTTTGAGAGGAACAAAGAAGAAAGCCAGGGCCGGCAGGCTAGCGGCTTCAGATGGACGGGCAGGGCTCCTGGGGGCTGCGGCCTTCAAGTGCGGAGCCTGATGTTTGTCAGATGTTGGCAGGCGCAGTCTGCGAGGTGGGGAGCTGGGTGTCCTAAGCTGGGGCCTCTTCGCTTTCAGGGGACACCTAATGTACCAAGAGGAAACAGCGCGTGTGCAGGCGCTGGGCTGGCCAGGAAGCACCGCACTCAATCTAAAAGCGGCCCCCAGCTACACCCTCAGAACCCCCAGGCTCTCTCCCGCCACAGCCCAGAGCGGCACCAGCTCTCACTGCTAGCCTGGCAGCTAGGCAGAGCTCAAGACTGGCCTGGTGCAAGGTGGCAGAGGAGGCTTGGGCCCGGCCCTTCCTCCAAGGCCATCTGCAGACAGTGCTCCTCTCTCTTAGCCCCTTCCTGTCTTTGAGCCAGGAAGCCCTGAACAGTCACTGCGTTTGCTTGCTTGCTAACCAAAAGGTGAACGATTCGAGTCCACCCAGGGGTGCCAAGGAATAAAGGCCTGGCTTCCAACAAGCCCGTGGAGCACAATCCCCAGTATACATGGGGATGCAGTAGTGGAAGGGAACTGCCCTTCCTGTTCCTGGCCCAGCGTGGGTGTGGGCCGTGAATGGTGCCTGCAGGTGGGCAGACGTGAGGAAGGCGGAGGTGGGTCGTGGAAGTCCCAAGTCTTGGTGTGAAGATGCGTTTCCCATCTGCCTTCTCTGGGTTGTGGAGTCCTCTAGTGCTCGATCTGGGTCAGCCCAGGAGTCCAGCCAAAGGGTGGGGCCACCTGCTTGGCCCGCTTCCTTCCCCACCAACGTGCTCCTTCTCTCGAGCAGACTCCCCTCTCCCTTGTTCCCCGCAGCGCACAGCAGCTGTTTCTCGAGCCCAGGCAGAGAGCCCAGCTTGGCGCGTCTCTGACTGAGGCCAATAAGAGAAAACAGGTTAAAAGTTCAGCCCTTGTTCTCTCCAGGAAGAAAAATCTGTAGCATTCCAAGTGTGAAAAGGACCGCTTTTTTCAGCTCCAAAGCAGCATAATAGAACTTCCCTCCAATTTGCCATCAAAAAGACACCCTTGGCACTGGGCTCCACCGTCCCTGGCACCCCCCACTCACCCCCCGGTGGGCCCCCACTGCAAAAGGACACAAACACGAGCCACAGGCAGTCGTTAGGGCACACGTCTAACTGGACTGGCCCTGACCCAAAGCTTCCTCCCAACTGCCCTCCATCCTCACCGTCCCCGCCCTAGTTCAAGCCCCGCTACCTCCCCTGTGGGCCTTCACAGCAGCCTGGGCATTGGGCACCCTACCTCACTATCTGCATCCTAGCTCAGCCAGCCCAGGCCCTCAGACTCCTTTAAAGGATCACGAGTTCACAGGCAGGAAAGCCTGCGCGTCTACTCTGCCACCAGCTCCTGTGTGCTCTTTGGGAAGTTATTTATTTGCCCTCTGTTCCTCAGTTGCCCTTTCTCCAAATTGAGGTGGTTGTACTGGACTAGGAGTAGCAAATCAAATAGCCAATATGGGTTTTCCTGCACCCTGTACTGAGAAGCATTGTGTTGCCAGAGTGGAGAGATTGATTAGTGATGTCTGCACTGGGCACAGACTTGGAGCAAGGCAGCATGATTATCATCTACACTTACTGAGCTGGTAGTATGGATGGTTCTGTCCAGCTGTGACCATCAAAATCTCTCCTCCTGCTTCCCTTGGATGACTTGTCCTATGGGATCAAGTCCAAACTTCCCTGTCTGGTTATCCCATAGCTGCTGGTATTCCCACATCATCTCCACTACAGACTGTGAACCACTCAATGGACGGGCCTTGCTATTCACCCCTTCATATCTTAGGGTGCCCAGCATAGTGCCTGACATCGGGACATATTTGCTCCATGAACAAATTAGCTGGATTTGTTGAATAGTTTCCCTAAAGCAGCGGTTCTCAACCTGTGGGTCACGACCCCTTTGGGGATCAAATAGTCCTTTCACAGAGGTCGCCTGATTCATCACAGTAGCAAAATGTCAGTGATGAATTAGCAACGAAAATAATGTTATGGTTGGGGGTCACCACACATGAGGAACTGTATTAAAGGGTCGCGACATGAGACAGGTTGAGGACCACTGCCCTAAAGGGATCAGTGTCTTTTCAATGCAATGGAATTCTAAAAGTGCATCTGGGAAAGGTGGGAAGGGAGGGTCCACTCTGGCCCTGTGAGACATCCTTTCCCTACTCTCCAGCCAGCAGAGAAGACGGGAGGCCAGTGCTGGTCCGAGACTCCTGAGCCGCTCTGGACCTGGGCACATGGAGTACTGGGCTCACCCGCAACACCTGGCCGAGCCCTGGGAGAGGGACCCAGGAACAGGGACCCAGTGATGGACTCTGGGTCCCAAAGAAGATGAGAGGGGACCCTAGCAGGATGTGGGGTCAGCTGGCATCGATGGGTGGCTCCCGTAAGGACCCTGCAGCTGGATCTCTAAAAAGCAGAGATTCCCCAAAGTTTGCCATAACCTCTCCTGAGTTTCCTGGTGGGCCCGAGGTTCCTTGGTCCTCAGAAGAACGACGTGGTTCGGGTCTAAAACATCAGCCACTGAGAACCCCACGGAGGATAGTTCTTCTCTGACGCCCGCTGGTGGGGGGAGGGGGAGGGTGTGGGGTGGGCCGTGAGTCAGAGTCGACTCCATAGCAGCCACTGAAAGAAACACAGTAGCTGTCTCGAGTCCGTGCTGGAGCCCTCATAGAAAGGTGGGCCCGCCCTCCCTGAGGGGCTGGATAGAACGTGGGTGGAGGAGGGAGTTGTTTTAGAGCAGCAGTTCTCAATCTGTGGGTCCCGACCCCTTTGGGGGTCAGATGACCCTTCCACAGGGGTCGCCTAAGACCATCGGAAAACACATATTTCCCATGGTCTTAGGAACCGAGACACAACTCCTCTATCTATCTTCTGGCGGGTCCACCCACAGGCAGATACGCCCACATCCAAGTACCCAGCATGAAGACTGTTTGTTACCCATGCTACACCATGCTTCAAGACACAATTTCATTTATTTGTCATTAGAAATAAATATTTCACAATATAGAATGACATATTGTTTTGTGATTAATCACTATGCTTTAACGATGTTCAATTTGTAACAATGAAAATCCATCCTGCATATCAGATATTTACATGATGACTCATCACAGTAGCAAAATGACGGGGATGAAGTAGCAAGGAAAATAATGTTCTGGTTGGGGGTCCCCACACCATGAGGAACCGCATGAAAGGGCTGCGGCCTGAGGAAGGTGGAGAACCACTGTTTCAGAGGGTGCCGCCTAGAGGAACAGAGTCCGGTGATTGGCTGTGGCGTGGGAATAGGGGCATTATCAAATGGAGGGCGGAGGCCAGCTGGGGAGCAGCCTGAAGGAGGAAGGCCAGCATATCAGGACCGTGGGCATGGGGGTGCTAAATAAAGAAGGCCCGTTCAGATGGTTGGAGTGTGCTGCGACGTGTGGGGCCGACCACTGACCCTTTTCTCCCCCCACAGAAACGCTGATGGACTCTACCACAGCAACGGCCGAGCTGGGCTGGATCGTCCATCCTCCGTCGGGGGTGAGTCTGCGCGCCCACAAACCCCGCTTGGTACCCCGGGACTCCCAAGGCTCAGTTGCAGGGTCTGGGGTGTACCCTCACATTCCAGTAGCCCCTCTTACTCCTCAAGGCCCAGAGCCAGGGCCCCCGCTTGCCCCATCCTCCTGGTCCCCTACCTTTGATGAGGGCCGGTTGCCATGACAACAGATGGCTGCCCTGCCCCTTTAGCCCATGAGGGCCTCAGGGTGATGTGCTACCCCCATTTCAAAGATGGGGAAGGGGAACCGTCATTTCCTGGGCACTCACAGTGTGTCAGGAACCATCCCAGACAACCGTGAGCACCTCACCTCCCGGTCAAGGGAGAGGGATAACCTCGATTTTACAGATGCAGAAGCTGAGGCTGATAGAGGTGCAGACAGCCATCTGACCAGCCCGACCGCTCGCTGATGGTGGGGCTCCAACTTGTATCCAGGGCAGTGACTAAGTCCTCCCAGGACTTGGCTCACATTTTCTGGGTGCAGTTATCTGAACCCACGCCTGAGCAAGATCAGCCCCAGTGTGAGATTCCTCTCTCTTCCCTCCCACTCCCAGCCCTGTGCCTGCACGTGGCTGTCATAGCTGTGGGGCCAGACAGTCCCGAGACTCTGTCCCGTCTCTGCCTCTAATCAGCTGTGCGACTTTGGGCCAGTTCCTGAACCTCTCTGAGCTGCAGCATCCTCATCTGTGTGTGTGTCCTGCATAGGGCAAAGTGTCCAGCACAGTGTGCCTGGCATAGAGTGGACACAACTCCCAGTAACAAGCAGCTATAACTGTCACTACTGTCATCAGCTTTGTCGTCACCGTCAGTGTTAATGTCATTCTCTCCTCATGCCCCCAGCCTCTGGGGAGGGCTCTGAGCTCCTACCGCCCACCCCTCCCCTCCTCCCCGACCTAGCTCCTCCGCTGGGACTCAGCTGCTGCTTCTGGGAGCTCTCCACTCCCCCTGGCCAGCCCACTCCCCCCACCCCAGGCCTATGCTCTCAATAGGCGGGGCCCTGGGGTCAGGTCTCTTTCTGTGACTCTTTCTTGTCACCAATTTTCCATCTGCAAAGGCGCCTGGGCCCACAGCCCCACCCTGCCAGTAATGAGGCCAGGCTGGGCTCCGGGGCCCCCGGACGCAATTATTTGGGGTGTTTAGGCTGCAGGGCCTCCGCATGTTAATTAGAGAGAGGGGAGAAAGGCAGAGTGCTCTAATTAAGTGCTCTAATTAAGTTCTGAAGAAGAGCAGCGGTTGTAACAAGGGGCTGACTTTGTCACATGGTGCCACCAAAAAATATATAAAAAATCAAATGCATTGTAGGAGCCCCAGAGCCACCATTGACAAGGCTGAGCCAGCAGGAGCCAGTCCCGCTGCCCCTTCCCCACCCGAGCTCACTCCCCCTTCAGAGAGACCCCCACCCAAGAAGACAGCCGAGGCCCACCGAGGCCAAAGGACAAAGAGCACCTACTTGGTGATGTGCCCCTCCTGCCACCTGCTCCTCCCCCCACTACCAAACTCCCCACAACCACAGTCACACTGGCTGTTCGGGAGATGGGAGTCCAGAGAGGGGAATGACTTGCCCAGGCCGCATATCAAGTTAGCAAAACTGACGGACCTCGTGCTGGAGGCCACGTGGGCAAGCTTGGCGACAGGGCCAGGCCTGGGTCAGACAGCCTCTCTGGTCTCTACTCGCGCAGTGGGGGTGTGTGTGTGGTATCATCGATAAAGAAATGAGATCCTGTCCCAGCAGTCCAGTTTGACCCCAGCAGTCCAGGTGGACGAGGGAGAAGGGCAGGGCGATGTGCTGTGCCCAGTGAACTCCCCGGCTGGCTCATTGGGAAGCCAGACCATAGCCGAGCATCCTCCAGGATGGAAGAGAGTCCCCAAATGCACGCACCAAGGAGCCTGGGGGAGAGCCCCCAACCAGAGGTTCCAGGGCAGCCTGGAGAGGGACTGCTCCAGCCCACCCCCCCCCCCCCGCCAATGTGAGGGAGCGCAGGGGACCCAGTTCCACCAGGGAGGGTCCGGGAGAAGCTCTGCATCTCCCCAGCCCGCTGGGCCATGGGTCCTCTCCTCACACACCTGAGAACACGCCTGCTCTCAGAGGGAGCTGTAAGCAGACGACAGCCCAGAGCAGATCCACGCTCCGTCTCCCCACCACCCTAGGGGTTGGGTAGACGAGGAAATACCCTCCCCCATCAGACTGGGAGTCCCAGGGAACAGAGACTCCCCTCCCCCATCAGTCTTGGAGTCCCAGAGGACAGAGGCTGGTCTTCCCCATCAGACTGGGAGTCCCCACACGCCAGGACTACAGCTACCCGGGCAGATGGGGAGCTCCCCAAAGGAGAGGTTCTGCCTCTCCCTCCCAGTGTGCTCCCTCAGGGCAGGGCTCCCCCAGTTTCCCTTCAGGGGGATCCCGGGGGATAGGGCGGTGTCTGCTCGCTCCTCTCAGTGAACCCTAAGCAGTAAAGGTCATGTCTCCCATGCCTGCGAAGGTACCAAGAATGGGGTCTGTGCCCTTCCCGCCAGAGCGCTGCACCCCCTCACAGACTGGGGAAATACTTAGGACTAAGCCATGTTCTCCCCGCCCGTCTCCCCAGCCCCCGCCCAACCCCCTTCAGACTGAGTTCTCGCTGACCATAGGCCTCCTGTCTCCACCATCAGACCAGAGAATTCCCCAGGGCAGGGTCTGTGTATGACCCTTCAAACCAGGGGGGGCCAAACTGGCGGCCCGAGGGCCGCATGCAACCCCGAGGTAATTTTTTTTTTGTGGTCCACGATGTTCTGAAATAAAATAAAAACTGAAAAATTTTGTTTAAAAGATGGTAGCACTTAGGGGAGATTGAGGCGATACCATACACACAATTCCCTCGTGACATTTTATTTCAGAGCAGCGTGGGTCACAAAGAATTACCGCGGGGGCCACATGCAGCCCACGGCCACCAGTTTGACACCCCTGCTTTAGACTAAGAGCCCCCTGATGGTAGGTAGCAGTGAGGCCTGTCCCCCATCAGGCTGGAGGACTCCCCAGGGCAGGGTGTGTGTGTGTGTCAGCTGACTGGCGTTTCCCCTGCAGTGGGAGGAGGTGAGCGGCTACGACGAGACCATGAACACCATCCGCACGTACCAGGTGTGCAACGTGTTTGAGTCCAGCCAGAACAACTGGCTGCGGACCAAGTTCATCCGGCGCCGGGGTGCGCACCGGATCCACGTGGAGATGAAGTTCTCCGTGCGCGACTGCAGCAGCATCCCCAGCGTGCCCGGCTCCTGCAAGGAGACCTTCAACCTCTACTATTACGAGGCCGACTACGACTCGGCCACCAAGACCTTCCCCAACTGGATGGAGAACCCGTGGGTGAAGGTGGACACCATCGCGGCCGATGAGAGCTTCTCCCAGGTGGACCTGGGCGGCCGGGTCATGAAGATCAACACCGAGGTGCGGAGCTTCGGGCCCGTGTCCCGCAGCGGCTTCTACCTGGCCTTCCAGGACTACGGCGGCTGCATGTCCCTCATCGCCGTGCGTGTCTTCTACCGCAAGTGCCCCCGCGTCATCCAGAACGGCGCCATCTTCCAGGAGACGCTGTCCGGGGCCGAGAGCACGTCGCTGGTGGCCGCGCGGGGCAGCTGCATCGCCAACGCCGAGGAGGTGGATGTGCCCATCAAGCTCTATTGCAACGGCGACGGCGAGTGGCTGGTGCCCATCGGCCGCTGCCTGTGCAAAGCGGGCTTCGAGGCTGTGGAGAACGGCACTGTCTGCCGAGGTAAGGGGCCTTCGAGGCCGGGCCGGACCCTGTGAGGGTGGGGATCATGCCAGCTGAAGGCGGGCAAAGGTCATGCCCTGGAGCAGCCCAAGGGGCACTTTGTCGTCTGCATTTCTAAAGCAGCCTCTGGTGACCTCCTGGGGGTGGCACTCAGGTAGCTCTTCTGGATCGGAAGGATGGGGCCTATCCAGGTGGCGCGTGGGATGCGTTTAATAGGGGTGCGGGTAAGATGTTGTAATCACTGCATGGTTGTTTAATGATGGCACCTGGTTGGCTGTTGTAGCCCCAGAGTGATCTGAAATGGCATTTTGAAAGGAACGGGGGTTACTGTTGTTTTGGAGTACCTTGTGTTGAATTTCAAGTCTTGGAGACGTCACCTGACTGAGCCGAACTGTTCCCGGGGGCTTTTTAGGATGTGCTGTTTGTGGAGGCGAGAGCCAGGTCTTTCTCCCGCCGAGCTTCTGGGTGGGTTTGAACCCGAAACCTCTCAGTTAGCAGCCAAGTGCTTCCCAATGTATGCCGGGGGCTCATTAAACCTGTGTATGGCGTAGTAAGTAGCATTTATATGCGAATGAGTTCCCACTCACTGAGTATCTGCCACACCAGGCAGTAGATGTCCGGCCAGGCTGCAGTGACAGCACGTTCCAGGCAACGTGTGCACCGGGCTCAGTGTGGGGCTCCTCCAGGATCCATGGGTGGAACAGCTGCTGACATCAGGGCAGAAGGAAGGGGGAGAGAGTGGGAACTGTACCCCAGCTCTTTGTCTAAAGGGGCAGGATGACCCACACATTACCCCTAGGCACATCTCAACAGCAGGCCACGTGGCTGCTTCTGACTCAAAGGGATGTGGAAGCACCATGCCACCGACCGTCACCCTCACTGTGTGCTGAGCCCTTCACGCGTCTTAACCTGCCTCAGCATGGCCATGGCCCCCTTCACAGGGAGAAAGGGAGGGCCGGAGAGTCAAGGAGCAGGCAGGATCTCACCCAGCCATCAGGTCAACTCCGGCTCCTAACGCGACAGGACAGAGCACACCAGCCTGCCAGGGTTTCCAAGGCTTAGCTTTATGGAAGCAGACTGACAGCTCTTTCTCCCATGTGGTAGCTGGTGGGTTTGAACCGCCAACCTGCTCACTAGCAGCTGAACCCTTTAACCACTGTACCACCATGGTCCTTACCACCGTGCCACATGAGTCGGTTTCAGGAAAAAATATCAAGTAAATAAAGGCTATGAAGGTGGTTTGCCAACCTACGAAGTTTGTCAGCGATGCTGCACTATGGTAAGACTCACGGACTGATTTCAAAGTCCAGCCCTAAGGAGTGGCCTTGACCAAAGGTACCCTACCCCCACCCCTTCCTAGGGTTGTTATGAGGATTTAAGAACTTAATGCACAAAAGGCGCTTGGTGTATTTTGATAGACGGCACTCCCTCCCTGCCATCTAGTTGATTCTGACTGAAAGCACCCTATAGGACAGGGTAGAACTGCCCCTGTGAGTGTCTAAGACTAGAACTCTTTGCAGGATCAGAAAGCTTCATCTTTCTCCCAAGGAGCAACTGGCGGTTTTGAACTACTGAACTTGTGGCTAGCAGCCGCGTGCATAACCACTATGCCACCAGGGATCCTTCTAATGTACAGTAAGTGCTTAATAAATGTGAACTAAACGAGATGCTGTACAGAGTCCCTGTGTGGCGCAAGCATTTAAGCCCTGGATGACTCACTGACAGGTCAGCAGTTCAAATATGTCTGAGGTATCTCAGAAGTAAGGCCTGGCAATCTGCTCCCAAAACATTACAGCCTTAAAAACCTTCAGGAGTGTGGTTCTATTCTGTCAGCTTGGCATCACCACGGGTTGCAATTGACTCACTGGTAACCAACAACCACCACCGACGCCAGGGTGTACGGGGTGCCCAGCCTGCAGCTGACCCCCCAGCAGTGTTAGCTGTGCTGCTGATGTTGGCCTAGATGGTGGTGGGAGAGGGGTTTGAAGCCTCCTTGGGCCACTTCCCTTTGCCACCAAACACGACTTGAGGCTGCCTCAAATGCCAGGTTAAAAGCGTGGACCTTATCCCACGACCAGTGGCGCTCCAGTGAAGATCCTTGAGGCAAGCAGTGGTTAAGTGACCCCATCCATGTGAAGTGCTGCCTCGCTCCTCTCGGCAGCCCTCTGAGTCCAGCCTATAGGACAGAAAGAAGGTCCTTGGAGGGATGGATGGGGGGATTCCAGAAAGGGAAGGCACCGGCCGTTAAATGGAAGCTGGTGCAGCAATCGGGGGTGGGGGGCGGGTAATGGCACACCCTGGGAAGAGGAGGGGTGTCACCATGGGGTGCTTTGCCAAAGAAGCAGAGGGGCTACGATGCCGAATCAAAAGGAGGGGAGAGGGGGGCGGGGGAGTGGAAGGTAACAGGGCGTTCCAGGTTGCAGGGAGGCAGTGGCTCTGGAAAAGAGATGAGGAAGCTGGGGGTGGAAAGGCTGGTTTCCTGGGGAAGACAGCAGATTGGGTTTCCTCGACTGGAGTGTGAAAACGCAGAGCCCTGGAAGCCGAAGTAGTGAGAAGAGGGGGGCGGAGACAGAACAAGCGAGCAGGATCTCAGTCACTCATTGTTCATTGTTCATTGTTTATTCATTCATCAAACTCATTCATCAAATACATCAAGTTCATTCACCAAATCCATTCATCAAACCTGTGTTCAGTGCTGTGCATGGAGACCTGCAGAGGACTGTCACACCGGGGCCCTGCCCGCTAGGAGCTCACAGTCCAGGGGGCAGACAGATGTGAATGGGCAAGGTGGACAAGGAACTGTACACTGCAGCTTGGACTGCAGTGGGCACGGGAGTGGAGGAACCTGGAGAGGCGTGTGGTGGCCACCCTAGAGGGATGGATATGTGTGGCCTGGGAGGGGCTTTCTGGAGAGTGGGTGCACATGAACAAAAGCCTGCAGGTAGGAATCAGTTTGGCCCATTTAGGGGACTGTCAACTAGATGGGATGGTAAGCAGTTGGGCGTGGCCGTGACTTCAGCCCAAGGGTGGAGCTGTCGGAGGTACTGTCTTCCAGAAATAGAGATGCTTTTGTTATCTATTGCGGCTTAATAAACAACCCCCAAATTCAGCAGCTTAGAGCAACTAGCATTTATGACATGCATGTTTCTGAGGGTCGGGAGCAGAGTGCCGGTGGCTTGAGGCTGCAGTTTCATCTGAAGGCTCAGCTGGGGAGGGGTCTGCTTCCAAGTGAACGAGACAGAAGTCACTGCCTGTATCACCTGATCTCAGAAGGGACCTCATGCTGTCATATTCTGTCTGTTACAAGGAAGTGGTCAAATCAGGCCCCACGCCAGAGCAGGGACCCCGGGACCATCTTTGAGGTTGTCAGTGACAAGAGGCATTCGGAGTCAGAGGTTATCCTTGCAAGTGGGGAGGGTGGGTGGGGACAGCCTGGCCAGCTGCAGGGTGTGCGCCGAGCGGTGATTAGGGAGCTCAGCGGGACACCAGCTGCTGCTCTGGCCTGAGCTGCAGCCACCCAGATGTGGGACAGCTCAGCTCCCAGGACGTGGCGCATTGGAGTGGTTTGCCACGTTCACAGGGGCCCTCAAACTCCGCCATGCCTCAGCCTCCTCTGGGAAGTGTGTTCTCCCGCAGACCCCTGGGCCTGACTCTAGCCTCTCCCCTACGCCTGCTTCTATGGCTCTGAGGTGGGCCCAGGGATCTGCTAGTTTAAACTGGCAACCTGAGTAATTCGGTAAAAGGTCATTAGTTCAGAGATGGGATGTAATAACATGTCTCTTGCTAGATGGAGCTGGGACACAAAGCCAAAGAGTGACCACAAGCCTGGCGCCTACAACACCCCAGAGAACCCCCCACCTTAAGGAGAGGTTGTGAACAGATTGTCCCAGAGGGTGTGGTGTAAAAAGACACATTTCATATTGAAGCATCATTTGATAGGGGGAAATAATCCGTTGCTTTGTTGACACACCTGAGAGAAAATGGCACGCAGGGGCTTGTTGGCAGGTGGGGAGCAGGCAAGCCCTCCTGGGGAGTTCCAGGTACAGTGATTGGTTTACCAAGCGACAGTGCACATCCTTCTGCTACCCACCTGTACCCGACACGGAGTGGGGAAGGGGTGGGGCGCCTGGAGAAGCCAGTGGTTCGACAAGTGTGTGTTAGTGTTTGCTGTGCACCATTTTAACCATTTATCAAGTATTCATGGAACGCCCTCTAGGAACCAGGCACATACCAGGATGTGGGCCCACAGAGATGAATGAGGTCAGCCTACTCACTGTCCTCCCAGAGGTTTCAGTGGGGTGGGGGAGGGTGGGACTGGAGAGGGGGCAAACGAATGAACAAATAGGTAAAGGTCACTACAGACTGTGATGAGCGGACGGAAACAGGAGGACCCAAGCCTAGAGCTCAAGAGTAGACCTCCTTTAGCCAGATGGTCAGGGAAGGTTGGTTGTGTTTAAGTTAATGGGCTGCCCTGGGCAGGTGACAGGAAAGTCCCTGAGAAACCCCAAGACCAAGGATTTGGCCTTAAGTGCCTTCTGGACAGACAAGAAGAGATTCGTGCATGGGGAACAAGGCAGAATACACAGAGGCCCGCCCCATATCTTTTCAGACCACGAAGCTGGGAGGGCTTCATGGAGGAGGTGGCATTTGAACTCAGCCTTGAAGAGTGAGGGGGAAAGGGAATGAGAGGTTTGGGTGAACTACTAGAATAAAGCCGCTATTGGGACACGTTTGGTGTGTGGCAAGGGCTCTACTAGGTATGGGGGTTGGGGCATGGCCTTGCCGTAGACACTTATCATTCACTGTTTACTGGATAAGGAGCCCTGGTGGCAGAGTGGTTATGTATAGGGCTGCTAAGTTCAAGGTCAGCAGTTCGAAAGCTCCTGTCGCTCTGTGGGGAAGAGATGGGGCTTTCTACAGTTGAGTGACGGTCAGGAACTCATGGGAGCAGTTCTACCTTCCTCTGTGTGGTCATTATGAGTCAGGATTGACTTGAAGGCTGTGAATCAGTTAGGGGCTCAGGCCCAAGCTGGCCTGACAGCTCCTGAGACTCCTTCCCCTGCCCCGCCCCCCAGCATCCTCAGGATCGTGGTTCCGGTGGGCTTCCCTGCTGTGGGCCATCAAAGTGCCCCAGAATCCCTGCTCCGCTACTCTCAGCCAGAGCCCTGAATGTGAGTCCCTGCCCCGGTTTTCCATTTCTCTCCTTCTCTGCCTTGGACGTGGGGAAGCCCCCAGCCTTGCCAAAGTGAGGACCCCAGCCCCGCTCTCTCAGTAAGTGACCTTAGCAACAATGGAACTGGAGGCCTGTCCGCAGCGCGCATGACCGCACCCACGCTCTGGCTGCTGTGGGGACCTTCAGTGTTTGGTTTGGACGGGCCGAGGGGCTGCGAGCCAGCAAGGGGGGGCGGTGCACACTCCGCCCCCCCAATCCCAGCTGCCGGGCTTCTCCACCCAGCCTCTCCCTCTTCTTCAGCCCAGCCATCTTCCCCCACCCTCAGTCCGCTCGGAGGCCCCGTTCTAAAACCCCAGCTCTGCTGCTCACTGGCTGTGTGGCCTTGGGCAAGGAGCTGACCCTCTCTGCGTCTTTGTTTTCTTATCTGCCAAACGGTAACAGAAGGGCTCGTGAGAACATTCCTAACACTGTGTTCTCCGAGTAACGAAGCACTCATTCTTATCAACCGGCACTGTTTTTGCCAGTTTGGTTTGGTTTGGTTTTGCTTGCTTGATGAGTGTTGGTTTTGTTGTTGATGTTGTTTGAGAAAAATAACGTTTTCTTATCGCCACAAACAATGCGTGTTATTTGCAGACATGTTAGGAATTACTGATAAGCAAAAGGGAGAGGATGAAAATGAGCCATGATCCCATCCCCACGCAGAGATGACAGAAGTTGTGGAAGTGGATCCTTCTGAGTGTTTACCAGGTTGATACATACTGATTTTCCTTTAAGGAAGAAAAAGTGGGCTCGTGCTAAAAGTCCATGAGGACTTTTGAGAGACTAGTATTTCGTGACTCTCCACATGACGTTAGAGCTATACCCAGGTGGGTTTGGGGGACTCTTGGTGTTCCCATAATACCGACGCCCCACCAGGACTCACTAACCCTTTCTCGATCGAAGACGGTGCCCCATTTCTTCACTCTGCACCAACTGCTAGAGTGAACTTCATTGTTCTTCTGGCCCTTTGCTCTGCTGCTGCTGGTATTTGTGTAGGATATATTTCCAGGCGTGGAATCACGGGGTCAAAGGGCATATGCTTTTTTTAAGAGCTCTTGACAGGCATTGCCAAATTGCCCTCCAGAAAGGCTGGGCCGAGTTACTCCCCTGCCAGCAGCCTCAGAGACTGCCGGTTTCGCTGCATGCTCACCAGCATGGGCGAGTATGCCTGTGGCTTTACTTTCTATTTTACTCCCAGAATCCTGTGCTTCCTTAGACAAGGGAATGAAAGAGCCAGAGGCTAGGGGGTCCCCTCTGGACCGGGAGAAATGGATCATGGGCCACCCTCGGGGTGGCCTCCTTCCCCACCCTATTTTCAGCTCCAGCCCTTTCCACAGAGGCTGAGCCAGATGTGTGGGGGATAACTGGAGGGGCGGGGGGTAGGAGACGTGGTCATCAGCCTAGGGGTGAGGCTGAGGGAAGTGCCAGCTGGCAGAGCCAGTGCTGGCTGGGGAGAGGGTGTAAGGTTCGGAATGTGGAGTGGGAGGGGAGGCCCAGACCCCCACCCAGAAACTATGGTCCTTCCCTTCAAGGGCAGGGTGGAGACACCAACTGGGGAGACCAAGGCTGAGACTGCCCAAGAAGTGGGTCACAGGGGGCTCTGGCTGCTGCATTCAAACTACGGAGGTCCCTACTTGTATAAAGCTAAGCTCCTTCCCTTGGGCCCTCCCCAAGCTCCTTCCCTTGGGCCCTCCCCGTATGTTCTCAAAGCATCTGTCTGATTTCAAACTTGTCTGTCCATCCATCGATCTATCCGACATTCACTCAACACCAATTTCCAATTACGTGGGCTTTTTGTTTCTCTCTCATACATTCCTGGAGACCTGCCGGCACCAGCCCTGAACTAATGATGCCCAGTTCTTGCCTCCCCGTGAGCTTCCAGTCTGCGCTGGGCCATGGCTTCGGCCCTGGGGCCCTCAGGACAGCTGGGGAGGCTTCCTGGAGGCAGAGCCCTTTTCTCAGCACTGTAGGACACGGGAGGAATGGAGAGCAAGAAGGGGGACCTAGCCCCCCCAAAAGATGATCAGAATTGATACTGTTACTGTTTACAGATACAGTTTATTGGCCATCGTGTCCCCATCCCTCGGCTCCTGTGAAGAGCAATCAGCGGGGAAGAGTCTCAATTCCTCACCTGGGAAATGAGGACCTTGGCCCTGACCAGCTTACCTCCCTGGTTACTGAGGAGACCCTGAGATGCTGGGCGTGAGGGACTGAACAGGTGGGCTCCAGCCCTGCAGGACCTTGAGGGTGGAGAGCGAGCTCACCCTATTGGGATAACTGCAAGGGCCTTCATATCAAGAGATAGGGGCCAGGATGGAGCCAGGTGCTAGGGCAAAGGCCTGGTGATGGAGACATTCCATGGGTCTCGGCTCCTGATGCTGAAGGGTATAAGCTTTCAGAGAAGAAGCCAGCTAGCTCGTGGCTAGAGGAAACAGCCACCCTTCCTCCACCATCCGGCATTTATGGAATGCTCACCCCATGCTAGAGTCCCAACACTCTCCACTGCCACCACAAGGTTGGTGGTATGAGTCTGCCCAGGGTGCTGCAGGAGAAAGGCCTGGTGAGCTCCATAAGAAGCAAAAATCATTGCTCATAATCCTTGGGTCACACAGGCTGGGGTGCTTTTTCTCTGTGGAGTTAGCTGACTCCTCATTGATATGGCTGCTTGTTTTGAGACAAGCATTTAAGACCCCAGATGCTGTTTTTTCCTGATAACAGGGCACCATCTGACTTGTTCACCACATTTTACCATGGCATTCATATCACCAGTGATTTCCTCATGGGGGGAGTACCAGGCAGGGCCATGTCAGAAAAACGAAATTGTTCTTGAATTAGGACTACAATCCATTCATATAACTATTATTTCTACATGTCCCTGGTTCCGTTTTAGAAACATCTGTATCATTTTATTGTACTACACCATAGATCATCCCTGTGGGATGTAAGGTAATTCTATTGATAGTAACATTATTTTAGTCAATGGGAAAGCACTGTTGAGCAACTGATTTTCTACATGTGCAGTATATCTTATTGGACTCCAATAAGTGAATCGTTAATTGTAAATCTTCATAACTTGGGTGATTGGACACTGTATACAAGCCACATGGGTCGGAGATAAGGCAACAGTTTCAGTAACACTCATTTTTCAAAGGCAGAACCATGCCTGCTAGACCAACACATGTCACAAAATGGCAGAGAGATCATGAAAACAGCAAATGCATGTTGGTCTCAGGTTGTCATTCTTTGGGCGCCCTCAAGGCAATAGGTCTGAACCCACCCAAAGTCTAATGACCACCTTGGGATAGTGTTCATCTGCTTTGCCCACTCCAGCCTAGAGTTCAAGGGAGTATTTCAGTCCCTTAGTTCTATACCGCTAAGCCCAGTTCGCCCAATGGGGTTTCCAACTCTGTGTGATCCAAGGGTTGTAAACAATAAGATCTAAACCCAGAGGAGGGAATGGTTCCAGTGCCTAAACTCTAAGCACTATGGATGCATAGAATGCTATGGATAATAGAGGAAGCCCAAAATCCATTTGCAAGATCCCTACATGGGTGAGTCACAGGTTGAGCCCCACTGTCCAGAGGCTACGAATGCGAACAGTCCACTGTGAAGTGTTCCTTACCAGCCGTACGTGGACCGACAAACAACACATTATGAGATCTCCTTTTGGACCCACTTTCCATTTAACCTAAAACTTTAGTATCTTCTGATTTTTCCTAGATGAATGGCGCTCTTTCTCCATGCTCCTTGTTGTTGGGTCTTTTTCATCGATGTCTTGTGTGTTCTTCTGTCTAGGGAAACCAGGATTTGATAATTACCTGGGGGCAAGGAAAGGGCAGGTGGGGGGAAATGGGGAGCCAACACCAATGGGCACAAGGAAGAAGAGAATGTTCCCAAGTTGATGGTGGTGATGACTGCACAATCCTTCTTAAGATGACCGAACTATTGATTTGTCTGTTGTGTTCATTCTAGCTCAATAAAACTAATGAGAAAGAAAATCAACCAACAAACCGCACTGACAACCCAAGGGAGCACAGTTGTGCTGGGACACACGGGCTGCCCCGAGTCGGCAGGGACCTCGTACTGCCCCCCCCCCCCCCCCGCTTGTTGAATCCCCTCAATGAGCCTTCCAGGCAGGGGACATCAGCTTCATTTCCAAGATGAGGGGCCCAGGGGCACTTAGTGACATCATACATCGGTGGCAGAGCCAGGACTTGAGGCAAGTCTGCATGTTTGTAACTCCCACTTCTGATTTCTTCTACTTCTTTTGGGGGGAACATTTTATTGTGGTTTGGATGAACGTTTCTAGAGTGCAGTTTTCCATGCAACCGTTTATACGCATGTTGTCTCGTGACATTAGTTGCAATCGCCTCTACGTACGGCACCCTACCACTTCCTCCCTCTGGTCAGCATTTCCATTCGTCCATCTTCCCTGCCCCTTCCTGCCTCCTGGACTCTGTCTGGGGGTCACATGCTGCCCATTGGGTCTGCTGGCTGATTTTTCTGAGGATTATGTTCTTCACGGGGTTCTTGTTCACTCTGTAGGCCTGTCTGTTGTTTGGCTGAAAGGTGATCCCGAGGGGGATGGGGTCAGCTCCAAGTTTGAAGACCGTCCATCTGAGGGTCACCCCAGAGGTTCTTCCCGTCTCTGTCCGACACGGCTTCTGCTTCCTGGGGGTGCCGGCAAAGGCCTCCTAGGGGCTCACACTTGTGAAAAGCCTTCTGAGAACACACAATGATAGGGTCGCCGTCACCCCACTGTGCAAGATATGGTCATCTCCGCTTCATAGAAGAAGGGACTGTGTTAGTCTGGGCAGACTAGAGAAACAAATCCATGACACACATATGTGTATAAGCAAGAGAGTCATATACAAGAGCAACTGAACATTGAGAAAACATCCCAGTCCAGATCAAGTGCATAAGTCCGATATTAGCCCATATATCCGATACCAATTTCTAAAGTTCTCTTCAGACTCACGAAACACATGCAATGAAGCTGAATGTAGAAGACCACAGGCCAGTGGGTAGAAAGTCTTTGGATCCAGCGGCATTGGAAATATCTCAGTGCTGGCAGGGGTCTCGCATGGCTTCTCCAGCACCCAGGGCTGCATCAGGGTGGGTCCATCTGTCTTGTCAGCTTCATGTCTCCCAGGGTGTGAGCAGAGAGTCTCCCATCTCCAAGGAGGAAAATGCCAGAATTCCCAGAATCCTTAGGGGAAGGCTATACCCACACAGAAGCCTCATTGGCTATGACCTGAGTTACACGCTAGACTCCACCTCTACACGCTTAATCCTTAAATTGACAATTTATAACTACCACAGGGCCTGAAGCTGAGAGGTCATCCACTTGTCCAAGGAGACTCAGTTGGAAAGGTGTGGGTACCGAACCCCTGTGCTTTCCTGCCAGTGAGTAGGGCTCATCCCAACCCTGACAACACCAGGCTGCCACCAGTGGGGTGGCAGGCTGCCTCCAGAGCACATAAACAGCTGGGGACTCCCCCACCCCCTCCAGCCGCTGCCTTTTCATCTGGCGGGGCCTCGGGATCTGGCGAGAGAGGCCCGTTTATTGAGGAAGTTTATGCATTTAACAGTTTAAGCCTTTCTAAGCCTGTGGTACAACAGGATTTGGGAGCCGTTAACAATTCTGTGTGGTTAAGAGATTTTCATTGCTCTGCGGCAGCTGGCTCCGGCCCCACAGGCTCCGCTCTGGCCTGGACCCCACCCTGCTGGGATTCCCCTCTCCGGGGGCCTTTGTCTTCAGCCCCCATCTGCAGCTTCTCCTTGTCCCCTGGCCCCCCAGCCTCCAGGTAGGAGCCTTAGACAAGAAACTGGGGCTCAGAAAAGGGAAAGGGCTTACTGCCCAAACCACACAGCAAGTAAAAGGTTGAATAGAGGCCAGGTTCCCAAGCCAGAGCCTTTCCCTGCACCCTGACGGCCTCCCTTGGGAGGGGGAGGCATTATGGTATCGATTCATCAGTGGTAGGGCTTGGCTTATAAGCTCCCCCTGAAACCTTCATCTGTGGGATCCCATTCCTATCGGGTTTGGGGGGGTTGAGAAGGCAAAGGACTTGCCCAAGGTCACCCACTTGGTCAGATACTGAGCTGAAGTCAGGGCCTCCTGAAACCCTAATCAGAATTCTTCACACTATACCAAGCTACCCCTTCTTCCCCTCCCTTAGCTGGAGGGGAAAATGCCATTTGTAATGGTAATGTCTTGCATATGTACAGTATTTATTTACTGCCTCGTTCCAGAAAAGATTAGAGACTGCCTTTGTGCAGCATTTGGTTTTGCCCTCTGAAATACTTTGATCTGAATGGCACCCACATGAGAGGAGCAAGCAGGGGGTATCAGCACCCTTGGAGTTCAAGGAAACTGGGAGCCAGGAGGGGACATCCTAAGGGTGGACAGGGCATCCCCAGGGTCACACAGCAATGCCAGGATTAGACTGGCTTCGGGAGCAAAGCCAGGACTAGACCCCAGTGCTGCAGCTTCCTGGGCCTGGGTCCTCCAGAGGCCCCTCACTACTCAGTCAGACCACTCGTCCACACTACCTGAACCTCTGTGGGGATGGGACCCAGAGTGCCACTGAAACTCCAGAGATCTGTCTCCATTCTCAGTGGGCAGAGGAGAATTCCTCAAGACCCAGAGGAAAGGGTGGGTGGGCTTGGCAGGGTGTGAACAAGCCCATGACAACCACAGAGATTTACCAGCCCATGGGCCAGGAGTCAGGGGCCACCCGGAGGTGCAGGCCGGCTCCAGCACCCCAGCCCTTGCCGGTCTTCCCAGTCTTTCCCATGAAGCCTCATGAGGGGTGTTTTGCTGGGTGTTAATCACAGGGATTTGCTTTCTGAGCAGGTCGCCTATCTGCCCAACAAGCCAAAGGAGAGGGCCACTAACCACAGTCACTCATGAGTCACTTCCACCTGACCGCCATCCCCATGCTCCGTCCTCTCTCCCCGCTTCCCGTTCACATGAAAGGACAGAGGAGACCAGTAGCCAGGATGGTCATGAAACCTGAGCCAGGCTCAGCATTCAACTCAAAGTTCCACTCCCGGCTTCCTGGATGCAAAAGAGCAGAAATCGGATCCCAGGTGGAAAGGACAGAGTGCTTCTGCACGTAAACCAGGATGCAGGCCCAAGGCCCCCGCAGGATGGGCGATACTTTACTGGAGCTCCGGGAGTGGGACCCTGGTACTAGTCCCATGTCACCCCGGAGAAGTGGAGGCTCAGAGAGGTTAAAGAAACAGCCCAAGGTCACAGCGATGATGGAGCCAGCAGTGAAATCCCAATTCTGTGCTTGTGCTGCTGGGAGAGTTGTAACATTTTAGTAACATTTAGTAACAGTTTCCCCCCCCCCACAATCATGATCTCATTTGATATTTAACAGCTGTAGGAAGTAGGCCAGCCGGATCCCCATCCCTCCAGTGAAGAAGTCCCGCCTCAGTGCCGTAAGGTGGGCTGCTTGAGGCTCTCTGCGTGGAGAGGCCAAAGCTGGGACTAGAACTGAGTTGGGTTGATTCTGAAGCCCAGGCAGTGACCCTCATGGCCTCCCTTGCTGGCGATGCTTGGCCCTTGACCTCTCTCAAACCCACACACCCCTTCAGCACCTGCCCCCATCAACCCACCAAGACTCCTCAAATCAAGGGCACCTGCGACCTCCGTGTCTCCAAGCCAGTGGTCAGACCCCGGGACTCGACCCCCTGAACCTGCAGCAGTAATTGGCACATGACCACTCCTCTTCTGGGACACCCCACCCCCCTCTGCCCCCAGTGCTCCTCCACCTCCCAGGCTGTCCCATGGCTGGTTCCTGCTGCTCCTTGCCCACACCTCTCCACTATGGGGCCCAGCCAGCCTCTGGCATCCTCCTCATTCTGTTCTCGATGGCTCATCTCATCCAGGCCCCTAGCTTTAAATGACTTTTCTCGGCTTGGCTTCAGCCGGGCTTCTTCTCTGAAGTCTTGCTCACATGGCCCTCTGTGTCTACTGGACGTCCAATGTCAGAGTAAGCCAGCCTCTAACAATATCATGGCGCAATTGTACAGCGCTGATATATAAAGATCATAGTAAAGTCGTAGAGACTAGGAAAGGTTGGAGAGTAGGTAAGATAAAGGAGGCAGACACATTTCCATGGTAGCATGCTCACCTTCTGGACGGCCGTGATCTCAGCAGCACGAGGAGGAGAGAGTTCTTTATTTCTGGCCAAGGCCTATATATACTTAGGGGCATGCAATCCCCCTGATTACAGGTAACCACATACGTCACAGGAAGGGGCTGTACAATAGGGATACGCATCACAGGAAGGGGATGAGCTTGGGGTATACAGGTCATAGGAAGGGGAGGGATTAGGGGTACACATGTGACAAGATGGGCTGACCCTAGATTCAAGATGGCAGCCTAACTTGGCCCCCCTTGCGTGGGCTGGACCTTGCCTCTGGGCTCTCCTTCAAGGAAACAATCCACTATCCTTATCAGAAGGAAGTGAGCCCCACCTATGGGGGGGACAAACAATAGTCTGATTGCTCCAGATGGCTGACGCCTTCGGGGAGATCACTTCTAAGCAGCTCGCTTCCAAGTGTGCTGCAATCATTTACCATGTGTGACAAGCAGTGTCCTAGGCCTGACGTATGCTTGGGGGAGACAACCTGGGGAAATTTTGCATCTCACAGTCCAACATGTCCCATAGCAAACCCCATCCCCCCCCCACCCCCCACCCCACCCCCACCCCCCGTCACCACCATCCCAACCAATAGGACGCGCTCCTTTCAGTTGGTTACCTACCGTAAGTTTAAAAGTTTGGGTCATCCTGGACTTCTTTGTCATCCCAACACCCAACCCGCCAGCCAATCCGAGCTGCATCCCCAGCCACTTACATGTGGCTACCTATTTATTTCCAAGTCCCCACTCTCATCTTGGTCTGGTTGAGCACAGAGCTCCCCCACCATCTCTATCCAGCTCCCACTCTGACCCCACCCTCTGCTCCTCCATGGGCAGGTAGAGGGATCCCTTAAGACCCCGTCAGATCACATCCCTCGTCCCCTCGGCTTCCCCTGCAGCTCCTCATAGCCCACGGAGTAGAAGCCAAAGCCCGCCCAGTGGCCCACAGCGCCCCTCCCACCTCTCTGGCCTCATCTCCCTCATTTTCTTCTGTGCTCCCTCCACTCTGGGCAATTTCTTCTGCCTGGAACATTCTTCTCACAGTTATCCTCACCTGTGAGGGCTTGCTCCCTCACCTCTTTCCGCTCTCAGTCTCCATTTCATCTTCTCTCGGACAACCCCAGAGCCTCGTTTAAAAAGCCTGCATGCTCACACACACATGTGCTCCCTGTCCCCCTACTTGCTTTGTTTCTCTCGGTCTCCCTGATCGCCATCTGACACAGGCAGTATTTCCTTGTTCCTTGATGCCTGCCTCCCTCAGCCCCGCTGCGAGCCTCGAGAGACAGGGGTCTTTGTCTGGTTCGCCACCGTAATCCCAGTGTCTAGGAGAGTGCTTAGCACAGAGAAGGTGTCGCCCAGCTCAGTCTCACACACGGTACCCTTCCACCCTAGTGTAAGTGATGCTACTAAGAAAGGCCCCAGGGGGTGGGGATTGCTGGGAGCTAGCTGTGTGCCCAGCAGGTCTGTCTGGGGCTGGGGATGATGTTTCTGGGTGTAATTTTTTTAAAAAACCAGAAAAGGGTGGGGAAAAATAGATGGATAGATAACCAAAAATTGAGTCCCCATGGCAACCCCATATGTATCAGCGTAGAAATGCCACATAGCATTCAGTGTCTGTGATGGTTCCGAAGTGGAATGCCAGTCTCTTCTTCCACTGCACCTCTGCCAGCCCAAACTTTGAGTTAATAGCAAAGCACTTAACTGTTTCTGTGCCCAGGGATTCTTTAGGCACGATGGGAGGTCCTTATTCTCGGCCCTCAGTAATTCTCAAAAGATCTCAGGTCCTTCCTGGCACCAGAGGCCTAAAGGACATCCCTCAGTCCATCATTTTTTTCCATTAATAAGTACTCCCTCTGTGCCCTGCCTGAGCCCACACCCCGCATCCTGCAGTGTGGTCCTAGAGCCGAGGCTGTGGGACCTGTTCCTCGCATCATCAAGAGCTTTCTGGTTCTGTGCAGGTGCAGAGCAGGGAGTGGGGGTGGGGGTGGAAAGAGGAGCAAGAGCCTGGTGTGCAGGGAGGGGTACTGAATACAGAGTGGAGTGGTCTGAGCATCAGATCCTCACCCCTTCTCTCTCTCTCTCTCTCTCTCTCTCTCTCTCTCTCACACACACACACACACACACACACACACCACAGTGTAACCTGGTCTGATGCATCCCCTGAGCCTCGGGTCCCTCTTCACTAAATGGGCTTGCAGTGTCAGCCTCACAGGCTCAGGGAAAGGCACCGTGGACAGGAAGCACATGGGGGCAGGGAAGGGGTGTTCCTTCTCCGGCAGGACTGTTTCTGTGTGTTGCGCACAGAACTCCTGTGTCCGCAACTAAGTTGGGGGCAGGTGGTGATCATCGCCCCTCAGGAACCTAGGCGCCTGGGCACCCACTAGGCATCTGACAGGCACCAGTGAATGGCATGGTGTTAGACAACCATGTGCTCTTATGCAACAAGAAAGCAGCTAGCAAAGTCGGAGGCCCTGAGTACAAATTTGAGTCCTACCTGCCTTGCCCAGAGACCATGGCAGAGCCCCCCGCCCCTGGCCCCACACTCAGTCCCTCCATCGCTATGAGGACTAACTGCCTCTGATTCTAATCTGCCTGGTCCTCAGGGTGCCCTCTCGAGAGAAACAGGGGAGCCATGACCACCTTTGACATGGAAAAAGTCACCCCACAGTGCCTGCCACACCCCAGATGCCCACAATCTGGAAAGTTTAATTAGGTAATTGCTTGGGCTATGGAATCAGCCACCTAGGGTCAAATCCTGGCCCATCCTCTATTGCCTATGTGACCTTGAACAAGTGACTTGCCTCTGGAGCCTGGCTTTCCCCAGGTATCAAATGGGTCTAATAATAAGTAGAATGTTCCCGGCACTTGTGAGGACTCAGAAGAGTGGCAGGTGAAGTGTGTACCACAGAGACACAGAGTAACAGAGGCACAGAGCCTGGTGCTTGGTATGTGATCAGTACATGCTAGCGAGGCTGAGCTGCTCCTGGAACTGCCTGTGGAAATAATCAGGACTTTTCCCATCTCCCATTTGCCTGTGAGGAAGCAGTTCAGAGACATCAGGAAACTGTCTGGCACTGAGCATGGGTCCCTATTGTCAGGTGGAGCAGGAGGTGTGTTCTGGGCAGAGACCCAAGTGGGGCGTTGGCCATAGAGAGCTGGTTCTCCGCACAGCGTTGTTCTTGTTGGCTGCGGGTGACCCAAAGAACAGTGAGACGAAATGTTGCCCAGTCCCCTGCAGTGCCCATGAGTGGGGCAGAGGGGACAACTGTAATCCATAGGTTTTCATCGGCTGATTTCCCGAAGTAGATCGCCAGACCTGTCTTCCTAGTCCATGTTAGTCTGGACTCTCCACTGAAATCTCCTGCAAGCACAAGCACTTAGTCTAGTAGGCATATGTATGTGCAAGGGTGCACACACAAAAGGATCAAGCTAGATCAACGAATACACGTATGCGCATGTATTGTATCAAGCCAGAGATGTACCTGCACTTGAAAATGGGTAGTGTGTGTGTGTGTGTGTGTGTGTGTGTGTGTGTGTTTGTGTGTGCTGGGTCACCTATTGGAACTGGATCACCAAGTCCTACAGCACATCCAGTTGCACGACGGTGTGCTGACAGCCGGGCCCTGGCTGCATGTCAAGAGCATTGGCCAGCTATCCAATCAGGGCCTCCCATAAGGAAGCTAAGAATTTTACCACTGAGCCCCCAGGGCCTGTGTTAGTGGTGGAGAGAAAACCCCCTGCCCTGGGACTGCGCTGGTTCCTTCCCAGGAACAAAACCTTCCCAGAAACAAAACTCAGAACAGCGGTCTCCAGGTCTCCAGTCCCCTCCCCTAAAGACGCTGCCATCTGATGAGCAGCACTTGGAGACCTGAGAGCCGGTGCTGGCCCTTTTGCGCTGCCTGGCTGGCGGTTTTATGCTGCCTGGGCGGCGGTGGGTCTGTGAAGCCCATCCGTATCCCTGGCAACCCCAGCCAGTTGCCCTCCCTCTACCCCCCGCTGTCAGAGCCAGCTGTCTGTGGGGGCTCTCTGGAGGCCCGAGAGGGATGTACATACGTGTGCTGGGGGAGCAAGAAGCAGCCCTGGTGTGTGTGTGTGTGTGTGTGTGTGTGTGTGTGTGTGTGTGTGTGTGTACTGAACCTGCAGGAGTGTATATGAGTTCACATGGGCACCACTGACCCAGCATCTGCCTGAGTGGACAGGACGCAGGCTCGTGGGCACACATTCTGGAATGGGGTGTGTACAGTTGGGCAAGTACATGCGCTTGCCTGGGCCAGATCACCCTAGATAGAGCCACTGAGCTGTGATCCCCTGGACGTGTGTGTGGCTGCATCTGCCCGGCCAAGTCCAGGGCATCTGTCTGCAGGCGGGGCCACACTTACAAATGTGCAGGACCAGTCAACTCATGGATGGGACTGTGTGAAGGGCTTAATGTGTGTGTGTGTGTGTGTGTGTGTTTCTCCCCGTGTATGTGCCTGCATGTGCTGGGTCACACAGGTGTACACATGTGCACACACAAGGGGATCCAGCAGAAGGCACCTGTGCTAGCTCAACCGGAGACCTGGCTGTTGTGTTGTATCAAGCCCCTGAGGCACATGCACCCGGAAATGGGCATTTGCGAGCGTGTGTCTGTGAGTGTGTGCTGGGTGCACGTGTGTGCACACTCTCTAGGGCCCGGGATGTCAGAGCCATTGATTTTCTGTCTCTTAGAAATCCCCTTTGAGGTTTTCTTCATGTCTCTTTCATGAACCAGAAGCAACAGCCCCACCATTCTTAAAGCAAATCGGTTCCGTTTTGCAGTGAGGCGTCCTCTTTCCTCCACCCACCCCACCCCCACTGGTTGTGTGCCCCAAACACGGACACAGGAGCCTGCTTATCATTCATGGAGAGCCTGGAGGAGGGGGAGGGGAGGAGAGGGGCGGCTGGCTGGGAGGCAGGTTCTGTGTTCTGGCGGCTCTTTTCCAGCACTGTGGCCTTGGGCGACACTTCCTAGAGCCTTGGCTTCTTTGTGTCAAGTAGGCACAGAGTAGCAGTGGAGATGTTCAATGGTGAGCACCCCCCAAGATGGGAGCCCTCACACCTGCCTGGGGGTTTGTTTACCCAGCACTTTGGCCTTCCTCTTGGGGAGAGAGGCTTCCATCCCCACAACGCCCCAGAGTCAGACAGGTGTGGACAGGCCAGAAGAGATGCCGGGCCCTCTGGGAGGAAGATGGGCACATTCACTGCTCCCCACTGTATGTCAGGCTGGGCTCCAAGCTCCCCCTGACCTGCAGCCTGAGGCAGCTGTGCCCTGGAGAAGCTCCCAGGGAGCAGGTGGCAGGCCAGCAATGGGATCCAGGTTGGGCGCACTCCTGCTGCATTGGGAGAACACCCACTAAGGAGGAGGAGCTGAGATGGGCCTTGGAGGATGCCTGGACCCCACCTGCAGGGTGGCAGGCTTGTACAGTTCGCTGAGGGCGTGGGTGCAGAGGCGGAAAAGCACCAACCTGACCCCCAGCTCCAGCCTACTCCCCCCACCTCCTTTCCAAGTCCCCCTACAGATGGGCAGTCCCTCGAGGAGGGGTCCCTTCCCAGCCCCCTCCCACCCTCTCCCGCTGCAGTCTTTGTGGCCCAGGGAAGAATGCCTCGCTTTATCTCCCGACGCCCCCTTCCCTTTGATTCTCCTTTCCCCGGCGTTTCTGCTGACCTCTGCGTGTTGGGAATCCAATTAGAGGCGCGGACGGAGAGAGTGACAGCGCGCCGAATCCCGCCTCGGCCCCTCGGAGCACGCTCGGCCGAGCCGCAAGCATCGCCCGGCCTGCTTGTCATGCTGGGCCCAGCGCGGGGCTTTGTGGGGATTAGCTGCCGCGGGGGGGGGGGGGGGGGCGGGGTGCGCTCCGCAGATGGGACCAGAAGTGATGCTGGTGAATGGCACGTCCCAGCGGAGCGGGGAGGAGGGGGCTCGCAGTGCGGAGCGAACGCAGCTTGGGGAGGAGGGGAG
Source organism: Tenrec ecaudatus (assembly GCF_050624435.1). Taxonomy (NCBI): domain Eukaryota; kingdom Metazoa; phylum Chordata; class Mammalia; order Afrosoricida; family Tenrecidae; genus Tenrec; species Tenrec ecaudatus. Next base: position 46,051,566 of record NC_134530.1, read on the forward strand.
AAGGGGCGGAGCCTGCTGGCCTTGGCCGAGGCTGGGCCGCCCTGGCTATTGGGGGCGCTTGGGGAATTGAGTGCGGTGACTTGGTTCCCCTGTTTGGGTTCAGCGTGCCAAGACCCAACACTCATCTGAAACAGAGCCAGAATTCCCATGGAAGAGGGGGTTGGAGACTGATTTCAGGGTGGGGCAGGGGAATGGTCTCAAAGCTTTCTTAGCAACGCATTTATGCTTGGGGGAGGGGCAGCGCTTGAGAAGTGAAGTCCAAGGCCTTCCATAGAGCAGAGCACGCTCTCCCCTCCCCGCACCAGCAAGCTTCTCCTGTTTTACAGCCGGGGAAACTGAGGCTCAGATCAAAGACATAAGGTCAGTCCCTAGCAGAGCTGGTTGTAAACCCTTTCTCAGCTGCCACCGCACCCCTCAGGAGACACTGACTCCTTCAACTTCCTGGACCCCCTGAGTGAGGGGGGGTCCCTGATGTTGCCTTCCCAAGAAGGAATGTTGGGCCTTTGTCACCAACAGCCCTGGGCACTGTGTGGTCTCTCAGCCCAGTGGGCCAGCAACTGCCCTAGCCCCTCTGGAAGTGCCTGGAACCTGCCTTTTTCTGGGTCTTGTGTGAGGTCCTGAGACCCTGGCCTCATGGAGGGTGGAGTATGTGAAGAAGAGAACAGAGTCCTGTGGAGAGCTACCAGGGGAACTGGGGGTTGTTGACAGGACCCCGGAATCTGGAAGGCTTCCTGGAGGAAGAGGCACCTGAGCAGAGACTGAAAGGACAGGCAGAAACAATGTGGGTATGCTGAGACAGGGGAAGTGTGGGGCTACAAGGGGTGCCCACCCCATCCCACACCCTCTGCCCTTTCCACAGTGGTCTCATGGCTCCAGAGGCCTGCTCAGCAATGGCTAGGGAGGGCCCTGGTGGGGCTGGCCGACTTTGGATGCTCAGGATCTTCCATAAGAATCACCATATGGTGGAACTGAAGCCAAGGAACTCTCGGGTAGCCTCTGGCCGGTGACAGTGGTTAGAAGGCCAGCGAGAGGAGAGCCTATCACTTGAGAGGCAGTGCTTCTCAGGCACTTAAGGCACCTTGAAACACGCTTTCCTATTGAAGCGGGGGCAGAGAGCCCAGTCCAGTTTACAAGTAAGAAACCCATTCCCAAAGGTAAGGGACACACAATATCCAGTCACACAGTGTCTGTGAAATCAGGATCCCATCGATCTTTCTACCCCCACCACCCTGCACCCCCCAGCACTGCTGCAGCCCGCTTTGGATGTGTTTATTGGGCCTGTCCCTCAGCTCTTCCTATCCTACCACGGTGCCTGGCACACGGATGGATGGGAAGGACCAGTCAGTGCTTCCTTCCTGATGACGATGATGATTTTAAATAACACACCAATACTAACCCTCATTCCATCAGAAACCCACATCTGGTGCATAACAACCCTATATAAGGTTTCTGAGCCTGGAAATCTTTATGGGAGCAGCCAGCCTCATCTATCTCCTGAGGAGCGGCTGGTGGATGTGAACCTCCAACCTTGGGGTTACCAGTCCACCGTGCTTACCCAGAAATGCCACTAAGCCTCCTTCCAGCAATAGTGAAGGTCACCTGAAATAGGAATTCATCTTTTGGCTCAGCTGATGAACACAAAACGGGCAGTGTGCAGACCCAAGAAAACAAGAAGAGATCATTCCCTCCCACTTCGCTCACTCGGCCACGCACCCCTCTCACCTGCTCATACCTACACAGCCACACCCTCTCACATGCACACTCTCCCTCACACCCAAGCATTCCCATCTGCACATCTGCTCACCCTCCCGTTCCCTGCCTCCTGCAGGGGCTGCCACTCACTGGAGAGTCCCCTCCAGGGACCATGGGGCTCACCTGCCAGGGCCAGCTTGTCCCCACCTCACACCCCATCCCAGTACCTTTACTTCTCTGCACCTGACTCCTCTTCCTGCACTCCTCCTCTGGTCTCTCACTCCCCTCCTCCATCCCAGTGCCTTCCTCTCTGCCTTCTTCCTCTGACTCACTCTCACTGCACTGTCCTTCCAGCCTGCGTCGTGTGTGTGTGTGTGTGTGTGTGTGTCCTCAGTGTGTCTCTGGACATACTCTCTGTGTCTCTATCTCTCCCCTCCCCCCAGACTCTTCGCTCAGGCCAGTGGACACCACTTGCCTGCCCCTGGACACACAGGGTGTGGATTATGGACTGGAGAGTGAATCTTGTCTCAGACCCACAGGTATCGGACTGGGAGCCCAAAGCAACCCTCCACCCCCGCCTTCCTCTTCCAAAGGGCTCTTCAGCTACACAGGCAGTGGGGTGAAGTGGGGGTGTCTTGGTCTCCTCAACCCCTCCTTTCTGGCCAGTTCTGTGCCACACACACACACACATATGTCAGAGGAAGGAGGGGGCTTACACAGCCCTAGGCCAAAGGCTGAGTCTCTGTTTGCTCTTCTGTCAAATGGAGGGGGTGGGTACTTGTGGGGGGGGGCATAGGCCTATGTGAGATCGGGGCAATGAGAGTAGTCAGTAGACTCCCAGAAGTTGGGCAGGAGGACGATCTCTGCCCTTAGAGGACCCACAGCCCAGGGCCAGCCAGGGGAGAACGGGAGAATTCCGCCCTGCACTGAGTCATGTGCTGGTAAAGTCTGACCCCGGCTCTTTGCCCTGGGGCCCTGAGCTCAGAACCCCAAGGAGCAGGGCACTCTGAGAGGCAGGGTTTGGGAATGGGGGAGGCATTGGAGGGTCTCAGTCCTAAGTGATGCGGGACCTGAGGCCTCCCAAGGAGCCCTTGCCAACGACGCAGTCTCAAACCTGGGTGTCTTTCAGCCAAGGGGGTTCTTAGGGGCCCGGGTTCCAATTTTAGCTCTGCCAGCTCCTCCCTCACCTTCCCCCAACACTAGGCTAGACCCCTGTGGGTATGGTTGGCACCTGTCCCTCCGCAGCAGCCCGCGCCACCTCATGGGGCCTCAGATGAGGGTTCTGAAAGGATGGAGCAGCATCCTGCTGAAATGTGGCCCCACTTGATTGTCAGGGAGCCACATTCATGCTTTCTGAGCCTCAGTTTCCTCTTCAGGGCCACTGAGTAGATTAAATGGGACTGTCAGCCTGGTGGGCGTGTGGGTAAATGTGCGCCAAGACCCCATAGAGTGCACTCAGACCGGCTCCTCCCTCCCAGCCCAACATGGGTCCTCCCTTTCAGGAGCTGACCTCCCCTCCCACTGCCTGAGACTCTCGCCCCAGGATGCGCCTGCCCTCTGCCCCCTCCCTCCACCTCCCCATGGCCACCCAGCCTGGCCAGCAGGGCTGGAGGCAATCAGAGGTTTTGAACAGCCCCCCACCTCCCGCCCACCATGGACCCCAGGGGCATGATGCCTTGGAGTGGGTTGGGGGTTAGAAATGGCTGTGAGTCTATTGGATGGCGTTATGGGTAAGAATCAGGCAGGTGCAAGAGAAAAAGAGAGAGAGAGAGAGAGAGAGAGAGAGAGAGAGAGAGAGAGAGAGAGTGTGTGTGTGTGTGTGTGTGTGTGATGCTGGTCACTAGCATGTGCCAGCACATATGTGCCTGCTGGGGGGCTGCAGATGTGTCTGAGGACCGACTGGGAGGGTGAAGTTGGTGAGAGAGAAGACAAAAGAACAGAGTACGCGGGAAGCTGCCCAGGGTGGAGGCTGAGCCTATTTGTATGCAACAGGGAGCCAGAGCCCAGCAAGGCCTCTCATAAGAAGAGCCTGATTCCCAGGACTCTGGAGGGAGGGTTCTCCAAGTGAGGCTCAGTCTGAGACCGTTCACGCCATGGAGCGCTTGCATACACATCGACCTGTCCAGCCCTCATTGGGCAGGTAGAGAATCTAAGCTGGGAAGTCACACAGCAAGTGACGGGCAGAGCTGGGCACCCCCGGGCCCCCTCTCTCACCTCCCACGGGGTTGGGTTCTTCCCATTCGTGGAGGGCCTCTGGAGACACCACCCAGGGGCACAGTTGGGCCCCTGGAGGAGTGGACAGTGATTGCAGGTGTTGCAAAGGGCCCAGTACAGATACTGACACTGGGTCATCTTCAGGCAACCTAGAAATCGGGGCTGGTTTCCTTCCCTTGGGTTTGGCCATCTGCCACACAGAGGCACAGAAAGATCACACAGCTGGAAAGTGGCGGAGCCAGGGGTCCTACCCAGACTCGTTGGTTCAAGAGCTTGTCTCATGCTGCCTGTTAGCATGTGAAGTCCTTGAAATACGGAGACTGTCACATGCAGTGTCCCTGTTACGAACACCAGCCGTGTACAGCCAGGGCTCAAGGATGCTGAGGAGGGCGTGAACCGAGGAGGGCTCGAGGTGAACAAATAAGCGAGAAAAGGGGGCTTCATCGTGACGCCTTCCCAGGCCCCAGGAGCCCCCCTCTCCGCACCACCCTTCCTAGTGTGCACGGCCCCACCCCACCCCCCTCCGTCACCCGGCAGGTGCTGGCTGTGCCCTCACAGGGCCAGGCCCCACAGGGACAAAGCCAGGGGGGCGCCTGGGTAGCCAGGCCCCAGCGGAGGCTGAAGCTGCTAACAGGCTGGAAATCTCTTTTGTCAAAGCCCGCACTGCCTCCAACCTCCTTTAATTAAAGACAATTAGTGCTTTCAGCCCCTCTGCACAGCTCAGCTCCCCTGTTTGCAAACACGCAGCTGCGGGAGCTCCATGCCCCCCCCACCCCAACCGCCACCGCCCCCAGCCCCGCTTCCCCAGAGACACACAGAGGTGCTTTTATCGGCAGCCCTCCGGCTGCAGCACCAAGAGGCGGGTCCAAGGCGGGAAGGATGATGGGGTAGCAGGAAGAGCAGGGACCCTGGGGTGGCCTGACACATGTTGGGCAGGGGTCCCACTTTTTGCAGAACAGCCGGTGGGTGCCAAGTCCAGCTGGGGCACCTTCGAGGAACCTGCCTCCTCTAACTCCTTGACTCTGCTGGGTCTTCCTTCCTGGAAAGGGACCGCCCAGCCTAGCAGAGTCTAGCAATCGGGCTTTCTCCCAAGGGCCGCCCTCTGAGTTGAACACGGCAGGCATTTTCCTGTGAGCCACCTAGGAAAAAGGGAGAAGTCCCACACACACGCTTGTAAGGGGAGCCGAGCGTTGGTTTTCTTGGGGTTTTGTTTTTAGGGGTTTTTTGTCATTTCATGCTCTTGGAATATTCTTCAATGACATCGTTGGCCTGAGAGTCTTTGCTGTAGACACTCAACCTACTGCCATCTAGTCAAATCCAGCTCCTCAGGACCCTAGAGCCTTACCAAACCACAGCCAGGCCCTGCCCACTCCCAGGTGCTGTGGGGCGCACGGGGCTTCCACCGTCCCCAGCAGTTGGATGCAAGCGCACACAGACGGGCGCAGCCCTGACTGCAGGCTCTGCGAGTTCCAAGTGCGAGGCCATGGTGGTTGAGGGTGGTCTTCGGCACCTCCTGGAAGGCCGCCCTCGTGTCCGTTATGTCTTCGTGTCTGCCAGCGATGCCTTCCACAGCCACAGCCGTGAGTGAAGGACAGGGGACACAGATGCCGGACGCCCCACTCAGCAGCAGCGCTAGGGAAAGAGCAAGCCGTGGCTTTTATTGAGCACCTGATGCAGGCCCTGGCTGACTCTGCCTCTGCACAAAAGCATCCTGACCTTAGCTCCGTTTTAGAGAGAGAGCAAGACCCCAGAAGGCCAAGGCCATCACTAAAAGTGCAGGAGCAGCATTCAAGGCCACCGGAAGGTAGTAACTGCCCATGGAGCCCAAGCTGTTAGAGGTCACAAGATCATGTCGTCCCTGTCCCTGTGTGCTTCCTCCCCACCCCACCCTTGACCCCCAACCCTGACCCCCGCCTTGTCCGTCCTGATCCTGTGCCAGGCAATTTCTGTCCTCCCCTTGCACAGCCACAGGACTTCCTCTTCCTGCGGAGGATGCCACGGGCAGCCCTAAGCAGTGGCCGTGCCCTGAGATGGTGGAGGCTCCGCAAAATTCTCTGGCGACAGAGGTGGCGGTGGCTGTCCGCGGGGAGAAGTGGGAACATTGGACCTGGCTTCTCGGAGGGAAGAGATGCTCTCAAGAAGGCATGACAGTGGGACCACAATAGTTTAGGCAAAGGCCAGGGGCAAAGAGCGAAGCAAATTCCAGGAAAGGTGAGCAGTTCCAGCAGGAAAAGTATCCCTGTCTCCCCTGTGAGGGAGGGGAGAGCGGCGTCGACGGGCTGAGTGACTATTCTAAGGTCACACGGTAAAGCAGCCCTAGGCTGCGGGCTGAGTGACTATTCTAAGGTCACACGGTAAAGCAGCCCTAGGCTGGCCTTCGGAATGCAAGCAGCGCTTCTCAACCCTTTTTACAAAGCTTGGATTTGACATCTGTGCTCAGTTGGTGAAGGTCTTCCCCACTGGACCCTTGACTCTGGTGGGGAATTTCAGTGCCCAGGACTGAGCAGGGACTTCAGAACTCCCTGCTGAGTCCATGAACTCTCCCGGTCACTGGCATGTGAGAGACCCACTGGGGTACCACTTTCCCTTGCTGGTTTCAGGACAGACATCTCAAATCAAGCACCGCACTCCTCCACCAAGCCCAGAGGACCACAGGCTCCTTGGAGCTCTCACACAGAGTCCAGAACCCAGGCTTTGCAGATGGAAATAAAAAAGAGGCTTCCTCCTGGGGAGGAAGGGGTCGTTGTGACCGTGGAACATTTTCTGAGCAGTGGCTACACACCAGGCACAGCTCCAAGTCCTTTAGGAATAATTGATTTCCACAATCTCTCTATAAACTAGATATGATTATCACCCTCTTTATTTCATGGAAGCAGAAGCAGAAACTTAGCAGTAAGTTGCAGGGCCAGGATTCAAACCCATGGAGCCTTGCTCCAGCAGTAGCCTGACGTGACCTGACCTCTCGGTAGGCTGCCTTGCCCCCCTCCACCCCCACTGTGCTGCTCCATCTGGTCCTGCCGTTGACATGGGACCTCCTGCCCCCCAGGGCTGCCCACCCTCAGGGCTGCTGTGTGTCCAGCCTGGCCTCCTCCCACCCTGTGAAGACCAGGACGGAGAAAAGTAGAGTCAGAGCCGCCAGAGCCGGGCCGGGCCTGGGATCCATCCACCTTTCGGCAGCCCGGGCCGTTTCCTCCTGCCTGGACAGCTTCCCAGCGGTGCCTCTGCAGGCCCTTTCAAGTCCCCTGGCACCCCCCAGCCCGACTTCCTGCGACCCCTGGCCCCAGCCTGACCCGCTCCACTCAATTTCCCAAGATGAGTTGCAGAAGCTGCGGGGTCTGTGTGCGGAGACGGGAAAATTAACGAGCTGCTCCCCAGCCGTCGGCGGTCTCCAGGCACCAGCTGGCCTGGAGTATTTACTCGGCACCCTCCGAGCGAGACAATTAAGTGGAGCTTAGGCTGGGGTGCAGAGATGTCTCCAGATGAGACAGAAACCCTTCGGAGATGTTTTTCCAAGGGATCAGTGCCGGGGAGCTTGTTTCTAAGGAACCGGGGTCTTTATTCTGATTAATATTTGTGTGTATATATTATATAGTTTGATATAGTTAACATTTTTCTCCCATTCATTTAGCATCTATTATGTATCCGTGGCTGTAACAATGGGCTCAACATAGGGGTAGTTGTGAGGATGGCACCGGACCGTGCAGGGTTTTGTTCTATGGGGCATGGGGGTCGCTATGGGTCGGAACTGATTCAATGGCACCCAGCAACCACAACAGCATGCCGGGCTCATGTCTGGGTCACTTCATTGAAGCCTCGCCCTTCCGCTTTGAGGGTACACAGAATTATTCCCCGTTTACACAAGCCAACGTCCTCAAAGGCTTAGAAACATCACCAAGGGGAGCCGGGATTTGAACCCAGTTCATCTGTATGATTCCGAGCTTGTGTCTCTTACAAAGAGTTTCTTTCCGGTCCTCGAGAGGATCTAGCACAGGGTTAGGTGCCACGAGTGTCCCAGTAGCCAGAGAAGGCGAAGATGAGACCCTCCCCACACCCAGTGCTGTGCCACGGGTGTGTGAACCCCAGCAGGCCTGGTTCACTCACCTCAGTCCTGACCGTGGGCCAGGGTTTCCCTAGGAAGCAAGGCTTGTACTGGGCTCTGCAGGCGGAGAGGAGCCTGCCCAATGAAGCTAGATCAAAGGGCATTCTAGACATGGCCTGGTCAGCAGCGACACCACGGCATGGTGTGCGTCGGGAGAATCGTCCAGAATGCTCATTGAGCTCATGGGGGTGGGGGTGGGGGTGGGGGGAGGGGGGAGGGCAGAGTGGACAGAGGCCAGTTGAGACCATATGGTAAAGGTTGGTACCGGCCAGCTGAGGAGTGGACTGGGTGGCGGCTGTGTGGGAGACATGGGCATTCGCCGTGGAGCAGAGCTGTGGGAGGCGGAAGCTCCACTGCTGCTCACCCATGCAGGCCCACCTGGCAGGTGTCCTGGGGGGTCCAGTCCTCAGGCCCTTCCTCCTCTTTCCTTGACCTCATTGCGCCACCTCCTTCTAGCTGCCCTCCAGGACCTACCATCCCCCTTCCACAAGTCAGGCCAAGACTAACTCACTGGGCCTCTGTCTCCCCAAAGTCAGAGACAGAATTCTGCCTCTCTGAGCGCTCCAGGCGTGAGTGAAGAGACCCTCTAGTCGGTGGGGGTGGAGGTGGACGCCAGTGTCCCAGGGGTCAGGAGACACATGCTGGGCAGGCAGTTTCTCTCCTAACCCTGCTGCCTCCCCTGCTCCCTCCCCAGCCCCACTCCGGCTCAGTCTTAGGCACTGTCACCGAATCTCCCTTGGCCGGTGGTATGAACCCCCAGTCACTTCTCAAGAACAAGATGAGGCCATCTGCTTCTATGAAGCCTTAGAAACCCTATGGGTCAGGGCTTCTCCGTCCTATGGAGTCACGATTGGTCCGACTCCACTCAAGGGCAAATCAAACTCCAAACTCAATGCTGACTCATAGCGACCCGTTAGCGAACAAGTTAGAGCTGGCCCGTGAGTTTCTGAAACTGCCCCTGTTCATGGGAACAGAAAGCCCTGTCTTTCACCCAAGGAGCAACAGTGGTTCCAAACTGCTGACCTTTCGGGTCGCAGCTCAACACAGAACCACTGTGCCACCAGGGCTGCTGTAAGGTCGCCCTATAGTGATAATACATCCCTATGAGGGGCAGTGTTTGTCACCACACCCCAAGGCAGGAATGCCGGGCAGCTTGAATGGAGGACTGACAGCCTGGTGCTCTAAGGAGTGTATATTTGGGCCAAGTCTCCTTCTCAATCCCCACCTTCCATGCCATTCATAGTGTAAGCTTGGCTCCAAGAAGCCCGTAGTAAATTACTCAAAGGACCTGCTCCCAGCCCTTGGGTGAGGTGGCAGGAGTTAGAACTGGAGAGCCAGGAGAAGCAGGTACTGGTCTCAGTGTAGCCACCTCCTTGCTGTGTGACCCTGGTGAATCTCTGGCCCTGTCTGGGCCCTGGGGCTGGACAGGCAGACAGCTCAGAGCTCTGAGAGGCACTTGAAAATCGCCTGAGCCCCAGCCCTGTTTCCCACGCTCCTGGTCTGCGAGCTTATACTTGGCATTGCCAGTCTAGGAGACCCCGGAAAGCCAAGTTCCAGTCCCACAGAGGATCCCAACTCCCAATGCACTTTTGTTTGGCCCCTGCTTGACACCCTGAGGTACTTGGTTTATTGTGCCAACCTGGCTGATAAACACATGTGGGGTTGATTGAAGGGTGGAGGGATAAATGGCTCGGTGAGCCTCGCCTTTCAAGTTCTCCGGTCTCTTGCTTTCTGATGGTTGGACCAGGGTTCAGTTGTCTTAGTCAGTTCCCTGCTTCAGCTGGCAAGGCCTACTTCCTGAAAGACATCCCTGAGGAGAAGTCACATGGACCTACCCCGATGCAGCCCTGGGTGCTGGAGAAGCCATGTGGAGACCCCTGCCAGCGCTGAGATGCTTACACATTCACTGACTCGGTTTTCCTCCTGCAGTCAGCATTATTGCGTCTGTTTTATGAGATGGGGGAGGACTTTGTGGATTGGTGTCGGACATATGGGTTAATGTTGGACTTGTGGGTTTGCACTGCACTGGGTTGGGGGTGTTTTCTTTTTCATCGTTTTATTAGGGGCTCATACAACTCTTATCACAATCCCTACATACATCAATTGTGTAAAGCACATTTGTACATTCATTGCCCTCATCATTCTCAAAACATTTCCTCTCCACCTAAGCCCCTGGCATCAGCTCCTCATTTTTCCCCTCCCTCCGTACTTCCCCCTCCCTCATGAACCCTTGATAATTTATAAATCTTTATTTTGTCATATTCTTGCCCTGTCCGATGTCTCCCCTCACCCACTCTTCTGTTGTCCGTCCCCCAGGAGGTCACCTGCAGATCCTTGTAATCGGTTCCCGGAATGTATTTTTGATGTGCACTTAACCTTTATATAAAACTCTCTCCTAGACATGAGTTTCTGTGGATTTGTATTTCTAAAGTACCTAGATGAATACACACCCCGAACCCTGATGCCCTTGGTGAGTCAGCATCAGGCCCCTCAGCATTGGCAGAAACTGACTCTTTCCCCTCGCTTTCGCTCTGGCTCAGCCAGCCTCAGCGGTGGCCCCAGGTGAGAGAAACTCCATAGAGACCCTGTAGGGCAGGGTGGAGCTGCCTCACAGGGTCTCCAGGGCTGTAACCTCTAGGAAGCAGGCTGCCACTTTGTTCTGCTGGTTTGAACCATCAACCTTTTGGGTTGCAGCTGAGTGCTTTAGCCGCTGTGCTACCCAGGCTCCTCCTGAGTGAGAGGAAAAACCAAACCCAAACAAAATTCGCTGCCATAGAGTCAATCCAACTCATAAGGACCCTCTAGGACAAGGTGAAACTGCCCCGTGGGTCTCTGAGACTGTAACTGTTTGTGGGAGTAGAAAGCCTCATCTTTCTCCAAAGGAGCAGCTGGTGGTTTCAAACTACCAGCCTCGCGATTAGCAGCCCAACACGTAACCACTATGCTATCTAGGTGAAACGGGGGACTTAAAATAACCTTTCCAGGGCAGTGGGGGTAGAGATAGGGTCAGAAAGAGATGGCAGCGTGGTATGAGCCTGCAGAGTCTGCTTGCCCGGCTCCAGCAAGGCTTAGTTAGCTGTGTGACCCAGGGCCAGTCAGTTCACTTCTCTGAGCCTTTGGACACTTGAAAGGACAGGCTCCCAGGCTCCCTCCCTGGGTAGTGGAGGAATATGAAGTGCTGGGAAGCTCCACACCACCAGTCAGCTCCCCTGGCCTGACTGGCCTGGCCGCGGGCAGTGGTGCTACGGCCCTGGCTGTGTCATCTGCTGCCTGCAGGGAGGGGCCTCGACCCACCTGGGGATTTTCCAAAAGGCTTCCTCTCCGAGTGGGCAGCTATGATGTCGGTGAAATCATGGAACACATTTTGTAAGAAAATTAATAAGGAACCCACGGAGATGGAAACTGTGAGCCCCTAGAAACCACAAGGGGACGGGGGTGTGGGGCAGGTACTCAGAGGTACAGATCAAGTTGGAGGGGCCTTTAAGAATGAAGGCAGTAGGACTGGGGCCTGTGGAGAGTGAGGAGCTCATAAAACCTGAGGACAGGACAATGCCAGCAAAGGCAGAAGACCTCTCTCTCTCTCTCTCTCTCTCTCTCTCTCTCTCTCTCTCTCTCTCTCTCTCTCTCTCTAGGCCAGCCAGGCAACACCAGGCCAGAGGGGTGTGCACGGAGGCGAGATCTAAGCCCCCGCACTGCAGCCTCAGCCTCCACATCTGTAAGATGGGCTAGCAACGGTTGCCGCCGGGATTAAATGAGGACTTAGAACAAGCCTGGCAGAGCTGAGGTTCCAGAAGCAGCCGCTGACCTTGATCTTAGTGTGAATGGGAATGGAGAGCTTCTGTTTTCCCTCCGTCTGAGACTCCGCAAGAGTCTGTGCCCAGCAGGAGGTTGAGGAGTTGGGAGAATGGCCAGATTGAGGGGTTGGTGAATGGACGGACAGATGGATGGAAAGACTAATGAGCAGACAATGGGATGAGTGAATCGGTGGGCATAGATGCTTAAGCCTACCACCCATGAGCCCCTAGCCAGTGGTGGGCACTTAGTACCCTTTTAGTTGATGATTTGTTATTTTCTATAATTGGGTTTCTGAGAGCCTTCGATGTGATGGTTCAATATTATAAGGCATGCTAATTCTTCAATGAGTTCCCAACATCCACTTTGTATTGCTTTGTTTACAAAGCGCCTCCACAGCCATTAACCCACTTCATCCACACCGCAACCCATCACCCAGGCTCTTTCCTCCTCCACTTTTCCCGTGCGGGCAACTCGCATCCAGAGAGGTTCAGTCACTTGTTCAAAGTCACACCGCTCTAGGTGCCAGGGCTGCCATTGAAGCCCTGGCTGTCTGACTCAGAGGGATGGGCCTCTTGTCTTCCAGGGCTCGCCCACCAGTCGGTCACTCTAGGCGAGGTGGGCCAGGTGACCGCAAGAGTAGGAGAGAGGTGGCGGTGGGGGTGGGGGTGCGGGGGACCTGAAGGATGGAGTGAAGAGCTGGTACCTGCTCTGCACAGGTGGCTGTGTCCTTGTGGGCAGTGGAGAGACCAGTCCCAGGGAGGTTGAGCTGGACACCAGCCCCGGAGTTGGGTGCTGAGGGATTCAAAAGAGGGCCAGCTGGGAGACAGGCTCTGTAGCTGGGACACGAGGTGGACACTGAGAGGACGCCGAGGACACGCCCAGACGTCCCTGGATTGGATGCATGTTGTGGCATCTCTGTCTGCCAGCTCTGTAGCCACAGGAAGGGACTTTGCCATCTGCACCTTGGTTTCTCCTCTCATAATAGAGGCTGCGAGGGTGTCACGTGTGGCTCTACTTCCCTGGTGGTCACCAGGGTTCTCTCCCGCCCACACTGTTGGCCGCCCTGCCCCCTCCCTTCCCTCGGAAGGTTCCTTGGCACTCCAAAGACCGCAGCCTCCAGTCTGGGCTTCAGAGAGCCTGGTCTCCCCATGTAGTCGTTGGCTCCTGTGTCTCTGTTTACTGAGGGCCCGCTGAACTGCAGTGGTGGCTCATGGGTGGACGACCCGCTCCCACCACCATCCCTTTCTGTGTGGAAGATCTGGGTCCTGCCAGTGTCCTTTGGACACCGCCACCACCCCCCACCCCTCTGGCAATGCAGGCTGGGGCGTGCTATGATGCTGGGCATATTTCAACAGACCTTCCTACTCCCACCCCCCACCCCTAGCCCCTCCTTCATTCCATGCTCTGCCCTTTCTCTCCAGCCTGGTAAACCCATGCAGCCGTGCATCATGGGAATGCCACGCCCACTTTACAGATGAGGACCCCAAGGCTCAGAGAGGCAAATGTACTTGCTCTGGGCTGTGAGTTCCGCCCGCCTCTGACACCACCAGGATGGGATGGGTGGTCCTGAGGTGGAGGCCAGGGCACTGGGAGGACGCAGGGCTGTAGGCCCAGAAGCTGTGTCCTCAGCGGCCAGCCCAGGCCTCTGGCCGCCGAGGTTTACAAGACAAGGAGGGACCCCAGTGGGTTCTCTTCACAAAGGCTCCATGCTCCTCTGGGGGGAGTTTACGGCCAGAGGAGTGTGCAGAAGCCCAACTCGGCTCCCTGCCTGTCACCTTGGAGACGACCCGGGCTGCCCTCCACGCGTGAAGACTGCCAGGTGCCCAGGTCAGAGCCGGCAGGGTGGGGCACCCCGAAGCCTGTCCCGAGGCCTTCTTGCTGAAGGATGTGAAACTCGTTTCTGTGAAAAGGTCTTTTCACAGCACAGACCCGGTGGCTCCTTCCTCCCCCTACAGCGGGGTCTTCCCAGCCTACCACCCTTGAGGTCAGACAGGCTGAAGTCTGGGCCACCTGAGTTCGAGTCCTACTGTTGGGCTGCTAGAGGCTGGACGAGTCACTGAGCCTCTCTGTGCCTCCTTTGTCTGTACAATGGGGAGACTGACCGAAGTCACCCCTTCAGCTCTTTCCACCAACACACCCTGAAGCCGAGCCCAGGGGGAAGAATCTAGCCGCCCATGTGGGGTCACCGCAAAGCTTCTGGTGTGGCTGGGCCCTGACTGCAGACCAGGCAGGGTGCGGCCAGCCCACGGCAGGAGGAGGGCTGCTGGCTGCGGGGACGGAGTCCAGGGTTGGCCCCGGGCCCTCCTTGGCTCTTCATTTCTGTCCAAGTCTCAGGGGCTGCTCGGAGATTCCAAAGGCATTTAAACATGTTGGAAGCAATTTGTCAGTCTTGGAAGCTGTCAGGAGGCTCCGACAGCCGTTTAAAGGTCCCACAATCTGTGTGGCGTTGGCAGAACCCTGCCTAGTGGCGGACAGTGTGAAGGTTCTGGGGAAGGGCCTGGGGCAGGGTAGGGGCTGCAGCAGGAGAGTGGCTGCGGTCTGGGCAGCTCTGGTGTGACACTGTCCGAAGTGGCCCTCCCAGGAGACAGTCTGGGTGTCTGTGCTTCAGGGCCCAGAAGCTGTGTGGGCGCTGAAGCGGAGGAGCAGGGTTTAGAAGTTGGCTTTACCATTCACCCGCTCTGTGGCTCCAAGTCTATGACCTCACCTCGCTGGACCCTCCTTCTTTACCAATGGGAAAACACCACCTGTCCGGCAGGCCTAGCTCCTGTGTCCTGCCAGGCATGTGTGACATTGTTAAGAAAGGACCCCTCCTCCCTGGGCCAAGCGAAGGGCTGCCAAGAGGATGAACAAGACAGTCTTACAAGTACAACCAGCGTGGTCCTGAGGCTGGCGAAGGCAAGACTTCAAGCCGCTTGCTTTGGCCCCAGCATTTGGCAAGACCAAGCGCTAGAGAAGGGCATCATATTTGGGAACATAGAGGGTCAGCAAAGGCGCGGGAACCCCTCCCCCCATGAGAGGGGCTGACCTCCCTAACCCCGAGCCCATCCCGATGGTACCTGGTCATGAGGGAGCGGCCATGAGCTATGCTAAAGGCCTTGCTTGGCCAGGATGCCCACAGCTACCCATGCCTCCATGCCCGAGGAAGGTTCTTGGCTCACAGTCTCAGGTCCGGCTTCCTGTCTCTTGACCTCCCTGAACCCCAGCGCCATTCTTACTCCTACCCTGTCTTCCCTCCAAAGCTTTACCCGTGGCCCAGCCACCCTAGTCCCACCTGCAAATATAGCCTTAGCTCCTCGGGCCCTTTGCGCATCAGTCCCCTCGATGTGGAAAGCCTGCTCCCATCTCTGCCACTTCCTCCAGGTAGCCCTCCAGATGCTCTCAGCTCCTCTTCTCGCCCTCTTCCACGAAAACTCTTGCTACCAGGTGGCTCCTCCCCTTTCCCTGTGCAGTAGGCCTGGGGTGTCAAGGCAGACAGGCCAAGTTCAGGGCCCAGCTAAGCCTCTTACTTGCAATGTGGCCTCGGGCAGACTAGGCTCTGAGCTCTCTCATGCCTCAGTTTCCTCCTCTAGAAATAGAAAGTGTCTCTCGCTCTGCCCAACTGCTAGGAAGTTCAAATGAGAAGATAGGCAGGAAGATGACTAAGCAGCGTGTAGGAATGCTGTTACTAGTAACTGAGTAGTTTGCCTCGGGTCCTTCTGGGGAGTGAAGGGCCAAGCCAGGACTCCTGATTGGAGGGCCTTTTCTCTCCACTGGAGCCCCCAGGCCACCCTGGGGTCCCTCTCCAAGAAGATCTACTTTTCTCCAACTTCCTGACCCACTTGCAGGGCTGCAGCGGGCAGGCTGGCTCCCAGCTGGGACGCCCCCCACCTCCACTCCCAGCAGCTTACAGATCTGCTAAATGCATCATGCCTGCCTGTGAGACAGGCAGATCAATACCTCAGTGGATGGGCAGCATTGCTGGATGCCACGGCCAGCCCCCATGGGTGAGGACAGACCAAGAATAAACACAACCAGGCCTGCTCCCCCCACGGGGTCAGGCCAGGCCAGGGCACAGCCATGTGGGTTTGAGACAGCCACCTGGGACGTCAGCAGCAGCAGCGGTCCAGCCGACCTGATCGGACCAGGCACAGTTCTAAGTTTGTTTACTGTCGGCGTTAGCTCACTGAATCCTCACAGACTGCCGACTCCCCGCCCGCCATCTAGAGCAGGAAGCAGCTGAGGAAGGGGCTGAGATTATACCCATTTTACAGATGAGGAAAGCTGGCACAGAGGGGTTCAGCAACGTGCCCAAGGTCACACAGCTAGAAAGGGACCCAGTCAGGATCAGGACCCACACTGCTGCCTTCTTAACTGTGCAGACCACTCTGTGGCCACCCACCCCTTCTGTGCTAGTCCTGGTAGACTAGAGAAATACATTTATAGACACTCACATGTGTATAAGAAAGAGCTTTATATGCAAGAGCGATTGAATATTGAGGAACCATCCCAGTCCAGATCGAGTCCGTAAGTCCGATATTAGTAGCCCATGTGTCCAATGCCAATCTGTAAAGTCCTCTTCAGATTCACAAAACACATGCAATGACGCTGCCTGCAGGAAGATCACAGGCCAGTGGGTGGGAAGTCTTGTGGATCTGGCGGTGTTGTAAGCATCTCAGCGCTGACAGGGATCTCCACGGGGCTCCTCCAGTTTAGGCCACTAGTGTAGTTTCATGTGTCAGCTACTATGTCTCCCAGGGAGTGAGCAGACAGAGCGTGTGTCTCCATCTCCAAGGAGGAAGACAGGAGTTCCCAGAATCCTCAGGAGAAGGCCATGTCCACACAGAGGTTGCACTGACTATGACCTGATTGACAGGCTAGACTCCACCTCCACGTTTGACCACTCTTACTGCAGCCAGTCCCCTCACTGTTCCCAAACCATGTGGTCTCCCACAGGGTCCTTGTGCACATCACATGGCCAGCCCTCCTCAGGCCGCCTCTTTCAGCCCCTCCTTCTAGCCCTTTCTCAGCACCGGATCTGCCGCAGCAGTCCAGTGCCAAATCCTACCAGGTGTCCCCTTAAATAGCCCTAGTCAGCCAGCCGGCTTCCCCCAGGCCCAGGCCCAGGCCCAGGCCCAGACCCATCCTTTTCCTCTCGCATTTGGACAGCTACCTCCAAACTGCTCCCGACCTCCTCTTGCCGGACCAGCCCTTGGCCCTCTGTGAGCCCAGGCCCATCTTCCAAGACGGCAGTCTGGTCCTATTGTGCATCTGTCTCACACACATGCCCAGAGCACATAGGAGAAAGCTCAAACTCCTTCCCAGCTTGCAAGCCAGGCCCCTCGCCATCTGGGCCCAGACCCTTCACCAGCCTCTTCCCCACTTTCCAATCGTTCTGAGTGACTTGGATCGGCTTGGCCCTGCCTCGGAGCCTTTGCACATGCTGTTCTCTCAGCCAAGGCGAACCTTCCTCCCTAACCCTCCCACCCACTCCCAGCACCATCTGCCTGACCCATTCAGTTTTGACATCACCTCCCTTAGCTCTCTCTGAGCCCTCCTCCCACCCCAGCCCCATGCTTCCCCACCACAGCCTCTCTCACTCTCGTTGTCTCTGACTGTTTGGGTGCCCCCACCCCACTTAGACAACACCCCCAACCCCAAGCTCCTAGATGGCCCCTGTAGGCTACAGCGAACCCCCAGGCCCACCTGCCCCAGGGTGCTTCTCACTCCCAGTTGTTCAAGGTCTAGTCCTAGCTCCCCCAGAACCAGGCTAGGAGACCACATCCCAGGGCCTCTCCTCTCTGTACCACGGCCACCAAGCCTCGGTGAAAAGAGGCACCTGGACCAGATGACGTCTCGGGGGCTATAAGCCACGCCTGGTCTCCCGGCAGACACTTCTCTCTGGTGCGTTTGTGCTCTTGCCCCGGTCTCCAGATCTCTGTCTTCAGCCTCGGCCTTGCTTTTGGCCTCTCTGGCAAGCCTCCCTTTCCCTTTCTGCCTTCAGACTTCCTGTCAGGACGGAAGCCCCCCTTCTGCAACTCCAGACTTAGGTCAGGTCTGGGAGACCCCGGTCCCTGCACCCATCTTTCCTTCCTAGGACCCGCCATCTGCACAGCCCCAGTTGGGCCATTAACTCGCCAGGAGTCCAACCAAGCTATAAATAAGTAAAGGGGTGAGGGTCCCTGGAGGAATTCGAGCCCAGCTGGCTGCCCCGTCTCTGGCCAGATCTGGGGTCTTGGCTGCCCAGGATGGACTCGGAATGACAGATCTTGACATGTAATCATGGTCCCCAGAGAGTGACGAGAAATCGCTGGGCCCCGGCGGCCCCCATTAGTGTCAGTAATTGCCAATCAATTTCCTGGGAGCCTGGTGGGGAAGAGGCCCCTGGGTGCCTCCAATGGGGAAACCACATCTAATGGGTTTTTATTGGGATTGCTGCAAATTGATTGAGGTTTTTTAAGTGGAGCTTGGGTTTTCTCGCTGCGTCCTGACCACCTTCCTCCCCGAGGGCCAGTTACGGCTGGGAGATGTGACGGTCTTGTGCCTTCATGCTTGGGGACCCCAGGCCAGGTCTGGGCTTTTGCACATGGTGCACACAGCCTTCCAGCAGACAGACACTTCCTTAAGCCCCAGCCGTGAGCTGTACTCAGGGCCCACGGTGGGACGCACCCTGGTGAGGCTAACGTCACGGGCAAAGATGAGCAAAAGCAGGCTCAGAGAGGTGGAGGGACCGGCTTCAGGTCACACAGCTAATAAACAGTCAAGCTGGGACTTGAACCGAGGTCTGTTCATCCTCCCCATGACATGTCTCTCAGTGTGTCCTCTGTAGACCGATGGCGGATGAGGTTCCCCTAAGAGCTAGGGCTACAGAGTCCACAGTTCCAGCTTTTGTGGGAAGAGACTCGCTGGGGACAGTCATGGCTGCAAGAGTAGATCCTGAGAACAATAACCAGAGCAGCTGCCATGTATTAAGTCCTGTGCCGATGCCTTTCATCTGCGTTGCGTTGTCCCCTGGGAACTGCTCTGAGAAGCGTGACTTACCATCCCTGTTTCACAGATGGAGAAACGGAGCCACACGGAAGTTCAGGGACAGACTGGCATGTGAGCACTCAGATTGTTGGCAGCTAGAACTAGGCTTCAAACGTAGGCATGTTGGACTCCAAGGCATGCACTTTTAACTACCTGTATTCATCTGGGTTGTGGGTGGCAGGAAAATACAAAAGGTTGGGAAGTGATGGGTCCATGTTTGAAGTCGTGCCTTCCATGTCAGAGACTGGGGTTCAAGCCCAGTCAGGACACCTCATGCTCCGCCACCACCCACCTGTCGGCAGAGGCGTGTCATACTGCTATGATGCCGAACAGGTTTCCAGGGCGCTACCAGATAAAGATGGACTAGGAAGAAAGACCCGGTGATCTACTTTCTAAAATCAGCCGTGAAAACCTTATGTGTCTCAATATCCCAATCCACACCTGGTCATGGGGATGGAGCAGAGCTGCATAGCAGTTTGTCATGCGTGGGGCCAGCATGCACCTGGGGCTGGTCTGATGGCAATTAGCAACAAGCATGGGCTTGTTCTTCTGTCACATCCAGAGGCTACCAGTCCAAGGTTGACCTGATGGGCCCGTGTTCCCAGATCGCAGAGGACCCAGGCTTCTTCTGTCTTGACCTCAGGGACCAAGTTGGCTTCAGCCATCACATCCGCCTCCCACCAGCAGGAAGGGGAAGAGTAAAGACAGACACACCTGTTCCTTTAATGCGATGGTTCTCAACCTTCCTCAGGCCATGACCCTTTCATAGTTCCTCGTGGGGTGGCCCCCCCCCCGACCATAAGATTATTTTTGTTGCTACTTCATAACTGTCATTTTGCTACTGTTATGAATCTGGCGACCCCTGTGAAAGGGTCGTTGGACCCCCCCCCCAAGGGGGTCGCAACCCACAGGTTAAGAACTGCTGCTTTAATGACATGTCCCAGAAACTGCCCCTACTGTTTTGGCTAACATCTCATCGGCTGGAACAGAATCACATGACCAAACCCAGCTATAAACCAGGCGAGACATGGAGGCTTTATTCTGGAAGGCCATGTTCCCAGCTGAAATCAGGGGCACGGGGCCGTCCGGTCAATGTCAGCATTGAGTTCCGTTGCTGTTATGGACTGCTGTCCCCAAGTTCCTTGGTGCACGGTGACCCCCTAGGGACACCATAGAACCTGACTGCTGTGACCCAGAGGACCACGTCGGTGGATTGTTCTGGAGTAGATCCCCAGGTCTTTCTTCCTAGCCCACCTTAGTCGGATAGCTTTGCTGAAACCCACCAGCATCACAGCATCAGGCCTCCAGGGGCAGGACAAGGAATGACTGCACATGAGGTACACTGGCTGGGAATCGAACCCAGATCCCTCACGTAGCAGGGGAGCATTCTCCCACTACAGAACCGCCACTGCCCCATGATTTCCACCAGCGTCACTCTAAACTGCCCCTCTAAATTAGAGACCGAATTTTGCAAGGTACTCTGGTAAGGCATCAAAATCCAACCTCTCGGTACCCCAGTAGGGGCATCGGCGGCCCAGGATGGAAAGCGGAGTGAGCCAGGCTCAGAAGTCTGCCTGCATCAATCCCAACCCTCTCTCCGCCAGCATTCTGGAGAGGTATCCCTCTCCTGGTCTCTTCTCTCTTGCCTGGGAAGATCAGAGGTGCTCTGGGAGCATTCTTTAACAGCAACAGTGGGTCTGATCCCGTCCTCAACATCTACATTACAGGTATCTGGCCTTGAACTTGGGTATTCTGGGCTGAGGAAGGGCGATCTTCAAGGTCCTGCCTGCTCGGACACTCAGTTCATGAGATCCTCTGCAAGGCCCTTCGCTAACAGAGGTGTGTGCTCAGCAGCATTTCGTAGTGTTTGTGGAAGAAACGGGCCATCTAAGAGCAGAGCAGACCTCGCAATCAATTGCCAGTGAGTCAGTTTCAACTCATAGTCATGCTACAGGTCAGGGTCAAATGCACAGCTGTAACCTGTACAGAAGCAGACGGCCCCACCCATTCTCCTGTGGAGCACCTTGTTGGTCCAAAGCACTCGCCTTTCAGTCAGCAGCCAAGTGCTGCACCACTGGGCCATCAGGGCTCCTGGCAAGGGATGAACAAAAAGGTAAGGTGCTTAGATGATGCTAGGAAGAAAAGATAGTCCGTGTTGGACAAACCCTGTGTTATAATCAAGATATTACAATAAATGTACGTAGGTTATATTCCCTTATCAATAGGCAGTGACTTTGGTAGGGTTAAAAATAGAGTGAATCTAACTATGTCCTCTTAGAAAAAAACAATTGAAGCAAAATAGTGGTGCATCACAAATTAAAGGATCGTAAAGGCCTATGAAGCCATGCTGAAATAGACAGGAAAGAAAGTAGAAGTGGTGATGTTTTATTATTATCCCAACTTCATTGCCGAGCTCAGAATGGTGAAATCACTCACTGGCGGTCATGTGGCTTCCTGAAATTTCTGTTCTTTTGGAAAACATCTTTGTTGTCTTTGTTGCTGTTGCTAGTTGGTTGCAGTTCATAGCAGCCCTGGTGTGTGCGCATTAGAACTGTCCCTCAGGGTTTTCAGGGCTGTGACTTGTCACCAGGCTTGTCTTCCCAAGTCCTCTGGGTAGGTTCAAACCAGCAACCTTTCAGCTAACAGTTGAATGCTTAAAGGCTGGTGCCACCCGGGGACTCCTGGAAATGTCTAGATGTCTCCACTGAGTCATCCAGTGTCACAACCTTGGCCTGCTGGGACACTAATGGGGAGCAATGTGCTCACCACCATAGAGCAAGACTGGAGCAGGTGAGAGTGAATGGGGAGCTTGTGTTGACTCACAGGGGACAGGCCTGGGGCAAGACAGGCAGCAGCTGGGCCAGCTCCCAGAGTGCCTGCCATGGTGTGGCTCCAGCCCACTCTCTAGATGGTTCCAGGACCGCTCCAGCCGCACAGTGCCTACAGAGAGTCCCACCCCATGCTGCCCAATCCCCAACCTTACAGGTTAGTCCCACGGAGCAACATGGCTGAGGTTCATAGATGTATCTAGTGCAGAGAGGACAACTCTCAGGGCCCAGGCTCAAGCTGCGAGCCTCTGGGGCCTGCGTGTATGCCAGCCACCAAGGGCCAAAGTAGGGCCAGAGACAGGTTCTCCTTCCTTGGAAAAGCTGGGTAGGGTACCAGGTCCAAGTCTAGGCTCTGCCACATGACCTGTGCACATCAGAATCCATTTATACAGACAGACGACCACATTCCAAGAAGGCACCCTTGGCTGGCTGTCTTCTAAGTTCTACAGGTGCACCAGGATGCGCACATGGAGCTTAACTTCACAAGTGTCCCTGAGTATCTCCTTCTCCGGGAGCCTCCACTGACCCCTCCTCACGGAGTCTGATAGAACGTCGGGCCTGTCGTGCGATTTACACATGTGTGTGCCCCAGCCAGCACAGAGAGCGTATCTATCCCAAGGTGCGTGGCTGCACTGTAAGAGCTGGTGTGACCTCGGTGAAATTGACCACAAAAGGCTGTGTGTGTGTGTGTGTGTGTGTGTGTGTGTGTGTGTGTGTGTGTGCTATAACTTTCTTCGGATTCTCCTGAGAGTCAGTCTTCTATCTAGACTGATGTTCTTGCTGTCAGGAACTGCATCTGTCTCTGAGCTGCACGTGACAGATGTCCAACACTGAGTGGGCTCAGACTCATGACGACCCCCTACAGAGCAGAGGGAAGCGTCGCCCAGTCCCGTGTTGTCTTCATGATCGTTGAGGCATGGGGGCTAGCGCTGTGGCTTTTGTGTCGGTCTCTCTCGCGGGGTGCCCTTGTTTTTTTCTGACCCTCCACTTTTACCCAGATGTCCTTCGTTCCAGGGACTGGTCTTCCTTGGCAATGGCCCCAAAGTAAGCCCAACACGGTTTTGCTATCCTAATAGACAATGACGGCACTGCTAGGCACGTGTTGGACTGCGAACCGTAAGGTCTGCCCTAGAGATTCGCGGTGTCTGAAACCCTGTCCAGGATCACTGAGTCCGAATCCACCTGATGGCAGTGAGGGTTTATTTGCTTGTTTGTTTGTTGATTGAATGGTTGATGAATGATGGATGACCTTGTGAAGTAGTGGGTGAGAGTAGCGACTTCACTGTTGAAGCTTGGCGTTGTCCCTGTATCCCTGGCATAGTGCTTCGGCAGATGTCCAGGACGCGGGTATGAGAGCAATGGGTATGTGGGTCCTGAGTGAGAAGATGGGATCATCAGTGCTGAAATGCATGAATGACAGTGAATGAGTAAATGGGTGCGTGATTGCTATATGTGGATAGAAAATTCACAGATAGATTGGAGGGTCTGTTGAGCAGATGATAGAATCAATGAATAGAAAGATTGGTTAGTCAGTGGGAGGACAGAGTGGATGGATGGATGAATGTCTAAATAAATAGGCCAACCCAGGGCAGGTTAGATAGTTGAGAGAATGTAAATGGATAGGTTCTCAATAAAGGACCAAACAGTTGAGTAAAAGTAATGACTAAAAACTAGCTGGATCTTAGATGCATTTGTGAAGGGGGAAGATAGGAGTTGGGATGTATGGTCTGAAGGATGGATGGATGGATGGATGGATGGATGGATGGATGGATGGATGAATTGGTCAATGGGCAGTGAATAAACTGAAGGTTGAATAAAAAGATGAATGGATGAATAGATGGATAGAGATTTACATAAAATGTTTTGTGAGCATATGTGCATGATGGGGATGATGAGAATTTGGGTTTGAGAATGAATGGATAGTTGGTCAATGGACAGTTGGGCGGGTAGACTGAAGACTAGATGAAGCAATGGATGGATAGCTATTGTACATGGAATGTTTGGTGAGCAGGTGTGCACATGGGAGGCATGGAATGTTTGGGCAAATGAAAGGGAAGGAAGGAAGACAGGTGTACACCTAACTTGGGCCAGGAAGTGGTGAGGTAGGGACAGGGAGTCCCAACAAGCCACCTTGCTTCCAGAGTCTGTGTGTGGAGGCCCAGCCGAGGCCTTCCTTCCATGGGTTCAAGGCCTCCAACCATGCCAGGACTCAGAAAGTGACGCTGGAAGGAGACAAAGGGAGTGGGCAGGTGCTGGGACCCGAGAGCAGGAGGAGCCCTGGCTGGGACCAGGGCCGCCTTGGGGCGACCACCCCTGTTTACTCAGCTCCGGAATGAAGCCCCGGAGAAGAGCTGTTCATATCCCTCTCTGGAACAGGGAGATGACATTAATGAACAGCTAATTAACATCTTGAAGTGCGATGGTTCCAGTGTCAGTGTCCCTAATTAGTCTCGCGCTAATCTGCTTTAATTAACTGTCCCTGTCGCGGTTTTAATTTAATTTTCAGCTCCAGCCTGGGACGGCAGTCCTGTGAGCATTCGTCCCAGTGGGCCTGTGGCCTGGGCAGGGTGGGCTGGCCAGAGCCAGGCTCCCAGAGGCATTGCCAGACGGCCCTGGAGTGGGCAGACGTAGACAAACATTCTGGCTTCTCCCTGACCCTGAAGCCAGAGAACTTGACAATGGGACACCCTTCTCCCCTCCTCATGGGACTGTCTTCAGGTCCCTAGGAGCCTTAAGAATACTGAGAAGTCAGGAACATAGCCTGTGGCCACAGCTGGGCATGCGCTCTGGGTGCAGAAAGACCCCATTCATGTCGTAGCTTTGCCACTGTCTAGCTGTGTGATCTTAGAGAAAGTGCTTGACCTCTCTGAGCCCCTCTGAGATGGAACTGATTACCTGGTGCTAGTACCTTGCTCCTCCCAGGATACAGTTTCTCAGGGGTGACCTGGGCAACATGGTCCATGGTCCTGGCAGAACAAGCATGGTGACAGCCACCTTCTAGTCAGGAGAGGAGCGGGCCAGTAAGGAGACTGTGAAGAACACTGGGCCACGAGTCAGAATATCCAGGTCCAGGTCCTTCCTCTGCCACCCCCGCAGCCTCTCTGAGCTCCTGCTTCACTCCCCGAAGACCAAAGAGGCCCCCTTGCTCTTCCTGGGGTTAGAAATGGAGGCTGCAGCTGCCTTGCAGAACCCCGACTGTGGCACAGGGCATGCACCAGCCTCCAGGCCTGAGCCTGGACCAGCTCCCAAAGCGCCTTCCACCCCCCTGCTCCCTCCTGCCCCGGGCCTAAGGACCAGCAGGAGCCTAGGGCTGGGGCTGCCTGGGGTCAGGGGAAGCCCCTGCACTTTGCAACGCAAAACAGGAGCCACCGTGGCAGGGTGCAGCTGCCCCGTGGCCTGGGCCCTGCTGCAGATGGGAAACCAAATCAGCGTGCTGGCCTGTGTTCATTCCGGAGTCTGAGGAGCACTTGCCAAGAGTTAGACAAATGAGGGGCATCGAGGGACGGCTGGCTGGTGGCAGGGGACAGGGAGGGAGAACTCAGGAGCTGAGCCAGGTCCTCTGCCCCACAGTGTCTGTGCCTGGAGGTGTGAGAGGGCCCCTCTGAGGCCTGGCATGCCAGCTGAGGAGTTTAGCTGCAACCCTGGGGGCACTCGGGAGCCATGCAGGGCTCTGAGTGGGAGAGTGGTGTGATCGGACTGTGGGTTGGTGGCAGGGGTGAGTGGATTGCAGAGAAGCGGCAGGAAGGCCGGGCTAAAGCTGCTGTCTTCCTCCAGGCAGTGCAATCTGAGGAGGTCGTGCAGTCCAGGGAGTCTGTGTAAAGTACATACTGAGCACAGGGCAGGGCACCCTCTCCCCGTCACCCTCTCCCCACGCCTACAGCTTAATAGTCCTGCCGGGGTTCTTGGCGGCTCCAGCTCCTGCGCTGGGTCTTGCTTCCTCATGTGGGGGCTGCAAACCCTGGTATGTGGGGGGGGCCCAGACATATTCCCAGGGGCCCAGGCATTCTAGGAAAATGGAACATTTCTCTCTCTGGACTTGGACGCTGTTCCGATTCTTGTTGTTGGACCAGTAACAAAGGGCCAGGGCTTCCATCATGACCTGCCTTTTGGTGAGCAGGCTCCCTGGCTGCCCAGCAGGTGCAGTCAGACAGAATCCTCAAGGTCACCCGGAAGCAGTTCCCTATCGTTAGGGCCATGGCGAGCCTGAGAAATGCTGTCTGGCAGACCCCACCCGCTTCACACAACCCTGAGCTCATACTTGCACCACCGCTGCCACCACCCCTTCAGCCTTGACCTCCAGGCGATCTTTGCTTGAAGTCCAGCCCATGCCAAACCAGTTTGTCCTGAAAGTCCCAGCTCATTTGTGTGGGATTCAGAGCTCATGCGCCCACTGGTGCAGGGAAACAAGCCTCCTTTCTGCCCCGTGCCTCGGCCTCCTGGAAATCCTGCCTAGTTCCCAAGATCCAGTTCAGGCAAGGCCACCTCTAGGAAGCCCTCTCTGGTTCCCCCACAGACAAATGAGCCACCAGTCCTTCTCAGGGGGCCCTGGAGCCACTCCCTGACCCAGGTCCCTTCCTGCCTTGTATGCTGCCATGCACTGTGGCCAAGGGCTTTCTCTGTGTATCACCCATTTCACCTAGGCCCGACCACTCCCCAGCTCACAGAGAGGCCCACTGAGGAGAAGGAAGAGACGAACTCTGAGCCATATTCTCAATGAGGGGCCAGTGGTCACCAGCCTGACCTCTGGCCCATGGTCCCAGAGGTAGGGCTGCAGTGTATAAATTGCAGCCTGGCCACTAGCTGGCAGCTTGGGGTTGCATCTCTCAGGCTTCACTTTTTCATCTGGAAAAGGGGCACTCACCTCCTGTGGGGACTACAGTATGAGCTTCCTGGTGGGAACCAACCCACAGAAAGTGCTCAGTCAAGCCGGCAGGGGTGGCCAGGATGACAGTGATGAAGGCAGGGACCCCCAACAGAGCCCTAGCCTACCCAGACCCTGGATTAGAGGGACTCCTGCAGGGCCAGCATGGAGTGGGAAGAAACCTATTCTCCGGGGGCAGCCCTGAGTGAGACCCACTCGCCTGCCTTTCTAGCTCTCCTACCTCTCCAGAAGCTGCCCAGGAGGCAGACCCAGATACCCAGTCAGTCCGATACAGAGGGAACGAGGCCTGGTTGATGACCCTTGGGCAAGCGTTTCAAGCAGGGGAACGGGCCCATGGCACACTGGGCCAGGCCTTTCTAGATTGAGTTAGCTTCCAGGGAGCAGACTATTCCAGGTCTGTGTCAGTTCTTGGGATAGGGCCACCAAAAAAATCCAAGCCTAGCAGGGACTTGGGGTGCTGTGCTGCAGTTCAGCTGTTTCTGATTTGGGGCCCACAGGCCGTGCCTTGTTAGCTCCATGGACCCTGGCGGGAAGTAGCCACTCCCAGAGGACCCGCCCCCCCTCCCACTGTCCCCCACTCCCCAACCATGGGGGAAATGGAAAGAAGTCTCCAGATCCCCTGAGCCCTGCCCCCGCCCACCTCAGAGTGCCCAGGGTCTCTTCTTCTCTATGGCTGCCGTTGATGTGCTCATGGCCGGCCCAATCCTTGTTCCAGCTGGGAAAGGCCCGGGGAGGCAGATGCTGGAGGAAAGCAAGAAACTTTTCTAAGAAAGAGACAGCAAGCTTGGCAGAAACCACCAACAGCCAGCGGCTAGCAGTGGGGCATGTCACCGAGGTCACCCAGCTGGGGTTCTTACAGCCACCTCCTGTTACAGCCACAGCATTATGCAGCGTTAAACTCACAGTCAAGCGAGAAGCGTAGAATGTTACAGGCCTAGAAAGGTTATAATCATAGAATTAGAGAGTGTAACAATCATGCAATCATAGACTGCTCAGGGCGTAGCAAGAATTCTAGCATGTTGCAGGCATTAAAAGGTTATAATCATAAAATTAAAGAACTTTACAACCATGGGACATTACCAGGGTAGCCTTACAAGCATGAATTTCAGAACGTTGCCGGAGTAGAATGTTGCGCTCACCGGATTATGGCAGTTACAGTAAACACAGAGAAAGACCATTCGCCTAAACTTCAAGCCAAGAGTTACCAAATGCTGTGACCAAAAAAGGTTGGCTGGCGATGGCTCAAGTCCCCCCGAGGTGTCTCAGAAGAAAGGCCTGGCGATCTAGCGCTGAGAAACCAACCCCTGAAAGACCTGTGGAGCATAGGTCTGCTCCAGTACACAACCTATAGGGGGTCACCATGGGTCAGAGTCAAGTCGATGGCATGTGGTGGCACTTGGAGGTCGCAGTAGGAGTCCCAGCGGTGCAAATGGTCAATACACTCCACTGCTAGCCAAAAGGTTGAAGGTTGGAGTCCCCCTCCACCCCCCCCCCCCGAGGTGGGAGGAAGAAAGGCCTGGTGATCTACTTTGAAACTCGGCCATTGACATGCTAGAGAGCACAGTTCTACCGCGACACACAGGAGGGCCACCATGAGGCAGTGGCAGCGAGACAGCTGTGGTCCAGCACTGCGGAGATTTCACTCAAGACAGAACCGGTCTTACATGAAAAGGGAGATCTTCAAAACCTTCATGGGGGGAAAAAAATCCCCTCTTCATCCCATTATTCCATGAACTTTTTGGAACCCCCCTTGCATTGTACCAGGTCTGGTGCAAAGCTTGTCACAGGGACCACCTCAGGCAGCCTCAGCATAACACCCAAGGTGAGCAGTCCCAGGGCTGGTCCCGGGAGAGCTGAGAGGCAGGAGTCACGCCCCCTGAACCCCACCCCTGCAGGCCTTGGAGTCTGGGTGGAGAAGGTGGGAGCAGTTGCCTGGGCCTGCACTCAGCCTCTCCCCGCGCCCATCCCACGCCCCGATGGGAGACGTGGGGGCCAGCATTTCTCCTTGGGTTGACTTGGGTCTGCATCCGCTTCCAGTGAGTGGGCAGGAAGTCCGCAGCCAGCCAGCTGGGGTCAATCTGCAGGCCCTACCCAGATTCCTAGCCGGGGTGTGAGGGGTCGGGGGTGAGTGGTCCCCAGAGCGGTCTCCTCTGCCCCGCACCCCCTTCTTAGCCCCAAGCTGCCTGTTTGGTGCACAAAGATGGCCATGCTGATTCCCACCAGACACCCTTTCCCATCGGCCATTCAGTCGCTGCTTTCACATGGCCTTCTGAGGGTCAGCCCTTCTCCGGGCACTGGAGAGAGGCGTGGCCTCCGTCCTCTAGGAAAGGGGACGTGTGTGCAAAGACAAGGACAGTAGGCCATCTGGGATACAGCCAGAGGACAAGAAATGGTCAAGGCACTACAGGGGCCTTCCTGGAGGAGGGGCTATTTTGAAGCGGAAAGTGGATGTCAGCAGATGATGATAAGGGCAGAAGCAAAGGCCCTGAGGCAGCCACGTGTGGAATCATGGAGAAGTTCAACACAAGTTGAATGATGAAAATGGAGCCAGAGGCATAGACCGAGGGGGCGGGGGCTAACGAAGTTGGGTTTGTAAATGGTGGATAGCCGTGCATGTTCCTGGTGAGGCTGGCTTTGCTGGGAAGGGAGGCCTAAGCCCTCTGGTTGGCTTTTCCTTCCTTTAGAAACGAGAAGCTACAAATTCCTTCCCAGGGCTGGTGGGCCAGTCTGGGCTGGGCTCCAAACATTGGGGGCGGTGGGGAGGGGGGGAGCGAGGATTTCGGCGGGAATCCAGGGCTGTGCGCTGTAGGCTTTGTCTGCAGAGGCTGGCAGCAGAGGCCACGCTCCGGGGGCCTAGGGGCTGGGGTAAAGGGGTGGGCTGTTCAGGCAGCAAGTGGGACTCTTACAGGGCCACCCATGTCTCTGAGTCTCTAGTCAGGGAGGGAGGCCGTGCACACCCAGAAAGGGCCTGCAGACCTGTGCTCACACCCTCAGGTTACCTCCTGTTGCTGGCCAAGGCAAGCAACTGATGTGACCTCCCCAAGCCTCGGTTTCCCCATCTGTCGAATGGGGCCAGCAGCAGAGCCGGCTTCACAGAGCCACCAGGAAAGAAGGATACCTGGGCCTTAACAGGCTCACCATCCTGGAGTCAACCGGGAGCATTGAGCCCATTTTACAGGGAGGGAAACTGAGGCCTGGGGAGCACCAGCAGATGTCTCTGAGGCAGAGGACTCAGTCGCCCGGTGGCCTGCAAGTGGGAGCTAGGTGGGGGAGGAAGGGTTAGAGCACACATGGACTCTGAAATGTGAACTCCCGAATCCAAAAGTCTGACCCTGGGGTGGCAAGGCCCGGTGCATGCAAGCCTCCCTGGAATAATCCCATCTCTCCATCTGACCAACATTCACTGAATCTGACTGTGTGCCGGGCCAGTTGCTCCGCTCTCTTGTAAGCATCATCTCATTCAATCCCAACGCCCCTTATGAGTGAGCCCACGGTTGTGTCCATCTTACAGATGAAGAAACCGAGGTTCAGGGCACCAAGAGGTTTCTCCAAGGTCAGATGGAGCAGGGCAGGAAGCCAGGGCTCTCCAAATCCATGGCCATAGCACTCAACCCTCTGAAGAGCTGCTGCTCAAGACGATTCTAAGGGAAAGTCCGAAATGAACATTGAAATCAAATCCCATGGTGACGAGTAGGGGTTGATGCTGAGCCAGGTTCCCTCGGGAAGGTGTGGCATGCTGACTCCAGGGCTCTGCTGCGACTCAGGAAGGCTTATGTTATGCCAGGCTGGAGGCAGAGGGCTGACCACAGTGGATTTTAGAAGCAGTTACCCCCCACCCCACAACCCTAGCCAGAGGCAGCCCAGGATTCCATTAACCTGATTCTCTGTCCCACATAATCCTGCAGAGGGAGCCCCAGGAGGGAGGGGTCCTGGGAAGGGAAAGAACTGGGTTTCCCCAGGCCCCACAGAGAGGACCCAGTGGTGTTGGTTTCTTGCAGCCTGGGAGGACCTTCGGGGCCCCTGGCTCTTTGACAGGGAGATGCAGCAGGATGGGCAGCCAGAGAGGAGGGACAAGATAATCCAGGCTGTGGGGCAGCAGGGAGCTGGGTGCACACCATCAGAGCTGGAAGCACTGAGCCCCAGTGCTTGCCCAGGCCCTGCCTGGCTATGTGACCTTGTACAAGTCATGGCACCTCTCTGATCGTCAGTCTCTCCTCGGTAGTAAGGGCAAATCAATGCCACCTAGACAAACCATCTCCTGCAGTAGGTGCTCTGTCTCCTGCAGCACTCTTGACTGTTCCACTGCTGCGACATATAATTCAGAACTCACAGATGACGGTCATGATTGTGGAGGGTCTTCGGGACATGAACAGGTTACACTTCAGGTGAGAAATGCTCACAATACAGTTGCTCTGTCAGGAGAGTTTCTTCTCTGCTGTACCGCAGGCAGGCCTCTCTCTGGCCCTCAGCCTCTTGGCCTGACCTCTGTCCTGCTTTGGCAATGTGACAAAGCTCTTGTAGGGTTGCCAATAAGTGCCCAGAGGGCATGCCACTCTGCTGTGAGCTCTGTGGCTCAGCAAAACTCAGCTCCCCCAATTGAGGACCCCCACTCCACAAGCCAGCCTCCAGCCCCTAAGCACTCTGTGGGCTTTTGCTCTGTGGGCTGGGAAGTCCACTGCCTCTCTCCTGTCCGGGGTCCTGTTTTCGCTCCTGCTGCTGCTCCACCATGCCTCGGGTGCCAAAGCTGTCTCCCGAATCGAGGAAGTTCAATGCACAAGGGGTCTTGGGATCCAAAAGACCTGCTTCATGCCTGGCTCTTCTCTCTTGCCAATAGTGATGGCTTGCTGTATGCCCGGCAGGCTGGTAATCGCAATTAACAGTCGTTCACAACAATCCTGGTGGTGCCGGTATCTTCCCCCATCCTCTTAGCGAGACCCATAAGGAAACCAGAGACCACTTGGTAGGAGTAACGAAGGCTGGCTAGAGGAGCCATATTGAAGCATGCACTGCGTCGCGGGAGGTAGGCATGACACGCTGGCTGAGCACTGCTATGACGTTTAAACCTCGACCCCATTTAGCCCTCCTCAGCTTGCGGGCCCTGTTCACATCCACGCTCTTCGCAGAGCCTCACGACACTTTCGAAAGGTGTGCAAGGAGAGGTTGGGTGAGGCACCCTGAGTCACCCAGCTCCTGGCCCTTTGGCTGGGCTGCGGTCCCAGCAACTGTCACAGAGGGGAGGACAGATTGAAAGTCAGTTCCTTTCCCCAGGAGCACAGGGGGCCCTGCAGGACCTGAGCTGCCCCACTGAGGGAAACCGAGTCCTTCTGTCCCCTGACCACAGGGCCAGTTCCTGGTAGCCTTGATCCCGTGGGTGACGGGGAACAGGAAACTGTCTCCCTAACTGTTACGACAGCCAGCCGGTCTCGCTGCTCTGCTCCTGGCATCTCTGGGCTTGATTTTGCATCAGTGGGTCCCGTCGGCATCAGGGGAAGCTGGACGCTCAGGGCAGGTGAGCATGTCCGTGAAAAGTCAGCACTGGACCTCCCTGCCACCCTCCCCGCACACCACCACATTCCAGTGCCCCAGGACAGGCAGCCCGGGACGACATCCTCTCCCTCCTTCTGTGCTGTCCCTGCTCACCAGGGTTCCTGATCCTCCCACCTCCACAATGCCTCCCTCATCACACACCCCCACCCCGTCTCCTCCCACCTCCACAATGCCTCCCTCATCACACACCCCCACCCCGTCTCACCCCTGGCTCTAAAACTGTCTCTAATCCCCACAGGTGAAATTTAAACCCCTTTCCTCTTCTTCAGCCTGGCTAGTCCCGTTCCTCTATCGGGATTCAGGTCAGGAGTCTCCTCCTCCAGGAAGACTACCTTGATGACACAACCTGCATTACTTACTCCTTCTCTGTGCTCCTTCAGCCCTCTGGACATCTGTGAGAGCACTTGTTGTATATGGTCCCAGCGTTACACCCTCCTGAGACTCCAAGGGCCTTGGATGGCATGTCTTTGTGCCTGTGTTCTGAGTGCCCAACCAATGCACTTCTAAGTGGGGAGGCGGGGACACACCCTAAGCCTGGGTCAGACGGAGGCATGTGAGGGCCTTAAACACATGCAGTCGGTAGTCCTGCCTCCTCTGCTGCTCACATATTCAGATGGACATGTGAGCCGCATGTCTGGCAGGCCCGGGGAGCTGGAACCTTCACGACACTTGGAAAATTGCATTCTTTTCATTCCATCTTTCCACAAACTTCCACAAACGCGCGCGCGCGCACACACACACACACGCACACGCACGCACACATACACACACACGCACGCACACACACACACGCACGCACACACACACACGCACGCACACATACACACGCACACACGCATGCACACGCACACACGCGCACGCGCACATGCACACACACGCGCGCGCGCGCGCGCACACACGCACACACACTCTAGGTATTGCTAGTATGGTCCCAGTTCATACCTGAATGCGGTTATTCCAGAAAGGCATGCTTCAACACATCTCTGTGGTCAGCGGCGGCTGCAGGCCAGCTCTCTCAGTGCTATGTCAGCCTTTGTCTCCTTACGGTGCCTTCAAAAAAGAACGCCCAATCTAAACAGTTGCTCCCAAGGGGGCCACTGGGCCAGATAAATTCAAGGCAGAGAGGTCAGCTCAGAAGGCTCTGGCAGCTGTTTGGGGGGGATTTCAGAGGGGTGATCTTGATAGCTTTTCTCGAAAGACACGGGGGTTGTTAGGAAGAAGTTTTAAGAAAATTGGAAACTGCGTCGTTTAGGGGAAAGCCAGGCAAGCAGCACCAGGGAACGGTTTCCCATCAGGACAGAGCACCGGCTGGTCGTCTGAGGGCAGCAAGGGCTGGCCGCTGAGACTTTCATGGGAAACCTCACCCATCCACACTCCAGCCCTCATCTTGCCCCTGCAGGCTTCTGTATGTTCCCCAAACTCAAAGAGCCTTTCAGAAGAGTACAGTGTGCATCCCTGGAAGAGGCCCTAACTACCCAGCATGCTTCGGGGTAGGGTTGGAGTGCCGAAAACACAGCCATCGGGGGAGCGCGTGGACCTAGATGGAGGATGTGGAGGAACCACCGCGTCACGTGCTGACGTTTTTGTTTAATAAGAGTGTCTATGACCTAGCAGCGGTACTTATGGACTTACCCTTGTGTGTGGGGGGGGGGGGTGGTCTTAGCTCTCTATGATGTCATTCCCTCTTAAATGAGATCACACTATTAACAACGGAATAGAAAAGGCCACTTTAGCAGAATGGGGTGAACTGGATTGTAAAATGTTTAGTGGCTGTGGAGTACTAAGATTTTTACGATGTAACCACATTTTCTCCCCCCAAAATTCCACATATTCTCCAGCAAAGAAAATGAGTCAGTGAACCAGTTCAACGGTTTCAGCAGTCCGTATGAAATTCTCTTGATCGCCCACAAAGAAACCTTGGCTTGCCAGGTTTTGCGCCCACTGTGATACTTATTTCATAATAAATGCTGTCGTTATAAATGGAAGAATGAAAAGAGGCCACCAAAGATTTAATAATCAGACAACAAATGTTGCGTAAATCAAAACTGTTCATGTTGGCTAACTATTCTTTCCAGCACTGGGGGAGGGTACTTGTGACATTAATATTTTATTAAGTATATGCTAGATGGTGTCTGTCTGTATGCCAAGCATATTTTAAAGTTAAAATTGTACTTACTGTTTGCAACACTTAGCAGTTTGTGCTACACATAAAGTGTAGGCGATACAGATAAAAAGTGACTTAGTTAACTTCATCGCAATGGTCGGCTGACTCAGGTCCCTTGCTTTAGGGCAGTGGTTCTCAACCTGTGGGTCGAGACCCCTTTGGGGTCAAACAACCCTTTCACAGGGGTCGCCTGATTCATCACAGTAGCAAAAATGACAGTGATGAAGTAGCACCGACAATAATGTTATGGTTAGGGGGTCACCACAGCATGAGGAACTGTATTAAAAGGTCACGGCATTAGGAAAGTTGAGAACCGCTGCTTTCGGGCATCACCTGGGGCTAGTGTTCCCACTGGTTGGTTACAAAGACCTGCCCAAGAACACACCTTTGCGTTTGTATCATGTCAGACGCCTGGCTGGCCACCCTGGCTCCAGCTGTCAGAGCAGCAGGCATGCATGTCCACGGCCAAACCACAAAACCAAACTCATTGTCATGGAGTTGATTCTGACTCACACCATTCCTGTAGGACAGAGTAGAATGGCCCCTGTGGGTCTCTGAGGCTGTAAGTCTTGATGGGACCAGAGAGCCTCATCTTCCTCCGGCCGAAAAGTCAGAGGGTACAAACAACTGAACTTGCAGTTCAACACATAACAGAGACCTGCTACATATTAATACACTCCATCCTTGCCCAGTAACCATTCATGGTGGATTAAGTTGCATATTGAGCAAATGTAGCAAGGGTTAGACTTCACAGCCACCACCCCCAGCCACACCTCTTGATTATTAACAAGAAATGCTATAGTCTCTAGAGACCTGCTGAGATAAGGAGTTTCGATTACTTCAGAGGGGCCCTTTGGAGCCGGGCGTTAACACAGGCGTGGAAGTCATAGGGACCTCACAGCGCACGTCCCCTTGAGCATGGATGTCCTTATGACCCTGCCTGAGCTTCATTTCTGGCCGGCACATTCTCACACACTAGAGCTGAGCTCATTTTTATCAGTGCCTTGGCTGTTGCCTTCCCGGTGGCACTCGAGTTCCCTGTGTCCCATCTGCTTGGCATCCATGGGTCTTTGCCTTGGCCATGGGTTCCCCCAGGCACGGGTTTACCCTGTGTATTGAGTAATCCACTCCTGCCATAAGGGATTTTGCCACTGGCGGAGGTTGCACCCATAGAGAAGGGCATACGAGTGTGCAGAGACCCGCAGGTGCAAGTCCATAGCCGCGCACAGGGGTACTTATGCACAGGCAGGGTGATGGGTACGTACGTGCACAAACAGAGGGAGAACTTTCTGGAACATAGTGGGTTGAACTGATATGGATTGAGCTGGATGGCTCTACTCCCCCACCCCAATGCAAACCCCTAAAAATAGGAGAGGAATACAAAAAGTTACCAGGCATCAAAGAACAAAAAATCATATCATTGGCTGCCCACCCCCATGATACGATCACAGAGGACAAACGGGTGCATAAGCAAGTATGGCGAAGAAAGCTGATGGTGCCCGGCTATCAAAAGAGATAGTGTCTGGGGTCTTCAAGGCTTGAAGGTGAACAAGCAGCCATCTAGCTCAGAAGCAACAAAGCCCACATGGAAGAAGCACACCAGCCTGTGCGATCACGAGGTGTCAAAGGGATCAGGTATAAGGCATCATCAAAAATATATATATATGTATATATATCATAGTGAATGAAGGGGGAAGTGCAGAGTGGAGACCCAAAGTCCATTTATCGGCCACTGGAGATCCCCACACAGAGGGACAGAGGAGTCTAGGGAAGGAGATGAGTCAGTCAGGGTGAGATGTAGCACCGATGAAGAATACAGCTTTCCCCAGATCTTAATGCTTCCTAACCCACCCATCCCCCCGTGCCACTACCATGATCCAAATTCTACCTTGCAAGTCTGAATAGAGCAGAGGTTGTACACTGGTGCAGATAGGAGCTGAAGGCACAGGGAATCCAGGGTGAATGATCCCTTCAGGATCAGGGGTGTGAGGGGCGATACTGGGAGGGTAGAGGGTGAGTGGGTTGGAAAGGGGGAACCGATTACAAGGATCTGCATGTGACCTCCTCCCTGGGGGACGGACAGCAGAGGGGGTGTGAAGGGAGATGCCAGATAGGGCAAGATACAACAAAATAATAATTTATAAATTATCGGGGGCTCATAAGGGAGGGAGAGTGGGGAGGGAGGGAAAAATAGTGGACTTGATGCAAAGGGCTTAAGTGGAGAGTGGATGCTTCGAGAATGATTGGGGCAGGGAATGTACAGGTGTGCTTTATACAAGTAATGTGTGTATATGTATGGATTGTGATAAGAGTTGTATGAGCCCCTAATAAAAGGTTAAAAAAGATAAATAGAACCTTAGAAGAAGAAGAAAAGCCCTCAGATAATTGGGGGGGGGTGGCATTAGTATTATTTGATAATAAATGGAATGAAAATACAGCCCCAAATGGAAGACAGGAAGAATAAGGCTGGAAGTAAAACATGCTAAGATTATTTGGGAAGCAGCCTGAGTGACTTATGATTGGCTGATTAAACCTAAAGGTTTGGTTATTCACACCCACCCGGTGGCCTTCAGAAGACAGGCCAGGCGCAAAACCTGCTTCTGTAAAAAGATGCAAGTCAAGAAAAGCCCATGGAGCAGTTGTTCTGTATGAACTCGGGGTCGCCGTGAGTCGGAGACAGACTTGATGGAAGCTGGACGGGAGTATCAATTAACTTTGTCACGACTGGCATGGTAAAAGTGTAAGGGTAGCCATGAGCGACAATAACTAGAAATAGAAGGTATAACTGCAATCCCATGGAGGAGATTAAACGCACACACACAAAGACAACTCAAACGACTTTAGAGAAGAAAAATAATGCACAAAGGATAAAAAAGGAAGCAGATAGTGTGAGATTCTAAGAATAAGGCCACTCTATCAGTAATCACAATAAATGAAAATTGAAGTGTCTCTTTGGATGGAAAAGGAAAAAGAGACACGCCTAAAGATAATGATGTGCAGCGGCTGAAGGCGAAAGGATAGAAAACGATGTGTCAGCAAATACTCTCTCAAATACAACTGGTAGCAAGATAAATAAATACAAAGGGGGAAAGACTTTTAGATAAAAGGCATTATTAGGCATGCAAAAGGTCATTACTTAACGGCAAAATGAACATTTCACCAGGGAGATCTAATAGTCTTGAACTTGCATGCACTCACAACATAGTCCCAAAGTACGTAGAGCAAAAATGGATATACTTGTAAGAAGTTGCCAAATCTACATTCTTAGTGGAAGATTTTAGTGTGGCCTTCTAAGACATTGATTGATTAAGTAGACACAAGTTTTCAAGAATTTCAATGACCTCATTAATAAGAATTCTGCTCCTGACCAATAAAAAGGCCTATTTTCCATCTGTGCATATAAATCCACAGACCTTCGCCCAGCTGTATAAGCACGCAGACAGAGAGAGTGACAGGTGTGTGGGTACAACTGTCACTAACACCCACCGACACCCAGATGTGGAAGGGATCCAGTGTGATAACCATAGAGACGTTTTCACTTAGCTAATGCCTGACCTCAGACCATTAAAAACCCTTCTGGGGTCTCAGAGACCTTGTGTGAACTGCCCTGCATCCCCCCAAATGTAGATGGTTATTGTTAGCTGCTGCTGAGTGGAGGCCAGACCCACAGGCGACCCCACATGTGGTGGGACAACGGCGCTCCTAAGGGCTTTCAGTGGCTCATTTTTCGAAAGACCCCAGCAGGCCTCTGAGGCGCCTTTGGGTGAAGTCAAACCTCCAGTCTTTTGGTGAACGGCCAAGCACGTTCATCGTTTACAACACCCAGGGACACTGTGTGAATAAATAAATAGGCATGTTTGGATTCTGATAAAACTTTATTTACAAAAAAAAAAAAAAAACAAGCTGGTGCTCATTTGGCCTGTGGGCCAGCCCTCAACTGCTGACTCATTTGATACAGGGAGTCCTGGTTCCACCCACCAGCCGCTCGGCAGGAAAAAGCTGTGACTGTCATCCTCTGTCAGGCGACAGCGCTGGGCACCCTGGGGCAGTTCTACTCCATCCTCCAGGGACTGACTCGACAGAAGAGGGTGTGCGGTGTTGACGCCATTTGCCTTGCCGGGATTAGTTAAGACCTAAGTAGTAAGAGTGCACACATCAGCGGACCCGGGCACGATTGTGTGGATGGCGCAGGACCGTGCAGGGTTTTGTTCTGTTGCGCACATAGGGTGGCTGTGGGTCAGACTCGATGGCTCCTAACAAGAAGAAGAAATAGAGACGATGCCTCTGACAGGGGAGGAGCTCCCTGTGGACAGAGCTAGAACATGACTGTGTGCACGCATCCGAGATGGACGTGCATGTTCAAAGGCACCGGCATGTGTAGCTAGGTTTGCCAGTGGAGACAGAGCGACTGAGACGCTTGCGTGAGCACATGTCGTGGGTGCACACAGACACGCACCCCTATGGGCATATGCTCGCCGTGGAGCACGTCACCGAGAAGTGGGCCTGTCAGAGGCCCTGTGAGGGTCAAACCAGGTGGTGGTCAGCACATGGTAAATGCTCCGAAGTTAGCTTTGTGGTGCGGTGGAGCCGGCGACAGCCAG
The DNA here is from genome assembly GCF_050624435.1 of Tenrec ecaudatus. Taxonomy (NCBI): domain Eukaryota; kingdom Metazoa; phylum Chordata; class Mammalia; order Afrosoricida; family Tenrecidae; genus Tenrec; species Tenrec ecaudatus. The sequence continues at coordinate 46,090,393 of NC_134530.1, forward strand.
AGCACTGGGATCCTATTTTCCAGGCTCCCTGGTTTCACCTTTGACCTCAGTTCAGTGGGGGAGGTCTGCCCTTTCTGCTCTGACCCGGCCTGCTTTCGCAAGTCTTCCTGTCGGGGTGAGCAGATGCTGGGGCCCACGCCCAAGGATCGACGCTGCGCATGCCCACCTGGTATCCGGGATGCGATTTTTGCGAGCGTTGTTTCCAAAGCCGAGCCAGGCTAATGAGGGGCTGTCTCCGTCACTAGCAGATGCCCAGAACACGACTGGCGGGACACGACTAAGCTTCCCCAGGGCTGCGGGCAACTGAGGAGCAAAGGCGCTTTAATCCCTTGTCACGGCTCCCAGCGCTGCAGGACATGTGCTGAGTTGGAATTTTTCAACTTCAGCCTTACCCCGCCGGCACCCAGCCCCCCCTTTCCTTGACACATCCGTCCCAGAAACATCTGTGAGATGAAACAGAGAAAGTCACCTGAATGCGGCTCCGGCTCAGCCTGGGCTCCCACCTGGAGCAAGGGAGACGTGAATCCCCAGCCTCTCCCCCAGGTCCGCCTTCCCTGAGTCTCCCCTTTGAGTTCCCTGCAGCCTTGGGAGCTGCTGCCCTCTGCCAGGGGAGCGTGCACCCGGGGTGTGGGCCAAGAGCTGCCCAAGTGCACTGGCGCTCACCACTCCTCCCCAGGCTCTGCAGAAGGCTCTTGGGGTGTGAAGATGAACCAGATCAGGACGCAGGGGCCCCTTGCCTGTCCTCGTCTTCCATTGTTTGAAAGCAAGAGGGGAAAGGCAGCAATTTGTGGTTAGGAGAGAGACTGTCCTTGTAGGCCCTTGAGGTCCCGAGGTGGCATGCAATCTGTGCTGAACAACTAACGTAAAGGTTGGTGGGTCAAACCCAGCCAGTGACACCACAGAAGAAAGGCCTGGCGGTCTGCTTCCACACAGGTGGTGTTGGTGTTGTTTGTAGCATCAAGTCGATTCCATGTCATCATGTCCCTGGATGACCGCGGGGAACAGCTCAGTAGGATTTCTTTCCTGGGATGTAAATCCTTTCAGGAGTAGTCATCAGCATTTTTTTTCTTCTTCCACAGAGCTGCTGATGGGTTTGAACTGCCAATCTTTGGGTCTGCAGCTGAGCGCTTTCACCTGTGTGTTACCAAAGCTCCTTTCCCCTAAAGATCACAGCCAAGTAACCTCTAAGGAGCACGGTTCTAGAGTCATAATCAAGCCAGCAGCTTTGGTCTGGTTTGCCCTGGTAGGCTGCGTAGTCTCTCGATTCCCAGAATATCAAGCCTTAGACATTTTAGCCTTCCATCAGGAGCCAGTGTGTACTGCTAGGTCTGAGGCCAACCGGGAACAATCTTGCCACCAGCTAATCATTGCGTTTGACCTTCTAGGGGCCTCGCGCGGACTGCAGGCCCAGATCCCTGCCAGATGGCTGAGAGCCAAGTCCTCTCTGCTGGTCTTACATCTGCCTCCGCTTGTTTCAAGAAAATGGGTAGATTCCCACGCTCTGTAGAGTGCACCTTGTGGACCTTGTGAAGGCCCACTGTGCTCTGTGCAGGACGGGGGGAAATGGAGTGCCCCGGGGTCCTTCCCGGAAGAGGTGGACAGGCCAGGACAGGAATAAGAAAGTCAGGGTGTTTTTTTGTGCCTTCAGAGATGCAGCCAACGTCCTGGGAGGGCGCAGGGGTGGGAGGGAGAGAGCCCTGTGGCCCCGGGCACTGGCGAGACCAGGAGAGGCCTGATAGAGGAGGTGCTCTGTGCCGAATGGACCGCATTGGCAAAGCAGGAGAAGGAAAGGCACCAGGCTGGGAAAACAGAGTCATCAAAAAACTGTCTGAACCAAAAGAGACCCAGCAAGCCTACGCACCACCCAGGGGCCACAAAGAAAGGGACCGAGGTCTAACGAGAGGAAGTGGTTTTCCAATAGTCACAGGGGTCTCCGAGACCCCCGAGTCCTCGTCTGGCCATTCCTGCAGTCAGAGGCCAGAGGCTTCTGGAGACGCGTCCCCTAATACACACTGCCACCTGTTGCCAACAGGATCATCAACGCACGGAGTATGTGTCAGATTAGCACTGTGGCCCAGCGGGGTTTCTGCGGCTGATTTGCCCAAGTAGATTGCCAGGCCTTACTTCCGAGACACCCTGCATAGACTTGAACTGCCAGCCTGTAGGTTCCTGCTTCCTGGTCTAGGTGCTGCCATGGAGATGGGGACAGCAATCGTCCATACCTGGCCCTTTCCTTCGCACCCAGAAAGAGGGTCTGCATTGAAGGAAAGCGTTTCCCCGGTGCTGAGTGGCCGAGTGCTCAGCGTTGGCTGTTGGAACCCCCGCAGCGGCTCCGCAGGATCGAGAGCTGGTGATCGGTTCCCACAAGGAACACACCTTGGGGACCCCATGGGGCACTTCTCCTCTGTCCTAGAGAGTCACCTTGAGTTGGGACTGACATGACAGCCCTCAACCACGACAATACTGCAGTCTTGTTCCCTGGGCCCCTCTTACAGGTGGGGAAGTCGGGTCACGGGAAGCCTAACTAACATGCGCAGCGCTGCACAATGTGCAAGATACGAGGAGACCAGACTTGCATGGGGAAGCGGGGAGGAGGGAGAGAGAGAATGGCAGACCAGGCCTCGGCCATTTTCCCATCTGTCTGGGGGTCACCTCAATCAGACCAGTCCTTCTCTCGGGCTGCTTCCTGGTCAGTTACCTTCTTAGCCCTCCCTGCCGCCTACCCAGAACCCATAGTACCAGAGAGACAGTCCAAGAGGGGCAGGAATGCCCCCACCCCCACCCCCACCCGTGGAAGCTGCTAGCTTCTGTTTACCCAGCTGGCGTGAGCCCTGGCTGGGGTCACAGGGAAGACCTAGGAGGCCCGTCGAACCGGCACCCCACTGCTCAGCTCTTATGACCCCTTCTGGCGCCCCTCGAAGAGGGGTCCAAGGTGGGGTGCGGTTTCACGGGAGAGGAGAGCGTGGCTCCTGTTACAGCCCTTTCTTCTCTGCGCTTTCATCTTTCCTGAGCAAGCGGAGGTGGCCGCGAGGAAAGGAGACGCAGAGTCAGGAGGGCTGGTTAGCGAGGGCAGGTGGCCAGCACATGGTGTTGGAAATCACAAGGCCCGGGTTCAAGTCTCAGCTCCTTGTGAGGTTAGGCGAACCACATGCCCACCCTGAGGCTGGTGTCCATGCTGCCCCCTGGGGCACTGGTCCATGGTAGGGTCCCCTTTCTTAAGCTCAAGTGAAAGCGTGATGCAAAATGCTTTGTGGAGGCGAAGGTAGCACCATTGGGGATCAGGACTACCATGTGATTGATATACGGGGCGATGTCTGTTCAGAGAGGGGACTGCCACTGCCCAGAGGGAAGGGGGCAAGAAGACCCAGGGAACAGGGTCAGCAGGCTTGCTGTGTGACTCAGGGCACGTGTCTTCATTTCACGGATCTTGGCCCCACTTTTCTGTAAAATGGGATCACACGCCCTGTTCGCCTCACAAAGTCCCAAGACAGCCAGGTAAGAGCATCCACCCAGTCAGCATTTTCAGAGTGCCCGTACTGCCTGCCACATCCCTGCTATCCCCAGAGAGCAGTGGAGAGGTGGAATTGGAGAGAACGGGACAGAACCACGTCTGTGGCTGTGGTGTGCTGTCAAGTCGCAGCCCAGGATGCCAGTGTAGACCTGCCCCCACGGGGTCGCCTGGGCTGCCACCCTTACAGGAGCAGAGTGCCAGGCCTTGCCTCCTGTGGGGCTGCTAGTAGGTATGAGCCACCAATCTTTTGGCTGGCAGTTGAACACCTAACTGTTTGTTTGTCACCAGGGACTTCAGAATCCTAGGAGGGACAGATGCTTCCACTCCTGAATCCAAGGCAGACATGACATGTCAATCACAGTACTCTTCCCACAAAGCCTCGGTGCTCCTTCAGGAGCCTGCTCAACACTGAGTCCTAGGAAAGGGGTGAGGGTGGAGGGACAGAGGAAACAAAAGGCAGAGATGATACCCAGCAAAGTGCCTACCACATCGTGGGCTCTCTGATGCCTGTGGAATGAATGAATGAATGAATGAATGAATGAATGAGGGAGGGAGGGAGGCTGCATCCCGCCAATCCTTCTAACCACCGAGACAGGCTCTACAGGCACACTCTAACGGCATTCCTAGGCTGAGGGAAGTGGCTCCGTGCCCAAACCATTGAGGTGACTGTGTCATATCTAAGTAGCTGTCACAGTCGGTCTTAAAAGCTCCCTTAAGGCACATGCTTTGTGGTCCCTTCCTGCCGGCCACTGCCCATAATGGCCTTGTTGGTTCTCCCTCGGGCCTTAGCCGGGCCTCCTGCTGTCCTTTAAACCTTCATCGAGCAGAAGGAAAAACTAGATGGCAGACAGAACCGGGTGCCAGGAAAGCCACCATGCTCACTCAAAGCCACGAGGCGGACAGTTTGTCCCACTTCTGCCACCGACTCCCAGGTGTCCTCTGCAGGGACTTCTCTCTCAGAACCTTGCTTTCCTCACGGATGATTGTGGCAGCCCACTCCCAAGATCAAGGAGCCCTTATAAATTGGACTGCTAACCACAAGGTCAGCAGTTCAAACCCCCCAGCCGCTTCTCAGAAGAAAGGAGGCTTTCTACTCCCAGAGAGGTGCAGTCTCTGTAACCCACAGGGGCATCTGTGGCCTGTCCCGTGGAGTTGCTATGAGTTGGAGTCAACTGGATGGCAGACAGTTGGGTGGGTGGTGGGGTAGGTGGGTGAGTGCTTGGTAGGGTGGTTGGTGTTGAGTTTTCTTCCAAGCTCATTATGTGGGTGGAAGATGCACACATGGCCACTTGTAGGAGGTACTGATGTCGGGGATGGTTGCTCTGTAGAATCACCACGCACAAGTGGGACTTGGGCAGGTGGGTCAATAGTGAAGGTGGGTGCAGTGGAAGGGCCATAATGAGACATAAGCAGGAGCCCCAAAGGCCCTCCTCAAGGCCTGACCTCTCCACTGTCAGATTAACTCCAGGGTGGACGGTGGCACACCCGGGTCTCACTCAGCATGAATTCAGTCAGAAGGACCGAGACATGCCTGGGGACAAAGAGCAGATGCCAGAAGGCAGGGACGATTTGAGACTTGACTCGGTTGGCGGGGAGGGATCTAGGGGTCCTCAGAGGCCACATACCGGGGGGCTGTGAGGGGCAACCGGAAGACCTAAGAACGCAGAGGAAACTGCCAGGAGCAGCTTCCTGCCCTTTCCTTCCCTTTCAACTTTTTTAACAAGGAGCAGCACAGCCCAGAGAGAAGGAACTGCCAGCCCCGCGGGCACCTGTCCCAGAAGCCTAATTACCGGCTCTCGGTGGGCAGTCAGCTCTGATGGCAGGTCCTCCGAGAGAAGGCACTGCTGAAATAGTGCAAGATTCCCAAGGACACAGTCACTTCAGAGTGTGGGGTCTCATCTCCCGGGCTTCCTGTGCATGTGGGCACGAGGGCTGGCTCAGCTTCTCATTAAAGCCCACCCCCTCTGCTCCGCTCCCCTCACGGTCCCCATCCTGGCCTGTCTGTCCACCTCCCTGCTACCCTACCCTGCCCCCACCCTTGGCGGACAAAGAGACCATTTCAGCAGACGTCACCCAAGCCAGTGCTGTCAAGTGGATTCCCACTCGACACTGTGTGCAGAGAGGACCTGCGCTCCCCCGGGCTTTCACAGCAGTGACCTTTCCCAAGCGGACTGCCAGGTCTCTCTGCAGAGGTACCTCTGTGTCCATTCACACTGCCAACCTTTGCATGCAGGGCCAAGCGCCACCTAGGCATGCCAGTCACTCCCCAGTGGGGAGCCCCCTGAGAGTCCAACTCTCTTCTTCCAGTGGCCACAAGGCTGGCAGTTTGGGCCCTCCTCCCTCCCTGCCTGTCTCCTACTCTGCTCCCTCATGCCCACATAGGCCTCCTTTCAGTGCCTCAAACTAGTGGGGCACCTTCTCTCCTCTGCACAAGCTGTTCCCTCTGCCTGGACCCCTGTTCCCTACAGCATCCCCATAGCCTGTTCCTCTTTGCCCTCCAGGTCTCCGCTCAGGTGCCGCCTCCTCTGAGGGGCCCTCTGTGGCCACCCCACCCAACCCCCCGTAGAGTCTCCCCACCAGCTCCCTCTAGCACAGCGTTTCTCAACCTTCCTCATGCCGCGACCCTTTAATACATTCCTCATGTGGTGGTGACCCCCAACCATAACATTCTTTTCGTTGCTACTTCATAAGTGTAATTTTGATACTGTTATGAATTGTAATGTAAATATCTGATATGCAGGATGGATTTTCATTGTTACAAATTGAACATCATTAAAGCATAGTGATGAATCACAACAACATGCAATTCTAGATTGTGAAATATTCATTTCGAATGACAAATAAATGAAATGTTGTCTTGCAGTATGGTGTATATGGGTAACAAACAGTCTTCATACCGGGTACTCGTAGGTGGGCGTATCTGCATGCGGGTGACCCACCTGGAGACAGAGGGCGGTGTCTCGGTTCCTAAGACCATCGGAAATGAAATACGTGTTTTCCGATGGTCTTAGGCGACCCCTGTGAAAGGGTCATTCGACCCCCAAAGGGGTCAAGACCCACAGGCTGAGAACCGCTGCTCTAGCACAGCACCTGCTCTATTGGACACTGACCCTCTGGCAGCCAGCACTCCTTGACACTGCCTTGTGTTTCTGGGTCTCCCAAGTGCTTTCCCTTTAACAGATGGCAGCTGCCCACTTTTCTGGAACTCTCTGTCATTTTGGATTTTCCATCTCTGACAGGTGTCCGCCTCACAGAGAATCCTGCTCTCACAGGTCTTGCTGTGTCGGTAGTCTCTGCGTCCTTTCTCTGTGACCTGGAGCCGGTTTGCCTTGTTTGCTGGGAGCCTCTAGCACAGAGCCTGCCATCCACTGCTGCTGCGGTTGTAGGTGCTGTCGATGCACTCTGACACTGACCCCATAGGAGAACTGCCCCATAGGCCTCTGTCCTAGGCTTTCATCTTGGCGCAGATCTAGGCTCTGAAGTGGGAGCAAATATCCAGCTCTTTCTCCCTTGGAACTGCTGCCATGTGGGTTCAAAACACTAGTCTTTCAACTAGCAAGCCAGCACACTTAACCAATGTGCCCCCAGGGCCCTGCTGGCACCTTGCCCTCACTGCTGACTCACAGGGACCCTACAGGACAGGGTAGAACTTCCCTGGGAGTTTCTGAGGCTGTAACTTTGTACGGGAGTAGAGCCCTGGTCTTTCTCCCACAGAGCGGCTGGTGGTTTTGAATTGCTGCTCTTGTGGTTAGAAGCCCAATTTGTAAGCACTGTTCCCATTAGGGCTCCTAGCACATAGTAGGACATTTTATCAGTTGAAGAAATGATCCCTACAAGAGGAAATCGGTAACACTAGCAGCCATTCGAGGAGCTCCTGCAGGCACGTGACACCGTCCTGCTGTGACCTCACTTTGTCCTCCTAGCTGAGAGGGTGTTAGCGTTCCCATTTTACAGCGGACGAAACTGAGGCCCTGAAAGGTCAAGCAATTTCCCTAAGGCCGTGCAGAGAACAAGAGCCAGAGGCCAGGTGTGTCTCACTCTAGAGCACCTGTCTTTCCGCTGGGCTACAAAGGAGGAAACGAACTCAGAAAGGTGGGTTCCAGACCCAGGAAGAGCGGGGCTGGATTTGAGCCTGGGGTGCGTTCTCTCTGAGGACGGGGGCTGGCAGGAGGCCGTTGGGTTCGGTAGCAGGGTCTTGGGCTCAGGGCCACACCGCACTGCTGGGGAGAGGAGACCGTGATGATCCTATCGAACATTGCACACCGACTGCACATTCGCTGCGTCCTGGGCGGTGTTCTAAGTGTCCCGTGTATGTGAACTCATTTCCTCTCAGTCCCAGGAGGGACATGGCCAAGGGCAAAACTGAGGTACAGGGAGGTTGTGTGACATCCCAGCTGGGAGGTCACGAAGCCCAGGCAGGCAGCCTGACCCCAGAGCGCACGCTGCTAACCCTTGCACCATACTACCTCTCTGAGGAGATGAAGACCGGCAGGGCTGAGTCTCAAGACTAGCGCGCAGTCTGCAAAGCCCACAGCCCAGGGCCACCAGGGCCTGATCCCGGCCCTGCGGCTCCTCGGTCAGCTCAGACCTGGCCAGTCTGGGTCCTGCCCAAGGATGAACACCTTCAGTGGTGCGAGGTCTTTGGAGGAGCCAGGCTCTGGGGGCAAAGCCCAGCTCTACCACGTCCCTAACATGTGCACCCCACAAGCCCCTAGACCACTCTGAGCCTCCACTTCCTCGGCTGGGGCTTCACCAGGACATTGTGATGGGGGAAGAGATAGAATGGTGCTGTGGGCAGGTCCCAGCCTGGAGCCCCACCCCCACGGTAGTGGGCAGACAGTGGGTGAGGGAGAGCTTGGACAGCCAGCTCTGCTTAAACCCAAGCTCTGCCACTCACTGAATCAGTGACCTCATGCGAGTGACTTACCTCTCACTGCTTCCGTGTTCTCCTCTGTCAGCTGGGTGTGGTGAGAGTACCTCACGCCCATTGAGTCCATTCCGACGCATAGCAACCCTGTGGGTGAGGGTGGAACTGCCCCTGTGGGCTTCTGAGACTAGCTCTTGATGGGGCTAGACAGCTTTAACTTTCACTTGGAGCAGCTGGTGGTTTTGAACCGCTGACCTCGTGGTTAGCAGCCCAACTCATAACCCACTACTCCACTAGGCCTCTATGATGACAGCATAGTTGAGCAGAATGGCGCAATGGTTATGAACTGATTGCTAACCTCAAGGTTAGCGGTTCAAAACCACCAGCCGCTCCGAGGGAGAAAGTGGGGGTGTTCTGCTTCCATCAACAGTTCACCTCAGAAACCCACAGGGCAGTTCTACCCTGCCCTGTATGAGTCACCATCGACTCGATGACAGTGAGATTCTCTCCCCACACCCATTTTACAGAGTAGAACACGGAGGCAGTGAAAGGCAAGTCACTCGCACAAGGTCACTGAGTGCAGAGTAACACCAAACGTTAGCCTATCAGATTGCAAATGTTATGATCTGCATTCTGGCCTCTCTGACATTCAAGGAAGCCCACCCAGACAGGGTTTGGGGGAAGGAGAATGCCCTCACTTGGTGACAGCGTGGACTGCCTCCGAAGGCTGCCCTCCACTGGAAACTGCCCCCCAGCTACAACCCCCCCCCACCCAATTCTTTATCTCCTGTTTAGTTTTTTCAAGGATTAGAGCTCAGCTCTGTGGGTGCTGGAGCTAAGTGCTTGTCAAGTTTATGAGCTTTCAGAGATGCTTTTAGGAACAACCAGGCCTCCCCATTTTTATGAAGGCTGAGATAAGAGAGGGGTTTATGAGATTAGTGGTTTGTCATCATCCTCTGCTTTGATGTCTGTCTCTGTCTCTCTTTCGCTCGGTGTTTCTCTTTTACAGAATTAAGGCTCAGGCTGGGCGCAGCAGCCTCGGGCCCCATAAACACACTGTTCAAATAAAGGGCACATTTAGGGAAAGGTTGAAGCCCCCGTTAAAGGTGATCGTGCTGAAGTGCCCATGTCTGGGCACTTTGTCATAAAGTCTTCCAGCTATTTGCCAAAAATCACTTGTGCAAATCTCGCTGTTGGCTCGTAACTTTCAACTTTTGAACCTTTAAAACTGAGAAGGTGTGGGACTTCTGTAAGCTTTGGGGAGAGGGGTGTGTTTTATAAATCATTTTCTTCCAAAAGCTATTTATCTCTGAGAATAAAAACGGCATCAATTAGGCCTGAAGGAGCGCTACAGAGGCGCCTCTGATGGGGTAGGCGTGGTGTGTTTATGACCCAGGAATGTTCCTGGGAGACCAGTCCTGGGCTGTGGGCTCCTGGGTCGTCACACCAGAGGTGGGACCACCTGATCTGCAGGCTGTGGGCACACGTGGTCCCGGGCTAGGTGAGACCCTCAATGTCCACCCTGCTTGCTCCCAGAGGGAGTGGGCATCCCTGTACTCCCGGATCCAATTGCAGCTCACCCACCTCAGCTCCCTGACTTCATGCCTCTGCCTGGCCCGCCCACCCCTTTCATTCTTCTGTGTGATCATCATCATCTTCAGGACACCTCCGGTGTTCATACCTCTAGGACCCACCCACCCCTGGGCTGCCAGGCCCAGCACCCCTCCCTCCATCTCAGGCACCAATCGCCTTGTTTAGAAATGGACCGAGGCGTCTTCTCCTCTAGGCTGGGAGCTCTCGGGCTCAGCCCCCACCTGGTGAGGTCCTGTTCCACAGTGGTCGCCTCTGTTGGGGGTTTCACCCTCCTGAAAGTTGCTGTGAGAAGGGTCAATGAAATAAACAGACTGTGGTTGAACGTCTGAACTTCCACCAGGGCAATCCCAACGAAGAAACCCATTTTCCAGATGAGGAAACTGAGGCACATAGACAGGTTAATGAAACTTGCCTGAGGTCCATGCAGGGCCAAGATCCAAGGCCAGATGTATCATGACTCCACAGCTGGTTCCCTAACCAGGTGGAAATGCATACCCCCACAGCACCCCGTAACTTAGGTAAAGCACTCCGCCCAGCATCGTTCGTGCTTAGTAACCGGTGGTCACTGCTGTTGACAGGAGGCCATTGTTGGGTCGGGGGTGGGCTTCTCGCTTCCACACAGCAGGCCTGGGTGTGCTTCTGTCCAGCGCCCCTCCCAAGCAGCCAGCTGTCTGTCAGGGAAGGCTTACACATTTCTGTGCCGCTGAACAAATACAGCCGAGCTTCTAGACGGAGGAAGAAAGGCCTGGCAGTGCACTCTCAAGCAGCATCTACTGAAACCTCTGTGGCCTACAACCAGTTCTGGGGACACTGCAGGGCTGCGCAGCATTTCGCTCCCTTGTGCTTGGGGTCAGCGCAATGGCAGCTAACAGCAAACACACGAGCTGTCATGATTAGGTGTTCCATTCATCTCTGTGACAGAAGAGGTAGGACCAGTCACAACAGAGGCGAAGGGGCTTGTGAGCTGGGAAAGGGCATGACTTGGGGAAAACAAAGAGAGGAGGTGGGGTGGACAGTGAATTGCAGAACAGGGGTTGGGGGGAATCCTGGAGGTCAAAGGCCAAGCAACCCACTACAAGGAGAGGGCTAAGGGCACCAGGGCTCTGTGGTTATGTGGCACCCAGCCCCTTGTGACTACTCCCGCCTCATCTCCCATCTCCTCTCCTACATGCTCCACATCGCAGCCACCCTGCCCTGACTGCCACCCTCCCTGCTCCTGCACAAACAGTCTGTCCCTAACAGACTCCTATTCATTTCTCAATACCCCGTCCAAATGGCCCCGCCTCTAGAAAGCTTCCTTGATCGCCTCGCTGACCATATGCTGTTTCTTCATCTAGAATGGTCTTCAGCGCAGGCCGAGTGCCGATCACCGCACTGTGCCGATGGACATGAGATGTGCATTTGGAGCAGTCCTCTCCCATCAAGGCAACCCTAGCACATCGTGACCCTAACACAGTGGCTCAGCCCTTCAAGACAGTTCCTCGTGTGTGGTGATCCCCCAACCATAACATTATTTTCGTTGCTACTTCATCACTGTAATTTTGCTACTGTTATGAATCATCATGTAAACATCTGATATGCAGGATGTATTGGGCAACCCCTGTGAAAGGGTCATTTGCCCCGCCCCCCAAGGGGTCGCAACCCACAGGTTGAGAACCACTGCTCTAAAGGCTGGCGCAGAGTTCCTCCTTGGGGGTCTCTGCAGCTGTAAATCTTTATGGGAGAAGACTGCCTCATCTTTCTCTCAAGGGGTAGCCAGTGGATTTGAACCACTGACCTCTAGTTTAGGAGCGCATTGCCTAACCCACAGCACCGTCCAGGCTCCAACACAGGACCGGGCACAAAGTAATCATTTAACAAGGGCTAGTTCGGTTTTTTTAAGTGTGTGTCCAAGTCATTAGCAAACCCTAGTGAAACCACACCAAACCAAAACCACACTCCCGGCCATCGAGTTTATTCCAACTCACAGTGAACCTATGGGATGGGGTAGAACTGGCCTGTGGGTTCCCAAGAGTGTAACTCTTGTCGGGAGTAGAAAGCCCCCAAGACATGGCTGGTGGTCTCGAACAGCTGACCTTTTGGTTAGCAGCCCATCTCGTAACCACTGTGCCACCGTGAGCTCAGTCCCCAGTGTTCAGGAGGGCTAGGACATCGAGGCAAAAGCTGAGTGAGACCAGGGAGAGAACTCCTGCTTCCCAGGGCTGCGGACCAGGGGTGCTGCAGAGCGAGCCGGCACAGCTCTCTGCGTGTGCCTACCCGATGCTGCCTGGGAACGGCTGCACCTGGGATCGTGCCCCAAGCAACTTCCCTCGCCACCCTGGGACGCTGCAGATGGAAAGCGAACTGGAGGCCATGCTTTATCACTCAACGAGCCCCTTTCCGAATGTGAAGCTCAAGACGGCCCTGCCAGCCCCACCGTGGCCTGACCAGCAGGAAGGATGCTGTGCTGTCACTCTGCTTCTACTCTTACCGCCTGAGACCTCGGGGGCTTTTTCAGCAGCGTTTGGCTTGTGGTCAACTCAAACCCCCAGCTCTTTTTCACTCGGATGGCTGCCAAGCCACATCTTGTGCGTTTGATTTATGGCTCGGGTTAGCCGAGACCCACTCCGGATCCCCAGAAGCCGACAGAGGAGGGGATGACGGTTTCTGTACCCCAGGAGGGAGAGCCATTCCAGGACCCCCCACCCCAATTGGGAGCCTCAGTGGGAAAGTGAGCAAGCTTTCCCCCTCCCTGTTTGTGTTTCCAAGGTGGTGAACTGGGAACCAAATCTCTGATGTGCAAATGACAGGAGTGCTCAGGTGAGATTTCGTTAGCATTCGCGTCCCTGCTGCAAGCCACCAGGGCTCAGGTGAACCAGGCTGCCAGACGTAGGATTTCAGGTGACGAGGGAAAGCAGTGGTTCTGGAAAGCGCTTTGTCCGGAAAAGTCCAGGAGTGAGAAGGGCCAGCACTGAAGCCGCAGGCTCCCCAGTTTGGGAAGGCTCTGCGTTGCTCTGAGACTCAGTTTGTGATCAACCGGATAGAAGGAGGTGGCAGAGCCTGGCCTCATGGCACTGAAAGGTCCCAGGTGCTGAAGCCGACATGCCTTCCAGAGCTGAGTGGGTCCTCTCTGGCGGGGGTCATCAATGACGGGGACTAGGAGTAAGTGGGTCTCTAGAGCCCAGGGATGTCCTGCCCCGACCTCTGTCATGTTCATATATATTGTCCCTGCTCAGCAGAAATGCCACCTCTTCAGAAAGTCCTTCTGTGGGCATGCTGCTCATGGCCCTGCCCCAGCCCCGTCTGTCTCCACTACCATCACAAGTTGTGCATGCGGTTCTTATTCTTATGCCCATTGCTTCCTTCCCAGCATGCCTCTCACTGGACACACAGCTACCCAAGGACAGGGACCAAGTCTGCAGAGCTCTCTGCTGGGTCCCAGGCACCCAGCACCCAGGACTTGGCAGCATATGTAGAATGCCCAGCCCAGATTTTGGAAACATTCCATCAGACTTCAGCCACAAATTCTAGTTGTCTTCTGCAAGCTAAGGGATTAATTGTTGTTGTTGTTGTTGCTAACTGTTCCCAAGTCCCCATGTACCACCTTCTCACTGGTTGACAGTGCAAGTCCAAGTCCATCGCTGCAGCCGTTGTGTTTGTGTGAGGCTCATCGCCCGACACCCTAGCAGACACTATTCTGTTGTGATCCAGAGAGTTTTCACTGGGTCATTTTTCAAAGTTAATTGCCAGGCCTTTCTTCCTAGTCTGACTTAGCTTGGACAAATCCCTGAAACCTGTCTATGAGTGGCCCCACTGTCTTTGAATACCCACAGCCAAACTTGCAACATCAAAGTAATTGGCAAACCACCCCAGGACAGCAGACAGACAGACGGGCTGTGCATCCGCATGGTGTCATTCAGTCAGTTCAACTCGCAGCCACCTGTGCACAACAGAACAAAACACCGCCCGGTCCTGCGCCGTCCTCACGATTGTCCCTGGGCTTGAGCTCACTGTCGCAGTCACTGTGTCGGCCCATCTTGTCGAGAGACTTCCTCTAGTGTGCTGCCCCTCTACTTCGCCAAGCATGGTGTCCTTCTGCAGGGACTGCTCTCACCTGATAACATGGTCAAAGCACGTGAGGCAAAGTCTCGCCATCTTTGCCTTTGAGGAGCACTGTCTGTACTTCGTCCAAGATGGATTTGTTTGTTCTTTCTGCGGCCCACGGCACGTTCAATGTTCTTTGCCAGCACCACTGTTCAAGCGCATCAAGTCTTCTTCAGTCTTCCTGATTCGCCGTCCAGCTCTCCCTCCCTCTGAGGTCACTGCAAAGACCATGGCCATGGCCTGGCTCAGTCACCTTGGTCCTCCCGGTAACAGCCTTGTTCTTCAGCACTTTACAGAGTCGTGTGCAGCAGATTCGCCCGGTGCAACGCATCCCCTGGTTGCCGCGTCCATGAGTTTTTATTGCAACACCATACAGAACCAAAGAGAGAAGCAGATTTATTTCCATCTGCTACAAACACCGTCACTTCCCCTCCCTGGGCCTCCGTTTTCCTAGCTCTAAAATGGGCTGGGGTAGAGCGAATGAACCTTTCTCTAAATTTCTTCTTGTTCTGGAAAACTGGCTGCACAAGAAGGGGGGAGGCGTTGTAGCATTGGATCGGATTGCCCGTTGGGGGGAAAACCCAGGAGCTCTCCTATGTGTTGTCTCTGCTGGCCTGGCAAAAACTGCCCAGTACAGGCACGGGCCTAGGAGCCCACACTGAGAATGTTCCGGGCCCCCTCCTGCCTTGGGCCTGCAGAAGGCCCCTGAAAGGTGTGTGGCGGCTGCTTCCCCGGGGGGTCCAGGGGTTTGTTGCCTTAACCGACCTCACCAAGCAGGTAAAAAATTCCAGACATGTGCTCTGCTGACCGCTAATTGTGTCCTTTATTAATGACTATGGCTTTCTGGGGGCAGGTGGGAGGCAGGAGGGGGCCAGGCACAGCCGAGGGGCTCCCTCAGGTGGAGCTGATGACCACACTTCTGGATCCTGAAGAAGGGGAAGTGCTGCAGGAGGTGACCCCGAAAAGGCTGCCTCAGCTGGGGTGGGGAGGCAGTCCTCCCAGGCTCCCAGGCCCGGCAAGAGCAGCGGGCGGCCGGCCTACAGAATGACGCAGGGACTCCGGAATCTGGCAACCGGGTTCTGGAGTCTCAGCCCTGCTCTCCGAACACTCGCACCCCAGCCCCATCAGGTCCACCACCTCCAGGTGACAGAGACAGGCCCTCCAAGCTCTTCCTCAGTAAGCCCCGACGTCACCTGTCAATCCAGCAGCCAGATGTATTTCTGAGCTCATTGGCTTCCCCTCGAGCACCTCGTGGTGATTATTTAACGCTCATTTCCCCTGAATCCCGAGGAGTGCAGATAAGCTGGTCCTCCTGACTTAGGGTCTCGGTGCAGAGCCCCTGATCCTCCAAATGCCCACGTTCCCCCAAAGGAGAACCTTTACCAACCTGCTGGAGTGGTTGCCTCCACCTGGGGGTGGGTGTACTCCCCATTTTGTCCCTAGGAGAAGCCTCCACTACTGGGAGGAAGGCGTGTATAACAGTAACCCCCGCGATAGAAGAGGGGGAGCCCCCGGTGGTGCTAACGATGACCATGCCTGACTGCTCACAAAAAGCCTGGAAGTTCAAGTTCACCGAGAAGTGCCTCTGAAGAAAGACCTGGCGATCCGCTTCCACCATTTCCGCCCTTGAAACCGAAGAAGCACCGTTCCCCTTTGACACTCGGTGGGGGGGGGGGGGGTCCTATGAGTCGGAGTCCACTCAGTGCTCATGGACCCAGGGCTGAGGGAGCCACGGCTCCGAGGGGGCATGGTGAGAATGTGGCCCAGCTAGGACTTGATTAAGCAGAGGACACAGCCCATGCAGAGGCGTGGACAAGAGACGTGGTTGGAGGGGAGATCAGGGCGCTTATTGGGTATTCCTCCTGTGAGATGAGAGCCAGTGGAGAGCTCAGAGCGTGGTAGGAGCCGCGCCTGTCCTGACTGTGGCGGAGAACGGGAGGAGGTGGAACAAGCCAGAAAAATTGTCAGTGAGGGCCTCCTGCAGTCATCTGAGAGCCACCGCTCCCCTGCTCCTCTTCCTCCCCTCCCAGGGGCCGTGGAGGCTCCTCCAGGCCCACCTAGCCGATCACATGCTGTGCGACCGTGGGCAAGTCAGGCCCCTCTCTGCGTCCTGGTTTCGGTAATCGTCCAATGAAGAGTGTGGAACCAAAAAAAATCACGGAAGTTCCATGGCGTTCAGTCACCCAGAGCCCACCTTCCTCTCCAGCCTCCTCGCCCGCCTCCCCTGATCTTGAACTTCACGCTCCAGCTTCCCTGAACTATTTGGAGCTCCCTGCACACTCCACGTCTGTTCACGCCTTCATGCCTGTGCACGGTTCTCCCGCCTGCACCGCCTCTCCCACGGCCGCCCTGCCCTGGGAGAGCTCCGGTTCTTTGGCTGGCCCATTTCCTCCCCACCCCACCCCCCAGAGCACATGCACAAGCCGCCAGGGACCAGAGAACAAACAGGTCTCCAACCCCACTAGGTCTCTTGAGCGCTGTCGAGCCACGGTTTGGCTCATCTGTAAAATAGAGGGGTTCCTGGGGTCTGGGAGAGGACAGGGCAGGGGCATACTTCGCTCCCACACACAGACCTACGATGTGCTTGACACATCATCACTCTTCAGTTCTAGCCACAAGGAGAGGCCATGGGATGGGCATGGCAGGTCCCCCTGAATAGTGTGCCCACATCGGCTATGAGCCACAAGCTCAGCAGTTCCAAACCACCAGCTGCTCCCCTGGAGAAAGACAGGGCTTTCTACTGCTGCAGAGTTACAATCTCGGAAACTCACAGGGGCAGTTCGACCCTGTCCTATAGAGTCGCTATGAGCCGGCATCGACTCAGTGGCAGTGAATTTGTGCTTTTTAAAGACAATCCCCGAAGCACCCTCATGGGCTGGGGTCGTGAGGGGATTCCCGACCAGCCTTCCTGTCACCAGCCTCTCCTCCATCAGGGCCCGGTCAGCGCTGCCTACCTGCAGCCACACAGCACTTGAAAATGTCCTTAATTGCTTCACCAGAGTGGGAGTCACCCTGCAGGCAGATAATTAAAAAGTTCAGAGCTTGATTAATTGGGAGGAAATTGGAGGAATGGGGCTGCCTGCTGGGCGGGCGGGGGTTCACAGCCCCCATGGTGGGGGATCTAGGATGGCTTGAAGGGAGGCTAGCCCAAGCCTGGGCTGGGAGCCTGACCAGGTCCAGGGCCTGAGGGGGCAAGTCACCTGCCTGGGAGGGTCATGGGATTCAGTCAGTGTCTGGCTCCCTCAGGAGACTGAGCTCCACCCACTCCTACAGCACCCCTGCAGGTGTCAGGGGACCCGGTGGTCCTGAACGTTCTGGGTTTGAGGCCCAAGGGGCCATGGGCCTCTGAGTCTGCCACTGAGTTCCCAGAGCACCCACTCCATGCCCCGCAGTGAGCAAGGCAGGTGTTAATGGCTAAACCAGACATGGGGGGGGGCCTCTGCCCCAGCTCCCATTAAGGGGGGAGGCAGACAATTACAAACCTGTCATAGAGCTAAAGCCCGTGTACGCAGGGACCCAGGAGAAGCCCTGGAGCCCAGCCCTGGTACAGAGTGGCATCCCGGGAGATGGACCAAAAGTCGATTCAGGCCGGAGTTGAGCTGTGCCTCCTGAGAGGGGTTAGCCAGGCTACAGCTAGGGCAGCTTTTCCACGGAGGGACCAAGCTGAGCACAGGCCCAGAAGAGAGGCTAAGCTTCTCCTGGGAACTGGACATCACTGTTGAGGCTGGAGCCTTGAGCAGGCTGCACTCTCCGCGCGGGCACCCGGAGCCACTGAAAGGACTTGAGCAGAGGAGTGGTGGATGCGGGCTGGGGTGGCCCCTGTTGGGTCCTTGGGCAAGAGAGGCATGTTCCTACAGCTCCTGCCCTGCTCTCTGACTCCTGTCATCCTGCCAGTTGCTGGCAGGATGCCACAAAACTAGGGTCCCCGCAGGGGCAGTCAGGGGAGGCCTGGGCTTGTGGGTGGGGTGGGAAGCAGGGGTGACTGACAGCCTCTGGGTGGTCCCAATGGGAGTCACCACAGCAGGGGAATGATGGCCCTGAGGCCTTCCCTGGGGACTTAGCCTGTCTGGGCAGGGCCCCTCTCAGGGGCAGGCTGGGGATGGGGACATGGTAGACCTCGGGGGCAGGTGTTTTAGAATGTGGACTGCCGAGGTGCTCTGACCTTAAGCCTCTGAATGACTTGAAGGGACACTTCCATTCTCTGAGCCTCTGTTTCTTTGTCTGTAAAATGGGCATAATGTCACCTGTGTCACGGGGCATGGGAAGAGCGAGGTGGGGGGAAGGTGGGGGTAGTGAGTAAATGAGGTCACCAGGGTGGGAGCTCCTGGCCCAGCCTCGAGAATCATCAAGGCTCAGTGGTGAGAAGCTCCATCGGGAGCTGGCCGTCTGCTTCCAGTGAGGCTTTGCCTGTGGCACCGAGGACCGGGCACGCTGCCCAGCTGAGCCCCGGGGGACTGACTCCACTAGCTTAACCTCGGCAGCAAAAGCAGGAAGCGTGCAAAATGCAAAAGCCACTTTGCATGAGGCAAAGCCCAGAACCCACCCACCTAGCCACAAGAACACCACAAGCACAGCCCTGACATGCGCCCAGCACACGCTCCTGGAAATACGCAAATCGCGGCTTCCCGGCTCAAGGAGCCTTCGGGGCTGGGGTTGGTGGCGGAGTCAGTCTTGCCAAAAGGGCCCTGCCACCGGAAGGGGGCCCAGTAATACCATCCTCCAACAGGTCATGGCAGGAAGGGGCAAAGGGCTGCAGAGGCCACCAAGCCTCCCCACCCCATCTCTCCTCGATGGGCCTGGGATGCTTTCCTCAGTCCCAGCCAAACAGCTCTCCCTGCACTGCACCCAGGACTTCCAGGGCTCCCGAGGCAAGGAAGGGACTGGCTGTACTTGGCATGGCCGACCCTGCACGCAGCCTCTCTGCCCACGCCAGCCAGCGCTCAGACCTGGTCGAAGGAAGGCGTTGCAGTCTTCTGCTCGGTTACAGCTACCTCCCGGGCAGGACCCAGTCTCAGTGACCCATCATAGGGACTCCATAATGCAAAACTCACCAGCTCCCCAATGGACTCTGAATTCTCAAAGCCAAGGACTGTGTCTTCCTGATAACTCTCTCCCCAAAGCTCAGCCTGGGGTGAGGGGTGGGTGGAGAATGGATGAAGAAATATCCTAACAGTAAACATTGTCTAGCACTTAGGAGCCAGACCCCATTCACCATGCTTTCCCCGCAGTCACTGTCTCCCCACACACAGAAGGTCGGTATCTCCCCATTGCACAGACAAGGCCACAGACGAGGAGAAGTCCGGTAGCTTGCCTGTGGCCACACAGTTGGCAAGAGGCAGGATAGGGATTCAGACCCAGAGCCAACTGCTCAGCACATGCCCAGCTTCAGCATCATCAGACCTCCCACTCGAAATCCCAGGGGTGGAGCTGAGCTGCAGTGAGTATCTCCCCGGTGCCAGGCAGAGCCCTCTGGAAGACAGGTTCTGTCTCAGCCTCTGGGTCTGACCAAGCCGCTGATCCTCAATGGCATCAGTCAGCCCTGGGCTTGAGTTGAAGTCTCTGGGAGGAGAAGGGGGCGGAGGAGGCAGCAGATCAGCCAGGGGGGCTTCGAGGATCACCCGGTGCCAATTAGCAGCCCCACAGTGCCAGGCCCAGATGGAGCCCTGCCTCGGCCTGACTCCAGCCTCACTCGGTCAATTATCACCTATCCCCGGAGCACAGGGGGCAGCCTGGAGAAAATCTGTTTCTTGTAATGCTCCCTCCCCCAGGCCGGCTGCCATCCCTGCCCCGGGGTGCCTGGCCAAGGCCTCTAGGCGTCTGCACAAGGTGTGTACTGTCGGCTTCTTCAGGCCCCGCTTCCCAGGTTTGAGGGGGGCAGACTTTGTCCCAACCTTGCCATCCACACCCCCTCAGTGACCCGGCGAGAGGGTCTCCAGCCTCAACATGCGGCAGCTTGCTGATGTCCACCTCCCTTGGCCACAAGACCCTTGGGATCCTAAAGACTCAAGTCAAACCCCAGCTCAGCCAGTACTTAGGGCACTCACCTCCCTGGCTCTGAGCCTCAGTCTCCTCATTTGTAAAAGAAGTGTGATGATAGTACCTAGCTCACAGGGAGCCCTGTGCGTGCGTCTAGTGAGAGAGGATCCACATTAAGTACTTAGCACTAGGACTGGCGGCTGCAACACTTCACATAACTGGAAATTAGTATTGTCTTTATGGAGCCATGGTGGCTGAGTGGCTTACACATTGGGCTGCTAGCCACAAGGTCAGCAGTTCGAAACCACGAGCTGCTCCTCAGGAGAAAAATGAGGCTTCCTACTCCCATAAATAGTTAGTCTTGGAAACCCACAGGGTCCGTTCTACTCTGCCCTATGGAGTCACTATGAGTCGGAATGAACTGAATTTGGTTTGCATATCGTCCTTACACGCCAGGTGGGTAACGAGAAGAGCGGGCATCTGTCTAGCATGTTCCGTGCATTCTAAGCACTTTGTGTGTGTCCAAACAAAGTCAGCCTACTGCTGTCTTGTCGATTCTGATAACCCTGATGGTGTAGTGCTTACATGTCGGGTTGTGAACCACAGGGTCAGCAGTTCAAAACCGCCAACAGCTCTGAGGGAGAAAGACGGGGCTTTCTACTCCCATAAACGGCTACACTCTCAGAACCCCACAGGAGGCTGCTATGCGCCAGCACTGACTCGATGGCAGTGAGTTGGTTTTGAGTTCTTTCTAGGACAGCTGAACCTGCCCCAGAAGGTTCCCAAGGCTGGAGAGCGACTGCAGGCCAGTGCGACATCTCTCTCCAGGGGAGCCACTGGGGGTTTGAACTGCTGACCTTTCAGTTAGCAGTCAGGCACGTAGCCACTGTGTCACCAAGCCTCCTTTTGTGGATGAAGGGGCTGCAGGAAGTTTGTGAAGGAAATGAAAAGATAATGGAATCTCCCCACAAACTTGTTGAGGCCCCCTGTAGACAAAGTCCCTTCAAAATCACGGTCCCTTGTCCTGCAGTTGCCCACGGTCACCTTGGAAAGACAGACCTGCCTTCGTTGGGCACAAGTGGACAAGCCTGGGCTAGGTGCTAGACACGTGGAGCTCAAAGACGCAGCCCCTACGACAGGTCATCGAGTTGGGAGCATGGCAAGTGACATGTGCTCCTGCTCAGGGTGCGCTGGAGCTGACTTGCAAATGTGGATTGTGCCCGCATCTCTGCCTCCCTCCGTGTTCAGTGACCACGTGTCACTGACATTGACACCACAGCAATTGGCAAACACTACGAACTAGGGCTGTTTCTTGTTCAGACAGCTGGTTGACCAGCACATCACGGCCTGTGTCCCAGTTAAATGCTCACAGGACACTCACAGGCCAACAGAGGGATGGGCTCCCAGTGGGGTGCAAGTCCGATTGGCCTATCCCGGGAGGCAGCCCCTTTGGACAGAGCGGCCCACGAGTGTGTGAGCCTGAGGGCCCCAAGGAGTACCAGGCAGAAGAGAGGGGCACTGGGCGGGGCGTAGGAAACATGCAGCTGACCCTCTGGCTTGCCGGAGCCCCAGACAGTTCCTGAGAGGTAGAACTTCAGCTTTTAAAGCAAGAGAGTCCTGAGAAACCAGGACAAGCTGGTCCCCATAGCGGACAAGCCCCTGGAAGGTCCGTGAGGAGAGGAAATGACAGGTTGGGGCCGAGGAGAGGAAATCACCTGACAAACCGAGATGAAGACTGGGGCCCCCAACTTGGCATTTGCTTACTTAAGTGTTTTCTCGGCCATGTTCTCATCCATTTCTCACGGTACCCTGCAAGGGGCATGTGTGTTCACCCCCAGGTGTGCCCTGGGTACCTGGAATGTCCTACCCCCTTGCTCGGGGCGGGGGGCGGGCAGTAAGAGGCACATAGGTTTCCGGTGCAGGGAAGGGGGCTACACGGAGGTTTGTAGCCTGCTTTCCAGCACAGGGAGCCCCGACTTACGACTGCTCGAAATAGGGCACACAGCATTAGGTACCATCTGGGTGTTTTGGGTGTGTGTTGTGTTTTGTTTGGATCCGTTGTACATTTTATCACCAATAATTCACCAATGTCACCAATATGACAGCAGCCAATCTGTTGATGGTGGCATTCCCAGGTGTCCACTCAGAGATCTCGAAAGATGCTGAGAATAAAAGGCACCAATAATGGAAACTTACTGCTTCCCTAACCTAGTGGCAGGTGCCGTCGCGTCACGTCCAGCTCACAGCGGCCCTGCCCAGCCCCTCACCCTCCTCGCTACCGGTGCTGAGCTCGAGCCATGGTTGCAGCCACTGTGTCCACCCAGCTCTCTGAGGGTCTTCCTCTGTGCCGATGCCCCTCGACTCTAGCAAGGGACGTGTGGCAATGAAACCCGAGACACTCCCACAAAGGGTGCTCCACTTCCATTGAACACAACTTAGTCGTAGGTCGGAGGCGCCGTGTCTAAGTACAGGGGGCAGTGGAAACAAACGGAACCGGGACACTCGAGTGGCCAGGGAGGTGGCATTCCATCTGGGGCCCATGGGTTGACCAGGAGCATTCCAGGCCCAGTGTGCAACATGGCCAAAGGCCCTGAATCACAAGCAGGCTGCGGGCCAGTGGGTTTGGCAGAGGCCCCAGGGGCAAGAGCGTAGTGCATGAGGGGCGGGTGTGGCAGGGGAGCGTCTGGGCTAACCTCACAGACCCAGTGGTCCCGGGGTGGTTGTCTGCTTGCTCCTGTCAAGTCGGCTCCAACTCACGGTGATCCCAGGCACCACATTCTCCAAGCACGTCTGGTCCATCATGGTAGCCACTGTGCCAGCCTACCTCCTCAAGCTCTTTCTCCAGCAAGCTGTCTCTCCTGGCGACACGGCTCTGGACAAGGACCCACAGGGTTTTCAGGGGCGCAGATCACCAGCCCTTTCTTCCTTGGCGCTGTGGCCTTTTGCCATTCCTTTGAATTCAACTCCTGGACACCCCTCGTGTGCAGAAAAGACTGCGACCTTTCAGAGCACGTCACCGGGCCTATCCCCGGGCGCTTCTGGGTGGGTCCGGACTGTCAACCTTTAGGCTGGTGTCTTCTCAGTCATGTTCCCAGCCATTTCTCACAATACCCAGCAGCCTGTTTCTTGGTCGGTCTTGAGCTGGAAGCTCTCCTGAAACCTGGACACGTGGGGCGACCCAGCATCAATGCCTCATGCCAGCCACCACAGCACAGCAAACTGGCAGGCAGCGCAGACCCAGGCGTGGGCCCATTGTGTTGGTTTGGGTGTCAGTCCACCTCCTGGAAGGTTCCCCCCCTTCTCACTGACCTCTAACTTACCCACCAGGATGTCCACTCTCCAGCAACCGCTCTTTCCTGATGACGCACATCCAACATTCGAGAGCCAAAGTCTCACCATCCCTGTTTCTAAGGGGCGTCCTGGGTGCATTCCCTCCCGGAGAGATTTGCATGTCCGTTTGGCAGTCCGTGGTGTGTGGTGTAGGCAGTGGTCTCCGCCGTCAGTTCTGCTGGCGTCAGTTCTCTTTCACGGCCCAGCTTTTGCGTGCATACGAGACCATCGTGGCTTGGGTCAGACACACTTTAGCCATTGAAGTGGCATCTTGGCTGAGACATCATTCACCTCAAAGCCGGCAGTTTGAAACCACCAGCCGCTCCGAGGGAGAAACACGAGGCTTTCTACCCCCGTGAAGAGCTGCAGCTACAGAAACCCACAGGAGCAGTTCTTCCCTGTCCTCGAGGGTCGCCGTGAGTCAGAATCGACTCGATGGCAGTGAGTTTAGAGTGGACTCTCTGCTGTGTTTGTGCGTGGGCAGGGGTGGGGCGTGTGCCACTCATTGTGGGGTGTTAGCTGCCCGCCTCCTCTTGACCCATAGGGTCGCTCTGAGTCAGAATTGACTAGCTGGCAGTGAACAAGTAATTGAGCCATCCACCTATTGAAAGTGTGCAGTCAAATGACTCTGGGTACATTCCAAGATGGACAACTATCACCCCAGTTGATTTCAGAATATCCCATCACCCTAACCAAAAGTGAACCCCACATCTGTCAGGAATCACTCCCCACACCCTCCCTCTCCAGCCTCTAGATTAGCCGATTCTGGACATCCGTTGATGTGGATGGAGCCTCTGCTGTCGGGCCCCTCCCAGGTGCCCTCATGACATCTAGGACCAGCCGAGGCTCCTGGCTCTGCGTGAAGGGTCTTTGTTCCTTGTGGCTGGTGAGCAGGCCTTTGTGTGCACTGTGGATTGCTCAGGGCCACCTAGCAAGGCTTTCGCTTTAAAGATGGGTCGGGGACACCCGGGGAATGCAAAGGGCTAAGGCGTGGGTAGGAGGCAGCTTCTGGATGCTGCAGGAGTTGAGGGGCCAGAGGAGGCGCAGGCAGTCCCTGGGGTCTGGGTACAGAGCGATGCCACCTCCTGAGCCAGAGACGACAGGTTTTCATCAAGCACAATGCCAGGAGACATGGGCAAGATGGAACACCCAGGGGGTGGGCTGGAGGGGGGGGCGACTTCAGAGCAAACGAGGAGAGGCTTCTAGAAGTATCACTCTGGAGCTTTGAAGAGAGAGTGAGCCAGGGTGTGGTGAGGCCAGGATAGCCAGGAAGGAGGGCCAGATGGAGAGGCTGGCTCCGTGCGGAGGAGAGATGGGGCAGCCACCCCTTAGAGGGTGCATGGGGTGCCGGCAGGTGGGTGACGCCTGCTGAGCTGGGCAGGCTCTTGCCTGAGAGTGAGCTGAGAGGATCATTGCCCTGGGGCCAAACCTTTTGGCATTTGGCTAATCCTGGGCCCTCACAGAAGCCCTGTGCCCCCATCCCACAAAAGAAGAAACTAAGTCTCAGAAAGGTGAACCACTTGACCAAAGCCCCTGCCTGCATGGCTTGGCTGCCCTAGGAGCCCTGGACAGTGCCAAGTGGTGGGGCAGCTCCTTTGCCCAGCCTGCAAGGCAAAGGCCGGTGCTTAGGAAGGTGGGAGTGGGAGGGCAGGAGCACACAGAGGCCCAGAGCCAGTGTGACGGGGCAGGACTGCCAACCCCTGCCCGCTGATGCTCAGGGACTGCCGGCGCTCAGTCCCTTTCAGACAATGTACTCATGCATGGTGGATGGAGGGGGCCACTAGGGCCCAGCTTCAGCTCCGCCATTGTGAGCCCCATATCCTTGGGAAGCAACTGCACCCCTCTTGGCTTTTGCTGTGCATCTGAAAACGGCAGTGGTAGGCTTACCTCCACCCTCAGGCTGGGGGAGGCTTCCGGGAAACAACGTTCCTAAAGCCATTGTCCTCTGGATGCTTGGGAGCACCGACTTCCTGGCCAGACAGTGGGGTCACAACTCCCTGAAAAGCACTTGTGGAATTACCCTGGTGGCCCGAGCCAGGTCAGTGTGGCCAGGGCCTGTCATTCTCCTCACCAGGTAGCTTCTTCAGGCCTGGGCCTGGCCAGGGATCCTCCAGGGTGCTGCTGTTGATTAGGATGGCTGCCGTGTTGGCTTACCCACCTTCCCGAAGTTCACACTGCCAGCAGGCATGTACAGCATTTCCCGCCCTCCCAGGGAGGCACTTGGCTTTTCAGGGATCCAAGGAATGGCCTCTGGCTTATTTATTGGGCACCTACTGTATACACTAATGGAGCCCTGGTGGCATAGCGGGTTACACGTTAGGCTGCTAACCACAAAGTCATCCATGCAAATCCACCGGCCACTTCTCCGGAGAAAGAGGAGGCTCTGCCACAGTCAAGGTTTATAGTCTCAGAAGCCCCAAAGGGACCATGCTACTCTGACCTAACAGGCCACTATGAGTTCAAATACCCTCCTCGACAGCAAGACTATCTATAGTGGTCCCTGCAAACCCAACAACTGCACCCCCAGCCCTTCCCAGTCCTGGGCCAGGCTCTGTGCGCACCGCACCGCTGTCCACACAGCCACTTTATGGGGCAGATACGGCCCAGAGAGGTCTGGCAACTTGTCCAAGGTGAGCCAGAAAAAAAGAGGTAACCAGATAATGGCTCGGCGCTGCCAGGAGTTGTTCCGAGCATCGTACCTGACTTAACCAATGCTCTCAGCAGGAGATGCTGCGTCTCCATTTTACACCCGAGGAGACAAGTTCAGTGCCTTGCCCAAGGGCACTCTGCTCTGAAGTGGTAGAGTGGGTTTGCTGGGTGACCTATGCACAGAACCCCTGTGCTTCATTGCCTTTGCCTCACTTTGATTTAGTAGAATTTCTGAAGCACCTGCCAGATCCGGTGCTACGGGACAGGGATGCAGCTGTGAGTCTGACAGGGCATCGATTCTGGGGGGCTCAGCACACAGCCAGGAGGCCCTTGGTGAATAATGACGGCAGAGGGTGGAACGCACTCACCCCGAGTGATGGAAGCAGGGAAGAGGGTCTGAGGGAAGCAGGGAAGAGCTGGTTGGAGGTTAGAGGGAAGATGTTTGTTGAAAACTTGTGGCTGGAAAAAAAGTGAATTCAAGAAATATATGCTCCCTGCGTGGAGTTCCTGTGGGGTACAAATGGTTACTGTGCTTGGCTGCAACCCCTAGAAGGTGGAGGTGGAAGTCTACCCAGAGGCACCTCAGAAGAAAGGTCTGGCAACCTGCTTCTTTTTCAAATCAGTCCCTGGAAAGCCCTAGAGAGCACAGTTATATTCTGCCCCATGCGGTCTTGGCATAAGTCAGAGTGAGTGGCTACTGGTTATGTTCCCCAATTAATAGGAGGAAACGGATGCTCAGAGAGGGTGAGTCACTTGCTAAAGATCACACAGCACT
The DNA here is from genome assembly GCF_050624435.1 of Tenrec ecaudatus. Classification (NCBI taxonomy): domain Eukaryota; kingdom Metazoa; phylum Chordata; class Mammalia; order Afrosoricida; family Tenrecidae; genus Tenrec; species Tenrec ecaudatus. Next base: position 46,117,177 of record NC_134530.1, read on the forward strand.
CTCGTATGGGATGTATGGCCGATGACCTGGCCAGGTTTTATCCCAAGGGGATTGGCCCTTTGTCTTCTCCACCATCCTCATGAGCCCCCCAGGCATCTCAGCAGAGCTGGAACCGAATCATAAACGCCACAAAGTGAAAGAAGAAACAGGCCAATAGAGAGGCCCTTAGTCTCCTGTTTCCCAGCCTAGGGCCAGCGGGAAAGGGATGGTGGACTTGAATGCACACCCACAGAGGCTGTTGCGTCTTTAGAAACCCATGCCCCAAGGTGCAGGCCCCCAGAACAGAGAAGGCCACAGCCCATGCACTCAGAGAGCCCAGCTCTCCACTCAGCTTGCTGCAAACACTGCCCTCTTCAGGCCTGCCCTAGTACTGCCAAGCCAGAACCCAACCCTGCCATCCCATCGATTCCGACTCACAGCGCCCCTACAGGACAAGGTAGAACTGCCCCTGTGGGTTTCTGAGACTGCACCTCTGTGGGAGTAGAAATCCTCCTTTCTCCCCTCGAGTGGCTGGCAGTGTCAAACTGCTGACTCTGGGGTTACAGCCCAGCGTGTAACCCACTATGCCACCAGGGATCCTCCGACCCTGGCACTGCAACCCTTGTTTTAATTGATTTACTGATATGATTAAGTGCTCGGCTACTGATAAAACAGTGATTGGGACCCACCAGCTGCTCTGCAGGAGAGGCACAGTGACCTGCTTCTGCAGAAGTTTAAAGCCTGGGAAACCCTGGGGGGCAGTTCTACTCTGTTCTGTAGGGTCCAGAAGAGTCACTGTGGGTGTGTTGAGAACTGCTACTAGGAACCCCAGTGGCTCCTTGGTTAAATGTCCTGATACTGACAAGTTGGCAGTTCAAACCCAGTAGCTGCTCCCTGGGAGAAAGACGTGGCAGATGACAGCCTGGGAAACCCTCTGGGTCAGTTTCACTTCGTCCCATAGACTCACTGTGAGTTTTCTAAGCAGCCACACGCACTGGGCAATTGGAGTGTACACGGCCTCGTGTGTGGGACTGAACATCAAGTCAATTCCGACTCATAGCGACCCTATAGGACAGGGTAGAACTGTCCCTGTGGGTTTCCAAGACTTCTTGGAAATAGAGAGCCTCGTCCTTCTCCCACAGAGTGGCTAGTGGTTTTGAACTTCTGACTTTGGACTTAGCAGTCCAGTGCATAACTACTACACCACCGGGGCTCCTTGAATGGTCCTGGAGAAGTGGGCCTTGGAATCATGGTTTTACAAACTAGGAAGCCAAGTCATTTGTCTAAGGCTGCCCAGCTAGTAGACAGCCAGACAGGGACTCCCAGCGGCATCTGTCTGCGTGCAGTGTTGTCCTCGGCTTTGCCGCATCTCCTCTCTGCACCCCTTGCAGCCCTGTCTTCTGTAAGGCAATTACCTCGACTGTCAGGCACTCGGGCCCCCGCACGCGGCCAGTAGTAAATGAACAAGGGCCCATGGGTTCTGCCCAAACCTCCTCAGCTGCCCTCCTGACTACAGCAGGCTTGCTCCTGGAAGCTGAGGCACAGACAAGCCGGGGTGGGTGAGGACAGTTGCTAGTGGACCGAGTGGGGCCCAGGGACCACTTCCAGGACAAAAATCTTGGGATGATGGGCCTTCCAGGCACAGCTAGGTCTGTACCATGTGAGCCTAGAAGCCCCAGGATGCTATGGGGCTCCTCCATGAGGTTGCCCCCAGCTTCAGGGTCTCTCTGCATGGCTGCAGGTTTGCCCCTGAGGCTGTGTGGTCCCTCCGGGAGGCTGGGCAGGCTCTCTATGCCTGTGGCCTCTCTGAGCCTCCATGTGATTTCCCTGGTGACCCTCTTTGTCTTCTCTGCCAGGTTGTCCATCTGGAACCTTCAAGGCCAACCAGGGGGACGAGGCCTGCACCCACTGCCCCATCAATAGCCGGACCACTTCAGAGGGGGCCACCAACTGCGTCTGCCGCAACGGCTACTACAGGGCAGACCTGGACCCCCTGGACATGCCCTGCACAAGTAGGTCCCGAGCGCCTGAGGGCCACGCCTAGCCACCTGGTTAGCGCTAGCCTTCCTGAGCGCAGAGCAGCCAACTAGCCACCTAGTGGGAAGGGGAACGCGAACAAGTCAGAAAAGGATCATTCTGGGGCAGCCATGCAGCTAATTCACAGGCACCATGGAGCTGACATCTGGCTCCCTTCCCCCTTGTGCTGAGCACACGGAGGAGAAAGTCAAGGTCTTGATTCCCAAAGGGGCAGTGGGGGTGGTGGGGGGAGGCTTGGCAGAAGACCATTCCCAGGCTCCCAGGTGGCATCTACGCAGAAAAGACAGCCCCATGTTCCTAACCTGGCAGCCACTGGCTGAATCCCAGGCCAGGCTTCTCTGAAAAAGGCATTGTTGCCCTGCCTCGTCGGGAAGGCATCCAGCCACCGGTCACAGGCAGCTGAGCCCAGTGGCTGAAACCATAAAGGTGTGTGTTTTACACATGAAAGGAGCGCAAAGGTGGGCAATGATGGGATAGTGGGCTAGAGGCCCTCAGACCTGGCCCTCTGTGCTGTCTGTTCAGCGCTCCCTCCTGGTCCAACGCGGCTAGGCAGCGGAAAGGAAGACAACTGTCCTGCTGCAGCTGTCTGTCTCCCTCGTAAGAAACTAGCCCAGTCCACGCCTCACACTATGCTCGTCTCTCCCTCCGTGCTCAGCACTGACAGCAGCCTGGCAGGTGTCGTCTTTTAGCCAGGCCAATTGCCACCCTGAGTCCATCCAGGGTCTGTTAGGAGGAAGAAGTGGAAACGCATTGGAGGCAAACAAAATCTCCCACCGAAAGATAATCCCCACTAAGGGGTTGCCGTTGAGGGCAAAAGGCTAAGCAGAGGTCCGTGAGGCGGTGAGTTATATTCTAGAACTCTCTCTCGCTGGTGGATAGAGGAGAGGAAGGATTGGGAAAAGAAGCCTTTAAGGGGAGATCTGGGCTGGAGCCAGGGCCGTGGGCCCAGCTGGCCCAGGGAACAGTGCCCCCACTAACCAGCCCCTGTCCCCCCTCCCAGCCATCCCCTCCGCACCGCAGGCCGTCATCTCCAGCGTCAACGAGACCTCACTCATGCTAGAGTGGACGCCACCCCGGGACTCGGGGGGGCGTGAGGACCTCGTCTACAACATCATCTGCAAGAGCTGTGGCTCAGGCCGGGGGGCCTGCACGCGCTGTGGGGACAACGTGCAGTATGCCCCACGCCAGCTGGGCCTGACGGAGCCCCGCATCTACATCAGCGACCTGCTGGCCCACACCCAGTACACCTTCGAGATCCAGGCCGTGAACGGCGTCACCGACCAGAGCCCCTTCTCACCGCAGTTTGCCTCCGTGAACATCACCACCAACCAAGCAGGTGAGCATATCAAGTGCAGCTGGGCGATGAGGCGGGGAGGTGGGGGAGTGCCCTGTCATGCTGTGCCAAATGGGTATCCTGCCAGCGCTCGTTAAAGACTCCCCAGTCAAAGGCTTTTCCTGTGATTCAGCCACCTGGGCGAGTCAGTGTTACCTCTCCATTATCGCCGCATTTAGAATAATTTCAGCTGCTTTTTGAGTCCGTATTAAGGTACAAGTTAAGCTGCCATGACAAAAAGACCCCAGTGTTCAGTGGCTCAGAACTGCAGTCCCCTCTCAGCCTACGGTCCAAGGAGCCCCTGGGTGATGTGAGAGGTCAGTGTGCTCGGATGGGAACTGAAAGGTCAGAGGTTGAAGTCCCCCCGACAGGGACTCAGGAGAAAAGCATGGTGGTGAAAACCCAGTCGCTGGAGACCCTGGGGAGCACGGCTCTGCGCCGACACCTGTGGGGTCTGCCGTGAGTCAAAATTAACTCAACAGCACCTGCTTCCATCTGGGCTCTGTAACAGACCTGCAGTGAGCAGGGCAGCTCTGGCCCAGGTAGAGGCTTGGGGAGCCCCAACTTTCCATTGTTGCCCTCACACCCTGCTTCTGGTGGGCTTCAGGAAGCGGGGCAGTGGGCACAACTGGGCCCTAACAAAGTGGGGATGGGGAACACAGGGTGGTGATCATGGACTAAGCGATGGAGACAGGATCATCCCCCATCACTTCGGTCTGCCTTCCAAGGGAGGCTGGAACTGTCAGCTCTCGCTGGCCAGCCATATGCCTATCTGGAGCACTCAGTCAGTTGTGAACAGAAAGGTCAGCAGTTCAAACCACCCAGCAGCTCTGAGGGAGAAAGGCCTGGCAATCTGTCCTCCTAAAGATTATAGCCCAGAAAACCCCACGGGACAGTTCTGCTCTGTCACGTGAATCGGAGTGGACTCAGTGCCGCCAACCCGACAGCAAAGCCTCCATCACATAGAGACCAGCAGGCACGTTTCAGTGGGCATCCAACAATGTTCACAAGGGCTTTGGGCCTCAACCTGCTCTGGACTAACTCTGCCAACGGCTTCTCCGCTGCTCACCCAGAACCACCCGCCTGTGAGCCCGTGCCTCCCGCCCCTCCTTCCTCCCTCACAACACACCGCCTCCAAGGAGTGGCTGCACAATGCAGGTCTCCTTCACCCACTTCAGATGGGCTCCCGGCCCCACCTTTCCCCCAGATGGCTGTCCTTGAGATCACCAGAGACCCTTAGGTCATCAGGTCCAGGACACACTTCCCAGAAGCCCCAGCCATCAGCCCCACAATCGGCCTCTCCTTCCTGCTTAAAACGGCTATCTTATATGGGCCACACTGGGCTGCCTGCATCTATAGACAGCTCCAGCTGACCACCTCCAGCCCCACCTGCCCGGTCTCCTGCTGGAAACCCTCAGCCCTCAGCCCCGCCTCCTCGCCCTGCGCATCTGTTCCACACCGGCGTCAGCTTGTATCCACCAGCCTGGACCTCCCTCTAGACGCCAGGCATGCAGCTAATGTCTACCCATTTGGGTAGTCCGCAGGCCTCTAAGGCCTAATCTCAATCTTTGTTCACGCTCCGTGCCAAAATAAAATAAAGCCTGTTCTCCCTCAGTCTTGTCCACCTCAGTCAACTCTCCCACCATCCATCAATGCAGGGCAGAGGCCCAGGAGCCTCCTCCCACCCATGTCTACTCAGTCATCCACCAGGAGAACCAAATCCGCTACCATCAAGTCCATGGCCACTCAGAGCAAAGCTATGCAGGACTTCTAGTAACAGACAGTCTCAGAGCAACTGATGGGCTTGAACCAACAACCTTGCAGTTAGCAGCCCCATGTCTAGCCCACAGGGCCACCAAGGCTCTTTATTCCAAGATCTTTGATTTCACACCCTTGATGACTCCCCGGTAGCCGCTCCCCGGCAGCTGCTCCCAGGAGGCCTGGGTTCCACCGCCAGCCACTGCCCCTCACGTGTGGCCAGCACTTTTCTGTCAGTGGTGGCTCCCGAGGTTCAGCTGAACTGCCAGATGAAGCGGCACTAGGAAGCGAGGCCCACAGATCCACTTTAAACCATCAGCTGCAGACGGGTCACAGGGCATCTGCCACATACCCGACTCTTTGGCCTCCCTATTGTCTCTGTCCTTTAATCCCTCCCGTCCTTCTTCAAGATGTTGCTCAAAAATGATTTTTTTTTAAAAAGATGTTGCTCAAAGGTTAATCTGGCCATGTCACTCTCCCCTCCCGCCTCCTGTGACTCAGTCTGCGAGGTCCCTTGCAGTGAAGGCCCGGCCCAGCTCTGCGGAACTGGCTGCACTGCCCCGGCCCCAGCTCCCTGGCACGCAAGCCCTTCTCGCCCCAGGCTCTTTGCACTTGCTGCACTCACACAGCCAGACTTCACACGAACGATCCTGACCCTCTACCAGCTCCTCCAGGCAGCATTCAGCCTCCCCAGCTGGGCCAACCCCAACCTCTGTTCTGTGGTTCCAGTATCCAACCCTGGAGGAATGCTCATTGCCTGGATAAAGCAGACCAGGGGAGCCACTATGGATCAGGGTAACGCTAGGCCTCACTACATCCTGTGCATGAATGACCTTGAACCTCCACCTAGGCAAGTTTTCCGGGACCTCAGGGTACCTATGAGTAGAAGATCTTGAACTTGGCCCTGGGAATATGTTCCTCAGTTTGCTCCACAGTCCCTGCTGAGTCCTTGCTGTGGGCAAGGTCTGGACCCTGCTAAGGAAGGCCAAGGCCCCAAGAGAGAAAGCAGGCGAACTACCCAGCCTTCTCTTTCTGATACAAAGTGGGGTTCGTGGAAGGTGTAGGGGGTGCAGGGGATTCCTTCCAACCAGACAGGTCCAGGAAGGCTTCCTGGAGGAGGTAGGGTTTGCGCTGCCTTTTGAAGGGCCAATGTAATTTTGAAGAGAGGAATAGAAAGAAATGGAATTCCTCCAAGTGGGAGGGGCGTGGGAGGATGTGGAGAGCGCCATGGGAGGGAGAACACCTGCACCTGGCTGAGGTTGCTCTCCATGCTCACCTCGCTCCCTGAGAAGGAGGTCCTCGTGTCTCCATGCCATAGAGGGCGCTCAGAGAAGTTGAGCCACAGACCCGGGAAGGGGGAGGGGCAGGACTGGTCTAGGTGTAATGGACCAGTCTGCGGTCTGTGTGTGGTTGGGTGTGGCTGGCCATGTGCAGGCCAGCATTAGTGCACACATCCGTGGGCTTGGATGGGTGTGGAGGTCAGAGGCCCAGGCACAAGCGCACCTAAGAGAGGTAAGTAGAAACTGCTCAGGGGTGCCAGGGCATGTGCCATCCCTGCAGTCCTTTAGGCCTGCCTCCGGGCCTGTGTGTGTGTGTGTGTGTGTGTGTGTGTGTGTGTGTGTGCGCGCGCGCGCGCGCTGGAGTCCGAGTCTGTGTGTCCGAGCCTGCCTGTGTACATGTGGCTGTGTGCAAGGGAGGGAGCGGTGGGATTTTGCAGGTGAAGCTTCAGGACCTCTGTGAGTGTATGTGGGGGCGGGGAGGGGGTGTGCATGGCACCTCACTCCAAGTACGATGATGACAGGTCTGAGCTGACTGGAGGCCAAAGCCAGCAGCGGGTGGTGAAGACGCCTCGCAAATTAAAGAGGCCTCCACTGTGAGGCTGCAGCTCTGAGCTGGGGAAGCCAGAGTCCCCGTGGGGTGGAGGTGGAGCATCAATCCCCCAGGACCCAGGGAGTCCTTTCCCTAACTGGGGGGTGGGGGTGCCTGCTGCCAGCTGGGAGTCCCAAGGGGAAAGTTGCCTGCTCTGGGGACTGCAAGGAGCTCCTGGTGATGTCTGGGAGTGGAGACACACGGTGGAGGGGCGGGGCTTCCAGAGGGCTGAGTTCGGGGAGCGCTTGGAATGGAAAGGCAGAGTGAAGGCTGTGCTGGAAACAGGGCACCGGGGCTTGAAGCACAGCGTTGCCAGGTATTTGCTCCGGGCCTTAGTGTACTATCAGCCAGCCCACCTGCCTCATGCAGTTGTTGTTGGTTGAATTGGTTCAGATGTTTAGAGACCCTGTGTCCAACAGAACTGGGGGTCCTACGCCAGCCTCACAACTGTGCGTATGTCTGAGCCCATTGTTGCAGCCCCCGTGTCGGGCCATCTGGTTGAGGATCTTCCTCTTTCACACTGCCCCTCCACCTTTTCAAGCATGATGTCCTCCTCCAGGGACTGGTCTCTCCTGATCACATGTCTAAGGATGTATCAGCCTCACCTCTAAGGGGAATTCTGACTACTTCTTCCAAGACGGATGTCTTTGTTCTTTTGAAATCCAGCCTACATTCAATATCCTTTAGCAGCTCCAAAGCTCAACTTCATCAATTCTTCCTTGGTCTTCCTTATTCGATGCTCAACTTTCACATTCAGATGAGGCCATTAAAAATACCACGGCCTCGGTCAGGCACATCTTAGTCCTCAGAGTATCCTCCTCGCTTTTCAACACTTTAAAGAGATCTTGTGCAGCAGGATGTCCCCAACGTACCGTTTGATCTCTGAACGGCTGCTTTCATGAGCATTGATCCAAGCAAGACAAAAATCCTTGACAACTTCAATCTTTTCTCTGCTTATCACGATGTCGCCTACTGGTCCAGTTGTGAGGATTTGGGTCTTCTTTACATCAGGTTGTAATCCATACCGGAGGCTGCAATCCTCACTCCACAAGTCCTCGCTTGCAGCACGCCAGGTTGTGTCATCTGCATCTCGAACGTTGCTAATAAGCCTCCCTCCAATCCTGATGCTGCATTCTTCTTCATAAAATCTGCTCAACCCGACTCATAGTAATCCTCTATGCAGTTTCCAAGACTGCAAACCTTTATGGAAGCAGACACCCTCATCTTTCTCCTGCAGGGCGACTGTGGACTTGAACTTTTGACCAAGGCCTATCCGAGAGCGTCACCAGGGCTCCCTCACAGCCACCAGATGCTTTGTGGCAAAATTGCTCCGTTCCAGCAGCTAGCAAGCACAGCGACAAATGTGTATATTTTCCACTCACGATGCATGAGTGAGTCTAGCCGGGGTACCGATCATTTCGGCCGGACTCTCTGTGCTGGGCAGACTCCAGAATGTGGATTAGGTTCAGTCTGACACTGTGTCCACTTATTGTCCCTAGGCCAGCAGCTACCCCGGCTTGTTTCTCTCTTGCTGGATGGCAGCAGCCCAAGTGGCCAAGCCGCGCCATGCCAGCACCGTGGTCTGGGCCGTCGCCTGGGCCAAAGCAAGTCCCATGGCCAAGCCAACACAGTGCTCTGCCCACATGGCGGCCCCGTACTGTCCCTGGGCAAAGGGCTTGGGTGCAGAGCCCTGTCACAAGGAGGAAATATTGCGTCACGATTCCCATCTGCCACGTCTGTGGAAGTCACTTTCTCCCGCAGGGCCCTGATTCCCACAGATCACCGTTCAAACCTGCAAAAGCTGCAAGCTCGGGGCCAGAAGAGACCTCTCAGAGGAGGACACCCGATAGCAACCGAGAGAAAAGTGCTGACACGGCACCCCTGTCACAGGTGGAAGTGTTGAGACCGGGTGGAATCCTGGCTCTCACAGGTCACACTGCCCATGGGAACCTTCTCAGGACACAGGGTCCTGGGGCCCCCAACCCCACCAGCCCTGCTGAATCACAGCCCCAGAGTGAGGCCTGGGGTTTTGTACTGCTTACAGCAGACTTAGGTTATTTCTCACCACCAAACAAATTTGGAAAACTCCATTTGCATGCATGTCAGTCCCTTTGAGCCCGCAAAGCCCTGAGGCTTCCTGTATCATAGCAACCCTCCCCTCTCCTCACTGTCCCTGGCACACTGACCAGCCCATTCTCTCAGAGATGTGCAGAGCCCTGCTGGAAACAGTACAGCCATGCCACGCCCTCAATAAGTGCCGCCCCCTTGCCAGGTGAGGAAACTGAGGCCCGGACAGGCCGTCCTTTACACAGAGACCCACTGCAAAGTTGGCTTGAAGCCCAGGACCGTGGGACGCCTCATCCAGAGTGGAGGGACGCAGTCCCTGCCCGGAGCATGTATGTTCCGGCCGGGGTGAAGCAACAGCTTGATACACGAAGGAAAGCTTGAGGTGGTCAAGGATTTCCTTCTTCTCTGACCCACAATCAACACGCACGGAAGCAGCAGGCTAGATATCAGACTGTGTTGTTTGAGGGAAATCTGCCACGAAAGATCTCTTTAAAGTGTCAGAAAGCAAAGCTGTCACTCTGAGGCTGCAGGCGTGACCTGACCCAAGCGACGGTGTTTTCAGTTGCACCATGTGCACTGGAGAGTGTACAGAGGACAAGAAAAATGAGGAAAGTATGCACTGGCAAAGGCTTCCTTACCCTGGGCTGCCAAGAGGGAGCGCCCTGGCGACGGGTGGAGTGGTTACGCGCGGGGCGTCCGAGACCACCAGCCAATCTGCAGGAGAAAGACGGGACTTGCTCTCTGCTCCCGTAAAGAGTTACAGGGCCGCTGTGAGCCAGACTCCGCCTGATGGCCGTGCGCTTGGGACTGGACTGCCCGAAGGACAAACACATCTGTCTTGGAGAGGTACGGCCCGGGTGCTCCTTTGAAACCAAGATGGTGAGACCTGTGTCACTTACTTTGGACACATTGTCAGGAGGGGCCCGTCCCAGGAGAAGGTTCTCGAAAGAGGAAGACCCTCATCCCGACAGACTGACACACTGGCTGCAAGGAGGGGCTCAAACATTGCAACTGTCGCAGGGGAAGCCTCCGCCTCCGCACGGGGCAGCGATCATTCGGCCAAGGGTCAGGGCCAACTGATGTCACCTAACAACATAGATGAGACCCGGTACCAAGCCTACATCCATGATGGCCCAGTTGATGGCCCAAGGAGGGGCCAGGGTCGGGTGAGGGAGATCACAGGCAGGAGTCCTCTGGGGACTGGGAGAAGGGCTTGCCAGGGAAGGCTTCCTGGAGAAGGAAGCATTTGAGCTTGGCTTTGAAGAAAGAGTGGAAAGGATTTCAACACGCAGAAATTAAAGTGTCCCAGGCAGAAGGAGGTCCAGGCACCAGGCTGACCAGGCTCCTCTTTTCTGTGCCTTTGCTATGGGCACTTTGGACCTGCAGTTCCCGCTGCCTGGAATGCACCTCCACCCCCACCCCCACTGCTGCTTCAGCCCTGCGCTCATCTGCACTGGCCTTGTGGACATGGTCAGACACGTCCAGGCCCCACAGTGGAGACTTTGGCCTGTGCGTATTGGAACGCAAACATCCTGCCTGCCTCTCCATCCACCATCACCACGCAGTGGCTCAGAGAAGATCTGCTTTTCCTCACCCGGGTTTTCCCGGCACTTAGCAGGGGACACCCTGCCGCGCATGCCCAGTGAGCGCGTGTGGGAGGCTCAGAGAAGCATGGAGGGAGGCCGGGTGTGGAGAAAGGCAGCAAGCCTGAAAGACAGGGCTGGGGGGCTTGGGTCCCAGACAAGCGCATTCAGTGGTCGATTTTAAGCAGACCCTAAAATTTAATACATAAATATCCAGGCTCATACCTTAAAAGGAAAAAGTATTTCTTTTGGACGAGCAGTGGGACCTTACTCACAATCCCTTGGCTCCCACCAAAGCCAGGCTGTCGTCTGACTTCATAAAGCCGCCCCGCAGCCTTCGGGTCACACTCTGCCCATGTTCACGGGCCGCGTCCAAGGCCCCAGAGGAAGGAGGTTGGCCAGGCTGCGTAGCCCCACTTGAAAGATGAAGCAACAGGGACTGGGGGAGGTTAAGAACTTGCCAAGGATCATTCAACTGGCAAGAGTGCTCCCCCACCCAATTCTTCCCTACAAGGATTCGGGCCGTCCGGAGTCTGGGGTCTCCTCACACTGCCCCTCAACACAAACAGTAGTCCAACTGCAGAAGGGAGCACGGGGGAGGGAGTACCCTAGGGTGGCCAGAGGGCCTCCAAGGAGGGGGCATTGAGCTGAGATTCGATGCTAAGGAGTAGAGACTTGGGCAGCCCCAGGGAGGGGTCTGCGTCTCAGCCACACCAGGCTCATCCCCAAGGCTCTCAGTGCTCCTGGCTGCCCTCCAGGGCTGTTCTGGAGACTTCCTGAGCCCTCGGGGATCACAGCCTGAGCAAGTGGCCTCTCCTCTGCACGGGTCCGGAGCCACGGGCAACGGTGGGCAGAGCTTGGGCTTGGGCATCTAGCAGGCACGCCTGACTTTGAATTGAGCTTGGCCAGTCGCCAGTGTGCGGCCCTGTCCACCTCTGACGGCATCTTCCTTGTGGGCGTTTTTCACCTTCGCCTTTCCCAGTGGGTTTGAGGATTTCAGCTCCTGCTGGCAAGGCGCCTCATTACTGCCTGGTGCCACCGGGGACTGCATTCAAAACACGGAGGCCGTTCTGTCACCCTTCCTGTCGTAATGACAGCTCACATTTGTCTCCTGCTTAGTCTGAGCCGGGCACTGTTCTAATCAGTTGGTGGTTAACCCTCCCGGCAATTCTCCCAAGTAGGTCTTATCATGCTCCTCTTTCACAGGCAGGCAGACGGGTCTCTGCGGGGTGCAGTTTGCCCTCCGCTACTAACTGGAAGGTTGGCTGTTCAAACCTGTCCAGCTGCAGCGTGGAAGAAAGGCCTGGTGGTCTGCTTCCCTAAAGGATCAGCTCTCTGACGTCAAGTCATGCCTGACCCTTAGCAACCCTACAGGGTCACATCTTTCTCCCGGGGAGCAGCTAGTGGGTTCGAACCAGCAACTTTTCAGTTAGCAGCCTAGCACTCAGCCCAGCACCACCAGGGATCCCCTCTGTCATGAGTACAGCCAGAAACCCCTGTGGAGCTTGATTCGGTGCTGCAACACATGGAGCTGCCAGGCATTGGAATTCGCTTGATGGCCATGGGTTGGGTTGGGTTTATAGACATGTGTGTTAGGCCACTGTGTTAGTCTAGGTAGACTAGAGAAACAAACCCATAGACACTCCTTTGTGTATAAGAAAGAGCTTTATATACAAGAGCAATTGGATATTGAGAAACCATCCCAGTCCAGATCAAGTCCATAAGTCCGACATTAGTCCATATTTCCGATACCAATCTATAAAGTCCTCTCCAGACTCACAAAACACATGCAATGATGCCGAATGCAGGACAATCACAGGCCAGTGGGAGAGGGATGTCTTGTGGATCCAGTGACACTGTAAGCATCTCCGCACTGGCAGGGGTCTCCACGTGGCTTCTTCGGCTCCAGAGGTCTCAGGGTCTATCAGCGTAGCACCATGTGTCACTCTCTCAGGGAGTGAGTTGAGAGAGAGAGTCTCCCACCTCCAAGAAGGAAATATAGGAATTCCCAGAATCCTCAGGGGAAGGCCATGCCCATGCATAGGCCTCATTGGCTATATAACCCGATTGACAGCCTAGACTCCACCCCTTCACTCCCAATCCTCTCAAGTCCCAAACTGACACCAGCTGATGTAACTACCACAGCTCGGTTGTCCAGGGAAACAAAACCAGTGACACTCATCTATGTATAAGAAGGAGCTGTATAGCAAGGAGTAATTTTATATCAAGAAGAAGGCAGCCCGGCCCAGCCCAACTCAAGCCCACGGGCCCCAAGCTAGCCAGGACCCTCTTTCGACTCACGCAGCTGCAGCCGATGATGCCGAGAGGTGAAGGGGAAGCGGGGAGATCACACCGATGGGTGCAGAATCCATCAGTGGAAACCTGGCAGGGCACCAACAACTCTCTGGGTTGGGGGACCCACGTAGCCCCCCCACCTCCACCCAACCTGAAGGCAAGGGAGAAGACGAAGGTCAAGAGAGGAAGGAGAAGTCCCCAGTGTCTCTCTTACAAGGAGGCCACACCCCCACAGAGGCATCTTTAGGCTGTGACCTGATTGACAGGTTAGGCTCCACCCCTACACTTTCACAAGGTGCAAGTTGACGTACAATCCACCTGCCACAACAAGGAGAGAAACACTGACTGTTTCGTGACGTGCAGCCCTCGATCGTGACATCACTGCATACGCAGGAACCCAGTGTGGGCAACGCCGTGCCTGCCACAGAAGGAGTGGGCTGGGTGCCCTGCGGCTGTCATGCGCAGCAGACTGATCAGTTAGGAAGCTGTCTTGCCGCATGTCCTACCTGCTTCTGTGGGAGAAACCGCATCAGTGCGGGACCCAACAGCCCTTGTCTCGATTCAGCTACGTGGAAGACCTCACTTCTCCAAGCCTTCGTTTTCTCCCCTGCAGAAAGGGCTTGTAGGGTGCCGGCTTTGCAGGTGAGTGTAGGCGTCACAATCGCGGACTTGCGGCATCTAGCCAGCGGATGAGACGTGGCAGCTAGGCGTGAGAGAACAGCAGTGGTTCGGGGTTGATTCTCGCCAGCCACACAGGGACCCCCAAGTACAAACCCCCACCAGTGCTCCTCCTGAGCAGCCAGCACCGCCGCTTACACTGCCACTGTGCTGCGGAACAGGTTTCAGTGGGGCTTCCAGACTGAGCAAGGCCTGGCGATCCACTTCTGAAAACCCTGGATCACACACACAGCAGGCAGCTCCGTGACCTACCTGGAGCTCTGGCCGTGCTTCACTCCGTCTCTCAGGGGGTCACTGGGAGTTGGGGGTCCCTGGGAGTCGGGGAGGCTCCACAGCAGCCAACAACACGCTTTCCAGGGGCTCCGCAGGAGCGTCAGCTTCCTGTCACTGCCACACAAATCACCGTTTCCCCCTCAAGAAGCCCCAGTTCATTGTCAGCCGCTTTCAGAAGTCACTGGGATCAAGTCAAGGTGTCTCGGGGCTGCATTCCTTCCAGGAAGCTCTAAGGGATTCTGTGCCGGGTCATCGTAGGACTGAGGTCCCAATTCAGTGGGAGACCCTGCATCCCTCGCTCCTCTCCTGGAGCCTGGCACCCACCTCTCATGGACAAAGCCACCCTGCTCTCTGACTCTCCGCTGCGAGGGCTTCTTGCCTTGCAAGGTCTCCTGTGATGAGGCTGAACCCACGGGGTGATCCAGGATTGTTAAGGCGGTTAGACACTCTGCTGCTAACTGAAAGGTTGGCGGGTCTAACCCACCCGACTGCTCCGCAGAGGAAAGACCTAGTGGTATGCTCCTGTCACGATGACAGCCCACAAAACCCCATGGGGCCACTCTGCTCAGTGCCACGAGGTTATGATGGGTCGAACCAACTGGATGGCACCGAACAATGACAACAACCATCAATCATCACGTTTCTAAAGGCCCTTCTGCCCGGGAGCCGGTCTTCCAGCGATCACAGGTGATACCCTCAGCCAGTCAGGTCCCAGCCTGAAGGTGACTCACAGCCGCACCCTCTACAACAGCGGTTCGCAGCCTTCCTCATGCCGCAACCCTTTCACACTGTTCCTCATGTGGTGACCCCCAACCATAACATTATTGTCGTTGCTACTTCATCACTGTCATTTTGCTACTGTTACGAATCAGGCGACCCCTGTGAAAGGGTGGCTTGACCCCCAGTGAGATCGCAACCCACAGGTTGAGAACCGCTACTTACAGTGTTTCCTAGGCTCTAAATCCTTCCGAGAGTAGATACCCTCATCTTTCTCCCAAGGACCAACTGGTGGGTTTGAACTGCCAACTGGTAGCTAGCAGTCCATCGCTTACTCAACAGCTTCACATCATCCCTGACAAGGGCCTTAGAGGTCATCTGATCCACTCCCTATCTTTACAACTAAGGTCACCTGAGGAGGGTCCTAAGTGGCTGCCCACGTTCCCATCAGGTTCTAGGCAGAGTGGGTCTCCTACCTGGCCGGGTCTCTGTCTTGACATCCCTCCACACGGCTTCCTCGTGGAAAGACTTTCAACTTCCCGAAGCCCGTCCTGCCACCCATTTCTCCTCTGATCCTCCTGCACCCCCCGTGGGGCTCCACCTGGGGAACAGGCCTGGCATGTACTCACCTACTCCTCCCCCAGGGGGGCAGAGGATCAGAGAGAGATGAGGCTAAGCGAGCCCCCAGGGAGGCTCAGGCCGGGCTGCAGGAAGAGAGGAGAGAGAGGGAACATTTCCTTGCCCAGACCCAGCCCTCCGTCTGCATCCTCCTCTTTGACTCTCCCACGCTTTCTGCTGGGGAGCCTCCAGCATCAGCAACACTGGCGTTGGCTACCTGGTACAGCAGGCACAGTCACAGAGAGCTGCCGCCCCCGACACGCCCTTTAGCAGTCAACCACGAAACCGATGGCGGTGGCGGAAAGCAAGAAGCACTTATCGAGCTCTGAGGCTCTGGCTCGCTTGGCAGTCTGTCTATTTCGGGTCACTTGGCAACAATTTGGAAACACTTTATCATGTGTTTGCGGGGAGGACTGTGGACGGCTGGTCTGGAGTGGCCTTGGTGGGGACAGCAGGGGTGACGACTCGGCTCCCCTTGTCTCCGCCATCCTGGGTGTGTTCTCATGGCAACTCCAGGGAACCGTGACAGTGAGCAGATACATACAAGAGCCTTTTCCAACCTCACTTATGTCATGCTTGTCTGTATCCCATTGGTCAGAGCAAGTCACATGGTCAAGCCCAAAGTCAGGGCAAGAGGGGGCTTTTGCGAGTTACGGACCCCAGGAGGCCATTAATAGAGCCATTCTACGGTAACGGCTTAGATGGGAGAGATGCCTGAAGGCAGGAGCCACGGCAGCTTCGTGGAATCGTCCTGGAGCCTCAGTACACAGCTTCTTGCCTTTATTGCCCAATTTGGCTGCAAGAGCTTCAGCCATCACCTCTACCCCCCAGCAGCAGGACGAGGAAGAGGAGAGAGACGTGTCGGTTCCCCTCCCCTTGAAGGCATCCCACACAATTCTTTGGTTTCCCAGCTGTCAGAGAGTTTGGGGAGATGGAGTCTTTTCTTTGGGCACAGCATGCCCAGCTGAGGACCAGGACGTTGTTCCCTTCGGAGAGAAGGGATGTCCGATCAGTAGGGAGTGCTTTCCATGGTGTGAGGAAGCTGGGCTCAGACAGACATAAGTTGCCTGCAGTCACACCGTAGCCTTAGGGAGAAGGGAGAGGGGATCTGACGCCTGAGCTGTACCTCTTCTCCCTTCTACCCCCACCCCCACCCTGTTCACACATGGTGCTGTTCTAGAGCCTGGGTAGCCCAGGCCGTTACACATGGCCGAAGCTCCCGGAGCTCCTCCTCCAGGCTCCGCTCAGACTCAGTGTTTTAACGGCAGGCCTTCATTGAGTTTGGGCAATGTTCTTGCCATCATCCCCATGTAGAACCAAGGCCCATAGGGCTGAGCGGGATGGCGGCCCCGGCCCTTACCACCTTGCTGACCCAGGTTGTGGCTTAGGATTGTGTCCCACCTGTCAGGCCAGTGCAGCGGCCCCCTGGGAGGTGGACGACCGATGATCTGCAGCACCACTGCCTAGACGTGGTGTCGACCCCACACTCACTCAGCTCATCCGTAGGTCCAGGGAAGAAAATCAAGCAGGGCTTTATAGTCCATACACCTGAGCCCCTATCTTAGTCTTACCTGAGCCCCTATCTCAGTTGAGGCGCCCTGGGTGAGGGACTCCATCCTGAACCTCATTTTCCTCATCTGTCAGATGGAGATGGATCTTCCCTGCTCTCCATGGTTGTGCATGAAGGGGCTCGCACCCAGCCATTGCTGTTGCCAGCTCCTGTCCAAGCTGAGCCGTGACGCAGGGTGGCCCCATGCACAACAGGACAGGACAGGCCATAGCGATTCATAGGGCTTTCAAAGGCTGACTGTGAGAAGTAGATCTCCAGGCCTTTCCTCCCAGCTTCTTAGTCTGGGAAAACCTGTCTTAGCCCCACTAAAACCTACTCAGCATCACAACACGCAAGTCCCCCGGCCAGACGGAGGGTGGCTGTGCGTAAGGTGCAGTGACTGGGAAGCAAACCCAGGGCTCTTTCATGGAAAGTGAAATCCTCAATGGAAGCAGGAAGGAATGAGTGAGCCGTCCCTCTAGAGTGGAGCCTTTCTTGGGTTCAAGGGGAAATAAAACAATAATCATAGCAATGTCTAATAACAGTGTCTCCTGAGTCCAGTTATTTTCCAAAGTATATTCTAAATCACATATCACTACCTCCAAAAAAAAAGCCCCCAAACCAAACTTACTGAGGAAAAAGCATTTTGAGATCACATGAGACCAGGACTGCCGGTTCCAGCACGCTCCCGGCTTCCTCTCTATAGGACTCGCTCTGCGTCGGCATCTACTCAATGGCAGCGCGTTTGGGTGTTTTGTTCGTTTGATTTGTTTCATTTGAATAAGCCAGCTGCTCCCATTTTCTATCCCACACCATTCCCTAAGAGCCTTGGTCCTGCCGGGAAGAAAGACAGACAGACGACTCATTTTCTGGATGAATTTTGTTTGCAGAAATTCTTTTAGTGAGCATTATCCTCAAGTCACCCTGAACCCCAGTTGAATCGTTGGAAGTGTATTGCATCACTACAGTTTCAGAAACAAGCCTTCAGCTCAGCCATTCATTCCACCGCTGGCTGGGAATCTGAGAACCCTGTGCAGAGCACAGAGCGCCCGCTGCAGACCCTGGAGGTGGAAGGACATTGGCGACAATGGCCCTGGTATTGTAGGCCAGCTGTTGGGCAAGAGACCTCTTGTTTGAGGCAGCAGGTCACACCTGCAGGTAGGCTCAGGGTCTGGGGAGAATAAATTGTTGGAGACAGTCTGGGGGCCACGGCTTCAGGGTCCTGCCCAGAGCTGCTGTCAGTTGTCTCCATCAGAACTCCGAAGCCCAAAGCCCAGTTGACTCAGACGCATAGCAACCTCTCAGTTAGCAGCGGAGCACTTCAACCTCTGTGCCACCAGGGCCCCTTCAGAGTTCTGGAGGGGCTGGAAGGGATCTGCATTCCCCTCCCTTCCTTCTCTCTCTCTCTCTCTCTCTCTCTCTCTCTCTCTCTCTCTCTCTCTCTCTCTCTCTCTCTCTCTCTCTCTCTCTCAGCCTCACACTCTTCCAGGTACTGGCAGTAAGGACTTGGCTATAAGCGAGACCTTTTACTTCCTTTGTGTGTGATGTTCCTAATGTCATTCCACCACTTGTCAGGTCGAATCTGTCCTTGAGGTGTCTCAGAATCCAGGTGGGATAGACTCCAGGTCATATTTTGTGTTCATTTTCTTCAGCAGCAACCTGTACTCCCATATGAGCAGTTGGCGGTCTGCTCCACAGTCAGCCCCTGGCCTTGCCCTGACGGATCACACGCAGCATCTCCATCCCTTCTTCATCCCACAGATGTAGTCCATTTGACTTCTGTGTGTGCCATCTGTGAGGTCCATGCGCACACGAGCCATTTATGTGATGGGGGCCGGGAGTAATTGCGACGAAGGAGTCAAGGTCTTGAAAACATCTATCCAGTGATCTTCAGCTGATTTCCATCACCAAAGCCCGCTTTCCCAACTGCGGGGGGCCTTCCTCTTTTGTTTCCAACTTTGGAATTCCAATCATCAATAATGATTCATGTATCTTGGTTGCATATGGGAGCGGCTTCATACTGAAGAAGTGAGTGAAATCTTTCGGTTTCCTCATCACTACTAGCTTCCATGTTTGGTGAATTGATGTGAGTAATCGTCGTAGCAACAGGACTTGCTTGTAGGCGCGTAGATGTTCGCACCCTATCACATATCTGGCAGTGTTTTATTCTGTTGCGCATGGGATTGCATGAGTCAAAATCAACTGGGCAGCACCTAACAGCAACGTGAGAGACAGGCCCCTGTCTTCAGGAAACGGCATAGTCTCTGGGATGCTGCATTTAACAAGCAAACAAGGTGCAGAGAATAAAGCAGAATGTGGGGTGGGGAGTGAATGAGGGGACAGGATGCTTGGTGGGGGGGGCTTCTCAGAGGAAGTGACCTTGGAGCCAGTAGAGACCTGAATAAAGTTACTGGCCATGGAAGATCTGTGGGGACAAGGGTGCCAGGCAGAAAGACAGCAGGGCCAATGCCCACAGAATGATTAGAATAGAAAGGGGTTCCGTGTGGGTGGCACTTGGGAGTGGGAGGCAGGTGGGGGAAAGTGGGCAGGTTACGTCTGAATCCAGGCGCAGTGGAGAATCACCTAGGGCTTCCAGCAAGGAGTGACAATGTCAGGGAAGCAGTGGGGTCTATGAGTTTGGCGGGGGGGCGGGGGCAGTCTCAATTCTGCGCCTGGCAACTTCTCCCCAGTGCCTTTGTCTCGGGGGTCCTATGATACCTGAAAGGGCAAAGGCTAATGGAAGGGCTTGCTTCCTTCGGGGGAGCTTGGGGCTATGGAGGCAGCACTCAGGGAGCCCCCAAACACATGCCCTCTTTCCCAGAGTGAGGAAGACTTCTTGCTCTGCATTAGACATAAGTCCTGGAAGGTTCCCCCTTCCCTCCCTGATGAGGACTCAGAAAGCAAGAGACGACTGCTTCCCACAGGGCCTCTTCTAGAGAAGAGCTGGACTCGAACATGCGGGCCTGTTGGGGGCAGTGGGGCCCCTGACCACCTGCCCCAGCCAAGCAGACACTCCTACCCCTCCACGACCTCTGCACCCGCCTCTTGATGGCTGTCCTTCCCCTCCGCCCCTCTCCTCTCCTCTCCTCTCTTCACCTCAGCCACAAGCCTCTTTTGTGCTTGCTCCCTGGGGCTCCATCTTCCTGCAAGGGTCACAGGGCACCACTGACCCCGTCCCCTGGTCTGTGTGCCCGGCTGGTAATTGAAAATACCACAATCCCCTGATGACCAACTTACATGGAAACCCGACACCCCGGGGTGGGCGGCGGGCAGCAGCGGGGTGGGAGAACTTCCAGCTGTTCCCCTTTCTCTGCCCTTAATCCCGCTGGATTCCTGGAGAAAGGCTGGCCCCTTGGCCCCGCTGGACGCCTTGATCATCTTCCCAGCAAATGCTGCCTCCTTGCCCCGCCCGGGGTTCCGGGGCTTATGGGATCAGAGCCGAGTTAGCTGCCTGTAACCTAAACCTGCCAGCTAAGCCCTCCAGGCCAGACCCCCATCACCGAGTGGGACCTGCCTCCCTCAGCAGCTGAGCTCATGGTCCAGAGTGGGAGGCCCAGTGGGTGGTGGGTAAGCCGGCAGGGTCGGAAGCACTGGGTGAAGACGGCTTGGCAGCAGCAGGGTAGAAGCAAAGCCAAGGAGTCCTGGGGGCACTTGAGGTCCCTGGCTTTCAACCACCCACACCCCCTTTCCATTCTCCAGCTTCAGACACTCAGGAGTGAGGCTGAGTTCAAATCCCAGTTCCATGCCTTGCTCTGTGATCTGGGGTGAGTTCTTGACCTCTCTGGGTCTCCATGTCCGCATCTATAAGCCACCAATAATAATAACTGCCCCCTAGGGTGGCTATGGGTGTTACAGAGTTCACGGATGTAAAAGGCAAAACATGGCCGGTTGTCATCCAATCGACTCATTCGCAGCGACCCCAGATTGTGAGGATGGCACAGGCCTAGGCTGGGCTCCTTCTTCTCACGTCGTGCCGTTGAGTGAGGACCAGGCCAGCGGTACCTACCACCACCACCAGCCCTCCAGGACACCTCTGGTGGCCTTGAACTGCCCAGACAGGTGCACAATGAGCAATGAGGAAGTGGTAGATTAGCTGTTAGCTTACAAGCCCTGGTGGCACAGTGGTTAAGCTCTCAGCCACTAACTGAAAGGTTACCAGTTCAAATCCACCCAGCAGCTCCCAGGAAGAAGGGCCTGGTGACCTGTTTCCACGAGGAGCACAGCCTAGGAAACCATCAGAGGCAGTCCTACCTGGTCGCATGGGTCATTTAGAACAGGCTCAAGACCACCTAACAACAACCTGTTGGGCCATGGGCGCCCTGGGCCACACAGGATTGCCAAGGCGACCAGCTTGATGTCACGCTTGTGTTGTCATGGAGGAAATTCTGTCCACCCCTCTGCAGGTGGTCTGCAGAGACCCCCTCAGAGACCCCTGGTGGTGTGACAGTTACAGCATCTGGTTGTTAACCAAAGGTGGGCGGTTCTAGCCCACCCTCAGCCTCCTAGGAGAAAGCTGGGCCAGGCTACTTCCATAATGCCTGGGAAGCTTTCGGGAACAGTCTACTCTCTGCTCTGGGAGCATTATGTGTCAGGATCACCCTGACAGCAGTGGGCTTGAGCAGTTCTTGTACACCTGAGCTAGGCTCTCTGCACCACCACCACAACACACACACCTGACACACACACCTGTCTGGGCAGCCTTGCCCCTGCTCACTCACCACACATCAGGATAGGACCACTGTTCCAGGGCTTTCTGTGCTGGGGGCTCTGTAGGAATAGCTGGCCCTGGGCAGATGAGAGGGCCAGGGCAGGGAGTGGAAAATGCCAACCAGGACTCAGCAGGTCGGGGCTCTCAATGCAGGCCCACTACTGCCTGCTGTGTGACCCTGGACAAGTCACTTTCCTGCTGTGGTCCTGAATCCACCGCTCCTCAAAGTGTGGTCCCTGGACCAGCATTGTCGACATCACCTGGCAGAACCCAAAGCCAAAGGCACTGCCGTCCGTCCACTCAGTTCCAACTCATCGGTCCCTTGCTGCCACCGAGTCGATGCCGACTCACAGAGACCCTAGAGGACAGGCTAGCACTGCCCTGTGGGTTTTTGAGACTGTCGCTCTTTACGAGAGCAGAAAGCCTCATCTTTCTCCCATGGGGTGTCTGGGGGTTTTGAACTGCTGACCTTGAGGTTAGCAGCCCAACATGTAACCACTATGCCACCAGGGCTCCAACAGGGAGCCACACCCCAGACAGTGGCTCAGTGGCTCAGGGGCAGGGCCCGCCAACTGTGATCTCACTGTGTTATCTTGGGCCCATCGCACCCCATCTCTGGACCTAAATTTCTGAGTCTGTGCATTGTTCAGAGAGTCCTTTAAGTGCTAAACCCGGCCGGGGTCCTGGCGGAGTTGGCCAGAGGTGGGGTGGACTTATGTGGGAGGGGACTCAGTTTCCCGCCCTGCAGTCTTCTCAGGTGCTCACTCGGAGGCACTGAACACAGATTTGTTGGGTGAGTGAGTGAATATTCTCGGCTGCAGGCCCCTCTGCTTTCCTCCACCAGAGCCCCCGCTGCCGTGTCTGGGGTCCGTGTTTCATGCGTGTGGACTAGGAGCTCCAGGAAAGGGCGGGGAGGGCATCTAGTCCACCCACGGGGGCCCAGGCCCAGAGAAGGGACCTGGTGCCTCCCCTCCACATGATGAGGCCCCCGGATGCAGGGTAGTCAGTATCTGTGACCTGGCGGTGCTGGGAGAGCTGGGAAGGTGGCCCTGCCCGAGCCTCTTGGCCCTCTCCTGGACCCAGGCCTCTGGGGATCCCCAGTTGACTGTATGGTCTTGGCCAGGTGCCTTCCCCTGGCTGGATCCCCAGCTCTCCTTCTGAGGTCAAACTGGAAGCTGTACCTCCATGCCCATGTATGACCCCTGACCCTTGAACTCTGGCTTCTCTTCCAGCTCCCTCAGCTGTGTCCATCATGCACCAGGTGAGCCGCACGGTGGACAGCATCACCCTGTCATGGTCCCAGCCTGACCAGCCCAACGGCGTGATCCTGGACTATGAGCTGCAGTACTACGAGAAGGTACCTAAGACCAGCCCTGCTCTTCCCGTCTTGGGGGTCTGCCCATGGCCACAGCTTGTTTCCCGCCCAAGGTCCATGATCTTGACTTTCCCTTCCTTGGACCCATACGAACCGGTTTTCAAAAAGAGCAGCTTTGGTTCAGTAATAATTGGCCTTATTATTGGGCAGAGCTCAGAGCCACTCAGGAGAGCTGTTCACCGAGAGGGTGCTGGAGCTTTTCCCCTGGGGTGGGGGGTGGGGAATTTCTGGCTGAACTTTTAAATCAGACCCACTACTCCCTGCAGGCACCTCTAGGACCCAGGGATCCAGGTTGTTGGCAGGCACAGGTATAGGAGAAAGGGCATTTGACTAGAGTCAGAAGCTGTGAGTTCAAATCCTAACTCTGTCCTGACCCAGCTGTGTGGTCTTGGACAGCTGTCTTCCAGCCTGAGCTGTGGCTTCCACCTGTGTAAGGTGGGGGCGGGGTGCAGGGTAGGGGAGGTGGCCAGCACGGTGCCCCCCCAGAGCTTCTTCTGTCTCCTCCCCTCATCCGCCCTGCCCACTGCACCATGGCCAAGGGCTACATGGGCTCTGGCCAGGTAGATGCAGGGAACCTGCATAGGAAGCAGATGGAACTTCTTGTCACCTACGAGACTCCAGGAGCATTTCTTTTAAATTATTTTTTATTGGGAGCCATTACAGATGTTGTAACAATCCATTTTTCAATTAGATCTAGCATAATTATACAAATGCTACCACCATCAGTTTCAATACATTTTCTTTCTTCTTGAACTCTTTGATATCAACTCCCCTTTATCCCTTCCCTCCCTCCCAGCCCCCAGGAACCCTAATTATTATATTATAATTATTACATTAGATATGATTATTGTTATTTGCCATATCTTATACCATCCAATCTATCCCTCCACCTGCAATTTTGTTCTTCGTTCCCCTCAAGTTATATAATCATCATTGCTATCATCTCCTCTCTTCCCTCACCCTCACAGAATCATTACTCCCATTACTGTTTCTGAAGGGTTATCTATCTTGGCTTTCATGCATCTAGCACTCTTAATTGTACAGATGAACATACACAGATCTAACAAGATTAATGAGGTAAACAAAGACCATACTAGTAAGGGGAGGAAATATTGAAGAACTAGAGGATAGTTATGTGTCTCATCAGTGCTATACCACTCCTTCGATTTATCATCCCTACTGTGTGGCCCTTCTGGGAGGGACTGTCCAATTATCTTACATGTGGGTTTTGGGTCTCAACTTTGTCCATGCTACTCCTATCAATATAATTGTTTGTTTGGGATCGTTTGATACCTGATCCTGTCAATACCACATGATCACACAGGCTGGTGTGCTTCTTCTATGTGGGCTTTGTTGTTTCCCTGCTAGATGGCCACTTATTTAACTCTAAGCATTTAAGACCCCAGACACTATATCTTTTAATAGCTAGGCACCATCAGCTTTCTTCACTACATTTGCTCATGCGCCCATTTTGTCTTCGGTGATCATGTCGGGATGGTGAGTATCCTACACTGCCGCATTATTAGAACAAATTGTTATTGTACTGAGGTAAGATTTAAGTAGAGGTCCAAAGTCCATCTGCTTAGTTATTGAGGTCACACATATATACATGCATAGACAAATAGATCTATCTCTATATATCTACATACATACATATCTATAGTTATACCTATATATAAGTATGACTTTCTTCTTCATTCCTATTTTTCTGTTTTCTTTCCTCCTGCCCCACTATCATTTTTACTCATCATCCACCTCTCAGTAATTCCTCTTGGATACATTTCAATTGATGAGGCACAACCAGGAACGCTACACCCTCCTCACCATCATTTTAGATCCCTTGCTCTTCCCCTGTCCCTGTCGTTGTTGGCTCACCATTCCCCTCCCCCTGCCTCCTCCCCTCTTACTGCCCCCCCCACCCCAATCATCAGTCTTGTTGATGTCTCCTTGGGATTGCTTATCCTGCCTATCTTATATAGATAGACACCAAAAGAGAAAAAAAGAAAAACATTTTTAAAATAAATAAAATTTTTAAATAAAAGAAAGACCATACAAACAGTTCCTAGTCCACTGCTATCCTGACCCAGGGTCGATGGGTATCTGTTCACTAGCAAGCAGGCTGGTTATAATCCACCATTCCAGCACCCTTAGTCCTCACATGCGTGGCCAAGAGGCAGCCTCCTATAAGGCCCCTTTGCTCTTCCTGCAGTCAGGGATGGAGCGGCCTAGTGTCCCCCGCCCCCTGTTACACCTTTAGGCTTTCAGTGTGGCCCCCTTTTGAGTAGCCCCCAACCAGTTCAGATGAGGTGCCAAGCACTTCCCACCCCCCACCCCCAGTCAGAAGTCTACAGCCAGGAATCCTCAGGGACATCGCCACTTTGCTCCCATGCTCCTGTGGTGTGCTGGTGTGCTGTGCTCCCCTCTTGGTTTGCTCCCATGTGGGCAGGTCAGACCGGCCACTCCCCGAACTGCATCGTCAGTGCTGCCCTGCATAGTGTTGTCATGGGCAGGGGGCGGGGGTGCGCGCATCATGTCTTGAGCTAAGGCCAGCCCTGTAGTCATCTCCAGGAGACATCTTTGTGTGATGACTTCAATGCCCTGCTTCCTGAGCCACACACGACAATCACAGACAGGGAGAGTTGTCACCCGGGCTTTGGTTTAGACTAAGGTGTGAATGACTGATAGGAAAGTCTTTTGTTGAGGACAAGCCTGGGAATCTGGAGTGAATTAGAAGGCTCATCCTAAAGGCTGAGGGCAGAGAGATGAGACCGTGATGGCCAGCTCTGCGAGAGGTCCAGGGGCTCTGCCGTGCGTGTAGCTGCTGAATCAGCCCACCCTGGTGAGGCTCCGAGGGGCCCAAGCACATCCCCAGCCTCACATCCCTGGTGCTCTCTGGCTGCCTGTTGATGGGCTCAGCCTTCCTCCAGGCAGGGCCTTCCAACAGGCCCAGGGCCGCACCAGTCTGGCTTGCCTCCCCCTCCCCAGTGCTGTGGGCCTGGCACCAAGGGGGCATCCAATGAAAGGAGAGAAGGAATCAGAAATGAACCCCTGCCCCTGACCTGCACCCTGCTGACTGCAGCCCACACACCAGAAAGCCCCAGAATCTACACCCTCCCTTCCCTGCCCCCTCATCTCTGCCCTCAGCATCCTCAGGGCCCACCAGTGTCATCCCCTGGGGTGAAGGTCTTCCCGCCCCTGCGGAGCCCCCTTCACACCTGGCTCTGAGCAGTGACTGTGGGAGCCAGATTTGTGAATGAGTGGGCGAAGCCAGTGTGGGAGCCTGTGAATGAGACGGGCGGGGCTGCGTGCGCCAGGGGTGGGGCCTTCCATGGAGACCCCGCCCTGGTCTTGCTCCACCTCCTCAGGGAAGAACTCCCTTGCTCCTAGACCAGGCAGGGGCCCGGAGTGCCCACTTGTGCCCAACCTTCGCCCATGCTATTAACCATCATTATGGTTGTTTAAATATTACTCGGTAATTGGGTATTTGCTACCACCGTTTCCAGTAGGGCAGGAATCCCTCAAGGGCGGAGACTTTGCCGCTATCCAGGCTGTGTCCCCAGTGGCTGGCACACAGTAGGTGCTCAGGAAGTGGTCGTTGGGCGACTGGGCCAGTGACCACCTGAGGGCCAGAGCAGCCCAGTCCCCTGAGAAGGAGCCAGGGTCCTGGGCAGCCCAGCCAGCTGCTCCCCAGCCCCCGGGGGACCCCAGCTCTTCCTCTCCCTCAGGCAGGCACTGCTTAGCAACTCCAAATTCAAAAAGGAAAGGGGAGGAAGGGAAAAAAAACTAATTAAGAAGCTTTATGATTAAATGAAACTGAAAGTGTTTGTCCCCAAAGACTGGAGCGGAAATGAGGAATCCCTGCGCGGGCCCTGCCTGCGACCTATTTCCCACTGTGAAGGGCAGGCAGCGCAGGCCGCTGGAGGTGTGAGCCGGTGGGCAGAGCTGCCCTACTTTCTGCCACCACTCGGACCGACTGGGTGGCGGGCCGGCCGGCTGTGCTGTTCCCACAGTCATCACCTGCTGGCATGCCCGAGCGCAGGAGCTCTACGTCCCGTCCTCGCAGACACCCCACTCACCCACTGAGCAAGAGGGAACAGTGAGGGCCACACGCTCTGTGGCCAGGATTTGGACCTTTGTCCTCTTTCCGCACCCGGCCCTCTGCCCCTGCCCCTCCCAGGTCTCTACCGCTCAGGTGCAGGCAAGACCAGCTCCTGCCACGAAGGGTTTTAGCCACAAATGACCAGAGAGGGGGCACTTACAACTGAGTGCAGAGAAGGTACCCCCTCTCAGATTAGGGGTGGACACTGGATCATTCAACCTTGCCTGTCCCTAGCCTTGGGGCTGGGTCCCAGGAGTCCCAAGAGTCCACTGACAGGCGCAGGTGTGAGCAGCCTTGAGAAGGTGTGACACAGCCAGGGAGGAACAGCAAAGTCCCACGGGGCTCAAGGAGGGGCCCATCAGACAGCCATGGGCGAGGGGAAGCTGAGCCTTGGAAAACGCCGTGTCCTGAGGAGGTGGCCTCCGGAGGCAGCAGCCCCAACACACCCGCCCGTTTCCGCTTTCCTTGGCTACCTCTGAGCCCCGAAAGCTCCGGGGGAAGAGGTTCCTGTAGTGGATGAGCCTTGTGTCCCATGGGGATTCACATGTTTATTCAACATACATTTCTGCCAGGCAGAAGCCCGGAGACTGCTGAGGGCACAGCGGGGGGCACTCTTGGAGCCGGTGGGGAACCAGGGGCCAGGAAAGCCCAGCCACATTCAGGTGGTCTGCCTGCAAAAGTCAGTTGCCTTCAGCCGATTCCGACTCCTGGTGACCCCAAGTGTTTCAGAGTGGCATTGCACCCCATAGGGCTGTCAAGGCAGTGGCCGTTCAGAAATGGATCCCCTGCGGGGTTACCTGGCCTGGCTTCTGAGGTGCCTCTAAGTGGCTTTGAACCTCCAGCCTTTCGGTCAGTGGCCAAGCCTTCACCACCCCTGCCACCCATGGACTCTGAGGAGCTGAGTCCCTCATGCGCCCCCTTTGCATTCCTGAACACTGGTGACAGCCGACTCTGCGGTGGAGCTAATGAGAGTGGAGTTGAGTCTCCTCCCATCTCGTGGTGACCCTCAGGGGCGGTGGACAGTTGCCCATAGGGTTTCAGAGACTGTGATTCTGTCCAGAAGCAGACTGCCACATCTTTCTCCCTCGAAGTAGCTGGTGGGTTTGAACCACCGACCTTGTGATTAGCAGCCCAACACTCACCCCACGGTACCACCAGAACTTCTGAAGACGATAGCTGCTAACAATGTCTAGGGCCTTGATTCCTACTCGTAGCAGCCTTAGGGGACAAAAGTAGAACTGCCCCATCAGGTTTCCAAGGCTAACGCCCTTTCAGGGAAAGTAGAGGGTTGGCAAAGAGAGGAAGGCCCTGGAGGAAATGGACTGACACAGTGGCTGCAACAAAGGGCTCACTCATGGTGCTGACTGTGAAGGTGGGCCAGGGCTGGGGGGTGTTTCATTCTGAGGTGCCTGTGGTCACTGAGTTAGAACCAAGCTGCTAAAAACAACAACAACAATCTTTTACAAGGCAAATCACCACATCTTTTCTCTGTGGAGCCACTGGCTGGGTGCGAACCACCAGCCCCTGGTTAGCAGCCAAGCACTTAACCATGGCGCCACCAGGGCTCCTGGTTGATTCCATCCTGTCAGTTCTGACCAACACAGCCCTGTGCACCCCAGAGCGAAATGCTGCCCAGTCCTGGGCCATCCTCCCATTGCTCCTCTGCCTGCCCCCGTGTCGATGCATCCTGTCGAAGGTCTTCCTCTCTTTTGCCGCCCTCCTATTTTACCAAGCATGGCATCCTTCTCCAGGGACTGGTCTCTCCTGATTCCACACCACCCTCGAAATGCCTTCCCCTATCTCACTGGCACTTAATCACTGCTGAGACCACCTGGTTAGAAGAAAGTGAATGGGCCCTGTGAGCATCTCCTACATGCCAGGCACCACCTGATCACAGTTTACCCTGAAAAACTAGCATTGATGGTCCCATTTTCTAGAACGGGAAACGGAGGCACAGATCTTTCCCACTGGAATTAAGTAAAAGCGCTGGATTTGAAACAACATTCATCCTGTCTTCTGTGCCTGCCTTTAAAAAAAATAGAAGGTAACTAGTTGCGTTGGTTTTCGCCTTCTCAAGGCACCATGCACCAACATGAAAGCGTCCATCTCCTAGATCAGAGAATTTAAAGCCTCTACTATGTTTCCTGGCAAGCAGATTCCATGTTGCACAGCGGCGCCTAGTGTCCAGGACTGGTACTGCAGCTTGTGTTTTGAAGGTTTTTGGTTTTTTTTTTTACTACCGTTTGGCCTTTGACAAGGTGGGAGGCAACAGTCAGATTATGCGAAAATCTGCGTATAACTTTTCTTTTACCCTTTGAAATCTTCGAAAAATTTCATAGACGTCCAGATGATTTTACAGATAAAGTTTTAGAATTTAAAACATTTAGCTGGTGTCTGTAAATATTAAGGCACAGAGAAAATATTGATCCTCACAATAAAAAAATAAATATTTGGAAAGCTAATTTTAAAAATACCATTTGCAATAACAAAAGCATTTAAGGGAGAGAGAGAGAGCGTCAGAGAGAAATGAATAAGAAGATGTCAAAGATCTAAGACGACACATGCTGTGCTCTCAGATTGGAGAGCTGACTTCATGTGGCAAAGACCGGAGTCTCCTGCCAGTGAATCTGTGTGTTTAATGCTTCATTAAAATTTTGGGAAATGGGGAGACGTGAGAGCTGGTTCTAAAATTTCTCCCTCTCAGATACATTTTCAGCAAAGGGCTCTGGAATTGTGGATGTTGGTATTTTTGTTGTGAGGTGCCAGCAAGTCAGTTTCGACCCATAGCACCTCTATGAGCCACGGAACAAAACACCGCGCAGTCCTGCGCCACCCTCACGATTGTTCCCGTGCCTGACCCCAGTGTTGCAGCCACTGTGTCAGTCCATCTCATTGAGGGCCTTCCTCTTTTCCCGCTCTTTTTTGCTCCACTTTCCCAAGCATGACGTCCTTCCCCGGCGCCTAGTCTCTCCTGACAACATGTCCAAGTATGGAAGACGAAGTCTTGCCACCCTTGCCTCCAGGGAGCATTCTGGCTGTATTTCTTCCGAGACCGTTTGTCCTTTTAGCAGCCCCCGGTACTGGCAGTATTCTTCTTTAACCCCGCAATGCAAATCCTTTGATTCTCCGACGGTCCTTCCTTCTTCAATGGCCCACTTTCGCATGCATAGGAAGCAGTGGAAAATGCCATGGCTGGAGTCAGGAGCACCTTAGTCCTCAGAGGAACGGCCTTGCTTTTGGACACTCCCCAGAATTACTAGAAGAAAATGATGTGAGTGATCTACTCCACCACAGATGCCGGTCTGCTGTAGAATCCTCTGGTAGTCAGATTGTTCCCGGGAACTCGGGGTTCCGCCCCAGTGTGGCCCCGACATCAGAGAAGGAATTAGAGGAGCCAAAGGCAGCTTGTTTCAGGGGTCAGAGAGAGGAGCAGCGGGGGATAAATCCAACCAAGTTTGCTCCTGTGACATTTGACCTCCCCAAACTCCACTGCCAGTAACCTGCAGCTGACCAGAAGCCCAACCGCTAACAGAAGCAGTCTGCTAACATGTGTCTTGGATGTTACCTGTGTGACATGAAGCACCCGCCTAAAATCACAGTTTTCCATATAAGGTAAAAAAGCATTTTGCCAAAAGTGCAAGCTTCCCACGCCTGCTGGCATAGCTGCACAGCCGCTGGAGCCCCGGCGGCATTGTGGGTCACATGTTGGCTGCTACCCCAAGAAAGAGGGGGCTTTCGTCTCCCTTACGGAGCCACAGTCTCGGAGACCCACAGGGGCAGTTCTCCTCTTTCCTACAGGGTTGCTGTGAATCGGAATCGACTCCGTGGCTGTGGATTTTGGTGCTGCTGTTGGTGGTGTTGTTGTTGGTGTTGTTGTTGTTTTGAGGCAGTGATGGCTTCCTGACTTGCCTTTGTACTCACTGGGGGCATTGATCTTGACACTGTGGACCACCGCAGCTAGACGTCTATCTACAGTGCATATCAAACGATTCAGCTTGTTCTGATGAGGCGGCTTTCTTCTGCTTCTTGGGAACACTGCCAGCAGCACTGGTGGCGCTTTGCGTGGGTCCCCTGGTTCTCGGTATTGCTCTAAGCGCAATGTAACTCCTCGCGACCACTCCTGACTGTGCGCACTTTTGCTGAAGAGACCAAGGGCTCACACGGAGGCGCTTCGTGGCACACCGCCTCTCCGGTTGCTTGGTTTTTGTTTAACCTGGGTATATGTGGACCGAGCAGTTCAAGCCCGTGTTGTTCAAGAATTAATTGTAGTTTAATATTCATCCAGGAGCCCTGGTGGCGCAGTGCTGAAGCACTCGGCTGCTGCCGGAAAGGTCAGTGATTGAAGCCCAGCGTGGCTCCGTGGAAGAAAGAGGTGGCAGTCTGCGTCTCTAGAGACTGCAGCCGTGGAAACCCTAGCGCATCCTACAGAGGTGCCACTACTAAACAGCAGTGGGTGTCATGCTGATGTCCATAGCAACACCTATTGTATGCAAATGTTCAGATAGTCCCGGAAAGGTAGGATCTCCGAATAAACACAGCCCCCAACACATGACCCCATGGGAACAGGGCACTGTGCGGTCTGACCCCTCCCTGTCATCAGTAGCTGATCAGACTATTGAGATCTGTAGAGTTTTCATGGACTGACTTCCCAAAGGAGATTTCTGGGCTTTTCTTTCATGTCCGTCATAGTGTGGAGGCTCCACTGAAACCCAGTCGGCCTCTGAGCGCCCTGCAAGCCTCCACTGACTGAGGAGCTGGGGAGAAACCCAACCCAGGGCGCCCGGTGGAGGGCGGGAATTCCGAGCTAGAATCCGGGACACGGGTTCCATTTGAATTCCAGATGAACAGCGCTTTCTTAGTTTAGGCGCGTTCCAAATGTCACGGTGGCGGGTGCTGTTGAGTGGGTTCCGACTCATCGCAGCCCCTGCACCTTCCTCACGAGTGTCGCTGTGTTTCAGCCCATTCTTGTAGCTGCCGTGTCCATCCATCTCATCAAGGCTCCTCCTCTTTTGTCCCTGAGCCTCCACTTTCCCAAGTCTGATGTCCTTCCCCCGGGACTGGTCTCTCCTGATGACATGTCCCAAGTACACGAGGCCAAGAATGGGAGATGCTTATTATGGGGAACGTATTTGTTGAGTAAGGGTACATGCAGACACACTGGGGAAAGTAGTTGGGTCTGAGCAGAGCCAAGTGGACCCTCGGGATGTGGTAGGAGACGTGGCAAAGGGCTTCTTATGCCAGGCCATCCAGTGTGGCCTCCCCTGTGAACGCCGCGGAAGGCGTCTGTGCACACGCAGGATCCTGTGCTTTGCTTTCAAAGCTCTCCCTTTGGAACCGCCCCCTATGGTTTCAGGGCCGTGGTCCTCATAGGCCGACTGCACATCTTTCCCCCAGGGAGCGGGCCACCTTGCAGTTAGCAGTCGAGTGCCTCGCCCATAGGGACATCAAGATGCCGTGCTTGGTACTGAAGGGATGGGGGTGCAGCCCCGCCTTTGTGAGATTATAGTCTGGGCCCAGGACAAGAGGGCAAGGCAGACATGCCATTCTAGGGCACCCACGCAGGTGCTCCAGGGCTCCAAGGGAGGGGCATGCGCTGGGAGGTGGGGTCCAGGACAAGGGGAAGGGGAGTATACACTCAGGGGTCAGGGGGATTCTGAAAGAAGGGCTGAAAGTGACTCGTAGGCTACTCCCCCTCCTGCTCCCTCCTGGGCTGGGGAGAGGAGGAGACCCCCCCAGGATGGCCCCATCTCTCTCCTGTGCCCCAGATGTGCCAACCCAGCTCTTTGTCAGCTCACACCTGTGTGCCCACTGCTCCTCTGCCACAGGCCCTTCCCTCTCTGCCTGGTGACTTCCACTCCAGTGCCTCCTCCCCCACCTCAGGGAGCTGTCCTGACCTCAGCTGGTACCTCCCTACACCTCAGCCTGGCACCTGGGGGGGTAGGCACCCAGAGCACGCTGCCTGTGCATGCATGCACGCAGTTTGCTTGTCACCCATGATGCAGTGTGCCTGTGTGACAAAGCAGAATGGCCCCAGGGGGTCTCTGGGCTGTCATAGACAGGCCTTTCTCCCGTGCAGCCCCGAGTGGGTTCAGTCTGCCAGCCCTTCAGCCTGTTGTCCGACAGCCAGCCATTTCTGCCACCCAGGGACCCCTTCCCAGACCTATTGGATCAAACTCATGGCCGACGGGGCAGAGCTGGGCTCAAGCTGTCAGGCTGTGGGTTAGCAGTGGAGCGCTTAACCATCTGCACCACCAGGGCCAGCGATTTATGCCTGAGGTCGTGATGTTACTAGCCTCCTGTTACTATTGAAGAAGGGGAAGCACAGGGGGCTAGGGTTCACCCAAGGTCACAGAGGTAGTGAGTAGAGCCAGGATCTGAACCCTGGGCGCCCGAGTGGAGTCCGTGACCATAACCTCTCCACAGTTAGGCCTGTCATAACTTGCCTTGCTCAGCATTGTAACTGGAGGGTTTCAGGGGCCTGTGCACCCTCTAGAACCCTAGGGGTGTCATGGTTACAAATTGGGCAGTTGGAGGCAGATGACCAGCGCTCCTTGAGAGAAAGAGGGGGCTTTCCACTCCCGTAAAGAGTTAGGGTCTCAGACACACACGGGCAGTTCTATCTTGCCCTCTAGGGTCACTACGAGTTGGCATGGACTTGATGACAGCGAGTTTGGTTTGGGGTCTTCCTGTACCCTTTGGAGCCCTGGTAGTGGTGGGCTGCTAACCACAAGGTCAGCGGTTCTAAACCACCTGCCACTCCTCAGAAGGAAGACGAGGCTTTCTAGTCACGTAACGAATAGAACCGTTTTGAAAACACAGCAGCAGTTCTACCCTATCCTGTAAGGTCGCTGTGAGTCCGAATCCCCAGGCATGTCCATCAATCCGGCGTGTCGGTTTCCGAAGGAGCGTGCTTAGCTTACTTTCCATCAGCGTCTCAGATGTGCTCAGGCTCCTTGAAGGGGGGAGACCCCAGATTGTTGCCTTTTCTGGACTGAACTCCTCAAGGCCAGAGCCTGTGCCTAAGCCCCCACTGGGTCCCCAGTCCTCAGCTCATGGCCTGGCACCGAGAGGCTGTTTAGAGAAGGCTTTCCGGGTGGCTGGTGTGCCCAAATGAGCATCATCTAGGTCCCACGCACCCACATCTGCAAGCCCCTGCAGCAGCTGGAGCTTGGTGCGGGGTCAGAATAGGAAGGGGACATGGGGTCCTAAGTACCCAGAGCCATGGACAGGAGAGGCGGCTCCACGCAGAAGGCTAGTCCGGAAGCAGCCACCAGCTCACCTGTGCTGCTCCAGCACCCCTGTTCCTCTCTGGGCCTCAGTCCCTGCCCGACCCACGTGTGCTAAGCCTGAATGGGGTTCCTCCCCATGAGCTCCTCAAAGCAAACGGCACTGAGGGGGAGAAACAGGAACAAGGTTAGCCTCCTCACTGCCACCCCCAAGAATTCACAGTCTACTCTTCCAGGTTCCCACACACCAGCTCTCGGGACACGCATAGCCATCAGCTACAATACAAACAACCCCCCTAATGCCAGCAGCCTGCAGTACCCAGCAATTGTATTTCTGGCTCAATGGGCATGGGCTCAATGGGCGTGGCCCTGTGTCAGCCTAGGACTTGGGTCAAGGTCTTCTCCACATGTCCCTCATTCTGGATCCAGCTGCCAGCCAAGGCAAGTCCACCTCAGGGTGGAGATCCCAGAAGCAGCCAGAGGCCAAGCCAGGTCTGCAAGCTCGTGAAACACTTCTGTTTGCCCTGGGCCCGCCAGACCGTCCCAGCGGCCAAAGCCAGCCCGTGGGCAAAACCAGCACCCACGAAGCAGAGAAAGGGGCTCCTTCTGCATACATGGGAAGTGCTGTTAAGTCATAAGGCCGAAGGCCGCGTGGGGCGCCCAGAAATGGAAGCCCTAAATGCTTAGCCAGCTAGAGCCAGGGAGCAGGAGGGGACCGCGGGCTCTGGGCCCGCAGGGGGTGGCGACCTCGCTAACGGTCTTCTCTGTTCCTCGGCAGGAGCTCAGTGAGCACAACGCCACCGCCATAAAAAGCCCCACCAACACGGTCACTGTGCAGGGCCTCAAAGCCGGCGCCATCTATGTCTTCCAGGTGCGGGCACGCACCGTGGCAGGCTACGGGCGCTACAGCGGCAAGATGTACTTCCAGACCATGACAGAAGGTGAGCGGGCTCCCGAGGGCAGGAGCAGGGCACAGACTAACCCAAGGGCCGTTCTTCGGCAGCACCTGCGTGCACCCGACCCCACCCAACCCCCTTCCAGAGGCCGACCCTCCTCCTTCCTGACTGGGAACCGGTGTGCAAACGACACATCCGTACTTGCCTAGAAGTCCTGTTTCCAGGCTCCAAAAGGAAGCAGACTCCTCCACTACCACCCTGCCAGCCGCGCCATTCCCTTGCCCAGGGCTCATGGTAGCATGGCCCTAACACCCACTCGCTGGCCCCTATTTTTCTCATCTGCAGAACGGGAACCTCAAGTTCTGTCAGAGAGGGTAAATCTGTTTTATCCATGCACGGCTCCAATGAGTATAGTTGAAATAAGAAGAGTTAGGAAACCACATGTCAGTTCATCAAGGAGTAGTACTGGGATGGATTAGCAATGTCTGTCCTGACCAAGGGAGTGGGAAGTGGCAGGACGTGTGCTGTGTGCCTCCTAGGCTTAAACCATGTGGTCTCTAAACACCCTTCCTGCTCATCCATCTGAGAGAACCACACAGCAAATAGTGTGGGTGTGGCATCCAACAGGTGGGGGGCCCTTACCTCTCTGAGCCTCAGTTTCCCTCGGGTATAACTGGAGGCAATTGCAGCTATCACGTTATCAATATCATTGCCATCAAACTGTTATAAGGACTGGGGAGTTACTTTCAGGGCCTGGCACAGGGTCAGCACTAGATCTGAACACATTGTCAACCCTCACCAAGAAGCCGCTGAGATCACCGTTGTGGTCCTGCACCTGAGCAGTCTAAGCCGCAGGGATGACCAGGCACCAGCATCCTTCCTGAGCATCTGCCGGACATGACCTTGCCCTGGTTAAGCATTGCAGGGGCTCTGTTCTCACTGTCGTTGTTCCCAACTCACGGCCACCCAGGTGTGCAGAGAACTCCTCTATGGGGTTCTCAGGGCTGTGAGCGTCCGGAAGAAGATCACCATGTCTGCCTTCCCAGACACCTCTGAGTAGATTCGAACCCCCAGCCTTCTGGTGAATAGTCCAGAAACTCCTTCACAGGCTCTGTATTAGTCCGAGTTGACTAGAGAAACAAATTCATAGACACTCCCATGTGTATAAGAAAGAGGTTTATATACAAGAGCAATTGAACATTGAGAAAAGGTCCCAGCCCAGTCCAGATCAAGTCCATAAATCTGATATTAGCCCAAACGTCCAATACCAATCTCTAAATTACTCTTCAGCCTCATGAAACACATGCAATGATGCTGACTGTAGAAGATCACAGGCCAGTGGGTGAAACGCCTGTGGATCCAGTAACATTGCAGCGCTGGCAGGGCCTCCACGTGGCTTCTCCAGCTCCAGGGCT
This sequence comes from Tenrec ecaudatus, assembly GCF_050624435.1. Lineage (NCBI taxonomy): Eukaryota > Metazoa > Chordata > Mammalia > Afrosoricida > Tenrecidae > Tenrec > Tenrec ecaudatus. The sequence goes on from NC_134530.1 coordinate 46,153,652, forward strand.
CTCGCTGCCATTGGCATAACTTCGCGTGTCTTGTCAGTAGAGCGAATGGCAGACTCCACCCTTTCACTCTTAATCCTCTCAAGTCCAAAATTGATACCAGATGATGTAACCACCACAGGCTCTAAAGCCGCGAAGCCCCACCTATGGCCAGCAAGTCCACTCTGACTCACAGCAACCTTGCGGGACACTAGAACAGTCCCGTGGGGTCCCTAACGCTGTCGTCTTTATGGGAGCCGTCGTCGTCTTTCACCCCCAAAGTGACTGTGACTTTGAACTGCCGCCCTTTCAGTTTGTCACGTTGCACTTTCACCACTGCGCCACAAGAGCCCCTCCTCAGAGGCTGTAGGCACCCTGCATTGCCATCTTGTCACTCAGACCCTCCCCAGGGTCCCCACCACCTCTGAAGCATGCAGCACATGCCCCCTTCCTCCTGGCCAGTGCCTCTCTGCCCTCTGAGCCCTCTCCCGTGGGGATGCGTCTCACTGAGCTGGGAGTGGGGCCCTGCCCTAGAGCCTCTCCGTCAATTCCACAAACATGTGCCATCCATGTGCAGGAACTGAGAGCCCAGAGCTGACCTGGTCCCCGACCTCCCCAAGCACCTGGTCTGCTCAGGAGGCCGATGAGAAGTTATAATAATAGTGTTAGATCGAATCTTGGCTTCGGTGTCCTCTTCTGTAAGATGGAGTGATTACAAGACTGTGATATGCTTAGCAAGACGTGATATGCTTAGCACAGTGACTGAGGCGTGCACCAAAATCCTCCCCACCATCGAGTCAACTCTGGCTCATAGAGACCCTAGAGGACAACAAAGCACTGCCCCTGTGGGTTTCTAAGGCTGTAACACTTTAAGGGAGCAGCCAGCCTCGTCTTTCTCTCATGTAGCTGTTGGTGGAGTTGAACAGCCAACCTTGTAGTTAGCAGTTCAACATGTAACTCACTCTGCCACCAAGGGCTCCTTTGGAGACATAGAAGCCCTCAATAATAATAATCCTGGACCAGAAAATCCACTGTCGACATGTTGAGTTCATCTTTATTGAGTTCTTACTGTGTGCCTTGTTCTAAATGCGTCACAAAACAATCGTGAGAGGGAAAAATTATCCTTCCAAAGTTACAGATGTGGAAACGGAGGCACAGAGAGGTTGTCACTTTTCCAGAAATCACACAGCCAGTAACTGGCTCAGTCAAACCAGAGAACCTGGCCCTAGAGCCCACTTGTAACACCTCCCTCTTTGTGTCCATGTGCTTGCTGTTTTTCACATCAATTTATCCTGACAAGTAGCCATGGTTACTGCCCTCACCTTCTGGAGGAGCATGAGAGTTGGAGTCCTTCAGGGACTTGCCCAAGGTCACTTGTGACATAGCCTGTTGTCTGTGAGGGCATGTGACAGGTGCTCTGGCTGAGTCAGGCAAGAGTTTGGGGATCCTAGGAGACCTGTCAGGGTGGGAAGTATTCAGTTTGATAGATGAGATAGTTAAAGTTTATTGCGCCAACCTGGCTGATAAACACATGTGGGATTAATTAAAGGGCAGAGAGATAAATGGCTCCGTAAACCTCGCCTTTCTAGTTCTCGGGTCTTTTGCTTTTGGCCTGATAGTCAGACCAGAGTGCAGCTGCCTTAGCCAGTTCCCTGCTTCAGCTGACAAGCCTCACTTCCTGTAAGACATCCCCGAGGAGAAGCCGCATGGACCTACCCCGATGCAGCCCTGGGTGCTGGAGCACCCGTGTGGAGACCCCTGCCAGCGCTGAGATGCTTGCACATTCATTGACTCCATTGTCCCCCTGCAGTCGGCATCATTGCTTCTGTTTTGTGAGATGGAGGAGGACTTTGTGGATTGGTGTTGGACTTGTGGGCTTAGGCAGCACTGGGTTGGGATGTTTTCTTGATGTGCACGTAACCTTTATATAAAACTCTCTCTTATACATGCATTTCTGTGGATTTGTTTTTCTAATGTACCCAGACTAACACAAGAGAGTAAAATCATTTTATCCATACACTATTCTGATGAGTCTAATTGGAACAAGATGAGTTCCGAAGCCACATGCGAGTTCAGCAAGGAGTGCCGGGATAGATTAGCCATGTCTGCTCTGGACAAGGGAGTGGGAGGTGGCAGACCAAGTGCTGTGTGTCTCCCAGCTGATCAGGGAGAGGGATGGGCAGGACTCCCAGCCTCAGGCTGCAGACACCCACTGTGCTTTCTCCCCAGCCGAATATCAGACGAGCATCCAGGAGAAGCTTCCCCTCATCATCGGCTCCTCGGCTGCCGGCCTGGTCTTCCTCATCGCCGTGGTCGTCATCGCTATCGTGTGCAACAGGTGGGTGGGTGGGCGGGCAGCCCCCAAGCCCATCCAGCCTGCTGTCCCAGCCAGTGGGTTCTGTCCATCTCCTCAGACATCCCGAGGTCCCATCCCTCCGTGTTCTTGAGCAGAGGGGCTACTCCCACAACTCCAAGGGGTAGTGGGGACTCAGGTCGGCCTGGATGCCCTCGCACTGTCAAGCCGCCCACCACTGGCAGCCCACCTCTTTGGGTTGGTGCTGCCCCTGGCAAGTCCACTTTTCAGAAGGGGCGGCTCATCAGGACATAGGAGCATCTGGGAGCAGTGGGCAGGGAGACTGAGCTAAGAAGATGCTCGCGCACACTGCCTGTGCACGTTGCGGCCCCTTTAAGACCAGGGTCATGGCAGAGAGGCAGAGGGGAGATGAGGAAGCTGGGGGAGGCCCCTGGCTGAGATGGATTGACAGATGAGGGGACTTAGACAGGAGGAGATGGGGAAACAGCAGATGCAGGAAGGGACTTGCTCCCCAACTTTGGCGGGGTAGGATGCCTGACTCTCCTTCTGTAAAGAGCTCCTCTCTGCAGGACAGATGGCCCCAAGGAGAGAAAGACACCCCACCCCCCAGAACTTTTGGGTAGGAGACTCCTTGGAAAGGGCTTGCTTGGGAGGCTACAGGAGTAAGCCTGGCCTTGAGGTGGAAGAACTAGGCTGCTAGGTCAGGGGCAGGCAGGGAGCCCTCTGGCAGATGTGTGACTTTGAGAGTGTGCCCACCCTCTCTCTATCACCTACTGTGGCTCCAGCTTCTGGGACTTCCAGGTGGCTCCATCCCTTTGCTCTTGTTCCAGAAGACGGGGGTTTGAGCGTGCCGACTCGGAGTACACGGACAAGCTGCAGCACTACACCAGTGGCCACAGTACGTACCTCCTCGGGCCCTTCCCTGTCACTCCCCAGGCGACCACACCAACTTTCTTCCACCTCCTCCTACCAGCTGCAGTCAGCCTGAACCCCAGGTTGTTCCCTGGGGGCACCCAGCACCTTCTCACCTCCAGGCTGGTCCCTCGCCCAGAGCATCTCCCTCCTCAGTCTACCTGTATACCCCCTAATCTTCCCTGAGGCCTCATCATACCCACACCCCTCTGAGAAGCCCTCCCGGGCCCACGCAGCTCTGGACTTGGGCCCCTGACTGTGCCTGCCCTGCCCCAGCCCAGCCCGGCCCAAGCCCAGGCCCAGCCCCTGCCCAGCCCAGCACCACCTCGCTCAGTTCCAACCTAGCCCCAGCCCTGGCCCAGCCCCAGGCTTGCTCTGCTTTATAGCAGGAGTGCTTGCTGTCTGATGTTGCTCAGCATAAAGTCAGTACCAGATACGTATTTTCAGATTGAATCCTGGAATTAAGTGAGTGAGTGAATGAGGACCCTAGGCCTGGCCTGGAAAGGAGGAGGCGGCGGGAGTCCCCTCCTCCCCCTGCCTCTGGGGGCAGCCTTGCCACCACCCAGGGTCTCCACTTCCCCCAGAGCTCCATGCTCCCACGGGCCAGGCCTGGGGACACAGGTACCCCACACTCAAGACCCAGGCTCCCTTCCCAGGGGCACAACAGGGAGCAAAGCTCGTCAGAGTTCTCCCTTTTGAACCTTGAAAGGGGCGGTGCCTGCGGGGCGTGGGAAGGAAGAAATTAGTTCTCATCTCAGCCCACAAAGCAAGAGCTCCAGACCCGTTCCCAAACTGTCTTCAGTGGGGTACCCCAGACCTGCTCCTGGGACATGGGCACGTCACCTCATTCATCAGATATGCATCGTATGCTACCGTGTGTGCCAGGCACTGCTGCAGAGTCCCGAACCAACGCCCCCTGCTGCTGGGGGAGAGAAGCGGTACACTGGGAGGTGTACCGGGAGGTGACGCGCTATGGAGAAAGGGCAACTACGGAGAGTGGCGGGGACGGGTTTACACTTTTAAATAAGCTTGCTGGGGTCGACCTCCTTCAGCCGGTCTTTTGAGAGCAAAGCTAGGAAGGAGGTGGGGAGAGAGCCATGCAGATACCTGAGGGAAGAGTATACCCGGCAGAAAGCACAGCCGGTGCAAAGGTCCTGAGGTTGGAGCGGGCCTGGTCAGTCCCAGGAGCAGCCAAGAGGCCAGTGCGACTGGAATAGAGTAAGGCAGGCAGACAGAGTGGAGTGGGAGCCAGTCACAAATGTAGACTCTAGAGCATCCTTGCAGAGCACGGCTTTACTCTGGGGAAGAAGAGGGCCGCGTTTCGGTGGCTCTGAGCAGAGGCAGAACAGAGAGACCAGTGAGGTGGCCGATGGGAAAATCCAGACAGGAAGATGCCCAGACCAGGGTAGCTGCAGTGGAGAGTTTGGATTCTGGCATGATTTGAGGTAGTAGCACCAACTTTGGCTGCAGGCTTGGCTGGGGGATTCACAAGGAAGAGCGGTTCTGGAAGTTCTAGGCATTGAGTTTCTGGAACTTTCATTGGAAAGTCTCCCAGGCTGAAACACCGTTTGGGACATACCTGGAAAAAAGAAGGGAACTATAAAGTTTCCGAACAGTAATTTAGGTAACGCATCACTGATGCGTGAATAGAGAAGGTTTTTCTAGGCTTCAACATAATGGAAAGATCATAAAAAAGAGAGGGTGGGGCAGATGGAGGCAGAAATAAAAATAGCCTGTACATGAAATGTGTAAGGCCTCAATTACACCACCCCTCCCTATTCTCCAAAAAATAAAATCACAATTGTCGACGTGACTAAGCATATTGACTATGTCCTACGTGCCAAGCCTGATTTGAAGGTTTTTTACGTATCTGGAGCCTGGCAGTGGTTCAGGACTAAGCTGCTAACCCAAAGGTTATTGGTTTAAATTCACCAGCGCTCTGTGGAAGAGGAGGTGGCCGTCTGCCGCCATGAAGATCGATAGCCTTGGGAAGTCTGTGGGGCAGTTCCAGGCTGTCCTAGATGATCGCTTTGAGTCAGGAGCCACGCAACATGTTGGGTATAAATAGTATTACTCATGTAATCCTTAGTTTTGTATCCGAGGAAACTGAGGCACAAAGGAGTCACACAGCCACGAGCGCTGGGGTGTGACCCTAGGCTGTCTGGCCCAGGGCACATGCTCTTTGCGGCCCTCTTCTGTCTCTACTCGATGCTGGGCATGGCCCTCGAATGGCTTTCCACCCAGGTGACCCCATGGTACAGAGGTGGACTGTCCACCAGGCTTCAAGGCTTGGGCCTTTCAAAAGCAGGTTGCCAGGCCTGTCTGCTCAGGCACTGCCGGATGGGTTTGAACCACCTGCCTTTTGGCTTACCAGAAAAAGCCCCACCCATAACCATTTTTGTCCCCCAGCCACCTGTCTGTGTAGACCACTGGTTCTCAACCTTCCTGATCCTGCGACTCTTTCATACAGTTCCTCATGTTGTGGTGACCCCCAACCATAACCTTATTTTCGTTGTGTCTTCATCACTGTAATTTGCTCCTGTTACAAATTGGGCAGCCCCTGTGAAAGGGTCATTCGACCTCCAAGGGTCTCGACCCACAGGTTGAGGACCTAGAACGAAAGGGGCACTCGTACCCCCTGTGTCTAGAACCAGTCGGGAGTTTTAGAGCATGAGTCAGGAACTAAGAAACGGGGCTTCAGGGCTTTGTTTATAAAATAAACGCCAGGATGCCATGCCCTTACGAAGGCACATTCTAAGTCCAAGCTCCTGCTCCCAGCACTCCGAGCTGTAATATTGGATCTGAGCAGGACTGAGTGCGGTCTGCCCTGAGACCCCATGTCCACCCAACTGCCCTGTATGGGCAGGTCAGAGGAGGGGGCAGATGGCGGGTGGGGGCAATGTTGGGGGGTGGCGGCTGTCTCAGTGTCACTGAGTAGGCCGTCCTTCAGTGGGTGCTGGGTGTACCACAAGATCTGGAGCCTGGATGTGGAGCCCAAAGAGCCAACTTAGCTTCTTACCACTGCTCTGCTGCTGGCCAGCTGGGGGACCTTGGGAAAGTCACCAAGTGTTTGTGAACCTCAGCACCTTGATATTGAACATGGCAGGAATGCCACTTTCACGGGGCTGCCATGGGGACCAAGTGAATGAGTGGTTATTCAAGAGCTTTGTAATAGTACTTAACCGTAATAGTTAATTCTTGCCATCTCACTAACTCACTGCCATTGAGTCAATTCTGACTCTTAGCGACCCTATAGAACAAAGTAGAATTGCCCCTGTATGTTGACAGGGTAGAACTGCCCCTATAGGTTTCTGAGCATCAACTCTTTATGCCGTCTTTCTCTGGTGGGGTAGCTGGTGGTTTTGAATACCTAACCTTGAGGTTTAGCAACCCCATGCATAATCACTATGCTACCAAGGCTCAGGTAACATTAATTCCGTGTCTTGTAGATACCAACTACTGTACAAAACCCCAAAGCAAACCACATGCCAGTGAGTGCAGCTCATGCCCTCCCCATGTGTGACAGGGTACAACAGTGCACCACGGGAAATGACTAATTTTCAGAAGTGGATCACCAGGCCTTTCTTCCACAGTGCCCCTCCCTGGGTGGGCTCCAACTGACAACCTTCTGGTTTCTCAGCAAGCACTTACCAGGTGCACCACCCAGGGTCAAGCCCTGTACTAAACCTTCTCAACAGAGGATCGCAGCTAGGGCTCAAAATCTGCTTCACAAAGCTACTTGCATGCCAGCTCAACCTGTTCTATAGGAATTGTTTTTTTAAAGACTCGCAGCTAATGTCTGGCATTCCTTCGCTCTGGCTGCCGTGTTAGGTTAACGTATGCTAAAGGGCATGTTCTGCAGGCTTGTCTGGGAATTAAACAATGCTCCTGGGATGGGAAGTTTTTACCAAGAAAATATCTTTTCTCCTTTTCATATTTGGCTTGTGGGGTCCACTGACTTGGGGGCTGTGTGTAAAGTTAAATACTGTCCATCTTCCTTGCTAAGGAGTTCTAAATTTAGTGTGTACATTTCAATAAACTTAATGCAAGCGTGTCTCATATGGATGAGAGTGTTGAGTACATAGTTTCTTTAGAATCTTTATTTAAAATAGCACTATGAAAAAAAAGAAAGACATGCGGGTTAGCCTGCTGGCTTCTTTTTCTTTTACTTAAGGCTTTAAAGTCAAAACCTTTAGAAAGACCCCCAGGGATGGAAAGCAGTGTCTCCCTCTCTCCTTTTTAATCCCTGGATGTAAAATGTTTGAGAAGGGTAACTTTCTCCCCTGTGTGCATACATGTGGAATATGGGGGGGGACACTCAATCATCAAAACTCTTATAGATAACCATTCTCTGCCTTAGAACTGCTTCAAGGTCAGCGTAGGTTCTACCAGAGAATGGTTTCACCAATTCCTTGATTTTCCAGTACGAACCAGTGCTTTCCGGGGTTTTGACTTTCGTTGTGCAGCCACACCCGCCACCACCAAGGGGATTCTGACTGGTTACCAGCCCTGTAACACAGAGCAGAGCTGCCCCACAGCTTTCCAAGTCTTTCATCTGCACACACACAGCACTCTCCATGACGGCCGACCACTTAAACACTGCACCACCAGGGAAATCGAGGGGGCTGAGCGCTGGGGTGGGGAGTGCTCTTCATTTTTCCTATTTCGTAGATGGCAAAAAATGAGACAGGTTAAGTAACTTGCCCAAAGCTACACAGCTGGATCAACAAATTGATTAATAACCTCATTCAAGTTCAGGAAGCAGCTTGTTCAGGACCCTTAGTAGAGGGGGGGCAGGGCTTGAACCCAGGTCTCTGAACGCTTCCTCCTTCATCCTAAAGCTCCCTTGTGGGTGATGACAGTCTATGGTCCTACGAGGTGTCAATCACCCATTCGGTAGTCCAGTCTTACCATTATAGGACATTTTGGTCAAAGATTCTACAGAAGACTCCTGATCCAAAGCATCGGGGTTTCACATTCTCATGGAATCCGACTCAGCGCTCGGGTCAAAGCTGAGGATTTGACTTGGCTTTCTCGTTCGGCCTCAAACACTTAGCACCCACCACAGCTCAGGAATCAGCATGTCCCATGTCCCGCCCCAGGCTGATCAACAGGGTTTCCAGAGAGGTTGAAGACTTGGCATGGGGGGCACCTGGGAGGTGGGTCCAGGGACTGTGGACCCCAGGCTCTGCATGAGGCAGCCAGGGAGGGCTCCTGAAGAGAGAGGGGATTTGAATTAGGCCTTAAAGGAAGAGAGAAACTGGCCTTAGCAAGAGCCCAAGAGGTCCACCGCCTGCTCTTTTTGTAATTTGGTTCCAGCCTCTCTCTCCTGCTTACCTTACTTTTTCGTTATTTTGCATCCCCTGACGCTCTATCCAAAGGTGGCAAACCTGTCCATCTTTTTTGCCCACACCCACGACACATGGCTAATCAGTCCCAACAGTCTGGTAAGCTGCTCCAAGAAGTCATTACTGATCACTCAGAGGTGGAATTGAGAGTTCGAATGGATCTGCCTTCTCGCCTTGCCTTCTACCCAGCTCCAGGTCTGCCTGCTCCCGGAGGCCCAGAGAAGCCAACTGACTTACAGGGGGTTGGCTCAGTTCTGATGAGGACCAAATAAGAATGCATTTCCCTCCACGAGGGACTCTCTTCAACCTCACCTTTCATTTGTCCCCATCTGAAGTCTGCTCTTGTGACTGAGGCCTGTCTTCTCTCCCCCAGTAACCCCAGGCATGAAGATCTACATTGACCCTTTCACCTATGAAGACCCCAACGAGGCAGTGCGGGAGTTTGCCAAGGAAATTGACATCTCCTGTGTCAAAATCGAGCAGGTGATTGGAGCAGGTATGTGGGGCCCTCTGCCGTGGGTGGGAGATCCCCCTGGGGCAGAAATGAAGGGGGTAGGATACGGGGCAAAGGGGCTCCAAGGATCTTCTAAGGCCTGAAGATTGAGAGCACCTGAGTTTGAAGGGCCCTCCAAGATCATCCCGTAAAACCCACCTTGCCGAACACATTGAGACATGAGGCACCGGGCTGGAAAGGAGCTGGCCCAGAAAGTCAGCAATTGGGCTGTATCTGGAACCCAGGTCTCTTTCTGCTCCCATAAAGAGTTGCAGTCTCGGAAACCCACAGGGCAGTTCTAGCCTGTTCTATAGGGTCACTATGAGTTGGCATAGACTCGGTAGCAGTAAGTTTGGTTTCTCGAGTTTCCTACCTTTGACCACTCACTCCAGGTTTCCCTTCCAGCCCAAATCCACAGGCAGCCATGAAGAGCATGCTCTCTACTCCTGTAGATAGATGGCTAGAGATCTTCACAGTTTCCTGGGACCTCCTCTCAGGGACCCCCACATTCGAAAGAGAAGTCTGTGTCAGAGAGAATGAATTCACTATTGAGGAGAGCGAGTTCCCACAGGCCTCAGGGCCAGAGGTGGCAGGGAGCAGGGGGTGGGCGCTTCTACCTGGCAAGTGACAGCCTGTCTGTGTATCTGTCCCAGGGGAATTTGGTGAGGTCTGCAGTGGCCACCTAAAGTTGCCGGGCAAGAGAGAGATCTTTGTGGCCATCAAGACCCTCAAGTCTGGCTACACTGAGAAACAGCGCCGGGACTTCCTGAGCGAGGCCTCCATCATGGGCCAGTTCGACCACCCCAATGTCATCCACTTGGAGGGTGTCGTCACCAAGAGCACACCTGTGATGATCATCACCGAGTTCATGGAGAACGGCTCCCTGGACTCCTTCCTCCGGGTAGGGGAACCTCAAAGCCCAGGGGTCCAAGCATGGGCAGAATAAGAGACGGACCTAGATTCATAGTGTAAGAAGGATGGCATGCATGCTGCCTCTCTCCATTCCTTAATCTGTGGCAGACATTGCTAATCAATCCCAGCACTCCCTCCAAGGAAGCCCAGAGGTTGCCTAAGTATCCATTTAAACATGGTTTCCCAAGAAGCCATAGCTAGTCATTCAGAGTTGGCACATAATCTGAAATTGCTCTAAGCCAGTCCTCTCACTATGCTCAGTGGAAACTGAGGGCCAGAGAGATGTAGAGATTGCCCAAAGTCACCCCGAGAGTTAAAGTTAGAGCTACAATGGGAATTAGGTCTCCTGACCAGCGTTCCCACCAGATTTCGGATTTCCCCAAAATTGTACAGGCCAGGAAGTGAAGCTGAGAGACTTAAAGCCCAGAGGAGAAACTAGCTCTCAGGAGATAGCAGTGGACTTGCTGAGTAAAGAGCACAGAGCCAGGAGTCAGAAGTATATATTCAGCACCTACCCAGGGGTTTCATTGCTCAGCTGCTAACTGGAAGGTCGACAGGTCAAACCCACCAGCCTCTCCACAGGCGAGAGATGTGGCAGTCGGCTTCTGTCAAGATGCACAGCTTTGAAAGCCTTCTGGGGAAGCTTTACTGCCCGGAGGGCCATTATGAGACAGAACCAACCTGATGGCAATGGTTGTGTTGATTTTTATAGAAGCTGCCAGGCACCTTCTCCTTGCACTCTGAGCACAGCCCTGGCCAGTGGGTGTTGCTTTCCTAGTTGACATTACCAAGACTCGGAGAAGTTAGAAGTGTCAAGGTCACTTGCCGCCAGGAAGGCGCAGGCCAGAGTTAACCAAGTGTGTCTGCTTTAAAGCTCATGTTGTCTCCACCACCTGCAGGTAGACCCTCATGGGCCGCTCTGAGGTTCTTGGGCATCAGAGAACTTTCCCTGGTGAGCCCAGGGTCAGGAAGGCAGACTCCTCCTCTGCGCCCCAACCCCAACTGGAGAGATGGTCCAGAACCCTGATTTTTCCCTTGCATTCACTCTGGCTTTTCTGTTTTCCCTCCCTTGACTTCCTTCTCCTGAAGCAAAATGACGGGCAGTTCACAGTCATTCAGCTGGTGGGCATGCTACGGGGCATCGCGGCTGGCATGAAGTACCTGGCGGACATGAACTATGTGCACCGAGACCTGGCTGCCCGCAACATCCTGGTCAACAGCAATCTCGTCTGCAAGGTGTCCGACTTTGGGCTCTCACGCTTCCTGGAGGATGATACCTCAGATCCCACCTACACCAGCGCCCTGGTAAGATATGGGCGGGGCCCATGCTCCTGATGTGGATGTTCATCTTGCTCTGAAATACACCTTCACTCACACCTGTGACTGGGGGGGGGGGATGGGAAGGGCAACAACCACTGTTCCTGTCCCTGCAGCTTACACAAAGAGGGACACAGGTGTGCAGGGCACTAGAGAGCAACAAGCTGGGAGCCAGGAAGCCAGCTTTGGTAAGGCGTGGACAGCTTCCTGGAGGGGCGATATCAGAACTGGGAGCTGAAGACCCCGTACAAGTCTGTCCTATGAAGAGGCCTTGAGGGAGAGGGCCCAACCAAAGACACGGTCGGTCATGTGCCATGTCCAGGCTACAAGGGGTACAGCAGAGAGCCGTAAAGCTGGAGAGGCAGCAAGGGCTAGGTCTTAGAGGCCCCTACATGCCCAAACTCAGTACTCTGTCTTGAAGCGGCGAGGCTTGTTGAAGGGTCTTAAGCAGAAAGGGACAAGAAAGTCCCCACACCTGAAGAAGACAGAGATCACGCAGGTAGAGCAGACAAGCAGTCAACACATTTGCTTTGTGTGATCAAGGCCTTCCTGGAGAGACGAGAGCTGTAGTTTTAGGATTAAGGAGAGTGCTCGGCTCTTTGGAAGTTAGTCAGCCGGGCTTAAAGGATGAGAAAGGAGCCTTTGGGTGGCAACGTGGGACCGAGCCCTCCTCCGTGGGTGCCCCATGCAGACGTGAATGCCAAACCAGTGCTTTGAAGCAGCATGGTGGGCGGGCGAAACTGGAAGGTGCATCGTGTGACCGGCGCCTCCCAGACTGGGCTGGTGGGGAGCAGCAGTATTGAGAGCAAAGGTCAGACAGGTCGGTCTTCCCCCATCCACCTCTCGCTTCTATTCCCCAGGGTGGGAAGATCCCAATCCGCTGGACAGCCCCGGAAGCCATCCAGTACCGGAAATTCACCTCCGCCAGTGACGTGTGGAGCTACGGGATCGTCATGTGGGAGGTGATGTCCTATGGGGAACGGCCCTACTGGGACATGACCAACCAGGACGTAAGTTTCCAAGGTGATGGAAAGAGCTTTTCTGGGTGCCCAGAGGAGGGAGAAGAAGATGCGAATTTCCTGGCCTTGTGCCAATCTTCCAGGGTCTTTGAGATCCAGGTCCACCTGCCACAGGACCCTGGACTTGGAAAGGTTGGGGTTGGGGGGAAGGTAGGGAGGAGAGGGGAGGCCGACCCACCCACCAATCAGCAAATCTTCAGGGTGCACACATCTATGGGCAACCCCGAATGGGACCATGTTTTCCATTCAGGTGTTTGCCATTAGGTGGGGGGTCAAGATGAATATGCAGGAAACCAGGTATTCTCTCAAGAGCTTTGATGATCAAGCTCTAAGCTGGAGGGGCAGCTGTCCAACCTGCAGGTGTTGAGGCCAGGGCAGGGCAGGCTGGGCAAGATCAGTCAAGGAGGCCAGCTGGTCCCAAGGATGAGACGGAGAGGTCAGGGCTCTCCGAGGGGGAAGAACAGCCTATGCAAAGGCCCAGAGGTGGGCTAAGGAGACAGGCTGCCAAACCAATGCCAGGGTGGTGTTAGGGGGCAGTGGAGAGGAGAGTGGAGTGGAGCCTCGGTGAGGCTCAATAACGGGGTGTTGACAGCCCTCTCAAGGACTCTGGCTTGGAAACCATGAGAATCAGGAGGAATTGAAGAAGCATCTTGAGTAAGGCTGAGGCCTCAGTAGCAGAAGAGATTGGGGGCAACGTCTGGCAGGAGTTGGGTGGGATGCTGTAGCGTGACCCCTACAGGGCTCCAGGCTGTCCTGAGGGAACTAGCAGGCACTGAAGTGGCATGTAGCCACCCTGTAAAACTTCAGAGCCATCAAAGCCAGGAGGGGGCTGGACCATCAGGGGGGCTGGTGGAGCAGCCCAAGGGCAGGTCAGCCGAGGGAAACCCTATGACAGGTCATCTCAGGACACTCGGTGGGCTGAGGCTGGATGAGAGCAAGGACAAGCTGCGACGTCGGACCAAGAGGACAGCTGGTGGGAGCCCAGTCATAGGGGTGGCCAGCAGAAGGGGAGGTGGTTACAATGACAACTACCTCAGTCTGACCTGCCATGCCCTGAAGGCAAGATGAATGGGCCCACTCCGCCCCTCTGGTTCCTAAGGTCATCAACGCCATCGAGCAAGACTACCGGCTGCCCCCTCCCATGGACTGCCCCAGTGCGCTGCACCAGCTCATGCTCGACTGCTGGCAGAAAGACCGCAACCACCGGCCCAAGTTCGGCCAGATCGTCAACACGCTGGACAAGATGATCCGCAACCCCAACAGCCTCAAAGCCATGGCGCCCCTCTCCTCCGGGTACGGCCCCGCCCCGGCCCCGCCCCTCTCCTCCCGGTACGCTCTCCGCTTGGTAGGACTCAGCCTTGGTCCCCCCTGGCCCCAGAAAGGCCCGCTCCTGTCCTCTAGGCACCAGGGAGCCTTCTCAGGACTGAACCCCACCTACCCACGGACCGCCCCGCCCTTACCCTGCCTTCTCCCCCTGGTCTGGCCCGGGCTCAGACCCACTCCCACGTCCCTCTGACCTCCAACGCTCGCAGGGCCAACCCTCTGCTCCCGGTGTGACCCCACCCTGCCTCGGAACCTTCTCACCCCTGTCTACCCCACCCTGCTTCTAGGCCACCCCACTTCTTCTGTGACCCCCCCTCACCCCGCCCCTCCCCAATGGGCCAAGGCTACGGCCATGCCCCTTCCCCACGCTGAGGCCCTGCCCCCTTCTCGCTTCCTCCCATGGCCCCAGCCCCTCCCATTCTCCTCCCTCAATGGCCCGGGCCCCACCCACCCACTCTCCCTAAGGGGTCACCATCAAACAAGGCTTTCTACTCCAGCAAAAATGTACCACCCCCAGGGGCAGTTCTACCCTGTCCGTAGGTCACTGTGAGTCGGAATTGACTCCGTGGCAATGAATTGGGGGTTTGTCTTGGGGTTTGTTTTTTGTTTTGCTTCAGACAGATGCTCTCCACCTCAGTTGCTGTGGGGGGGGGGGTCATAGTATTTGGGGGAGGTCTACTCTGCCTTGGGGGCATGGAGCAGGAGAAGGTGCTCTGTGGATGGGAACCAGAAATGAGACACTAATTTCCTCTCTAGCTACACTCACACTGGAACCTGGCCCTCTGGCTTCCATCTGCACGCATGCACACACACACACACAGTCAATCCCATGCTCATGAGCACACTCCATCCTCAGGTCATCACACCTACCACATCACTCACTTGCATTCGCATTCATCTGATACAGACAGGTGCATGCCCCTGACTCTGTCCCTGCCCCAGACCAGAGAGATGGCCTCATCAGGAAGAGGGTGTGTCCCCTTCACCCAGGGGTTCCAGGGTGCCCAGCCTGATCTTGCTCTTCTCAGGCACACTCCCAGCCCCACCTGTTCCTCCTTTCCCACAGGATCCAGGACTGGCAATGGCCAGAGGTTCTTTGGGGTCCAAAGCCAAGTGCTCTTCCTGGGCTGGCTACTCCTGACCCTCCTGCACTCACAGCCTCACGGGAGTCACTGTACTCCTTGCCTTTCCCATCAATGTGGCCAAACCTCTCTGGACTTCAGAGTGCAGTCCGTAGCCTCAGCCTCCTGGGGCACAAACCCAGGTGGGGAAGTGTGGGAACAGGCAGGCAGTGGGGGGAAAACATCAGCTGTCACACCACTGACAGCCTGCCCTAGAAGGAGGCAGCGTAAGGAGGAAGCCCCACACACCCCTGGCCTTGCCGCTGTGCTCCAGGTCCTTAGTGGCCCAGCAGATGCCCCCAGGCCTCCAGGGAACCCCAGCTCTCATGTCCTCACCAATAATAATCATCATCCAATTTCAACTCACGGCAATTCCACATGGGTCAGAGTAGAACTGTGCTCCTTGGGGCTTCCACAGCTGCGATTTTCACAGAAGCAGAGCACCAGGCCTTTCTCTCACGGTGCTGTTGGGTGGGTTCAAAGCACCAGGCCCACTCACCTCCGCACCTGTGCACCACGACCATTACATTCCAGCACACGACTCGCTCTCTTGTTGGGCCGTACGCATCCCCCAGCCAACGTTCACACCAATGGATACACACGCATGTGCATGTACAGGGGCAGCTCAAAGGGGTGCCCATGCATACACTGACCCCTAGCCTCCCTGCCAGCCTGTGCTCTGACCGTCTCTGTCGCCCACCCCCACCCTGCCACCCCCAGAATCAACCTGCCCCTGCTGGACCGCACGGTCCCCGACTACACCAGCTTTAACACGGTGGGCGAGTGGCTGGAGGCCATCAAGATGGGACAGTACAAGGAGAGCTTTGCCAGCGCCGGCTTCACCTCCTTTGACATTGTGTCACAAATGATGATGGAGTAAGTGCCACCACCAGGGGGCTGGGCTGTGGGGAGCCCAGGGGCAAGATGACCAGCTTTAGAGTCACACCTGGATTCACACCCAGGTCTACTGTGTGACCTTGGGCATGTCATAGAATCTCCCGAAGCCTCCGTTCCCTTGCCTGTAAACTAGGGGGTTCGGGAGAGGTGGGCGGTCCTGACTCCCAATGTGGTCCTCCCTCCTCATTGCAGATGCTCCCTCAAACCTCCGACATGCACCCACTCCCCTATCTCCGCCACCTCCTCTTCTCCAGCGCTCTCAAGATAGCCCCTTAGGGAGACTCAGAGCCCCCCTCCTAGCTATCCCTAACACGTTCTTCTCTCTCAAAGGGATATTCTCCGGGTTGGGGTCACCTTGGCCGGCCACCAGAAAAAAATCCTGAACAGTATCCAGGTGATGCGGGCACAGATGAACCAGATTCAGTCTGTGGAGGTGTGACCCTCACCGGCCTCGGCTCACCTCTTCCTCCAGGCCCCACCCCCTCAGCCCAACATGGCCCTCCCGGCTCTCCGTCCACCGCAGGGTCAGCCACCTGCCTGGAGGCCACGGGCACCAGGAAGAACCACGCAGCACGCCAGCCACGAGACGCCACCAAGGACACCTGCGACGCAATGATGAGAACAAAAGCGAATGGGGGGAGAGTGAACAGATCCTGGGAGGGGGCGGGAAGGACACGGATATTTTTACAGAGGATTCTCACAAGGAAAGCAATGACTGCTCTTAGGAGAAAAAAAGTGGGGAAACAGGGCTTGGGAGATCCGGGCGACTTGTCCAAGTGGAGGCCGCACGCTGTTTCTCTCCAGCTTCGCCAGAGCCGAGAAACACGTTCAGGAAAGCACTCAGAAGAGAAGTCGTTCTCTCCTGCTCTTGGGCTTATTTGGGGGGCAAGCAGGTGGACGGGCAGCCGCCCCGGCAGCTCTAGTCCCCTGGCCACGGGGCAGGCAGAAGAATTTTTTTGACTTTGGAGAATATTTTAGAGACTCCAGTGAATGAAACCGTTGCTCCTGTTGGCTCACGGGGCTGACAATGGACTTGTGTGTCCTCTGGGGCCAGGGAGAAGCTGGGGTCACCAGAGCGGGCAGCTCACCAGGCCAGTGGGCTCGGCCACACCTTCCAGTGCAGTCATGCCTGGCCCGGCCCGCTGGCCAAGCCCACCTGGGCACCAGCCTCCTCCTCCGCTGGCCCACCTGAGGTCAGGTGCTGCCATGATGGCCCTCAGCTCCGACTGCCACCGGGGAGGACTGCTCCCTGTCTGGGTTTGTTTACAGCGACCTGGTCGGGGTGGTTTGGGTTGCGGGGTGGGGAGGGATTTGTTTGTCGGGGTTTTGTTTTGGGGGTTGGTTTGTTGGTTTTTTTTATGACAATGAAGTGACACTTTGACACATTTCCTACCTTTTGAGGACTCGATCCTTCTCCAAGAAGAAGGTGCTTTCTGCTTACTGACTTAGGCAATACACCAAGGGCGAGTTTTATATGCACATTTCTGGATTTTTTATATGGTTTTCATTGGCACCTTCTTGTCCGTACTCCACCCCACCCCTGTCCCTGGCATAGAAGCCCCCCCTGCTGCCAGGCCTCACCAAAGCCCACTGCCACCGGCCATTTGGGCCAGTCAGAGACCGAGAGAGGTTTGGGCAGGGCGAGAGGAAGAGGGGACCCACCGGGGGCCTGCTTTGGAAAGCAGCCCATTAAGAGGAGATGGGCTCGGAGGCTGTGGGGCAGAAGCCCTTGCCTCTTCCCCGTTCCTGTCCAGTCAATTCAGGACTTCCTTCCAGGGCCCAGGAGCCCACTTCTGCCTCTGGTCACCTGAGTGGGGCTGCCTCGACTCCAGGACCCCGATCGTTCACTGTGATACCCCAACCCACCCGAGGCCCGCCCTCAGACACGGGCCCTCAAAGGTGGAGGGGCATTCTCCTTCCCTCCCCCTCCCTCCCACCTCCTTCCTCCTGCCAGACCTTTACCCGACTGAAGCGCCTGGCCATGAGGAAGCCATCGGGCAGGGATCTGGCCACCCTCTCCTTCTTCTGAGCAAGTGCAGTCGTCTGAGTGAGACAGCTGGTTAGTGACTCAAATGGAAATAAACACTTTAGCTACAAAACGACCCCTGTTCTCTGTCCGTTCCAGGAGAGAGCCTGGCACCCTTGGACCATGCTAAGGGTCCCTTCTGCCTAAGAATTCTTGAAGGTCGAGGGGCCACTGGACACCCCGAGTGACCCTCAGAGAGCACTTGGAGGGCAGCAAAGCCCCACTTGACCTTTCTGGCTCTAGCTTGTCACAAGCACAGGCCACAGAGGAGCCACATGACGCGTGGCTCAGACGAGGCCATCGCCGCTGTTGGAATCTGGGAGAACCACACTGGGTGGGACTAGGGAGCTGACAGGGGTTTTCAAGTGTCAGGGGAGTCTGAGCAGGGTGTGAGCAGGATGAGGAGCCCTGGAGTACCCAGAGACCCCCCGTGAAAGCCACAGGTTGTCACCTTGCCCTGACCGACTCTCACTCCCCCGACGCAGATGGGCCCCTCCTCATGTTGAAGGCAGAATCCCGTGTGGTAGGAAGGCGGTAAGGGTGCTGTGAAGAGCAGCTCTGGCTGGGGATGAAGGGCAAGCATGAGCCGGACCCAGAGCCCCCACCCCTCAGACCTTTGAGCAGAGTGGGGTTAGATTCCGGCCACAAAGGGCCAGTCAAGGGCCCAGCCTTTCGTGTGAGCACAGAGCCTAAGATGCAGAGGGAAGGAAAGGGTTAATGAAAGGGCGAGGCCAGAGTAGCAGCAACCAGCAGGCATCCACAGACTGGCCGCAGCGCCCCAGTCGGCCATCCCCATGTGCCCCAAAGATGCCCAACACGGGTGGCAGCTGTGCCAGGCACACAAGGTCACCTTCTGGAAGGAGCTACCCTGGTGCTCTTTAGATTAATCCCCAGCTCCCCAGCACCTCCCCCCCATTCCCCCACTGCTCTGGGCCCTCCCCCCCACCAAGGACTGGCATCCATACCCCTGTCAGATGGCTTCCTGTCCTAAGCTGCTAGGCTGGTGTCTGCCAGCTCATCTGCCCGCCCACCCTCCCGGAGCCCCGAGTGCCTACTTCCCCAGTGAAGGTGCCACCCAGGCTCACTGTGTCTCTCGCCCAGGGGAGCCGACAGCGTCACTGTGATTGTCAAAGCAGGCCAGGTGGCTGCTCCCTCCGCCCCACTCCTGGGCCAGGTCCCCCCACCACCTCCTGCTTCTTGGCGGGAGTGACAAGCCACCCTGCCAACGCCTCCAGCTTACACTGCTTGCCCTCCGGGGCCACAAGACGCTGGAGCCGCCTGCTGCCTGGTTACTAATCCTTTCCTGGCTTAGCCATTCTGGGCGCCGGCCCCCACCTGCCCAGAACCTTAGCGGGGGGGGGGGGGGGGGGGGGGGGGCTTCCGGAAGCTCTGTGCACAGTTGGAACCTAAAGAAAGAAAGCGCCTTGTGAGCACCAGTGAGTGGGGGGGGGGGGGCAGCTGCTCTGGGGTGAGAGGCAGACCTGCAGAGGGCCAGGCTTTGGGTAGAGTGTTTGCCACCCACCCCCACCCCGGAGGTCCCCGAGCTGTGGCTGGTTACCAGCCTCATGCTAAGGGTGATCTGCACAATATCTGACCAGCCCTCGAGGTGGGCTTGGCCTGGCAGGGGCAGTGGGAGTGGGCACACTGGAGGAACCTCTCACATTAGCTGGCCTTTCCCCATCCTTTCTAATTGGTCCCCACCCAGCTGCCTCAGGGAGCTCTGCCGCCCCTTGTGGTGTGCCCCTAGCCTTGCACCCCTCTCCTAGGGGATCCTCCCCAGAAAGCTGGGAGTGCCTGCCCAGTTCTTCTTCATGCCTGGCCAACTGAGGCCCCAGACCACCCCCTCCACCATGGTGAGCCCCTAGACCCCAGTGGCTCCCCTCCCCAGGGCCCCTGCAGTGCCAGGGTGGTGTCATTGGCTGGGAAACTGTTGGCAGGGAGAAGAACAGAGTGCAGCAAGGTGCCAGGGAAAGCAGTCTGACACCAGGTGACAGCCCTGAACCTGGCACTACCTTGGGGTGAGGATCTGAGGGAGCTCGTGTCCCCACTGAGCCTCGGTTGCCAACGGAAAGTGTTGGTTGGGCTGGGTGCCCGAGGCTGGGTGTGCAAACCGTCTATACACTCCAGGCCTGGGAAGGAGCACTAGGTGTGCCCATTTGTAGGAGGGAAACTGAGGCTGAGAGAGGTGGAGTTGCTTGATTAGGACTACAGCCTGGAAGAGACAAAGCAGGGCCTTGAGCTTTGGTTAATCTGTTTCCTGTTAGATGGTACAGAGTGCTTGGTGCCTGGTGAAAGGCGAGAACAGGAAGGCCCGGGTTGTCAGGGAGGGCTTCCTGGAAGAAGCTGCCTTGAAAATGAAAGTGGCTGAACATGAACTCATCGCAGGTGGGAGGTACAGGGTAGCCAAAGAGGCAGCGGCCTGCCCCCCACATGGTGGATGGCGCTGCAGGCAATGAGGGTGGATCTGAGGGCAGGACGAGGCAGTCTGAGGGCGACACTCAGCGCAGTCACAGCAGGTTTGCGAGCAGGAGGGCGGTGTGGTTAGCGTGTGTTCTGGGAAGAGCAGTCAGGCTAGGCAGCCTCTGGGCAGCCCCACAGAAGGCCTCGCTTCTACTGGGAGCATCTGGGCCCTACTGCTGCAATTTCTGCCTTCACCCACTGATGCAGATAATCCAAAGAGTCACTTCAGCTGCTTTGAACAGGGGGGTTGGCGTGCGTGCCGCGCCTGTCTCCTCTTGCCCCGGCTGCATTCGCCTGGGGCCTGCCCCCTGTCCGGCCCCCTCCTCTAGAGTCAGCAGAGGCAGAGAGAGCTGCCCTCCGCTCGTGACCAGAGTCCCTGTGGGCGGTGGGTGGCAGCCTAGGGAGGTAGGCAGGAGACCTGGCAGAGCCCTGGGGCACGGAGCAGAGTGCTGGGGAGCAGGCCCTGGATGTGCCCTGGAGGGGCCGCCCAGGCCTGTTGGAAGGGGCCCGGGGCCTGTCCTTTCCGGCAGTGTGCTATCCCGGGGGACCGACCCTGAGAACAGTTCAGGGATCTACATGGTGCTACGTGACACTGACACACATTCATATGCGCCGCCGACCTTGACCCAGCCGTCAGCAAAGGGCTCCTGCCTTAAAAGATAGGAGGGGCGCCAAGCTGGCCCAGTTCCCCGCTCAGGGAAACCTGGACCGGAGTATCAATCCCGGGAAAGAACTTGGCTTGTACTCCCCAATTGACTGGCCCCTACTCCTCCCACACCCTGAGAGAGAGGGCTCGGCATAGCCCGTGGCAGCGTGGTCTCTGGGTTGCAATTAGAGCTGAGCGTTCACCATATGCCAAGATCCCCCGGGCAGGGCAAATGGTTTGCATCGGCCCCAACTGAAAGGTTGTGTAGGAATCTGCCCAGTGGCTGCATGGAAGGAAGGTCTGGACATCGGCTTCCATAGAGGCCATGGCCCCTGACAACCCCAGAGAGGTCAGCGCTACCCAACAGCTAATGGGGTTGCCAGGAACTGGACCTGGCAGGGCAGCAGGCTGGGCTGCTCATTGGTTGGACCATTTGCCGGGCACCGTGTGGGAAGGCTCCTGTGGGAATTAGCATGTCCACACTACGGGCGCCTTCACCGCCCTTCCAAAACATCGGCCATCAGCCACCTGTAGCAGAAGCCCCTGGACTGCATGTCCACCTTGAGGATTCCTGAGCTCCACCCCAGGCCCCTCATCCCCAATCCAGGGCTTGGCCCGGGAGGCTTCGTCTATGACATGCTGCCCCAGGAGATTCCGCCAGCGCTGAAATCCCCTCGCTGCGTCCCTCTCACCCCCTCCACCCCCTCCCCCTCGCAGCAAACCATTCCCTGAAGTCTGCAGAGAGGAGTCTGGCTGAGACAAGGATTAGGAAGAAGCAGGACATCCTCAGACACGGTGCCCACACTCAGACATGGATTAGGAGCCGAGAGGTGGGGGCAGGGCTGACCCTCAGGAATGCACTCTGTCTGAGCTAAGCTTTGGGGGAAAATGAGAAAGACCCCCGGCCTGAGTCTCTCTGCGTTTAGCTGCGCAGTGTGGAGGCTGCCTCTGGAAAGCTGACACAGCGAGAGGCAGCAGGAATGTAATACTTCAGAGGGGCCCCCTCAGAGACCCCACAGATTCCTAGATTGAGGTCTGGGTCTGCTCACTCAACACCTGGCCAGGTGAGCAGTGCAAAAGCAGGTGGGGTTCCAGCAGGCTACGAGCCAGCTTTCCCCAGAGGAGGGAAAGTGGGAGAGGGAGGTGGAGGTGGGCTGCACCTTGGAGGAGGTCAGAGCTAGGACCACGTGCTCTTGGAGACCCCTTGATGAGATGGAGACAAGGGTTTAACATTCAGGGTCAGGGGATCCCAGGATTCATGGTAAGCTTCCAATGGGAGGCTTTGTTTTACAAAAAAAAAAAGATTCCTCACCCTTTCAACTCCCACTCTTCATCGCTGGCCCCAACACCAGAGGGCACTGGCCATAAAAAAGCACAAAGAGAGGGCAATATGGGAGGGGAGCATTGGGGAAGAATCCAGCGAACCACGAATGCTAACCTCCAAGATGTGGAGTCACGGTCAAGGCCACAGGACTCTCCTTTGAGGGTGATGCTGACTGCCCCTCCCTGGTAGAGCTGCCACAATTGCTCAAACCCAGCCTGCTGGAGACCAAGAGTGACTGGCCCCCGCAGGCTGCAGCCGCCAAGCAAAGTCCCAGGCAGGCCCCAGGCCCCACTGGCTGGTGGGCTCCAAGAGCAAGGTGGGAGCCTGGCTGACTTGGCTTGGGGTAGAAGTTTCTCCCCTAGAGAGGAAGCCAAAGGGTTCAACATCCGACTTGCAGACCCCAGTGGCAGGAATCTTCCCCAACCACCCTCCTTCCGTGTTCGGAGGCAGAGTCTTATCACTGGGGACCACGGGGTCCACTGCAAACCCCAAAGCCAGGTGCCTTCTCTGTAACACAGCTTCCATGGACATGATCCCACAGCTCCGAAGCCATCCCAAGGACCATGTGTGCAAACTTGGAAGCTGGGCGGCTAGCCGGCAAAGGTGCTTCTGATTGTTGTGAGCTCACCGCCAGTCTGGCTGCCAGCCCTTCTGTGCACGGGGACTGGAGTGAGTGGGGGGCATGACCCTGGCAGGGACATCTACCACCAGCCTCTGGGGACACCAGGAAAGTAATTACTGGGTGTTCATCCCCACTCCAAATCATCGCTGCTATGTCTCAAGTGCCAACCACATGCCAGGCACCTTGCTTACCTTTGAATACACAGCGTCTCAATCCTCACGCGGCAGGTACAATGATCATTCCCATTCTACAGACTAGAAACTGAGGCCCAGAGACGTGATGTAGGGCCAGCCCAGGATGCCCAGCCAACAAGTGGTCTCTGCCCTCTTTACACTCCTCCAGCTGCTATCAGTGGCCCCCACAGCTTCAAACTGATCCTGCCCCAATCCAATCCCAGTCCCCAGGGAGAGCGCTTGGCTCAGGGCACCCTGGGACTGGATGCTCTTGCCCTTAGTCCTCCCTGAGTGTCATCAGAGGTGTGGGAGGGGCGAGTGAGCACCCAGATTCCCTCCAACCCAAGCCACCCAGGTAGGTGCTCTCTGGTTAGAGTCAAGGAGGTTCTTGCCAATGTGGGGGATCTGGGGAGTGATGGGTTCCAATGGTGACGATCATACCGGACTCTCCCAACCTCCGCTGCTGTGAATCAGGAGCTCTCGGCAGCAGGGTCCATGAGCAGCCCTGGCCCTGCTCTGCCAATGCCTTTGTAGGAACATTTTTAGCAGAACCTTTTTTTTTTTTCAAAAATAAAATGTGAATTGTAAAAGTTACCACTTGGACTCACAGTATTTTCCTCCCTGTTGCAGTCCCCTGGGAACAAGCGGGTGCTCCTGGGGGTTCAACGCAGGGTGCTGAGGCATGAGTAAGGGTTTTCCCGAGCTAAACTGAAGCAGGGCGAGGGCTGGGCTTGGGCTTGGGGATTTGGCCAGGATGGGTGGAGGGTTGAATGTGAGCAGTCATTCACCTAAGGCAAGGTTCTCAACCTGTGGGTCTCAACGTGACCCCTTTGGAGGGGGGGCGAATGACCCTTTCACAGGGGTCACCTGATTCATAACAGTATCAAAATTACAGTTATGAGGTAGTAACGAAAATAATTTTATGTTGGGGGTCACCACCACATGAGGAACTGTATTAAAGGGTCATGGCACTAGGAAGGTTGAGAACGACTATAAATCCTCGACATGTGGGAGAGTCTAGGCTCTGCTGTCAGAGACCCTTGGCACCAAGTCCCCACTGGGCTACTCTAGCTGTGTGCCCTTGAAGAAGTCACCTAAATTCTCGCCACCTAATTTCTGTATAAAATGGAGGTGAGACTATCTAACTCCTGGAAGCTGGGGGGCGGGGGCAGGACTAAATGAGGTAAAACACCTGAAGTGCCTGGAACAAGTCTTAGCAACTTATAAGCCCACAAAAAAATATTAGCTCATGCTTTCTTATTGGGTGGCGAGCCCGTGGTGGCAGGGCCCATGCCTGCCACTCCCTGCTGTCTGTTCCACCACCAGGATGATGGCCGGCCCTCACGACCTCTCAGCCAACACCTGTCAAATAGATTCATTCAGTGCTGGGCTAAAAACTACAAAAAGAGGCTATTCAGGCAGGGTTTCATGGTTACATATGTTTCTTCGCTGCAGGACATTGCAGACAATCAAACATTTGCTAAAAGAGCCATTTAAATCTCTTTTTTAAAAAAACCCATGGTTTGCAGAGTTTCCCATCTGGGGGAGAAGTCTTGCATGGGGCAGGGTGCTTGGGAGCACACTGAGAACTCTCCCAGAGCTGGGGCTGGCAGGGAAGCTGGACCAGGAGCATGATGGGGCAAAGATCTCCTGAAGGGGGTGGGGGCCTAGGAGGCTGCATTCACTGACTCCCAAGCACTTACTGAAGCCCGGTAGCCTGGGACGCACTGCACTGGACACCGTAGTGGGAACAGATGGCTCACCCCTCGAGAGCTGACTTGGGCCACTTCACCACACAGGGATCAGGAAGTGCCACACACAGGGTAGGTACTAGGGATGCTCCAGTGCATTAGACCCATCCCTACCCTGATGGAGAGAACCCTGGTGGTGTACCAATTACATGTTGGGCTTTGATCTGCCTGGTCAGCAGTTTGAAACCACCAGCAGCTCCAAGAGAGGAAGAGAGATGGGACTTTCTAACTTTCTACTCACCCAAATAAACAATCAAAGTCTCCAAAATCCACAGGGGATCACTATGAGTCAGCACTAACTCGATGGCAGTGAGTCTACCCTGATAGAAGTCCTCAGCCACAGCGACCCACAGATATCAGGCCACTAAGCTCAATGGGAGCCCTGGTGCCACAGTGGTTAGGAGTTGAACTGCTAACCACAAAGTCAGCAGTTCCAAACCACCAGCTGCTCATATGGAGAAAAATGAGGCTTTTCCACTCTCACAAAGAGTTATAATCTCAGGAACCCACAGGGGTCGCTCTGCCCTGTCCTACAGTGTCATTCTGAGTCAACATCTACTCTCTGGCAGTGAGATAGCTCAGTGGAATGTGCATAACTATCAAAGTGTCTATGGTTGCCAGGGAGGCACTGCCAACCCCAAGCAGGAGCTTTTGGGGGTGCCCGAGTGGCTCAAGTGGCTTGTGCTGGGTCATTAACCTAAAGGTTGGCTATTAAAACCTGCAGAAGAAAGGCCTGGTGATCTACTCCCATTAAGATTACAGCTGAGACAGCTGGTTGGTTCTTAAGTATAGCCATCCTCCAAACCAGCTGCTGTAAATTCTAACTTATGGAGAGTCTGCTTTATGTTTTGAAAAACCTCTGGTTTTCACTCATTTTTCCAGGAGCCACCTGTAACTAGCCATAGACTCCATGTAAAAAACACCACAGAGCAAGACAAGAGCTGAGGCTGGTATTTCCCTCCATCACAATTGCAAACTGCTGATGAATGCTCTGGGGGCCCTGGGGGGCCTAGTGGTTACCGGTTGATCTGCTAACTGCAAGGCCAGCAGTTTGAAACTCCCGCTGCTTTCATGGGAGAAAGATGGGTGAGTTAATTAAGGTTGACTAGAGAAACAATTCGAGACATTCATATGTGTGTGAGAAAATTTTCTATCAAAGAGCAATTGCATATTGAAAAAACATCCTAATCCAATCCAGATCAAGTCCATTAGTCTAATATTAGCCCATATTGTCCCATGCTAACCTACCAATTCCTCGTCAGACTCACACAGCACATGCAATGACACCGAATGCAGGAAGATCACAGGCTGGTGGGTGAAAAGTCTTGTGGGTCCAATGCCGGTGGAAGCATCTTAGCACTGGTGCAGGTCTCTAAGTGGCTTCTCCAAGTCCCTCCCTGAGGTGGCTCCTCAACAGGAAGGAGAGAGAGAGGTCTTCTGATGGCAGAATCAAGAGAGAAGTTCCAAGAATCTTCATGAGAAGGCCACGCCCACAAGGAGGGATCATCAAGCTGTGACCCGATTGACAGGCTGGACTCCACCTCTTCATTCCTTTATCAAGTCGACATGAAACTGTGTAACTGCCACCATGGGGCTTTCTGGTCCCATGAAGCGTTACAGCCTCGCAGTCACACAGCAGTTCTACCCTGCCCTGTAGGGTGGCCACGAGCCAGAACTGATGGCAGAGAGTTGGTTTTTCGGAATGAAAGTGCCAACAGCAACAGAAGTGGTGGGAGAGTTGCGATCCTGCCCTCAGCAGTTGAGCAGGACGGATCTGCGGGCATCCACCCTAGCACTTACTTTCCCTGGAAAGGCTGCCGTGACAAAGCCCCCTGGGATGCACTGCGCATGCGCGGGACTCCTCGGCGCAGCGATCCGCGTTCACGAGGCCCCAGAACATCACGTTGGGTGCGTGCTTGTAGAGAAGAATGCAATGCAATTAGCATACCTACCCAAAGTACACGCATGGAGCAGTTCTGCCCTGGAACGCACGGGGTCGCTCTGAGGCAGCCTGGAGGTGCTTTGTCTGGGGTGAGGCGGCGCAGATAGAGAAACGAAGTCAAATATTGACATAAGACACTTCGTGAAGCACTGGCTAAGGCAGCGGTTCTCAACCTGGGGGCCCAACGACCCTTTCACAGTAGCAACACGCCAGTGATGAAGCAGCAACGAAAAGAATGTTATGGTCGAGGGTTCACGCCACATGAGAGTCGCCACACCAGCAAGGTTGAAAGCGGCTGCCCCCTCACTGCGGCGGTGTGAAGGATCGTCCTTGGAGGAAGACTGGGTTGCTCTGAAGGGGACCTCAGGTCGTAACAGCAGACAGCGTTCTCCAGACACTGACTCGTACCAAGGTCCTGTCCCCAGAACCTCGCGAGCATCCATCCGCCAGTGCCATCCTCTAAACCTAGGTTTCTCAAACTGTCAGTGGTGAGAGACCAGGCTGGGATATATATATATATATATATATATATATATATATATATATATATATATATATATATATATATATATATATATATATATATATATATATATATATATATATATATATATATATATATATATATATATATATATATATATATATATATATATATATATATATATATGGAATCTACTGCAAAACCACTGTGTGGTCTGACTCAACAGCAAGCCCAAACTCACCTGTACCCTGTTGTGGCAGACCCGCAACCATCCCACACTGGGATGCTCTCAGTGTCAAGTTGCTGCAAAAACCAAACCCAACCAATCACCGCCAAGTTCATTACAACTCATGGTTACAGAAGAGGACTGCTCCAGAGGGTGTTCTGAGTGGTAACCTTCATCGAAGCAGATCACCAGGACTTGGTGATCACATGGTGCTGTTGTGTGAACTTGAACTACCAACCTTTAGGGTAGTTGTGTTAGGTACCATTGAGTTAGTTCTGACCCACAGCAACCCTCTGCGCATTGAATGAATGAATGAAACATTGTCCAGTGCTGAGCCATCCTCAGAATTGTTTCTATGTCTGAGCCCATTGATGCAGCCATGGTGTCAATCTGTCTTGTTGAGGGCTGTGGCAGTTACATAATCTCCTGTCAACTTGCAAAGGGATGGAGTCTAGCCTGTCAATCAGATCATAGCCAATGAGGTCTCTGTGTGGGTATGGCCTTCTCCTGAGGATTCTGGGAACGCCTGTCTTCCTCCCTGGAGGTAGTAGACACACTATCCCTGTGAGACATTCCTGTTGACAAGCCACATGGAGCCACACTGATGGAGGCAGAGCCCTGAAGTTAGAGGACCCACGTGGAGACCCACACCAGTGCAGAGATGCTTCCACCACCACTGGAACCACAAGATGTTCCACCCACTGGCCTGTGATCATCCTGCATTCGGTGTCATTGCATGTTTTGTGTGAGTCTGAAGAGGAATTTATAGACTGAAATCAGACATATGGGCTAATGGACGTGATCTGGGCCTGAACTGGGATGTTTGCCATCTTTGCCTCTAAGGAGCCCTCTGGGTGTACATCTTCCTTTAGGGCAGTAGCCAAGAATAAACAGGTTTCACTTTACACGTTGGGCTGCTAATCACAAGGTCAGCAGCTCAAGCCCACAAGCCCCTCGAAGGCTGTCTGCTTTGGGTTCAGGACCTTCAGATTGCTTTAGACATTTCTAAGCTTTCCGCTTCTGCACCTATCTCCGTAAATGGGTCAGTAACAAGCAGTCCAGGCACGGGTCCTAAGCCTATTACTGATGTGAGCAGCAGTGCTTAAAAGCACCCCAGAAAGTGGACAGATGTCCTTCTTCCCACTTTCCAGAAGAGAAAACTGAGGTACAGTACTTCAAAGAAAACTTGCCCACAGTAACATAGTAAGTACCGGAGGCAGGTTATAGACTGGAATCAGACATATGGGCTAATATCAGACGTGTAGACAGTCAATTCTAACCTGTGTCATCGCTAATCCCTACACATCTGGACTCAAGGTTAAACTAACCTGGCCCATCATCTGATCACACCTGCAGATACATGTATGAAAAGTACCCCAGGACCAAACACACAGGCATGTATGTATCTATACGCCATGGTAAACACACAGGTACACAGACAGAAACACAGGCACAACATGCAGATGAGTCGGTTAGGCTAATGATTATGCCACCAGCAGAGGTGCGTAGAAGGTGCTTAGTAAAGACATCTGAATAAATCAATGCACGCAGGCCCTTCTGTGGCTACCCACAAGAAGAAACACTGACATCAGAGTTTAAAGTGAGTGCTTGGGAAACACTTGGCTCACTTAGGGAAGGGACAGAGTGAGAACCGCCTCATTAGTGGGCAGTAGGCTCAACCACATGGCCAGCCCCTACAGGGTGGACATTCTATTTCACCCCTCTTGTGCCCAAGTTCAGAGAACCATCCCCTCCTTCAAGGGTTGGTCAGGTACCAGAGGATGCCCCACATGTGCAGGTGACAGAGGAAGTGACTGGCTGCCAGGAACAGGGGATGGCATCTCTGATGATAGGGAGCAGTGCCCCCCCCGCCCCCGCCCCCTTCACCAGAGAGTGCTGAGTCCCCGGCACTGCTTTGGCAGCAAAGGCGGGAACAGTAGAGGCAGACCACGCCCCCAACACCTGGGCTGACCCTAACACATGGGGGGGGGGGGCTAAGACAGTGGGCACAGCACAGTCTTGGAGTTCAAACCCTGTCTCTCCTGTAACTCCTAGGGCTTCCAAGCCTCAGTGTCCTCAAGTGGAAACTGTGGGGTCTCGTTATTCACTGAGCAAATCCCTACATGGGCTGGGAGTCGAACAGCAAACAAAAGGGGCTGAAAGGTTTGCTCTCAAGGCCCCGACGTTCTCCTGGAGGAAGCTAGACACAGTGGAACGCAAGTAATACGTCACAGAGGACAGAGCCATGAAAAAACGTAGCAGAGATTAGTTCCGGTAACCCTGGGCGAGCTGTGATTGGGCATGAAAGAACATGTTATTTATGATTCGTTTGAATCAAGACAAGAACAACCGAAGCATCAGCGAGCATCGAATCCATATGAGTGATGACTCTTGGGAAGTGCCCCTGGGGCTATGGCGGGCTAGATCTGGGGGCAGGTGCCCAGAGACGCTACTGTTGTTGACGATGAAGGCTTCAAGCTCAAGTCAACCCCATGCCCAAAGACCCCAAATGCCACGCCGTCCTGCACCATCCTCACGATCAGCTGTGGATCAGACTCTCGTGGCCTGGAAGGTTTCCACTGGCTCATTTGGGGAAGTAGACATCTGGGCCTTCCTTCCAAGTGCACCTTTCTAGAGTCTGGAAGCTCTGTTGAAGCCTCTTCGCCATCAGACCAACATGCAAGCCTCCTCTGGAATGAAGGGGAGGTGAGAACTCGACCACGGAACCACCACCACCACCCCTTACAAGCTCCATTGTTATTGTTTGGTCCCGTCCAATGGGCTCCCACTGACAGTGACCCTACGTACAACTGAACGCAGGCCACCCGGTCCTGCACCATCCTCACCATCTTGCCGTGTCTGAGCCCATCGTGGCAGCCACGGCGTCCACCCATCTTGTTGGGGGCCTTCCTCTTTGTCTCGGATCCTCTGCTTTACTGAGCACGATGTCCTTCTGCCAGAGCTGCCCCTCCTGATAGCATCTCCAAAGGACAGGAGAAGTCTCCTCGCCTCATTTCTAAGGTGCAGTCTGCTGTACTTCTTCCTAGACAGATGTGTTCCTTCATTTGGCAGTCTGTGAGATCGTCACTGTGCAAATTCCCCAGCACCATCACCCAATGGCACCAATTCTTCTCCGGTCTTCCTTATTCATTGTCCAGCTGTCATGTGTGTAGGAAGCGATTCAAAACACCATGGCTTGAGCCATGTGCACCTTGGTCCTAAAGGTGCCATCTTGGCTTTTTAATACTTTCAAGAGGCCTTTGCAGCAGATGTGCCCGACGCAATGCACAAACACAGGCAAATGTTTTCAGAAACCACGAAGTGCGTTTCCTCATACTTTCCTGCATGCATGATATCCCTTCCCTCAACTTAAAAAGAGAGGGTGGACAGGGAAAGGCACCGGAGAAGATGGCACAGTGAGGGAGCAGAGCCCTGTGGCTCACCGGGGGAAGAGCTTTCCCTGGAAGAAAGAGGAGAGCCAGAACAAAGACCCTGAGGC
Organism: Tenrec ecaudatus; assembly: GCF_050624435.1. Classification (NCBI taxonomy): domain Eukaryota; kingdom Metazoa; phylum Chordata; class Mammalia; order Afrosoricida; family Tenrecidae; genus Tenrec; species Tenrec ecaudatus. The sequence continues at coordinate 46,184,437 of NC_134530.1, forward strand.
TGGAGGGTGACAGCCATGGCCAAGAAGCAAGAGAGAGAATGAGAGGCAGAGCGAGAAGAGAGAAGGTCCTTGGTGGGCCAGGATAAGGACGTGGCCTTCTCCCTTGGTGGGATGAAAGCCCTTGCCTTGTCTGCAATAAGAAGTGACATAACCTGACATTTGGAAGTATTGCTATGTTTACCCTGTAGAGTGCTGGGCAGGGGGAGGGAGGGCGGGAAAGGGCAAGTGTGGACGCAGGAGACAGTTAGGAGCCAGTTATCAAAATTCCGGAGAGAGAGGGCCATGGCCTGGAACAGGATGGTAGGTGAACTGGAATCTCAACATAGCTTGAGGATGAACCTGGTAGGGCTGATAGGCTGTGGGCATGGGAGAAAGCGGGGGTCAAGGGAAGACTCTGAGGTGCTGAGGGAGAGGGGTGGACCACAGGAGGGGCAGGTTGGAGGGAGAGTGAGATCGAGATTCTAAGTTAAAGTTGCCTCTGACATCAAGCAGGCAGTTGGATACCTGAACCTGAGGTTAGGGAGGTACTTAACCAAAAGCCAAATCCCTGCCATCGAGCCGATTCTGACTCATAGCGAACCTATCTAGAGTTTTGGGGAACAGACAGCCTCTGTTTTCTCCTGCAGAATGACTGATGGATTCGAACCGCTGACCAAGTTGTTAGCAGTCCAGTGTTGAACCAACAGCGTCCCGAGAGGTGAGGATAAAGGTTTGGGGGTCGGAAAACCTTGCTTGGCGGCCATAATGAAGTAGGAGGAGTTTAGAGCACTGTGACAGTAAATGTAAGGCAGTATGATAGCAATGGATCTTGGGGCCAAAGATACCACCGGATATGGAGTGCATCAGGCCATGGTGGGGACGGACAGTGCAAAGGTCATAGGTCGGACCAATGTAGTACCGTTGGGGTGGAGGACAGGAATTGTTAGAATAAGGACCCTAAAGGAAGGGGCCCAGGAAGACAGGACGTGCTGGCTGGAATTCTGGTAATTTAAACATCTGGTGCTGGCAAGGCTGCTGCTGACTACAGAAGCAAAGATGGGCGACAAGAGAGAAGGTCAGGAACCAAGGGGCGTGGATGTTGGCAGCATCCCCCATGTGACCATTGAAAACGTCCAACGTTGCAACAGGAGTCGTGTCGGAGAGGTTGGAGGGCATCACAGCAGTCCAGGAGCTGAACTCATTATGGTGTGAGAGGCAGGAGCCCTGGGTCCAAGGGAGGAATGTAGGAGCTGCAAGAGGAGGGTAATGAGAGGGCCATTCCAGCAAGGATGAGACCTTCCTGAGGGCTAGTTAGCAGGTGCCAGAATGCCCAGGAGAGGGCCTGACACACAGTGGAGGCTCAAGATTATTCCAAGCGCCTGGAGCGGCCATGCCAGGGCAAGTCAGGCATGTGGGTTTGGGGAGAGGGCTGGTATTGACTACACAGGGAGGTCTTCCTTCTGTGGAGTCACTCTGCCCCCTGGAGGCCAGGGCTAGTCACAAACCAGACTGAACCAGTCAGACGGGCGCTCACGGGCACCCTGGGCCCTTAGGACGTGCTTCTTCACCCTGTCCTGAGGCCTGTTGGCATAGTGATACTACGTTGGGCAGATGACTACAAGGTCAGGAGTTTGAAACCACCAGCCACTCCTCGGGAGAAACACGGGGCTTACCAAAGAGTTACAGTTTTGGAGACTCACGGAGGAAGTTCTACCCTGTCCTGCAGGGTCACTAAGAGTCAGCATGGACTCCGTGGCCGTGAGTTTGGCTTGGTTTGGTCCTCCGTCCTAGCTGAGCCCTGCCTCGTGTGTGGCAGAGCTGGAGATGGAATGATAGGGGGAGAAGCAGGGAAAGCTGGGCCAACGTTGTCCCTTCGCCAACTTCCCTAGATGTATCTCTCAAGGCCCCAACACCTGAGTGATCTTGTGTCCCAGGTTCAGGATGTTGGCTCCAGAATCAGACTGAAATCAAAACAAGAACAAAAGACTCACAGCCAGGGAGCCAATACATAGAAAGCCTCTTCTTTCTCCCTCTGAGCAGTTGGTGATTTTAAACTGCTGACCTTGCGGTTAGAAGCCCAAGGGACTAGGAACACTGGTCTTGAGGTTGCGGTTAACCAGCCAGGGTACGGTTTTGTCTCTAGATGGCAAGTGGATTGGACGCAACTTGGAGCTAGAGCCACTGATGGGGGCTGCCGCTCCCCGACACCATCGCCTGTCAGACACTGAACAACCCCTCTCCGGGCATAAAGGCTCCACGAGGACTGGTGCCTTGGTGAAGCTCGGGGAGCAAGTGACATGATGGAAATGCGCCTTGGAGCTTCATCCACCCCTCAGTGACACACGGTGGCTTCCTTGCTGAATCAGATAATAATCCTCCAGTACTCGAAGAGTCTTAACTCAATGATTTGTGCAATCCACAATGTAAGGCTACAAGCACGACTCACTTTTAAATTCAGTCTGTCTACACTCGTCTTATCCATCACGTTCTTAGAGCTAGAGCAGCGGTTCTCAACCTGTGGGTCGCGACCCCTTTGGGGATCGAGCAACCCTTTCACAGGGGTTGCTTAAGATCATCAGAAAACACCTATTTCCTATGGTTTTAGGAACTGAGACACCACTCCTCTATCCGTCTCCAGGCAGGTCTGCCCACATGCACATATGCCCACATAAGAGTACCCGGCGTGAAGACTGTTACCCATGCTACACCATGCTGCAAGACACAATTTCATTTATTTGTAATTAGAAATATTTCACAATATATGACATACTGTTTTGTGATTCATCACTATGCTTTAATTATGTTCAATTTGTAAAAAATGAAAGTACATCCTGCATATTAAATATTTACATGACGATTCATAGCAGTAGCAAATTTATAGTTATGAAGTAGCAATGAAGGTAATTTTATAGGTGGGGGTCACCACAACATGAGGAACTGTATTACAGGGTCAAGGCATTAGGAAGTTTGAGAACCACTGATCTAGACGATCAACCAAACAATAAATAAACAAAGTCCTAATTTGCTGCGTTTGCCCATTTCCATGGTGTCAACAGTCCCACCATCATGGGCAGCACAGCCTGAGCTGGCCCACCCATAGTCCACCTTTGGTTCTCTGTGCACTGCAGGTGAGTAGTCCACCTTTGGTTCTCTGTGCACTGCAGGTGAGTAGTCCACCTTTGGTTCTCTGTGCACTGCAGGTGAGTAGTCCACCTTTGGTTCTCTGTGCACTGCAGGTGAGAGCCGAGAGCGCGGTGGGTCAGCTCTTCCCATAAGAGCTGGGCTGGGTTCTTCGTGATAAGCCTGTGAACCGGTGCAAGTCATCTTACTTCTCTGAGGAAAATGGGGCTTATAATCCCTGCCCTCAAGATTGTAAAGGCAATTATCTAACCACTCTATTCATTCTTGGCTCCGTTCCCTTAAATGGTCTGGTTCAGCCAAGGCCAAGCCCCCCCCCCCCCACTTGTCCCCAGCCCTGGAATGACTTCCCTTACTGCTCACCACGGCTGGGGTCACTGCTGAGAAGCCCAGTGACCTCCAGCCCTCAGTCAAGAGCTGGCCATGGGGACTGTCAGATGACCCCATTTTCATTCCAGCCAGGGACTGGCCACTGGAAGACAGATGGCCGGCTCCTTGTCTGGTTCTGCCTTCTCAAGCAACTTGCCTTCCCTCTCTGAGCCATATGAGGTGAGCCCTGGGGAGCAGGAGAGATGATTCGGGGTTATACCCGGGAGCAGGAGAGATGAGGCCTCCGCCTTAGTGAACTCAACTCTGACGCATAGGGACCCTATAGGGTAGGACAGGGTATAACTGCCCCGTGTGGGTTTCTGAAAGCCTCGTCTTTCTCCCGTGAGCAGCTGATGGTTTTGAACTGCTGACCTTGAGATTAACAGCCCAACATGTAACCACTACACCACCAGGGCTCCTGCATTTGTGAACTGGAAGTTCTCATTTAAACAAAGAGAACAATGGCCAACCGTCCTAAATGCTGAGAAGGAAGCAAGCAGGGCGCTGGGCTCCCAGGCAGGGAGGGCAGCAGACTTGAGACAGAACTCTGACGAGCGCCAAAGAGTGAGGAGGGGGTTACCATGTGAAAACTGGAGGACAGCGAAGGGCAGAGGCCCCTCAACTCTTCACCCATGAGCGGTGAAATGTGCCACATGCTGCCCTGGTGCTTTGGGGAAACAGCAGGAGCGTCCTCATGAGTCCTGAGGAGTTTCCCCCTGGAGTGCTGGTTACTATAGTCCTGGGGGACTGGCATTTCCTGAGCAAGCTGGGGATGATGCAAATGAAGTGTTGGGGGCCTGTCTAGAGGGTATTGGTCAGTTTGTCACACACACACACACACACACTCACGCACACTGGGAGAGAAGGGTCATGCCTTAAAATTGACAAGGAGTTGTCTGTCTGTATATCTATACAGCCAACCTGCAGGTGTTGAGGCCAGGACAGGGCAGGCTGGGCAAGATCAGTCAAGGAGGCCAGCTGGTCCCAAGGATGAGACGGAGAGGGCAGGGCTCTCCGAGGGGGAAGAACAGCCTATGCAAAGGCCCAGAGGTGGGCTAAGGAGACAGGCTGCCAAACCAACGCCAGGGTGGTGTTAGGGGCAGTGGAGAGGAGAGTGGGTCCGAAAGGTCGGTGAGGCTCGATAACGGGGTGTCAGATATGAAGTGCATGCAAAGAAGCGGAAGGGGAAATGAAGAGAAAAGGAGAGAAGGAGTCAAGGAACCCCTACAAGAACGATTACACACACACACACACACACACACACACACACACACACAACAGGACTATTCCACACACACAACAGAACTGTTCCACAAGTCCTGGGCTGTCTGTGGAGGGCGGTGAGAGGCCCAGGAGAGCCAGCGGCACGGCCAGTGATGGCAGAGGGCATCAGAGGGCAGAGGCCTAGAGGAGCCTATCCTCAGAGGGCTGAGAGGAGGCCTGTGTGGCCAACAGGAGCTGAGAGCTGCCCTGCCCTGGAAAAGGGAGACCTGGCCTGAAGGTTCCTGGTCCTGATCTTGAGTTGTAACCGGATGATACGGGTCCTGACTTGCACCCTGTTGCCTCCTTAATGAACCACATCACTAAACTGCCTGGCCTTGAGGTCCATGGGTCCATCATAGGGGACTTTCAAGCCCAGAAGCAGAGAATGCCACTGGAGGATGGCTGGTGTCAGAAATGGCAAAAAGGCTGGAGAGTGGAGGTCTGTCTGGCTCCCATCAGCCTTGGGCTGACTTGGTTTACATTATCCCCTCAGAACAAGTTTGGGGGCTACTAATCCTCCCTCCATCTTACACCCTGGCCAGAGAGGGTGACTGAGTGCTCGTCACACGTCACTCCTTGAAGCCCTAGGGTTCCAAGGAGGTGCTCTGGGCGTCCACCAGGCATTGAGGATGGCATTCTGGCCTAAGCACCACCTCCCAGCTCCACCCCCCTCAAGAATATTTCTGCTTTTAAACAGATGGGGTCTAGAAGGATTTACTTGGAAACAAAGTTTCAAACCCATGTCTCTTTCTTTCCATTTTTTTAAACCAAGAACCACTAGGCTCTCTAAGGGGCCTCCCAGTTCTAAATCTTTGGCTTTCAGGATTCCTAAAATACACGGTGACAAGAGTTATACTGTGTTTCCCCGAAAATGAGATAGTCTTATACTTATTTTTTCTCAGGAAGACACGCTATGGCTTATTTTCAGGGGATGTCTTATTTTTATTAAGTATGGTACAACAATGTACATTTATTCAATTATAGTTAAGTCGTCATCTTCTGGGACATCGACCCACAGTGCTGAGTCACAAGGCAGCTACAACTCTCCTTCTTCCCCCTGAGGACACGCAATCCCTAGAGCAGAGCGTCCTGCTCCTCACTTCCCGGGGGAGACTTTGACTCTCACTGTCCCTGTCTCCCTCTCTGCCTCAGCTTGCAGCACGCACAGAAAGCCCGGGACCTGACAGGGGAGCCGGCCTTGTGGATGGGCTGCCTGCATCGGGTCCCCTCTGAGATAGCAGCTGTCACAATGGGGTAGATGAGAAGGGCTGCCTGTCCTCGTGACCGCTCTGCGCCGGTGCGCTGACGAGCCACGCCCATCACTGTGTCTTATTTTCGGGGTGTGGCTTATATTGCACAAATGCTTGGAAATCCTGCTACGGCTGATTTTATGGATGTGTCTTATTTTCGGGGAAACATGGTAAGTATACCAATAGCACAGTAGGAGGTGACCTGGTGGCATAGTGAGATTGCACATCAAAACCACCAGCCACTCTGAGAGAGAAAGAGGGGGCTTTTTATTTTTGTAAAGAGTTAGTTACAGTCTTGGAAAGTCAGGGGGACAATTCTACCGTGTCCTGTAGGGACCCTATGAATCAGCATGGACTCACTGGCAGTGAATAGCACAGTGGGGTAATAAGTGAGTCAAACCCACCAGCACTCACTCCAACGGAGAACGTGAGACTGGCTGCCCTTGTAAAGATCCCAGTCTCAGAAATCCTAAGCAGCAGGTCTGCTCTATTCTGTAGGGGCACTATGAGTCAGAATCAACTGGCTGGCAGTGGGTAGTGTGTGGGTGGTGCACAGTTAAAGAGCTCCTGGTGTGGCACAAATGGTTAGTTAGCACACTCATCTGCTAACCAAAGGTGGGAGATTCAAGTCTACCCAGAGGAACCTGGGAGAAAAGGCCTGGTGATCTTCTTCCCCCAAATTAGTCATTAAAAACCCTATGAAGGTTAGTTCTTAAACCAAAAATATCCCTTACAGTGTTCATAAAACCAAACAACAATTTAGCCTAACTTGCCCTGGCGGTCTCGTGGTTATGTTAGGTAGCAAGATAGGGGTTGTTCTTCTCCATGTCTAGAGCCTCCTATAGGAAGTTTGAAGCTGATAAAAGCTAAAGGGCATGTGCAAATTCAGACCCTCGAGCCAAGAGGTCATACACCTGGGTCATACCCAAACTAGGCCAGGTGAGCTTAATTCAGCCAATGGCGCAACCAGTACTGTTGGTCACGCCTCCCAGTCGCAGGCCCTTAAAAGGCGGAACCTGGAGACCACGGCCTTCCTCCGTAGTTCTGCTCAGCCGGCTGCGGTTCTACTCTGGCGGGCCGTGGTCCATGGTCTTGTTAGATAACAGAACAGGAACCAGGATGTCCACCAGGTATGTGCCAATTCAGGCTCCAAGTTGGGGGTGAGGGGGAAGATACACCTAGGTGGCTGGTACACCTGGATTGGCCCAATCTAGACCAGGTGGGCTTAATTCAGCCAATGGGGTCAACCATTACTGTTGATCACGCCTCCCAGCCGCAGCCCCTAAAAGCAGGAACCTGGAAACCACGGCCTTCTTTCACAGCCACTCCTCTGTTTCTGCTCAGCCAGGCCATAGTTCTGCCTGTTCGGACCGAGGGAGCTCTCTCTCTCTCTCTCCCTCTCCCCCTGGCCTCAGGCCGCCATGTGTGGGTGTGCATTGCCATGAAGATGCCTGGGTTCAGTTTACTGTAACACCTGAAACTTCTATTCTTTATTTTTTTAAAAAACCACTTGGATCACAAGCTAGGCTTCAGCATGACTTCCTTCTCCTGGGAAGCCAAGGATTACATTGGGCTGCAATCTACAAGTTGGGAAGTTTGAAACCACCAGCCGCTCCTCTGGAAAAAGACCGGCTTTCTACTTCCATAAAGAGTCACAGTTTCAGAAACTCTCAGGGGCAGTCCCACCTGCCCTACAGGGTCGCCATGAGGCGGCATCGACTCAAGGGCACTGAATTTGGTTTGAAGGTGGGGAAAAAAGAAAAAGTCTGCCTTGAGGACTATGCTTTTAAGAACTTTCTATATGGGATAAAATTAATTACAGCTACTCAAAAGACTAGTTAAGATCCTTTGTGGGCTGACGAGGTAGGGCCGGGGAGCTGAGCTGCGCTTTCGGTGGCAGGTCTGGGGAAGGGGCGGCAGGCGCCATGTCGGGCTGCGAAGGTGGCAAGAAGAAGCCCCTGAAACAACCCAAGAAGCAGAACAAGGAGGTGGACGAGGAAGAGAAGGCTTTCAAGCAGAAACAGAAGGAAGAACAAAAGAAACTGGAGGAGCTAAAGGCGAAGGCCGCGGGGAAGGGGCCCCTGGCCACAGGTGGAATTAAGAAGTCTGGCAAAAAGTGAGCTGTTCTTGGTGGCTGAGGCCATGATGGCCCTTGATTCCGTTCCTGTGTAGACATCTGGATTCCCTGCTAGAACTGTTGTTGCCACTTAGAGCTAGAATGCAGTGTTGTCTTGGAGCCTGCTGTACATTTAAGAATAAACTTTTATTAAAAAGAAGAAAAATCATACAATGTTTCGTTCTTCTCACTCAGCCATCTCTGTCTTAGCTGTTAGTCAGAGTGAACCCAGTCCAGAACCTGCCAGAGCTGCTCAGTCTTTGTGATGCCCAGAATTCTGTACCATCTGGAATTAAAGCAACTCATTTGAAAAAAAAAAAAAGATCCTTTGTAAATTTTTGTTCACAGGGGTGGAGAACACAGAAATGGATGAATGGTTACACAATCCAAAGAATACAGTCGATGTCACTAAATAATACATGCTGAAACTGGATTAATGACACGGTTTGCTGTTTACATTCTCAGCAACAAAATAAATTTAAAAGTTTTTGCAATCTGTATGCTGAGCAAATAGTCCAAGAGGCTGAACTAGATAGGGAAGAATGTGACATCAGGATGGGAGGAAGGCTTAACAACCTGAGACATGCAGATGGCACAACCCTGCTGGCTGAACGTGAGAAGTTAAAGCCTTGCTGATGAAAATCGGGGATGTGACCTTCAACACTGATGACAACTCAATGGAAACAAAAATCCTCATGACTGGACCCTTCAGGAACATCATGACACACGGAGAAAAGATGGAGCTTGTCAAGCCTGCCATCTTGCTTGGATCCACAATCAGTGCTCATGGAAACAGCAGTCAAGAGAGCAAATGACAGTGCACTGGGCAAATCTGCACAAAATCTCTTGAAGCTGTTGAAGAGGAAGGCTGTTACTTTCAGGACTAAGGTGCACCCGCCCAAGCCAGGGTATTTTCAATTGCCTCAAACGCATGTGCACAGTGGACAATAAATAAGGAAGAGCAAAGAATCATCGATGCATTTGCATTACGGAGCCAGTAAAGATTATTGAAAGTGGATTGTCAAAAGTACAGACAAATCTATCTTGAAAGAAAGACAGCCAGAATGATCCTTCAAATTGAGATGGCAAGGCTGTCTCACCTAATCTGGACAAGAAATCAAGAGAGGGCGGTCCCTGGAAAAGGACACCATGCTTAGTAAAGCCCATTTCATTGTATATAAATTTTAGCTAACGATATTGATGAGAGAACGACAAAATACAAGTCCGTATCTTTATTAGATTCCACAAACACAGAAGGACTCCGACAACTTACTATGCACATTTCTGAATCACTTTACATTTCGGACCTTACGTTTTCTTCCGTCACAGACAAGGAACAGTCCCCACAACTGACTACTGCCACCTGACCCCACTCTGAGTCGGCGCACCCACTGCACGTCGCCAGGTCCTGGGTTCTCTCCAGGTTTTGCCTTGGCTTCTCCATCACGCTGGGCCAGAGTTGGGAGGCGTCTGTATCACTGGGTCTTGAACGCGGGCTCGTGCAGCAGCCTCAGCACCCGGTAGGTGTTGAGACCGGGCACGTCGAAGCCAGGCGACAGCCCGGAGGGGTCAAGTGGGTAGAAGTGGACGAGCTGCCCGTGCTGGGCCTCGAGCGAGAGCCAGGCGTCCCCGAGCGGCAGCGGGCACGGGAACTCGCGGGCCACGTGCAGCTGGAAGACGCGGCCGCGCAGGTGGCGCAGTGCCAACGTGCGGAAGGCGGGCGGCACCAGCGCCTCCACGCGGGGCCCGAACTGGCGCAGGCGCAGCTCGCCCACGGGCCCGGCGCGCACCTCGTCGAAGGTCAGGTTCGCGAAGGTGAAGTAGCCTGCGAAGGGGCGCACTGACGGGCGGCGCCGGGCGGAGCTCCGCCTCGCGGAAGGCTCGCTCCAGGGCGGGCAGGAGCGCGTCGTAGGCCTGGGCTACCAAATCGGGCCGGGCGGCCGCAGCACGAGGCCCAGGCGCAGCGGGGGCACCAGGGAGAGGGTGGCGGCGTAGCCGTCCAGGTCGCCGTCCTTGCGCACCACGCGGTAGCCCCGCTGCGCGTGGAACTCCCACGGCGTGCCTGGCTCGTTGCGAAGTAGGCGCCCGGGCAGGCCAGCAGCGGCGCCAGCAGCATCTTGGCGGCGTCGGGCCGCAGGAGCCTCTGGGGGCTGCCGCCCAGGAGCAGCATGGCCAGCTTGGCCAGGTCGGCAGGGGTGGAATACATCTGGCCGGACGGGCGGTACCATCCCAGTTCGTACAGCGGGGCCGGCCGGCCGTAGAAGCCAGCCGCCAGGCGGGCGCGCACCGAGGGCGTCAGGTCGAAGCCCGTGTCGGCCAGCCCCAGGCGCTCCAAGAGACTCTGAGTCACCCATCGCTGGTAGTCCCCCTGGGCCGTGTGGGCTGCCAGGACGTGCGCCAGCAGCGAGGAGGCCAGTGTGCTGCAATGGCACCTGGAGGGAGAGTGGAAAGTGGAATGTGGCGGGGGTGGCCGTCTCCTGGCTCGACATACTCTCTCCCCGCTACTCGGGAGATCTGAACTGCCATCAGCCCTGGTAGAGGGGAGAGATTGGGGGAAGGGGGAAATAGAGGGTTTAACAGGATATTATCGTTGACTTCATGTCTCCAGACGGCCTCTGTAATATATGTGTGTGCATATATGTATGTATGTATAGATATAGATTATGTCTCTTTAGAAGCAAACAAAATCCCTCCAGATTCCTTATCCCTCAAACCAAAATAATGGTTTGTGTGGCTTTAAAAAAAAAGAAAATTTTTTTCAAAGAAAAACATCCTCCAGATCCCTTACCCATGGGATCTAATCATTCATTGGTCTGCTTGGCTATAAAAGGTGGACAGGGTCTTGGATTCTTTTGTGACATAAAAGTTCCTTTCAAACAAACAAAAAAAAATGCCACCACCTTTTATTGGACTGGTTTGGCTTGGAGGTGGCTCCAGGAGAGACTGGGGCAGGGGGTTGTCATAAATAAACTGCCATAGAGTTGATGCTGACTCTTAGCAACCCTGTAGAGCAGAGTAGAACTGGCTGACTCTTCACTGGAGCAGAAAGCCTCATCTTTCTCCCACGGAGCGGCTGGTGGGTTCAGACTTGCTGCGCATGTGGTTAGCAGTCCAACCTGTAACCCTACACCACCAGGGCTCCTGATGCTTGGCTACATCTCCTGATTCTACACTTCAGCTGCCACTGTTTCTTGTACTGTCCCGACCTGCTTGTTGCTCAGATGCTGGAAGTGATGCCAGCCGCTTTTCTGATGCCAGCAGAGTCACCGCGTGCACAGAGTTCAGGGGAGCTTCCAGACTTCACCAGTGGCGATCTAGTTTCCAAAAATCAGCCAGCGAACACTTGAAGGATCACAAGATAGCACAGGACCAAGTAACGGTTCATTCTTTCATACATAAGGTTACAATGAGTTGCAGCCTGCTAGCTGACAAATAACAGTTCTACGTTTGGTAAAAGTAAGGTCTAGAAAGGCAGGAGATTGCCCAGGGTCACAGCTGGGTGAGACAAATATACCTAGCTGTTACACTATTCTGGAGGGAAAATGAGAAAGCTCATGTAGCAGAGAGCCTAATGTAAGTCGGGGTTCTGCCTCTTTTTTCCTCCAGGCTGTGGACAGACACCAATAACCAATCAAATGACCTCCCTGTTTTCCCAGGCCGTTTCTGAATCCCTAAAATAGCGCTTCTGGAAGGCGCATGGATGGGTGGAAAACCACAGTTCTGTTAAGCAGTTCTACTAAGCCATTCTGAACTCTAGCCCAGCCCCTTGTTTGGCAGAGGTGAAGTGCCTCGCTCCAGGTCACACAAGTTTGTGGCAGGACTGGAAGAACTCCAGTCTGCAGATGCCCAAGCAATGCTCTTTTCTCTGCATTACCTGGGTCCTTCTTAAGACAAGTGGGCCTGAGGGTCGGCATTTGGTAGAGGCACAGGGAAGGGAGAGTTTGGAAAAGGGGCACTACTTGGGGAACCAGGAGTCGAACTACCCAGCCTCCTAGCCTGAGAGTTGGGCTTTGCTGAGTGCCCAGTGGTCACTCCAGCCGCTCCCTAAATCAAGCAGTGCCCCCACTGACTCCCGCCAGGCACTGGGCCAAACCCCTATCTGTGTGTCTCCATCACAGGAAAGCACAGGAGGGACCTGCTTGGGTTTGCTTGCTGTGGTAGTCCAGTGGTTAGCATATCCTGGGTGGGTGCCTCCCTCGTAGGACCCCTCAGGTATAGTAGGTTAGCTGCTAACCCCAAAGTGGGCAGTGTGGACCTACTAGCTGCGCCCTAGAAGAAAGATGAACCAGCCTGCTTGTATCAACATGTATTGCCCCAGAAACCCTGGGGAGCAGCGGGACTCTGTCCTCCAGGTAGAGTCAGAGTTGACTCAATTCCATTCGGGGCTTGGGCATCTAGTGTAGGTGTTCAGTAAGTGTGGGGTTAACGAATGGGAAGTTCCAACAGAACTGGATTCATGGTCCAGCTGCCCACCTCTGGGGGGTGGGGGGGGTGCAGATGCCCTCACTGGGTCTCGATGAGTTCTGAAGTGTCTCCTGCCTCCGACCATCGAGGCTGAGCCTTTCCCGGCCAGGAAGGTCTCCTGGAAAGGTTCCTAACTGGTGGCAGTGCCCCAGGGCACACTCCTCACCTGGTTCCTGGGTCTGCCACCAGCATGTCATCCTTGAGCATGCTCAGGGCCTCCTGGGTGCTGCCACTCCACAGCAGAGAAGTAGAGCAGAGCCTTCTGGGAAGCCCTAGGAAGGAGTACAGGTCAGACCTGCTGGGACGCAGCAGTGACTTGGTGGAGGGTGGGATAGTGGGTCTCTTCCAGTGGAGTTGTACATTTTAAACACCTGCCAGTCACATAACCTCTCTAAGCCCTAGTCTGCCCCTCTGTTTTGGGGGAAGTGCTTCCTGTAACTCAGGACGCCCGTGAGGTTCACTGGTGGTGGTTGCTGGTCGGAGTCAGCCCCAGCTCACGCAACCCGGCGCAGGACAGAAGGAAACCGTGAAGCAGTGCCCGGCCTGCTGGCAATCAGGAATCGGGTTGGGTGCAGGGCTGGGGCGTGGAGTGGTGGGGAACTCTGGGATTTTCACTGGCTGATTTCACCAGCCTTTTTTCTCCCTGTTCATTTTCATCTGGAAACTCCATGTTCTGCAGTATAGCGGCACACGGGGCCCCGCTAGAAGATGGCAGGGCCTGCTTGTGCAGTGCTGGCCAGGAAGGGAGCGGGCTCTCCTGCCAGGAAGGAGGGAATGCTGCCCGGGACCACCCACTGTGAGGATGAGTCATGGCTGATGGCATGCTCACCATGGGCCGGCACCGAACAAATGCTCGGTCAAGGATTATCAAGTTTAATTCCATGAAATGTTTTTAAGGTCAGATGAAGCTGGCTTCATAGAGCTGGCAGCTCTGAGCCCTGAGCTTTCGGTGTTTCGCGTGTGACAGGGATCAGAAGGGTTATAGAGTTGAGGGCTCCTTCCAGCCCATCTTTTGCAAGCATCTGTTTTGTCCCGGGGATGGCTTCAAGGCGGTGAGTAGTTGAGGACTTGAAGTTCCAGGTCCTGGGCTACAATCTGATCCCAGAACTGAGTGAGCCTGTACCGCTCACCTTTCCATGGGCTCTCGCCCCTGCAGTGGTCTCTCTCTGAGGCGCCAGTGGCTGAATAAGGCTGGGAAAAGCTCCCAAATCAAGAGCAGAGGTTTAGGTGACGAACTCCCTGCCATCAAGTGCATGCCAACTCAGAGCCACCCTCCAGGCCAGGGGAGGACTGTCACTCTTCGTGGGAGTCCAAAGCCTTATCCGAGAGTAGACATACTCAGCCAGCCATTTGCTCAGCTGGCCCTTGGAGGATAAGGAAATGTGTCAGATGCGCTGGGTTTTTCGCTGGCTTGTTGTATTTGTTACTTGATTTCTTTTCCTTACATAATCAGTTTTATTAGGTTACCATTTAGAATTTATAAGGCACCAAGAGTAGCCCATGAGTCGTTTTCTTCTTACCTCTACCCCCAGCTACCTAGCGCTCTTCTCAGAAGTGCTTGAGTGGCCTCCCAGAGAGAGTTAGGTACATATAAAAGAATGTGTGTATTTGCATATAGTACAGGCATTATGAATTGTGTACATTATGCATGTTTTGTTAAGGAATGTGAATCGGCTCTGTCTCACAGCAACCCTGTGTGCAACAAACAGCCTTGTGTGTGTGTGTACAGTGTGTGTGTGTGTGTGTGTGTGTGTCCCCATTGTATATTTTTATCTCCATTTAACATGCATCAGATTCCAGCGTAGTGCATCAAGAGCAGTCCTCTCCTTGGAGTTACAAAGTACTGGACTGGGTAGCCATTCCTTCTCTGATGAACACTTAGGGGTTGGGAATCTCTCGCTGTGACACACAGCAGAACCGTGCCTCCGTGTGCTCCGTGTACCACAGCCAACCAGAAAGTAGACACTCCCTGCGAGCACATGGATTCCAACTCCTAGCAAAGCTAAACCGGGTCTCCGAGACTGTAAATCTTTACCGGAGCTGACAGCCTCGCCTTTCTCCCATGGAGAGGCTGGGGATCTAGAACCACTATCTGTAGTGAGCCGTCCAGCTCACACAGGTGGGAGTATATCTGTAAAATAATTTCCTCCAAGTGAATCTGCTGAATCAAAGAATATATATATATTAATTTATTATAGACTACATACAAAATTAAACTATATTTCTATTATAATTCATAAATCAGTATTCTATATTGTGTCATTGTTACTGTTGTGTGCTGTCGAGTTGATCCTGACGCCGAGTGACAGGGTAGAACTGCCCCCTAGGATTTGCTGGGCGGCAGTCTTTCCAGGCACAGACCGCCTGGCCTTTCCTCCTATAGAAACCTGGTGAGTTCAAATCGCTGAACTGGTTTATCAACTGCCTAGCGCTTTAGCTGCTGCACCACTTTAAATTGCTTCCAATGCTGGGCAGTTGCTCTCTGTACAGATTATGCCACTTTAAACGCCCACCACTCACATTTGAGAGGTGGGCTCCTGAGTGGCAGGGTTATCCCCAGCAAAATGCATTTAAACCCATCTCTGCAGTGGGTGGAGGGCTGCGGACAGCCCCTCTCAGCGATGCCCTTGTCTCCGTCTCCTTGGGACGCCCGCAGACAGACAGTTCCAATCACAACCCTGGCTGCCAAGAGCATCTGCTGGGCCAGTGACATGCCAGCTCGGGAAGCTACGGGGACTGGGCTGGGGACTGCACCAGCCTCCTCTTGAGAGATGGTTCTCCAGGGACACAGGACAATCACAGGGGCTTATTATGAAGCCGCTTGAGGAAAACGGGAAACGGCACTGGTGAGGAAAAGGCCAGGGAAATTGCGCTGAGGAATGGTTTTCCATCACTTCAATGTACCTGCTTTTTTCTTCCAGGGTAGCAAGGCTTTCCTACAAGAATTCCCTTGGGAAACCTCACCCCATGCCACCCCACAGCCCTGATCTTGCCCCTTCAGACTTCTTTTTGTTCCCCAAACAATAAGAAGATTGGAAAGAAATATGAGTTGGGTCCCACGACGATGCCCTGACTGCCGTCTGAATACAAAGGCAGAGAATTCTCCAGGGGAGGGGGGGGGTGACAGCGATGCGTACACCACCTTCTTCCAAAGTGCATACGCACCGAGATGGAAGGCATGTCTTCAGAGTGTGCTGTTTGTGTTGAATAAAGGCTTCTGATTTTTGTGGCAATGTTTTTTTAACTGACGCCAATGTAAGACAGTCTATTCCACCATAACCTCACCAACTCAGTGCTTCTACCATCTTGATCTTTGCCAACCTGATGGAGGGATGTGTCTTGGTGTAGTTTTAATTTGCATTTAACTTATTATAAATGATGTGCATCCTGTAATATTTTTCATATTCATATTTAAGAACCATTTGTTTTATATTTCACTTTATATGAAATGTCTACTCATGTCCTTTGCCCATATTTCTGTTGTGTGGATGGGCTTTATATTGATTTGTAGACCTCTTTATATCATAAGGGAAAGCAGGTCTTCATTGTCAATTGTCTACAATATAGACTCACTGACTTGCTCTTAGTCTATTAAGCACTCAACCTGATTTTGACCCGACAATTGATCGTGATTTGCCTACTTGGTCTCAGTCCCAGTATCCACCTCAGTTTGATCTTCTCAGATCTCTCTATAGTTGGGGCAGCAGCCGAGCCTTGTGGGAGGGAGGTTTGGCTGGTTCCAGAAGAGCAGAGTGTGGGCCCACCCTGGCTGGATGAGGACCTGCTTCTCAGTTCTCCCACCCTGAATGGTTCGGGATGGCTTGCACACGTTCAGAGACTCACCGGAGAGCTGACTGGCCATCCTTCGGAGGGTGACAGGTGAAGGCCTTGGGGTTGGGCCACCCTCTCCCAGCTCCTCCATCAAGGGCTGCAGTTTGGGGGCTGACGCGGTGCCGAAGGGGTTGTTAATGGTGAACGTGCTGGCGGACCGCTCCAGGGGGTCGTCTAAAGAGGCCACAGTGCCTTCTTCCCACAGGCGGTACAGCATGAGAACTGGGAAGATCTTTGAGACGCTGGCGATGCTAGGCCGTGAGTATGAGAATGAGGATACAGAGGGCACCCACCCCCTGCCTTGCACCCCGCTCTCCAGTCTCCCAGAAAAGCAACCATTCGATCCACCCTTATTCAGCGACTCAGATGGGAACTAACCAGC
This sequence comes from Tenrec ecaudatus, assembly GCF_050624435.1. Classification (NCBI taxonomy): domain Eukaryota; kingdom Metazoa; phylum Chordata; class Mammalia; order Afrosoricida; family Tenrecidae; genus Tenrec; species Tenrec ecaudatus. The sequence continues at coordinate 46,201,229 of NC_134530.1, forward strand.
CCCTGGGATACTTGAGAACACACCTGAAGCGGTGGGGTAAGGTGGGATGAACACCTTCCCTGTGCCTGGCCCTTCGCCAAACACTGCCCGTTCTGGCACAGACCTGTTGTGGAGTGCACTTGTGGGTCTCACCAGCAGTGTGGCCTTGGGCAAGTGGCCAGGTTTTTCTGAGCCCCCACTTGGCTGGCTGTAAAGCGGGGATGACGCCTGCTTCACGGGCAGCTGCAGGAAGGCTTGAGTGAGGCGGTTCATGGGAAGTGTTCGCAGCCTCGCTGGCAATTAATAGTGCTCAGTGCAAGACCCCAGATGACAGCTGGCAGCCCCAAGTCTGGCCCAGAGAAGGCACATCATGGGTGCTGGCTCCCTCAGGACCCTGGGATCCTGCAGGCAGCACCCAGCAAGGGAGACCCCAAGCCCAGGGCAATTGTGCCACTGTTGCTGACTGTCAGGGGGCCCCAGGAATTCTTCCTGGTTCCTTTGTAGCATGTGGTGGGGAGGGGTGCACAATGGGGCCCATCTAGCTTGGGAGGTGTGCAGTAAGGGGCTCCCAGGACGGGGTTCCTTCCTAGCCTATCACCCTTGTGACCCTTAGGACATTGGGTATTCACAGGTCCTGTCTGGTTCTCAGTCGCCTCGTCTGTTAAAAAGATCAGTATTCAATAAAGGGTCCTGGTAAATTCAATGCCCAACAGTGATTCTCTCCTGTGTCTCCTTATCTCCTGGGTACTCTCCTTGCCGTACCTAGCCCCTACCCCCACCCCACGCCGCAGCTAGAGGCTGACTGGTACATGGTGTACTCGTTGGGGGGTCCAGAAGTGGGGTCTGAGCCACTCTTATTCCCAAAGTTCCCTGTCCAGAGCACTGTGTCATCATGGACAACAACTGCAGACATGGCGGCCAGGCCTGGGGCAGACATCACCTGACGCAGGATCCCGTCCACCTGCGGGGGGAGGGGAGCAGGAGGTGCAGGTGCAGTGATGGAGCCCTCCAGCCCCTCCACCCCCATCATTCTGCCCACTGGCTCCCTCTACTTGGCCATGCTCCCCTCCATGTGTCCCCGAACCCTTTGAGGGCTCCCAGTGAGTCTCCAGACGCAAGCCCAGCCATGCCCCTGGCCCTGGCTTCAGACAGACCTGTTCCCTGGAATCGGTTCTATACACAAGGCTTCCCCATATAAGAGTATTCCTTTATCTCTGACTTTTTAATGTGAACTGGGTGAAGGTTGACCGCATCATCCGTTTTGGCCTCAATAATTCACACACTTTTTGTTTCATTGCGCTTACTGAGATCCCCACAGTGTACCATCCCTCCCTGGGTCGCCAATGTCCATTCCCCCACCCCACCCCACCCCGCCCTCGCCTAACCCTCCCGAACCTTGTCCTTGGGCGAATGCTGCCCTTTCGATAGCAAGTGGTTGATATTCCCAGGGTGGGCACGTCGCCCTAGTGTTACTGTTCCCCTGATAGACCTGTCTATTGTTTGGGCTGAAAACTAAGTCGGGCGATTTCAGTGCAAGACCTGAAGTGTGACCAAGGGCCGTAGCTCGGGGCCCCACCAGTCTCATCTGACAGTAAGCGTGTCTCTTTATGACTTTGAGAATAGTTCCACATGTTTCCCTCACTCCATCCGGGATGTTCTAGTGTGACTGGTGCCTGTCAGAGCAGTTGGCAGTGGTCGCCGGGCACTGTCTAGTTCTTCTGGTCCCTGGGCCATGAAGACCATTAGTCCGATGGGTGTTTGCATGGCCCATCGGACTGATTGCTTCCATGTGCCTTCGATTGGCCTCTTCTTTCCTACAGACAGCGAATAGCTGCACCTTTGATGGCTGCTCACAAGCTTTGAAGACCCCAGATGCTGCTCACCAAAGTCGGAGGCAGCACCTTGTGTTTGTGGACTCTGCCATGCCAATTGACCTTGGCGTCCCCTGAGACTGTAGCCCTGAGAGTTTTGTTTGACGATTATTCCTTGGTAGAAAACACAAGGGAAGAGTGTTAGCCTGCTCCAGTCTAACCCTGGTCGGATTCCCGAGATACCCAGCAAAAGGTCTAGTCTGATCCTGGTATGGGAGAGGCCAGAGTTTACAGGCCTTTTTTGGACTTTGATTGGCAATAGCTCATTTTTAATGGTTAAGAGTTTGGCTTCGAACCAGAAGGTCGGTTGTTCAAACCCACCCCAGCACTCACTGCCTGGGCGGAAAAGCCTGGCAGCCTGCTCCCATAAAGATTCCAGGCCTGGAAACCCTCCAGGGCCACTGTGCGTCAGAATCAACTGGACAGCTCACAGCAGCAGCAGCAACAACAGCCGGCATCTATCGGACATGAGAATGAGCCAAACTCGCAGCCCAGCCAGTTGTCACTGCGCAGTCCCGCTCCTGGCAGCCTGGTGCGTGGTAGGGCAATGCATGCCGTGGGGTGTTCATGGAAGCCCAGCACCAGACCTGTCTTCCCAGGGCCTCTGGTGGGAAGAGAGAGCAGAGGGCTGCTAGGGACTCCCCGGGGTCATGGGGATCAGTTTAAAAGCGCCCACTTTGTTTGTAGTGGAGCATGTAATTGTTTATGCTGCCCAGGGACTGACTCCTAGACTGTGTCGAGCATGGGATGAAGTGATTTTCCTATGTCGCCTCCTTTAACCCTTGTAGTCTGCCAGAGCCAGTTTCTCCCCATTTTTCAGATGAGAAGATTGTGTCCACAATCGATGAAGTGGCTTGTCCAAGTGGCTAGTTGCTGCCCTGTTAAACTGCCAGGCAATGGCATGAACTGTGGTGTGTGTGTGTGTGTGTGTGTGTGTGTACATGTGTGCACTTGATCATATTGCAAGAAATTCTGTTCTGTCAACTCTTTCATCCTCTCCTGGCTCATCGTTCCCCACCCTCATCTGCCTTAAAGTTCCTCTGTATGTGCCTCATACACCACTGCCTCTGGGCCTTTGCACATGCTGTTCCCTCTGCCTGGAGTACCTACCCCCCACCCATTATTCAAACACCGCTTCCTTTGGAAGCTTTCCCTGGTGCCAGGTCAGGTTCCTCTCGCCCTCCCCAAACCCATAAACTAATATCCATCATCCTGAAGTTAGTCGCCTCTTGAGATCGGGACTGTCTCCTCTTCCTGCCACATTCCCTGTGCTTTGCTCACGAACTGCATGTTGAAGTTGTGAATGAATGGAAGGTAATGCCCCTGTGTGGCTCCCACACACCCGATCCCCTCCTAGGTCATCACTGACCTTCTCTAGGGCCACCTTCAACACAGGGAGAGGGTGGGCCAAGGGCACAGGCTCAGGGTGCCGGGGACACATCCTCACAGGGGCAGAGGTCTCATCTGGTCCCAAAACACCTAGAAGGAACATGTGGTAAGTGAGGACAGAGATCAGGATACAAGTCCAGGGGTCAGGCAAAGGCCAAAGCCACCTCCTGGGGCCAGCCCTCCTCAGCCTGCAGCAGCCTTGGCCTGGAACTATCAGGGTACAGAGACTGGACAGCTGAGGGACAAAGAGCAGAAGATGCCTGGGAAGTGAGGGGCAGCCCCACCCTTGCCACCCACCACAGCCACAGTCCTGCCCTGTGCTCTCTCATGTGACTAGCTTGAGCCCCCATGTGACCAGCAACTTGACCAGGCCCAGCTCCTTGGGGCAGGCTCAGTCATGTCTATCTGTGTATCTCTCTGTACTCCTAATTCTATGTCCGTGGTTCACAACCTTGCTAATGCCATGACCCTTTAATACAGTTCCTCATGTGGTGACTCCCCCAAACATAAAGTTATTTTCGTTGCTACTTCATAACTGTGATTTTGCTACTGTGATAAATCAGGCAACCCCTGTAAAAGGGTCATTCAACCCCCAAAGGGGGTCTCGACCCACAGGTTGAGAACCGCTGACATAGGAGGACTAGGGACTAATCTCTAAAATGTATAGAAAACAGCTCAACAACAGACAACGCATCCCCTTTCACACTGGGCAGAAGACATCTCACCAAAGAAGACATTCAGGCAGCAAACAGTCGTCTGAAGAAATACCCACACCCAATGCCACTGGAGAGGTGCAAGTCAAAGCAGCAATGAGCTCACACCACACTCAGCATCTCATCGCAGAGGTGGAAGTGACAAAGAACCACAACCCGTGACGTCATTGATGGGACTGGAGGACGGTGCAGTCTCTGTGGAGAGCAGCTTGACACTGCCTCCAAAAGTTGGAAACAGGAATACCATTAAAAATATATATTTTTTAAAACTCACTGCCATTGTGTCGATTTTGACTTGTAGCAGCCCCACAGGACAGAGTAGAACTGGCCCGTGGCTTCCTGAAGCTGTAGTTCCACGGGAGCAGAAAGGCGCCTCACGATTCCAGGTGGGAGGCTTGAAATGCTGTGGTCGTCACCTAATCTGGTGTCAATTTGAGGATTGAGTGTAGGGGTGGCGTCTAGGCTGTCAATCTGGAGATAGCCAATGAGACTTCTGTGGGCAGGGCCTTCTCCTGCAAATTCTGGGAAATCTGGTACTTCCTCCTTGGAGGCGGAAGACACCCCTCTCTCTGCTACTCCCTGGGAGACTTTGTAGAAGACAAGCCACATGGACGCAACTAGACCTTGGAAGCCGGAGAAGCCATAGAGAGACCCCTATCAGAACTGAGATGTTTCCAATGACACTGAATCCAAAGACTTTCTACCCACTAGCCTGTGATCATTCTGCATTCGGCATCATTGCATGTGTTTCATGAGTCTGAAGAGGATTTTATAGATTGATATCAGTCATATGGGCTAATATCGGACTTATGGATTTGATCTGGACTGGGCTGGAATGTTTTCTCAATGTTCAATTGCTCTTGTATATAAATCTCTTTCTTATACACATAGGTGTGTCCATGGATTTGTTTCTCTAGTCTACCCAAACTAACACCAATGCCAACCTCACTACACCACCAGAGCTTCTAGAAACACCATCTTACCCTCCTTGGTATTTGTCCTACAAAATTCAGAAACTTCACATTACTCTGGACACCCAAGTTCATCATAGCACTATCCCAATAGCACAGAGAGGGAAACCACCTACAAGCCCATTAGTGGAAGAGTGGATAAACTGTGATACATGCATGCAATTGGAATACTACAGAACATTCCAGAATAATGATGAACCTGGGAACGCCTCCTAACCTGGATGAACCTGAAGAACATTATGCTGGGTGAAATGAATCAACCACAACAGGACAAATACTGTATGAGACCACTATTGTAAAAAACGCCAAGAAAATGTTTCCACACTGCAAGAAACATTATTAGACAGTTTCCAGAGGTAGGAGAGTGTGATAGATAGGTTTGTTGTGTCAACTTGGCCAATAGGAACATGTTAGATTAATAAGGTCGCAGGTTGTTGGAGGGCAAAGAAATAAATGGCTCAGCAAGCCCCACCTCTCTCTCTTGCTCTCTGGTGATCGGACAAGCATTGGACTTGCTAGTTCTCTGCCTCAACTCGTGAACTACCTGTGGGACTGCCAACCTGGGGATCATATCGCTAGAGCCTTAGGTTCCTTCAAGAAAGACCTGTTTCACCATGCTGCTGAAGCATGACTGTCAGATCTTGTCGTCTTGCTGACTGTTGGTGACCCACTCTGCTGTTTGCTGCCTGTGGCCAGACCGCCTACACTGCCTTAAGGAAGACCCAGCTGTCTGCTTCCTTGACCTTGGACTCAGCAGACCTCCTGAGTTGAAGGACTTCCAGTATGTTAACTATTGCATGGAAGTGAGTTGAACTGAGCCCTCTGTACTGCTGTGTGGACTAATTAGCTGTTATATTACTTCGTGATATATATATACACACATGCACATACTGTATATACTTGTGTATAAGCCAAGTTTTTCAACACATTTTAATGCAGTTTTTGTGGTAAAATTAGGTGCCTCGGCTAATATTTGGGTCAGCTTATATTCGAGTATATACGGGGTGTGTGTGTATGAAAAAAATCAGTGTCCTGGTTTTGTTTCTCTAGAGACTCCTGCCTAACACAGAGAGGAAGGGAGAGAGGGGAAGTTATTGTGGGATAGAGTGTCGATGAGTGTTAACGTGGATGAAAGTAAAGGCATTATACCATACGAGGGAGGTTGGAAGAAAAGTGATGGCGGCAGGGGAAGATGCTGGCAGGGTTGTAAGGGTTAAAGGCAATGGGGCACTTACACGATCCCTGGATGGTGATGACCTATGAGTAAATGCCTGGACAGACGTGCCTGCTGAGCAGGTGTGGGAGGAAGAGTGGGAGTATGGCCATGAATAACTGTAGACTTTCTAGAGGGTATTTGCATGTGTGTATTTACCTTCGCTGCACGTGTGCCCTTGAACGTGGTGGAGCACACAGGTGGCAAAGTCATGAGACATTCTCACACATAACCACAAAGGAAAATCAGAACCATAATCTTGGGGGGGGGGCACCAAAGTCAATTGATATAACACAGTTCACAAAGAAGGTTCTCCACCAGCAACCGGGTCTTAAAGCTCGAGAGCAGCCATCTACAGTCAAACTGTTGGTCTCAGCCCATCCAGAGCAAAGAAAGGTGGTGCTGGAGATAGTCCAATACACTGAGGGACCGTGCACACATCAACCTGAGACCTGAAGGTGGTGCCCGCCTACCATTAACAACTGCTCTGACAGGGATCTCTGTAGGCGGTCCCAGGAAAAACTCAAATCAAAAGGAGAGCGGGCTTACGGCTCAGATAGAATAGAATCATCAGCCACTTCAGATCCAAAGGGCCGCATTTACCCAAGACGAAGATCAGAAGGTTAAGAAAGAACAAATGGAACCAGGAGCCAGGGTGACAAGGGAGAGTTTGTGCTTCGGAGGCATTGCGTTCATTTTCATGGTGGTGGAACCATTTGGAGGGGCTATCAATAAAGGTCGTGTGACATGAAGAGTGTAATCAATGGCACTGAATCGTACATGCAGAAGTTGTTGAGTTGGAGTTGGTTTTGTCAATGCATATTTTCGCCACAATTATATGAATAGCAGTGAGCACAATGAGAAAGAAAATGTTCTAAAATGGAATGTGGTAAAGATTGTACAACTCTTCTCGATATGACTGAACTATTGAATTTATGATGTGGGGATGAAGTGCCAATAAAACTGTTTTTAAAAAGTGTGAGATGACGTGTTATTCACTAATGACACTGTAAGGGATTCTGGTGGCACTGTGAGCTAAGCACTGGACTGATAAAGGCAAGGGCAGCAGTTCAAACCCACCAGCTGCTTCATGGGAGAAAGATGAGGCTGTCTGCTTCTATCAAGATTTAGTCTGGGAAACCCCCAGGAGCAGTTCTGCCCTGTCCTCTCTAGGGCGGCTGAGTCAGAATCAACTCCCTGGCAGTGGGTGTGTAATGACAGTATCGCTGTTGGATGCTGTCCTCATAAGGACCCATGTAAAGAGTAGACCTGCCCCATAGGGTTTTGTAGGTTGTTATTTTCTTCGCAGTAAGAGAAAGATCTTCTGATTTGCTCCCTTAAATAACAGAGCCTAGAAACACCTATGAAGCAGTTCCACTGTGTCACATGGAGTCACTCGGGGACAAATCACTGGATGGCACCCAGCCAAGCAATCTGTATGAAAGCAGATAGACAGATAACTGGTACCATTCCAAACAGGAACACTGCAGACCTTACACAGGATCTCTCAATAACTCCATGACTTAGGTTTAAGAATTGATCCCCCTCAGCTAGACCCTAAGTTCTGCTTGGTGTAGGAGACACGTGGAGCAGGTGGCTACAGTCATGCTTCTGTAACATGTATGTGCACACATTTAAAAAACCTCTCTCTCTCCCCTTCCTTCATCCCTCCCTCCCTCCCTCCCACCTGGACACTAATTAGTTCCAGAGTGTTTCAACATCTCAAACAGAAACTCTCAATGCATTTGCCTAATCTAGATATTTCCTGTGAGTGGGATCCCTCTCTGTTGACTCCTTTGCATCTGGCTTACTTCCCATCCTCCTGGCAATCCTGAAATGTAGGTCTGACTGAGTAAGTGTAGGTTGGGACCTGAGAGTCCTCATCCCTGCAGTCTCTTGGGTGATGCTTGAGCAAGAGGGGAACCTAAGCCCTGGTGGGCCACAGACCCAGTGCTGGCCCATGACCTGTTGGTTTGCCATTTGTGGCAAACAAGTGAAAAACTGAAGATAAATCATTGGAAACTTTCATGGCAGTTTGACCATAATCTTTGGCCTGTTGGAATTAATTTAAAATGTGGGGCTTAAGAGGCCAGATGGGGGGGAGGGGGCGGGAAGGCCAGAACAACTGGATGGAGGCCAGCTACCATCACCGAATATTTTGATCAACGAGTCTATAAAAGAATCCTGATCAAAATGTGGGAAGGATGAAAGATTGAATAGAAAACTACCTGGGGGACAGTGAGTGTGTAAATGGGGGAGGAGCCACTCAGAAAAAGGAGGGGGAGGGTGGTGGCGGCAGCGGGACAACTTGAACAATGTAATTGGCGTCACTGAACGTCCGGGTAGAAAGGGAAACAGTTGAATTGGCATGTGTGCTGCTGTGGATATTCCTAACGGCACCAAGGGAGGCTTGGTGGGGTGGGGTGGGAACTGGCGGGAAAAGAAAAGGAGCCGGTTCTGTGCAATCTCCCTGCTTTGGAGAGCCCTGAGCACCTTGCCCTGAGCAAGGGCATCTGTTACAGGACGCTTGGGAGGAAAGGAGCGAGGCACCGCCCTCCGGACGATTGAGGAGCACTTCCTTGGCAGGCTAGGGGTTGCCATAGCAACGGAGGACCTGCTAGACAAGCCCAGCCCTATGGTTCCTTGTGGAGCTTTGAGCAGCCCAGGAAGGAGAAGTTGTTGGGTACCGGGGACCCCTTTCTGACTTAGTGACCCCAAGTGACAGAGTAGCAATGTCCCAGAGAGGATTCTCCTGGCTGACACCTTTACAGGATCAGAACGCGGGGTTGTCTCCTGGGGGACCCCTGGGTGGGTGCCAATTGCTCCCCCTTTGATTAGCAGCCATTTGCTTAAAGGTTGCACCACCAGGGCTCCTTTCAGGGAGGAGAGACTCTGGACGCGGCAGCATCTGCCCCTGGAGAGCGGGCGGAGTTCCTCAGAGGTTGCTGCGTGTAGTGGCGGTGCAGCCCGTCTGTGAAGGGAGGTTGGATCTGAGGATCCATCCTACCATGGGGGGGGGCTAAGGCCCAAGTCAGTGAAACAGTGTTTGCACTTGTATTGTGACCCCGAGTTTTACTTCCAGGCTAGGCAGCTTCAAGAAGCCCCAGGGACATTACAAATCTCATTCATTCAACACAGGCATCGAGGCACCGAAGAGCGGGACCCAGGATGGAGACAGGAGCTTCTGAGTCTTAGTGTTAATGTGCCTCTTCTCCCTTCTGGGGTCCCAGGATGAGCCCTGGGGGTGAGGGGAGAAACTCACCAGCCTCCAGCCTGGGGAGCTGATACTGCCACAGGAAACAGCCAGTCATGACCACGGAGAGCAGCAAGAAGAAGCCGCAGGATGCTGGAAAGAGACACTTCTTTTTCACTCCCTGCAGCCTGGGCTGCAGGCCAACCTGAAGCAGGGAAGGGACCCACAGCACGGTCCCCACAGTGGTCAGCAGAGGGAAGAGAGACAAGCGCCCTTCCCTGGCCTGGCATGTGCCTCATGCCTCATCTTTGCCAGACCTCATGAAAGCCCTCAGTTTGGGGTCAAGGCCACACTTGTGAACTCATAGCCCTTCCGATGTGGCTGCCTCAATAGTTCTGCCAAGCATGTCCCCCCACACTGTATACTTCTGCACAGCCTGTGCCGCATGTCCTGCCCTCTCCTCTCCTGTGTACTCAGGACGATCTCTAGACCCACTGAAATGCTACCTCCTCACGAAGCCTCCCCGACTGGCTTTACCCAAGCCTCCCAAACCTAAAGACACGAGCTGCATGTGTGTCTGGTGCTGTGTGGAACTGTGCTCCATTGGGTTTCTTCAAGGTTGTGACACTTAGGTCACATCTCCAGGTCTTTCTTGGAAGCACCTCCGGCTAGTAATCAAATAGTGCATCCGCTGAGCCTTCTCTATTTCCTCCAGGGCCCCTCATTCACCTCTCTCCCAGTACAGTGCACTCCTCCACGGTCCCTCCCCTTCTTTCATCATTGTGTGATCACACACCTAATTCCCAGGTGACATGTAACCGAATCAGAAATGAAAGAGGGAACACCACTCCAGATCGCACAGCTACTGTCAACTTCATGTCTGTACGTTTGACCGTTTCAATGAACCGGGCACACGCCTTGAAAGACATAGCCCCATGATACTGCTCACACACTACAGATTTCCAGCCCTCTGGCTTCTGCCTGAGGTCCATGGGTGGATTTGCACATGAGTACTAAGCAAGAGGTTGACATTTCGACCCCACCAAGTGACATCACAGAAAGATTCGGTGACGGATGACAGCCAAGACAAACGAGCAGTTCTACTTTGTAACGCACGGGGCTGCCATGAGGTGGAGTCGGCTCAGTGGCGGTGGGTTCGCTTCAGTCTAGTTCTCTCAGTCCTGAGCATCAGATTCTCATTTCCACTGCTTCCTGGGCATTTCCACAAGGACATCTCCAGATATCCAAGACTCAGCATCCAAGGTGGGACTCACCTCTTTCACACTCCTCCTCCTCCTCCTCCGCCTCCCGTGGTGTTTTCAACATCCATGCATGACACCTGACTCCACCCACTCACCCCAGCTAGCTGCCCCAAGGTCTGCCTGGTCCCTCCTGGTCCCTTGTCCCACCTCTGCTCAAACCGCAGGCCCTGAGTACCTGCCAAAATTATGAAATATTTCAAGCATGCTGAAGAATATAGAGAGACTAGTGTACTAGTTAAATCTCCCACCCCTCAACTTTGTTCAATTGTAACATTTTGCCATATTTTCTTCCTTTAAGAACATCTTAAATATGCCGTGTCAGTCACTATTTCTTGTGTTTCTTGTTTGTTCAGCATCTTGGCCTCGCTAGGGAACAAACATCTTTGTCTGGTTTCTTTTCGTGACATCCTTGATGTGTAACACAGTTCCTGGAACGTAGAGAGTTCTATTTTCTGAATGAATGAATGAATGAATGAATGAATGGAAATAAAACATTCAGGTAGAGGTGAAGCCTCCATGTACCTTTCGCAGATCTCAATTTCTCTCCCTCTTTCCCCAAATGAAGCACCCATTCTAATTTTTTATGTTCATCACAAGTTTTTATTCTTTCACACGCCTTAAAACCCATGAAAGCCAGAACTTAAGGAAGATGGAAACGTGTCAGAGAAGGAAAGCTCAAGTATTTTCCACTAAGAGGAAGTGAGGTAGTTAGTTCATTGTGTCAACCTGGCTGATAAACACATGTGGGATCCATTGAAGGGTGAAGATAAATGGTTCGGTGAGCCTTGCCTTTTTTGACTCTTGCTCTTTGATCATCGGACCAGTGTGCAGCTGCCTTGCTTGTTCTGTGCCTCCATTTGTAAGCTACACTACCTGTGGGACACCTAACCTGTGGACTGTGTCACTGTAATTTGAGATTCCTTCAAGACCTGCTTTGCTACACCATTGGAATTTACATCTCTTGAGCTGGGGACTGTCAGACCCTGTCATCTGGCTGACTGTTGATGACCTGTCTTGCTGTTTGCTGCCTGTGCCCGGATAGGCTGAATTTCTCTACAGAGGACTACCCAGTGGCCCTCAAGACTTGAAGGACGGCAGTGTCTCAAAACTATCACAGGAGTGAGTTGCACTGAGCCATTTGTACTGCTTTATAATTTAATTAACTGTTTATTTCTTATGTTCTGCATCTATCTGTGTGTGTGTGTGTGTGTGTGTATAATTATTAGCATTCCGGTTTTGTTTCTCTAGAGAACCCTGTCTAACACAGGAAGCGAGAGCCCTGGTGAAATAGTGGTTTGCGTGTTAGGCTTCTAACCGCAAAGTCAGCAGTTTGAAGCCACCAGCCGCTCTTCTGGAGAAAAGGAAAGTTTCTACTCCCTTAAAGAGTTACAGTCTAGGAAACTCCCAGGGAGGTGTGCCCTGTTCCACAGGGTCGCTATGAGTTAGGACTGACTCCAGAGCAGAGTTTAACAGAAATAGAAATGAGATCAACTGCAGGATATCAAAGGGGGAAATTTGCAAGGCCCAGAAAAGCAAAGTAGCCTCATCAAGTTCCAGTTCTCACAGGTTTCATTGTATGAATTTAGGTCAGGAGTCCTGGCAGTGCAGTGGGGTTTAGCACGAGGCTGCAAGCTGAAAGGTCAGCAATTTGAACCCGCCAGCCACTCCTCAGGAGAAAACATGGCAAACTGCTTCCATAAAGATTACACACTTGGAAACTCCATGGGGAATGTTCTACTCCATCCCATACAGTTGCTGTGAGTTAATATCAAGTTGATATCAAGTTTTAATGCTTATGTATCCAGAAGCAATATAGTATTGTTTTGTATATTTTAAATCTTACAAATATCGCTGTATTCTGATAATATCCTACTTCATTTTTGTGGATTCGATGCTATGTCTAGGTCACTAACTTCTGTAGAGTATGCTGTTATACATTATGTAGCATAGTGATTTGAGCATGCTCACTGGGGTCAGACTGACTTAAATATTATGATTATTTTGTATGCTTGAGTTGAAGAACCGTGCTTTGGAGGGGAGCGAATCTTCTGGGTGGGGAGGTAGTATCATCTCCAGGTTAACTGGAGATGATCTCGTGCCTCTGAAAAGTTGTTCTAATTTATACTCCACCAGTTGACGGAAAATCAATCAGCAATCGAGTCTCGCTGTTAACTTTTCATTTTCCTCATAACTAATACGGCGGACCATGCTTACTTGTTCTTACCCTCAACTGTGTCTTCCTCTTCCTTTTTCTTCAAGTACACTAGCTCTTGACGTGTTGTGGATACAGGTACCTCATCCGTTTCGTGTGTAGACAAGCCCATCTATGGCTTGCCTTACGGTTTTTGTGTTAACTTTCGCTCAGACAGAAGAGTAAAGCGGTTAAGAAAGCATCCTCTGGTTAGATCGCGAGATTCTGAACCTGCCACGAGACCTGAAGCGCATCACTTGGCCTCTGTGCTTGTTTCCTCGTCTATACGTAATGACGACAGTAGTAGCTGCCCCCTAAGCGTGTACGATGTAGATGAGCAAACACATTAGACGTGCATTGTTCTATTCATAGTAAGCCCTACTTACAGAATTATTGAATTAAAAAGATTTTAGTTTGGCGTTGACTTGGTTGTTGCCAATCAGAATTAACAATATTTTCCTATGAGTATGCATTGTGAGGGTGTGCTTCGTTTCATAGAGATCATAAAGACAGGCTTCTATATTTTCATGTAAAAATGTTTTGTAACGATGTGAAGTAGGGATCTACTTTTATTTTTTTCCATATGGGTAACGCATTTACTAAATACTCCAAGTTGCTGCCATGAATCGTCATGCTCTCTCTAAAGTACCAGGCTTCTGTGTCTGCTCCTCTCCGTTTCCAGGCTCCCTAACCGGTTCCACTAGAGTCCTGCTGAGTTTCGATTCCATTTCTCTCTTCAATCCTACGCTCTTCGGGAAGACCTCTCACATGCTGAGTCCTTGTTGTGTGCAGGCGCTGTTTTCAAGAGAAGAATCCAGCAAGGGGTTTTCTATGGTTTAGCCTCTGGCTATCTCCACTGACCACTTCCTGCCCTTTCTTTCTCCCCTTGCATCTTTGTGAGCCCAGAACCCATCCTGACTCCTCTCTCTGCGGGTACAGCTGCCAAGTCCACTGGCTGGGGCACCCTTTCCATCCTGATCCACCGCTGAGGAGTGGTATTGCCGTGGACTGTCTCCTTACTGTGTACTGAGCCTCATTGTGGCAACCTATTCCCTTCCCTCGTGAACCCCCATAATAGCGAGTACTGTCTGTGAGTACCACCCAGCACGCCCCAGCAGAGAAGCAGCGTGCCACTGGAGGGATCATTGGTGTCAGAGGAGGCCGAGAAGGTGTGAACGTGGACATGGACGTGGACATTGCTCCTCGGCAATAGGGCTGCCAGAGGTCAGATACGGCCTCTCGCGGTGTTTGTTGCAAAGACAGAGTAGGAAGGAAAAACCTGGCGGTTTACTTCCAACACTCAGCCAGTGAAATCCCTGTGGATCACAGGCAAACACTAGCCCAGTCGCTACAAAACAGGCGATGGCCCAGGACTGGGCAGTGTTTTGTTCCATCACACACACACACACACACACACACACACACACACGGTCTCCGCGAACCAGGGCCACCTTGACAGCAGCTAAGCACCACCCAGAATGACCGGAGCACCATCATCTCATGTTCAAGTGAAGGAGGAGATTCAGCAACCACAAGTGAGATGGTGGATACAGAGGGCCAGAGCTGGGAATTGAGCTCTGTGCAGCGCGTACACCACTCCATCTCGATGTGGCTGAGGTCTCTGCACCCTACCCCCACCCCCCTGGACAGCTTTCCTCTGGGGCCCAGCCTCATCTCCTGTCTGTCATTAATCTGGGGATTTATCCCAGTAAACCTGAAGGCAGGGACATAGTCAACTCTAAGCTGCCCACCAGCTGCTCGCATTTCCACTCGCAGGAGTCATTTGGAATCCCTTGCTTCTCTTTTCTCCACTGGAAAATGCTAGCAGGGGAGCCCTGAGGAAGGGCCTGGCTCCCCCAGATCCCAGGCCCTTCTTCCTTCCCCTCCCCCACGGCCAGCCCCTTCCCAGGTGGCCTGTAGCCCCTTGACCCACATCTCCTTTCCGCTTTCTCACCTTCTCCTCTAGGACAGCCCTGCTTTGACCAGTCATTCACTCAGCCAATGATGTCCAAGGTCCTGCCACGTGCTGGACACAGCACACTATACCCGTCCCACAGGAACCAGAGCCAGCAGGATGGCCGTGTGGTCTGACACAGGCTCTGAGGCCAGGGCTTGACCCCACCTCTGCTGTGTTAGATTTGGACAAATGCCTTCAGCTCTTGGAGCCTCAATTTCCGGGTTTGCAAAATTGGGATGACAGTAGTCTTTTTACCCCTCTCTGAGTTTAGATGCAGATCAATGAGGTTAGCGCATGCAAACCTCATTGGTAGCTAGTGTTAACGTGATTTTTTCCTCTGGAACACAGACATGGAACCAGGGCACTGAAGAAGGACGGATGAGCTCAGGTGGGGGTTGGGGGGCATGCTGGAAGAGGGGGAGATAGCTACATAGGGCATGTCTGTGGGGGATGAGTGGGGCCCTCCAGGGGCAAAGGCCTGGAGACCTACCAAGGAAGGGGCATGGTTTCTGGTTTGGGTTGGGAAGCCAGCGAGCAGGGCTGCAAGCAGTTAACTTTCTGCTAACTGAAAGGTCAGAAGTTCAAATCCACCCAGAGGTGGAAGCCACAGCAGAAAGGCCTGGTGACCCACTTCTGAAAACCCAGCCATTCCCATCCCCTTGGCACGCAGTCTACTCGGACACATGACAGGAGTCGGTTACCTGGAAAGGCAACTGCCCTGATTGAATCCATCTAACACCCTGAACAAACACTATTTCCCTGGAATCTCTAGAGACGCTAGGGATGGTGATGGCGAGGCCCCCATAGGCGGAGAGAGGTACATCTTTGAAGCCAGCTTGGGGGTTGTGCCTTACCTGGATCTGCATCCTGGCCACGGAAGATTCCCGCTCCCGGAGGACTCAGGGCTGCGCCAGAAACCCTGAGAGCAGTGAAGGCAGTAAGATCTTGAGAGAGGTGAGCGAGAGGAGGGAGGCAGGGAGAGGCCCGGAAATGTGGATAAGGATGAGGGCGGGGCAAAGCATCCTCCCTTTGCAGTGTACCACCCCAAAGGCAAGGGAAGTAGCAGGCTCGGAAAACCCTGCGGGGACTGCCACAGTCCAGATCTACCAGGGACTGCCCCAACTTGGGCGCCCTGGAGGTGGTGTGGTTTCCCGATGAACTGCCAACTGCAAGGTCAGCAGTTAAAAACCCACCAGCGCAACTCCGCGGAAGAAAGCCCAGGCTTTCTCCTTCCTGTTAATGGTTTCCGTCTTGTAAACTCACAGGGACAGTTCTACCCTGTCCCAGAGGGTCACTGATGAGTCTGCCTTGCCTCAAGGGCACTGAGTTTGGTCCCAATTTGAGCAGGGAAAGTCCCTTGGTCTCGGAAGCCCTCGGTCCTGGGACAGGTGGCCGGTGGCCGCCCTACCCGCCACTGCCACTAACAGCAGTTCCTCCTCCCCTGCAGCTTGCTCTGGGGAGATGGCGGATGGGGAGCTCGGTAACAACCTGGAGCCCAAACTTACCATCTCCTGGGAAGCTCAAGTCGGGCCCTGCACGGCGCCCGCGGATGGTGCAGCCAAGAGGCCACTGGGTTCCAGGAGCAGAAAGGGGCCCTGGGCTCAGAGCACAGGCTGGCTCCCGGGCTCCCAGGGAGGGAAGCTCCAAATTCCCAACACTAATCCGCAGAGGAGCGGATTAGTCCCTGATGGCCTTGCACATCTGGCGGAGGGCAGCCCGCACCACGTGCTCGGAGAAGGAACCCGAATCCAGTTTGCCAGAGGCAGGCACGGCTTCCTCCCTCAACCCCACAGGCCCTCCTGGACACCAGCTCCTCGGGCACCCCGGGGGACTCGGGCCCCCCGTTTGGAGACCCAGTGGGGTTGCACCCTCATCAAACCAGGTGCCATTGTGTCTACATGGGGAGGAGTCCCTGGTTGGCACCAATGGATGAGCCGATAATCTCCCAGAGGCACCTCGGACACATGTGCAGAGGAAAACCGGAGGTCCGGGGCTTTCCGAGTCCCAGGCGGGGCGTCACAGCGGCCGCAGACAGCACACACGCTGTGGTTGGCTGGTTCATCAGACCGGTTCCGACCCTTAGCGACGCTGTGCACAGCCCAACGAAGCCCTGCCCGTCCCGTGCCGTCCTCACGGCTGTGCCAGAGCCTGAGCCCATGTTCCTGCCGCGGCGTCCTTCCCGCTCATTGAGAGCCTTCCTCTGTTTGCAGCCCTCGACTCTATCAAACATGATATCCTTCTCCAGGGTCTGATCTCTCCTGACGTGTTGAAAATATGGGGTTTTTTTGGTTTTTTTTTTTTTTAGCAAAGGAATTTATTGACGAGCTCGAGCTAGGGTTGAGTGCCAGTGCACCAACGCAGTGGGCACCGGGGACAAGGACCCCCTCCCTTCGTAGAGCTGCCTTTAAAAAAAAAAAACATTTGATTAGGGGCTCATACAATCTTATCACAATCCACGCATATACATACATCAATTGTATAAAGCACATCCGCACATTCCCTGCCCCAATCACTCTCAAACCATTTGCTCTCCACTTAAGCCCTCTGCACCAGGTCCTCTTTTTTCCCCCTCCCTCCCTGCTCCCCCCTCCCTCGTGAGCCCTTGATAATCCACAGATTGTTATTTTGTCATATCTTGCCCTATCCGGAGTCTCCCTTCCCCCCTTCTCTGCCGTCCGTCTCCCAGGGAGGAGGTCACATGTGAATCCTTGTAATCAGTTCCCCCTTTCCAACCCACTTACCCTCCACTCTCCCAGAAAATATGTTTTTTTAAAAAAAGACTTGCCCTTCCTGCCACTAAGGAGCATTCTGGCCGTATTTCTTCCAAGACAGTTCACTGTGCACACATGGGGTCCCCATCGGGAGCTCGCCTCTTAAATGAGGGCTCAGTAACCCCGACTGAGCCCCAGCCTCTGTTCCCAAGTGTGTAAGCATCCGACTACTACTCAGCCAGTGCGAGGATCCCAGGGCATGGCACCTAGTGAGAGTCCCACGCTTACTGAGCTGCCGCGGTTGAGAACCCAGATGGGGCCTTCAGCTGAACTGTGTGTAGGAATCTGCTAGGGGTCTCACTGAACTGCAGCTAATAGTCCGGAGTCGCTAATAAGCTCCTGGACGAGGCCAGTGCAGGGCCAGGGACCGACCTCCCTTACAGTAGCAAAGCCCCTCCGAAATCCCTAAGTTGTACACTGCTCTCCACGTTATCGTCGCAACATGCTGTGTGTCCTCCTTGTTCCGAGGCTTCGCAAAGCCAGTTCCAACTCACAGCACCGCCTCACTGTCATTACTTGTTAGCTCTTCATTGCAGCCACTGGATCAATCACCCACCTGCTACCTGTCCACGCAGGTGTCCTTCTCCTAATGCCATGGCCAAGGGCATGAGACGCAGCCTTGCCGTCCTCACCAATCTGGCTGTGCTGCTTTCAACACGGAACAGGTTTGTTTTATTTTTCCGGCCGTCCATGGCATGTTCAAAATTCTTTGCCAACACAATACAAAGGCTTCTGTTCGCTTCCTTTTTTGCTACCCAGTGGCCACCTGCACATAAGGCAATTAAACGTACCGTGTCTTGGCCAGGCACACGGTGATTCCAAAGCGACATCATTAGTCTTTAACGCGCTCAAAAGGCCTTTGGAGCAGATTTGCCCAATGTACTACATTGTGAGTTCCTGGCTGCTGCCTCCGTGAGCATTGATTGTGGATCCAAACAAAATGAAATCCTGTACAACTCCAGTCCTCTGTTTGCTTATCCTGATGTTGTCCCTTAGTCCAGAGTCAGGGTAAACCAGTCTCTTCACAACCACAGGGCCGTATGCACAATTGTAGGGCGATAATATATAGTAAAGTCACAGAAGATAGGAGAGTAAAATAAAGAAGCCAGGCGTATTTTGTGGTAGCATGCTCACCTCAGTCCCTCTTGGTGGTCCACGCAGAGGTGGGAAACAAGTGGAGCATATTTTGAATCAAGGCTTAGGGGGCATGCAAGCCCCTCTGATTGCATCATCACAGGAAGGGGTTGTACCATAGGCAATATATTCAATGGGAGCAGGATGATCTAGGGGTGTACAAGCAATAGGAAGGGGAGGGACTAGGGGTAAGCATGTGACAAGATGGCCGGATCCTAGATTCAAGATGGCAGCCTAACCTTGATCTTCCTTGAGCTGGCTTTACTTTGTCTCTGGGCTCTCCTCCAGGGAAACAATCCACTATCCTTATCAGCAGGGTGTGGGCCCACCTACTGTGGGACAGACAATAGTGTCTGATTGCTCTAAATGGCTGATGCCCTAGGGTGGGGAGTAGGGGGGTGGGGGGGTGGAGATAACCTCTAAGCACCTGACCTCACAATAATCTAGCAAGCAGGTCCTAGGCTGGGTTTCCAATAAAGGAAACGCCCTTTGGGGGAAACTTTTTATACCCCACAGAGCAGATGCTTTTTGTTTTTTCACTTGAAGGTAAGCAATATGAAGGCTGCAATCTCTGATCTTCCATCAGTGAGTGCTCTAAGTCTTCTTCACTCTTAGCAAGCAAGGTTGTGTCCTCTGTGTACTGCAGGTGGGTAGTGATGCTGTGTCCTTCATCATGTAATCCGGCTTCCTGGATTATCTGCTCAACATACAGATTGAAGACCTGTGGTAAAAACAGAGGACCCTGCTGAAGCCAAAGCCGGTGAACAAGTAAATGTGATGAAGAAAGCTGATGGCGCCCGGCTATCAAAAGAGATAGTGTCTGGGGTCTTAAAGGCTTGAAGATAAACAAGCGGCCATCTAGCACAGAAGCAACAAAGTCCACATGGAAGAACACACCAGCCTGTGTGATCGCGTGGTCCTGAAGGGATCAGTTATCAGGCATCAAAGAACAAAAAATCATATCATTGACTGCACACCTCCATGATACGATCGCCGAAGACAAACAGGTGCATAAGCAAATGTGGCGAAGAAAGCTGATGGTGCCTGGTTATCAAAAGAGATAATGTCTGGGGTCTTAAAGACTTGAAGGTGAACAAGTGGCCATCTAGCTCAGAAGCAACAAAGCCCACATGGAAGAAGCACACCAGCCTGTGCGATCACGAGGTGCCAAAGGGACCAGGTATAAGGCATCATGCAAAAAAAAAGAATATATGTATGTGTGTGTGTGTGTGTGTGTGTGTGTGTGTGTGTGTATATATATATATATATATATATATATATATATATATATATATATATACATTAGTGAATGAAGGGGGAAGTGCAGAGTGGAGACCCAAGGCCCATTTGTCGGCCACTGGCGATCCCCTCACAGAGGGGTTTGGGAGAGGAGATGGGTCAGTCAGGGTGCGATGTAGTACCAATGAAGAACACAGCTTTCCCCCAGATCCTGGATACTTCCTCCCCCCAACTACCATGATCCGAATTCTACCTTGCAGGACTGGATAGGGCAGAGGTTGTACACTGGTGCATATGGGAACTGGAGGCACAGGGAATCCAGGGTGGACGATACCTTCAGGACCAGGGGTGTGAGGGGCGATGCCGGGAGAGTGGAGGGTGAGTGGGTTGGAAAGGGGGAACTGATTACAAGGATCTACATGTGACCCCCTCCCTGGGAGATGGACGGCAGAGAAGGGGGGAAGGTAGGCTCTGGATAGGGCAAGATAACAATCTATAAATTATCAAGGGCTCATGAGGGAGGGGGGAATAGGGAAGGAGGGGGAAAAAAAGAGAACCTGATGCAAAGGGCTTAAGTGGAGAACAAATGCTTTGAAAATGATTAGGGCAAAGAATGTCCTGTGTGCTTTATACAATTGATGTATGTATATGTATGGATTGTGATAAGAGTTGTATGAGCCCCTAATAAAATGTTTAAAAAATGATTAGGGCAAAGAATGTACAGATGTGCTTTATACAATTGATGTATGTATATGTGTGGATTGTGATAAGAGTTGTATGAGCCCCTAATAAAATGTTTAAAAAAAAACTAGAGGACCCTTAGGCACACCTTAGCTGAATTTAAACCATCCACCTTATCCTATTCTAGTGATTGCTTCGTGATCAATGCACAGGTCCACAGTGAAGGGTTCTGGAACCCCCACTCTTCACACAGTGAAGTCTAGTTTGTCCTCATCCACACAGTGAAATAGTCAGGAAAGCACAAGCAAGCGTCTTCCTGGTGCTCCCGGCTGCCGGCTAAGACGCCTCTGATGTCAGCAGCTCTAGCCCCGTGTGCTCGTCCAAACCCAGCTGGGGCTCCTGGCAGCGCGCTAGATGATGCTGTGTGTGCACTGTAGGCTACCTTCAGCGCGTTTACTCTCGTGTGGCAGCAGCGGTAGTGTTCAAGCCTTTCCTGAGGAGGAGTGCAAAGAGCACCTCTGTCTCCCAGACGTCTTGGCATGGACACGCGAGTGCTTTCACGTGACATCAGTGTGTAGGAGCACTTCAACTGGTGTTCTTGCTGTCACTTTCCCAAGCCTCCTTTCTCACCAGTGCCTTCAGTGTGGCTTGGACTTCTTCCTTCGGTATCTTCTATTCTTGCTCATATGCTAATTCTTTTTGGAACAGTGAATTCCTCCCAAGTCCTTGGTTCAATAGGCTTCCCGTGTTTGGTGCTGTCGGGTTGGTTCCAACTCAGAGCGATCGTGTGTACAGCAGAACGATGTACTCCCAGTCGGAGCCATCTGAGCAATTTTTCTTATGTTCCAGCCCATTGTTGCAACCACTGTGTCAACCCACCTTGTCAAAGGTCTTCCTGCTTTTTGCTGCTTTGCTACTTTACCAAAAATGATGTCCTTTTCCAGGGACTGACCGCTCCCTCCTGGTGACATGTCCAAAGCATGTAAGACTAAGTCTCACCATCCTCGCTTATAAGGAACATTCTGACTGTATTTCTTCCAAGACAGACTTACCTGTTCTTTTGCCCATCCATAGTCCTTTCTAGCTTCTTTTCCAGCAGCATTTATTCAAAAGCATCGATTCATCCTTGGTCACCCTTACAGAACATGCACCTTTCACACGCGTAGGAGGCCAATGAAAATGCCGTGGCTTGGGCAGGCACACGCTAGTCTTCAAAGGAATTTCCTTGCCCTTCCACACTTTCACCGTAAGTATTCAACCTGGATGCTGAGAAAATGGTCCAAGAGGCTGGACTGTGTGGAGAAGAACTTGGCATCAGGATCTGAGAAAGGTTTATTTACAACCTGTGATATGCAGATGACAACCTTGCTTGCTGAAAGGGAGGAGGGCTTGAAGCACTTGCTGGTGAAGATGAAGGATTGCAGCCTCTGGTGTGGATGACAATTCACTGTGAGGAAAGCAAGGATCCTCACAACTGGGCCAATAGGAACGCGACAGCCTGAAAACCAGAGAGAAGATTGAAGCTGCAAGGACCTTTATCTGGTTCGCTTCCACAGTCGATGCTCATGGAAGCAGCAGTCAGAAGTTGAACAACGCATTGCATTTGGGTAAATCTGTTGAATGTGACCTCTTTAAGGTGTTGAAAAAATATATATGGATTATTAGAAGAGCTGTAAGAGCCCCCAATAAAATGATTTTTTAAAGTGTTGAAAATGAAAATACAACAACCATCATTTCACTTATAAAATTTTAAGGGGTATTATTCAGATAGCGGTGGTTTCATTTGCTTGTAAAAACACATTTCTGGCTCTTGAATCATTTTTAAATTGTTGTGAGGGACAGGTTTGGCCCTTCCATCTCAAAAGTTGCCAACCCCAGAGCTAGACCTAACCACAGTTTGTCATACAGGGAAATGGCCACTAGGTGGGGGTAGATGCCCATGTGTCAGATCTTCTGGCCCACCTGAGTCAACCCTGATTCTTCTTTCTCCAGGCACCCGTGCAGGGGCGTTCTTCCACAGGCCGGGGCAATCCTGACAAGAGCTCTTCGAGGGAGGAACTATTTTCCTTCTTACACATGAGAAGTCGTTTTATTTCTTTGCTTAAATAACCTTCCATGGCTGTCCACTGCTCCTTGAATGAATTCAAAATCCTTACCTGCCCTACCCAGTGAATTGAGTCAGACTGGCAGGGATTTCTTCTGTGGCCTTGGCCTCTCTTGGACCTCAGTGTGCGCATCGGTAAAGCAGGGTAATTACGTACAAGCACACAAGTCCTCGGCTGGCACACAGCAAATGCTAACTGCTCTTGGTGCTGCAGCCCCCTACCCCCACCCCCGGGCGCTGGATTCCGCCAACTCTTGAGCTGTCAGCGGTGTCACGAGGGGCCTGTCAGAGGGAGTGGTGCCAATATGACCCCTGGGTCCCTGGCAGCAGCAGGTGGATGGGAGCAGAAAGGGGAGGAGCCACCGAGGCAGTGGTGTCCCTCCCAAACTCAGTGCCATCGAGACGCAGAGAGACCCTGTGGGAGTAACCTCATCTCTTCTGGTGGTTTCAAACCGCTGACCTTTGGGTTAGCAGCCCAGCACATCACTACGATGCTAGTGGGGCTCCCACAGTGTCCCTCACACTTACTGCCATCAAGTCAATGGGACAGGGTAGAACTGCCCCTGTGAGTTTCGGAGACTGTGTAACTTTATGGAGCGGCTGGTGGTTTTGAACTGCTGACCTTGGGCATCGCAGCCCAACGCTAACCACTACACCGCCAGGGCTCCCATAGTGTCGTTAGGGCTGGTGTTATCCATCAAGCGGTGCACTAATTCACCACCGCCTGCCAGTCTGCCTCCATCCGGGGAAGAGAAGGGTCTCCACCTGGAGCCATGTTAGAGGGGAGGGGAGAAGAGGGGAGGGACTGGATGGGCCATTGGGAATGTGGCGGGGGGGGGGGGGCACCTACAGGCAGAGCCTATGGGGAAGGAGAGCAACAGAGTTAGCACACTGAGATGCTACTGAGCACCGTCTGATCCAGCTTGTTCAAAGCCAGCTTTCCCCACTAGGTGGCAAGCTGGCTGGATGCTGACTTTATCTTGGCAGCCTGGCAAGAATACGTGTGTAAAAGCTGGACATTAAATGAGGACGGCCGAAGAAATGATGCCCTTGAATTGAGGTGTTGGAGAAGAACATGGAAAGTTCTATGGACTGCTAGAAGAGCAAACACATGTTTGGGAAGAAGTAAGCCCAGAGGGCTCTTTAGAGGCGAGGCTGGCAAGACGTCCTCTCACATGTTTTGGACATGTGGTTAGGGGAGACCCAACCCTGGAGAAGGACATTGTGCTTGGTGAAGTAGAGGGGCAGTGAAAAAAAGGAAGGCCCTTGAGGAAGTGGACTGGAACGGTGGCCGTGGTCATTGTTAGCTACCCTGGAATTACCCTCGGCTCATGAGGACCCTATACACAACAGAAGGAATCAGCCGGGACCCTGTGTCACCCACGATTGGTTGTGGATTGCACAGCTGTGACTCACAGGGATCCACTGCTGGACCTTCAGAGGTAGAGCCGTCTTAGTCTGGAAGCATCCTCAGAGCAATACAGGAGCTACCACTACAGAGGGTACATCGGAAATGCATCAGGGGCCTCTGCACCCCCTCTGCCGGGGAGGAGGGGGATTCTGGCAGAAGGGGAGCATTCCATGACTGAGCCATCAGTGCTCCTCTCCCACCCCCCACCCCCGCCCAGTGCCTACAAAATGCCAGGGGGTGTTCCAGAAGGTTTGCGTTCCAGGACTCCTTTGGGTCCCTCATTTAGTTCTGACAACCCAGAGCAGGCGGCTGTCCTCCCCTTTCTGCAGGTAAGGAAATTGAGGCACAGAAGAAAAGAAAGACAGAAAACCTGTCCAAGGACCCCCAGTTAGTAAATGGCAGAGCTTGGATTCAAACAGGAGTAGTTCCAGGAATGTTGGTCAGAAGCCTTGCGCTGTTGCCCGAGACCACCTGGCAAAGAAAGCAAGAATCCAGATCCAGGGCTGTCCAGCTTAAATCCGCCTCATCTTGCCCATGCCCCTACCCAGGACAGTTCTCCACACACCCCCACCTCCCTTCAAGCTGACCCTCGCCCTCGCCCTCACCCTCACCCCGACCCCAGGTTCTTTCCTCCTCTCTGTGCCTGGCCCTCCCTGCCACTGGTCTCCCTGGCCTGGACTCACGCCAGGTGCCTACTGATTTGGTTCATTGAGATGAAATGTTAATGTCGAAGAAAACCCACTGAGGGCTGCGGAGGCACTGGGGCAAGGGTTGGCTCTGCGGTCCAGCCTTCTCCCCTCTGCCCCTTGACCCACTTCAGTCAGGTGCGCCTTAATCCTTAAAGGGACATCTCTGCTTTTTCTTACTTTTCAACGGTATTTTGCAGCAGGTTCCCCCAGTGTAGTACGTCATTGGAGTTTCCTGACTGTCGCTCCTGTTGATTGTGAACTCGAGCAAAATGAAATCCTTGACCACTTCCATCTTTTCTCCACTTACCGCGACCTTGACCCTTGTGGGGCTTTTCGTTTTCCTTATGCTGAGGTGTGATCCATCCATCCGGAAGCCCATGTCCTGCGGTCTGCATCAGTGCCTCCTTCAAGATCTCTTCGAGTTCAGCAAGCAAGGTCCGTTCATTTGCACTCTGCCAGCTCTCCCCGAGTCTTCCTCCAGTCCCCATGCCGAGTGCTCCCGCATGTCGTCCACCTGCTCGGCTCATCTGCGCAGCCCCAGGCTGAATAGCGACGGCGGAAGAATACAGCTCTGAGCACACCTTTCTTGATGGGAAACATCCAGGATTCCCTTGCTCTGTTGGAATGACTGCCTCTTAGTCCATGTACAGGTTCCTCATGAGCACCTTGAAGTGTTCTGGAGTTCCCATTCTTCACAAGGTTGGCCATGACGTGTTATAATCCACCGGGTCAGAGGCCTTTGTATCCAACACTCTGGTGAAGATCTTTGTGGTCTCCGCCAAGGATCCTCCTCAGACCATGAATGAAACCCCTCATTCCATATCCTTTTCGGTGTTTCTCTTGAGTTTCTGGCAGTTCCCTACCTGATGTGCAGCTGAAACAAATTCTGAATCGCCTTCGGTAAAAACATACTTGCATGTTTTGTGGGTGTTGTTCAGTGAAGTCTACATTCTGCTGAGCATCTTCCTTCGGAATGGGCACTATGTGGATCTCAAATGTTCTTGAGAGACAAATGCGTGCTTCCAATGCGACAGCAATTTGTTGAAACATTTCCATTGGTATTCCATCGATTCCTGAAGCCTTGCAGGGCCTGAAGAACCCAAAATCAGTGGTTAGACGTGAGGCTGCTGGCTCATGTCCCAAGACCAGCAGATGAGAGGATGATGAAGTGGATGCTGCATCCAGGACCAGAGAGAACTCTGCCAGACCACGTATATATATGGGATGCAGCTCAGACCCTCAAGCAGCGGTTCTCAATCTGTGCGGCATTAGGAAGGTTGAGAGCCACTGCTCTCAAGAAAACCTCCCTTAATTGAACAAGGTGGTGAAAGAATATGAAGGGTAGTGATGATGGGGGTGTAAGAGTAGTGATTGTCACCACACTGTCTAGTAAGGTGGTGACTCAAGATACATCCACATATGCAGAGTGGAGACTCAAAGCCCAATGGTAGCCAACCGGACACCCCTTACTGAAGGGTTGTGGGGAGGAGATGAACCAGGCAGGGTGCAGGGTAGCAACGATGGAACATATAACTTTCCTCTAGTTCTTAAATACTTCTTCCCCGCCCCCACCACTATTATGATCCCAATTCTACCTTACAAATCTGGCTAGACCAGAGGATGTACATTGGTACAGATAGCAACTGGAAACACAGGGAATCCAGGACAGATGACTCCTCCAGGACCAGTGGTGAGAGTGGTGATGCCTAGAGGGTGGAGAGAATGTGGGGTAGAAAGGGGGAACTGATTACAAGAATCTACATATAGCCTCCTCCCTGGGGGAGGGACAGCAGAAAAGAAGGTGGGGGGAGACATCAGATAGTGTAATATATGACAAAATAATAATAATTTATGAATGATGAAGGGTTCATGAGGTAGGGGGGCGTGGGGAGGGAGGGGAAATGAGCAGCAGATATTAAGGGCTCAAGTAGAAGGCAAATGTTTTGAGAATGATGATGGCAACAAATGTACATATGTTCTTGACACAATGGATGTATATATGGATTGTGATAAGAATTCTATGAGCCCCGATAAAATTTTTTTTTTTTAAAAAAGATACATCCACATAATTCGGCCTGATTGACCTAATAGGTATCTGATTCCCAAGTGGAACCATATCCACAGACAGAGAGACATATCACAAAGTGGAGGATAATTACATCATTAAATAGCTATCAAATGACAAAATTACACCCTGACAAAATGCTGAAAACAGGGTCAAGTGTATTCATTCCATTAACCACCACAGTTACCTTGCGCCTATCTGCCAGTGTTGCTGCTGTTGGCTGTCACCACGTTGGTCCCAATCCATAGAACCAGACACTGCCTGGGCCTGCACTGTCCTCACGATCATTGCTCTGACCTGTCACTTTGTCGTCTGGGGTGGCTAGTGTGTGGCTGTGATGCAGCCAGATGCTTTGTATGTCAAATGGCCACAAAGTGAGCAGGTTTCACCCATCGGCTGCGCACTTCAGAGCAATCAGCCACTAAAAGCTCTTGTGCTTCCACACTTTGCTTCCAAATATTGTCAGAGACTTACTTGCATAGACCCACCAATCTTTCTGAGAGAGCGACAAAGACTGTGGCTAAGGAAGTGCACTGCAGGGAAAGAACCCCCCACCCCCTCCCACCCCTAACACACCAGCTATCTCATTGCTAGGAACTCTGAGTACGCCCCCAGGGTCTACCCACACAGCCCGACTGCTTGTTCCCAGGTCTATCACTGCCCACACTGCAGCCCGCCCACCTGAGGCCGCAATCAACCGGGCCCAGAATGACACTTCCTGTGGTGGCTGTTCTTGCTGGAGGGGACACCATAGAAGAAAGGGTAACAGCCTGGCCATCTGGTCCCCGCGTCCACACGGAGACTGACACAGCTCTCTAGGCTCAGATCAAGAAGTGGCCTGGAGGCATGGGCTTGCTCGTAAGGAGCTATTGCAGGCTGCTCGCCTTCTCCACAGGAGTTAACTGGAGAAGCAGCAATGCATGTTGGGCAACATGACTGTGCCTCTGCTGACCAGCAACTAACCTGACCTACTGGTTGTCCAGCTTCAGCCTGGACAAGGCTCGACCATCTGGCTGTCCCCGGGGTAAATGTCCTCTGAGGTCACGGAGGTGTGGACCATCGTGTGGGGAAAGACCTACAGAAGATGTCGAATTCCATACCCCAGCTACTTAATACCCAGCAGTATCTTGTCCCGGGCTATACGTGGGGAAGTTGCCTGTGCCCACAAGTGTCAGGTCATCGTCGCGGGCCCCTGTGCAGGGGAAATTATGTCCAAGAAGAAAGCAAAGGAGAACATAAACCCAGCCCACAAGTCAAATCCCGGGGCTTTCAGAGGGCTCCGCTCTCGGTTCGGCTGGCTGGCCTCAAGACCATTAGCACAGAGGACAGGCACACAGTAGTGGAGAGGCAAGGTATAGGTGTCTGTAGCCACGGGCAGTCCTTAGCAGCGCCCTTGCTGCTGTCAGTGAGACTTCATATGGCTTCCCAGAGCTGGTGCCGGGGCCCTGATGTGGGTAGCTGCAAGAGGCTGGTTAACGCTGCCTGTCCAAATCTGGAAGAGGAGACAATTTCCCCTTCTGCACGGATCTGCGCCTTGAGATTGCTTGCCTATGATTTGCCCAGATCACCCGGGGTCTGCCTTGCCCCTGGGGTGAGTCAGACCTGTCCTTTCTCCGAGCATCTCCCTCCACGGGGTCCCAGAAGTCGCCACTCTACCTTCCACTTCACGTACAGAGCTCAGTGCTACTCCGAAATACATGAGGCAGAACCTGTCTGACGGCAACTGGTCTGGGGGTTGTTCCTTTGTTTTTCCTGTTTATGATTTTTAACTTTTAATTGTGAATTGGATAGAGGCTTACAGAGCGGATCACCCGTTTTACGCTCGACAATCCATACGTGCGTTGCCTCATCTCCCTCATTGCAGTCCCTTCAGGGGACCCTTGCTCACCCCACTCCCACCCTGTGCAGCAAGTTTCCATCCCTCCCTCTGCCTCACCCTTCTGAGCTTTGTCCGTGGACAAGTGCTTCCCCTGGGATCTCCAAGGGCCGCTTTATTCCAAGATGGGTGGACCCTTCAAACGTTCTCGTTTGACTGAAAACAGAGCCCTGGGGTGAGTTCAGTTCCCGACCCGAAGGTCACTAAGGGCCAGCCTCTAGGGGTCCGCCCATCTCCGTCTGACCAGTGAGCTTGGACTCTTTCATGATGAGTGCAACTGCTTAGTTTTGTTTTTGCAGCGGGGCATGGAGGAGGTCCAGGAAGGTGGTCACAGGGCAAAGGACCCCAAACACAGCCACAGTGCCCACGGTAGCAGCTCCCTCACAGCACTGATGGATGGTGAGAACACAGGACACCCACCTCAAGGGAGAAGCAGCCAAAGCTGCCTGACCAGCGTGTCTGTCCACCCAGTGCCATCCCAGTATACACAGGACACAAAGTCGTGTCCAACGAGGCCACTGTGAGCTGACTAGCCAGAGACCCGCATCCATGTGGGCTCGACAGCAGGAGGGGTGATTAGGTACAGAAACTCACACAGCAGGCGGGCTCTTCCTCACCCAAGTGTTGGCAGACGATGCAGCCGTGGCGGGTGCTTCTCCATGAGCCAACCATCGCAGGTGCCAAGTGTGGAGGAGCAAGGGAACTCCATGTTGATGGGTCCTGATGGAGGGCAGAGGTGGAAGCAGTGGTCCTTGGCAGATGGTATCGTATCAGGAAACACCAGCCCACGGCAATGGAGATCATCCACCCGAGTCCTAAGCGTCTGGGTCCTGTCTGCTGGTGAAAGGGAACAGCCACCACATGCCTAGAGCATGCATGCCCATGTGATTGGAATCCACCGTAACTAACCTGCCCATTGAGAACTGGTCAGATCCACAGGTAATTGCACCTAGTTCACCTGAAGCCATAGGCTCATGTTGCTGGCAGGTCATACACACCAGGTGAGCACCAGGAACTTCATAGGTCCAATGAACTCCCCATTGAGCCAAGTTGGACATAGGTTTTGCTGTTTTCAGAAGGTTGAGGCGCAGCTTGACTGGGTCAAAGTAGATGTGATCGCCACCATTATGGACTGAACCGTGTCCTTTAAAGAGGCGTGCTGAAACCTCTGTAACTGAATGTGACCATGTTTGGAAATAGGGTCTCTGAAAATGTCATTTAACGTGGTGATGCTGGCATAGGGTGGGTCCTAATCCAATATGAGTGGTGTCCTGGGAAAGAGGAGGAGAGGCCCACACGGGTAGACACGCACCAAGGGAGTCCTCAGTCACGTGCTGATGGAGACCAGAGGGGAGTTCAGCTGCAATCGCCAGCAAAGAAAGCCTGGGGCAACCAGAAGCTGGGGGACAAGAAAGGAGCTTTGGTAGGGAGCCTGGCCCTGCTGCCACCCCGGATTTGGACTCCCAGCTTCTAGAGCTATGAGATAGCACATTTCTTTTGTTTGAAGCCGCTCACTTTGTGGTACGTTCGTTCAGCAGCTTTAGGAAACTTAGCAGGCACAGCGTTCGGATCCACTTTTTTCATGATGTCTTCAAGGTGCCACGCTGTGAGTGGGCTTTCCTGGAGGACAGACTTATTGTGCTTAAGTACATGGCTGAGCTAATCTGTTTCCAGGGGAAAGGGATCCTCACTGTAAGGTATTCTCCTAATGTTCTGGGGGATGTGGGGGGTGTGTCCAATGGCCTGATCATACAGCAAGACATTGGCAATGGATGGCCCATGAAGGTGTGGGAAAGGGAGTGTTTACACAGGCATCAGCAGTATGCCAGGAACCCACAAGAAGGGTAGCTTCCTGGGCCTGGAGGCTGGGAGGATGCTATGACTCTGGTCTCCAAGGGAACCTGCAAGGAGAGAGTGGTGTAGGGAGGGCCTCCCTGAGAGACCTGATCCTTGCTGAAGGGACCTAGGCAGCTCCAAGCCAGGCAGAGGCAACCCCACGGGAGGGAGCCAGGTGGGGGAGGGTGCTTAGCAACTCAACATCCCTCTTTGCTCCAGCCTTCCGCCAAGGATCTCCAGGGACCAACTGCAAATGGAAGTCCCAGGGAAGGAGGCCCTGAGGCTGCAGCCCCTTCAGGATGGTCCACGGGCAGAAAACGAGAAGGGGATGGCAGAGAGTAGACCCAGAGAGTCAAGTAGCAGACACCTGACACCCAGATGTGGTGATCAGAAGTAGGTCAAAGCAGTCCTCACTAAAGGTGCCTATTGAGCAAAGATGTCGAAGGCGCCTTTGTCCGCCCGAGCCTGCAAACGCTTCTGTGCAGTGGGCTCGGTTACCCTCCCTCCCCAGTGGACAGTTAAGGGAGCCGGGGAGGGAGGGTAACCGAGAATCAGCGAGTATCAGCAGCACAAAATCACACAGCGGAAAGCTGGTAGAGTCGGGCGGGAAACCCAGCCAGCTGAGCCCCAGAGACGCTGCTCCTATGAAAAACGGGTAACAAGGGGCCTCGTGATATGATGTGAGGACAGGAGGAATGTCGGGTGGGGCCATGCAGTACGGAGCTAAGGGCGCGGGCAGATGTCTTCTCCTGGGGTGGCCTTCCACCTGGCCCCTCTGTCCCTCTCTCAGGTGACTTACTAAGGAAATGCACCATCTCTGACTGGGTTTTACTGAGTAAAGGTGCCCTGAAGAGCCAGTCAGCCCCCGCCGCCCCTCGGCCCTGGTTAGGAGAGGCAGTTGCTGGTGTCTTGAGAGAAAATGGAGCAAATCGATTCGTGCCGCTTCATCTTTTGCTTCCTCAAAGACAAAGCCCGCCTCCGGCCTGGCCTCCTGTGGTGATTCATCTTATTCCACACGATGAACATCTGGTTTTCTAAGACCTTCAGCTTCATCTCGCTGAACACCAGCCGCTCCAGGAGCTTGTCCTGCAGGGCGAAGCAGGCATGCATCTTCTCGAGGTCTTTCGTGTGCGTGAAGATGGCGTCGTTGGGGCTGGCTCTGCACTCCAGTGACGTCTCTGCTTCTTCCTAAGCTCCCGCAGGCAGGCAAAGGGGAAAGGTGGGTTAATGAGGATCACTGCCTACGCCTTTGGAAAACCTGCTCCAAGACTGATAAGCATTCCCCTGACTCCCTTCTCAAGCTCCCCCCACCAAGGGCACATTCCCCCCCCCCCCCGACCAAGGGCACGTTTTTTTGCTACGTCATGAGGAGATGAGAACTGGGGAGTGGGGGAGGTGAGGCCTCTTTCTCAGCACCCCACAGCCTGAGGCCCAATGCTCCCTGGACCCACAGTGGCCCCTGGTTCCCAGGATCAAATGAAGTGACCCCCTAGTCTTCAGTGAGGCTACTCCCGAGTGGAACGGGTGGTTGATGCCGGATCAGCTGACAGACAGACGGTGCTGCACAGCCACCTGTGGTGCCCCCAAAGATTGGAAACCCCAAACCTAAAGCAATGGTCGTCTAGTCTACTGTGACTCACACAGACCCCACTGGCTGTGATCTCCACCCCAACAGCCCCTCAATAGTTTTCTTGGCCTATAATTCACATATCATACAATTCAATCACTCATTCGCATCAAGAAGCGTTGTATGAGCATCGCCACAATCTGTCTTAGAGCCCCCACCCCGCCACCCCCCAAGGAGGCAGTCACCCAGTGACCGTCTCTGCAGATTGCCCGTCCTGGATTTCACAGACAGACACACGTCAAAAAACAACAGACAAGAACAAACCCACAAGAATGACAATGTGCAACCGATACGCACCTCAATGGAAAAAGAGCAGAAAATATGAAAAAGTGGAACCAACTTCGATGGGTACCAGGGAGATCAAAGGGGAGGGTGCTACACTGTAACCTCCCTGCACCCTGCACGGCACAAACCCCTTCACAATGTGCTCTGCCTGTCAGGAGACCCTTCACGTCCCTGGTCCATGGTCATCCATGTACATCTATCTCCCCTTCGTTGTTTTTCTTTTTAAAACTGAAATAGCTTTAGAATGGGTCGAAAGGGAGACAGACGCTGGCTGTCATCTTTACAGAAGCAGATTGCCAGCCTTCTCTTCTGTGGTGCTCCAGGATGGGTTAGCAGTCAGGTGCAAACCCTTTGCGCTCCCCAGGGACCTGCCACAGGATGTAGTGGCAGAGGGGGTGCTGTCGAATGGATTCTGATTCACAGGGATGCCAGGTGACATGCCAGAATTGCCCGCGTTGGGTCTTCCTTCGGTCATCTGCACAATCCCTGGAAACCCTTCAGATGGCAGTTCCCAAATGACTCCAAAGGCAGTGGGGTTGAAAGGTCAGAGGAACCGACAGCCCTGCGACCAACTCGCTCTCTACCCAGAGCCTGTCGGAGTCTTCTCAGGCCCAGCAATGTCCTCCCTGCCCCCACCGCCGCTGGTTAGTAATAATAATACTTGATTTGTTCTTTGCAGATTTGACTAAAAATTCTTGGCCTTTACAAACATTTAAAAAATAAATACTTTAGGAAACCAAACCAACAAAGAAATCAAGAGAACAGATCTCCAGGTGCCCACACCCAGCACCCAGAGATGAAGCATCATACGTACAATGCAATCCCTTGGCGGCCCGCTCTTAGAGCTGGCCCCACCCTAACCCTCATCTCAACTGTCATCCAGACCGAGCTGTCCTCTACCCCCACCCCACCCTGCAGCCCAGTGGGAAGTGCTCTTGCCACTGGTGGGCATGTGGCAATGTCTGTAGACTCTGGGATAGTCCTTTTTTACAGTGGAGGCAACTGAGGCCCAGGGAAGGGGAGGGGGAGCAGTTTGTCATCAAGAGGAAACTTTGGAGCAGGGTCTTAGGCCAGAGACTTAGATTCTTTATTTTTGCTCCATTATTTGAATTCACGCCACCCCACCCCCTCCGTGCCCCTTACCTTCCCACGCACGTCCTTATCTAGCTGTTTTGGAACCCTTAGCTGAAGAAGCTAAGCCAACTCTCGCTCACCTGACTGCGTCTTGGAGGTGTGAGCCTACGGTCATACTTGACCAGCCAGTTGCTAAGCAACAGCAGAAGGAACAAGAACCCAAACAAGGCTGGCTTATAACTGATGAGCCAAGCTATCATTGTCCCCATGCTGCCTGAAGAAGCAAGTATCTCTTGGACACTCCTAAAGAGAGACATTAGGGCCACCAGTATTAAGGCTTGGAGGCTCATCAGGCCCAGGACCCTGTCTCAGTCCCCTTGTGGGACACTTGGCCTCCATGACAGTAGTCACTCCCTCCCAGTCCCTTGAGTCATAACCCTGAGTCATTAATGGACACCTAACAATAGTACTAGCCCCTACCTGCCCTAAGCAAGCACCCACTATGAGTCAGATCTTTGACAGGCAGTTAGCCAGCATAATCTCACTGTGTCCTCACAACGGCCAGGTGATGTAGACCTCCTTCTGGCAACAGTGCTTCTGGGGCTAGACACTGGGGTTAAACAGAGATAGAGCCTGTGGTAGTTACATAATCTGTTGTCAACTTGAGACTCTTAAGAGTGAAGGGGTCAATTCTACCTTACAAATCCGGCTAGACCAGAGCATGTACACAGTACAGATAAGAGCTGGAAACACAGGGAATCCAGGAGAGATAAACTCTTCAGGACCAATATTGAGGGTAGTGATACCAGGAGGGGAAGGGGTAGGGGTGGCGGAAAAAGGGACCAATCACAAGTATCTACGTATAACCCCCTCCCAGGGGTACAGACAACAGAAAAGTGGGTGAAGGGAGACAGCAGATGATGTAAGATATGAAAATAATAATAACTTATCATTTATCAAGGGTTCATGCGGAAAGGAGGGAAAGGAAATGAGGAGCTGATACCAAGGGCTCAAGTAGAAAGAAAATGTTTTGAAAATGATGATGGCAACAAATGTATAAAGTGCTTGACACAATGGATGGATGGATGGACTGTGATAAGAGCTGTACAAGCCCCCAAATAAAATGATTTAAAAAAAAAGAGTGAAGGGGTGCAGTTTAGCCTGTCAATCAGGTCACAGCTTGATGACCTGATTTGGAGGTGCTAATGAGATAAATAACTCGCTAGAGGCGGCACACACACTCACTCCCCGGGAGACATTCCTGCTGACAAGCCACATGGAGCTACACTAATGGAGCCAGAGCCCGGAGCTGGAGGAGCCAGTGGAGACCCATGCCAGCACTGAGATGCTTCCTCTGTCACTGGACCCATAAGACTTCCCACCCACCGGCCTGTGGTCTTTCTGCATTCAGCATCATTGCATGTGTTGTGTGAGTCTGAAGAGGAATTTATAGATTGGTATTGGACATATGGGCTAAAATCGGACTTATGGGCTCGATCTGGACTGGGCTGGGATGTTTTCTCAATATTCAATTGCTCTTGTCTATGAAGCTCTCTTTTATTCACATGTGAGTGTCTGTGAATTTGTTTCTCTAGTCTACCCAGACTAACACAGAACCCCTACCCTTAAGGGTTCCATGATCTAGTGGGAGAGACTTCAAAGACGAGTTAGCCAGACCTGACCTTGGAAATAAAGCAAAAAGATAACTGCATGCCTTTTCTAGGTCACACAAGAACATTGTCTAACAAGCCCACCAGCCACCTAATAATCAGTGCCCAGCCAAAAAGCCTCATGCACTGTCTGTCAGTGGAGACTGGCATGCAACGATCGGGCTGAATAGATTTCAGAGGCGTTTCAAAAGTGAGATCGATAAGGAGGTAAGGCCTGGTGATCTCCTTCCAAAAACCCACCAGCGAAACCCCTGAGGATCCCAGCAGTCGGATCTGAAAGTGATCCTTGGTTGACAAGGGGCTGGGCACTGTTTTGTCCTATTTTGCACCAGTCTCCTCGATTCCACAGCAGCCCTGGTGGCACGACAGTTCAGGTGCTTGGCTGCCAACCACAGATTAGTGGTCAGAACCCATTCCGTGGCTCGAAGGGAGAGAGACTTGGCTGTGTTCCCTGCTCCCCCAATGGGGGAGTGTTATTCAGTTACATGGGGCTGCTTTGAACCAAAACTGGACAGGATGGCACATGACCACTAACTCTGCTTGAATTACTGATTAGTAAAGATTGATCAGAGCCCCGGATCAGTCAACTTAGATGTTAATTTATACTCAAGAAAAGGTACATCCAAAAAATCAAGCCCATTCTTATTGAGTTGATTCATGTTGTTGGTAGAGATACCAGGTGTAGGTTATGTAGATCAGAGTGTGAGAACCACTGGTCCACTTCCACCTTCCAGAGAGGCCAAGCATCACCACTGCTACAAGCTCCCAAACTACCAAGTTGGAAACCCAGCTCCACCGGTGACTTGCTTTTCAACCCCCCCTGTGCCTCAATTTCCCCTTCCATGAAATATGGATGAAAATAGTCCCTGTTGTATAAGGTTGTCGTTATTAATCGGTTCTGATCCACAGCAACCTTATGCACAACAGAAGGAAACACTGCCCCGTCCTGCGCCGTCCTCACGGTTGGTCCTTTGCTTGAGCCCATTGCTGCAGCCATGATGTCAGTCCAGCTCCTTGAGGGCCTTCCTCTCTTCCCCGCCCCTCCACTTTACCAAACACGATGTCCTTCTCCAGGGACTCGTCTCTCCTGACAAACAACATGGTCAATGTATTTTAAGACAAAGTCTCCCTATCTTGCCTACAAGGAGCTCTCTGCTCGCACATTTTCCGAGACCGATTGGCTTGTCCTTTTGTCAGTCCACCGCACTTCCAATATTCCTCACCAACACCACAGTTCAGATGCATTGATGTTTCTTTGGACTTCCTTATTCAATGTCTGATTTTCACATGCATGTGAGGCAATTGAAAATATTATGGCTTGAGTCAGGTACACCTTAGTCCTCAAAATAACATCCTCATTTGTCAAATTTGTCAATACTTTAAAAAAAAACATTTTATTAGGGGCTCATACAACTCCTATCACAATCCATACATGCATCAATCGTGCATTCGTTGCCCTCATCATTCGCAAAACATTTGCTCTTCACCCAAGCCCCTGGCATCAGGTCCTCATTTTTTTCCCTCCCTCCCCACTCTCCCCTCCCTCATGAACCCTTGATAATGTATAAATTATTATTTTGTCATATCTTGCTCTGTCCCACGTCTCCCTTCATCCACTTTTCTGTTGTCTGTCCCTCAGGGAGGAGGTCACATGTAGATCCTAGAAATTGGTTCCCCCTTTCCAACCCACCCTCCCTATGCCCTCCCAGTATCGCCACTCACACCACTGGTCCTGAGGGGATCATCCACCCTGGATTCCCTGTGTTTCCAGTTCCTATCTGTACCAGTGTACATCCTGTGGTCTAGCCAGACTTGCAAGGTAGAATTCGGATCATGACAGTGGGAGGGGGAGCATTTAGGAACTAGAGGAAAGTTGTATTTTTCATCATTGCTACATCACATCCTGACTGGCTCTTCTCCTCCTCGAGACCCTTCTGTATGGGGATGTCCAGTGGCTGACAAATGGGCTTTGGGTCTCACTCTGCACTCCCCTGCTCATTAACTATGATAAGATTTTTTGTTTTGATGATGTCTGATACATGATCCCTTCGACACCTTGTGATCGCACAGGCTGGTGTGCTTCTTCCATGTGGGTTTTGTTGCTTCTGAGCTAGATGGCCACTTGTTTATCGTCAAGCCTTTAAGACCCCAGGCACTATACCTTTGATAGCCCGGCACCATCAGCTTTCTTCGCCACATTTGCTTATGCACCCATTTGTCTTCAGCGATCGAATTAGGGAGGTGAGCACACAATGATATGATTTTTTTTGTTCTTTGATGACTGATAACTGATCCCTTCAGCACCTCGTGGTCATACAGGCTGGTGTGCTTCTTCCATGTGGACTTTGTTGCTTCTGAGTCAGATGGTCCCTTGTTTATCTTCAAGCCTTTAAGACCCCAGACGCTGTATCTTTTGATAGTCAGGCACCATCAGCTTATCATTTGTCAATACTTTAAAGAGGTCTTGTGCAGCAGATTTACCTACTGTAACTTGTCTTTTGAGCTCTTGACTGCGGCTTCCATGAGCCTTGATGGTGGATCAAGCAAGACAAAATCCTTGACAACTTCAACTTTTTTCCATTTATCATATTGCCTATGGATGAAGTTGTGAGGATTTGGGTCTTCTTTACACCGAGTGGTAATCCATACTGAAGGCTGCAATCCTTGCTCTTTATCAGCAAGTGCTTCAAGTCCTCCTCCCTTTCAGCAAGAAAGGATGTGTCATCTGCACAAGCCTTCCTCCAAACTTGATGCCTCATTCTTCTTCTTATAATCAAGTTTCTCTGATTATCTGCTCAGCATCAGACTGACACCCTGATCATCTCCTTCCTGATTTTAAACCATGCAGTACCCCCTGTTCTGTTCACACTCTTGATCCATGTACAAGTTCCTCATGAACACAACGAAGTGTTCTAGAATTCTCATTCTTCTCAAGGTTATCCATAGTTTATTATGGTCAACAAGTTGAATGCCTTGGCATAGCAAATAAAACACCAGCATACATCTTTCTGGTATTCTCTGCTTTGAGCCAAGATCTGACTTCAGCAATGATATCCCTTGTTCCATGTCCTCTTTGGAATCTGGCCTGAACCTCTGGCAGTTCCCTGTCAAAGTACTGCTGCAACCACTGTTGGATAATCTTCAGCAAAATTTTACTTGCATGTGATCTCAGTGATTGTTCTGTAGTTTGAGCATTCTGTCCTCTTTCTTTGGAATGAGCACACATATGGATCTCTTCCAGTCAGGTGGCCAAGTAGCTGTCTTCCAAATGTCTTGGCATAGACAGGTGAGTGCTGCCAGTGTTTCATCAGCTTGTTGAAACATTTCCAGCGGTGTTACATTAACGGTTAGAGCCTTGTTTTTGGCCAATGCATTCAGTGCCTCTTGAACTTCTTCTTTTAACACCATCGGGTCTTGTTCATACGCTGCCTCCCGGAATGGCGCACTGTGGATGAGTTCCTTTTGGTACAGTGATTCTGTGTACTCTATCTTCTCTTGATGTTTCCTGCACCGTTCAGTATTTTGCCCATGGAATCTTTCAGTCTTGAAACATGGGGCTTGAGTGTTTTTCTACAGTTCTTTAAGATTAAGAGATGCTGAGCTTGTTCTTCCCTTTTGGTTTTCTGATTCTAGGTCTTTACACATTTCTTTATCATATTTGGCTTTGTCTTCTCGAGCTGCCCTTTGATATTTTCTATTCAACACTTTGACGGCATTCTTCCTTTCCTTTGGCTTAGTGACTCTACGGTTAAGAGCAAATTTCAGAGTCTCTTCTGACGTCCACTTTTCTTTCTTTCCTGTTTTTTGAATGACCCTTTGCTTCATGAACGATGGTCTCGATGTCTTCCCATGGCTTATTGGGTCTTCTGTCATTAGTATTCAGTGAGTAAAATCTGTTCCTGAGAGGTTCTTGAAATTCAGGTGGAATGGACTCAAGGTCATATTTTGGCTCTCCTATATTTATCGTATTTTTTTCCAGCTTTATCTTGAACTTACATATGAGCAACTGTTCCACAGTTGACCTCTGGTCTGGTTATAGCTGCTAACAGTGAGCTTCTCCATTGTGTCTTCGCACTGATGTAGTACATTTGATTTCTATGTATTCCACCTGGAGAAGTTCATAAGTATAGCTGCCTTTTGTGTTGTGGAAAAAAAAACGTAATTGTTATGAACAAGTCGTTGGTTTTGCAAATTTCTGCCATGTGATCTCTAGTTTCATTTCTTTCACCAAAGCTTTATGTTCCAATTACGGTTGCTTCCTCTGTTCCCAATGTCTGCATTCATGGGAACCCTATAGGTCTTGCTCCTTAGCGTTTCCAAGTCTGTAAACCTCTGTGAGGGCAGGCAGCCTCACCTTGCTCCTGAGGATTAGCAGGTAGCTTTGAACTACAGGGCTCCACCTATTCAGAAGCCTTCATACCTTTGGCGCTTTTGTGCTCCTCTATAGCCATGGATTTATTGATAGCATAAAGGAAACTGTAGAACTATGCTGTCAAACCTACTGATGCGCGTGAGTATTGTTTTACTCTCAGTCTCACACCTGCTCATTTTGTGCTTATGTCTCCACTTTTTAAAAAAAGTGGGGGTTGGTACAACTCTTATCACAATCCATACATACACCAATTGTGTCAAGCACATTTGTACATTCATTGCTCTCATCATTCTCAAAACATTTGCTCTCCACTTAAGCCCCTGGCATCAGCTCCTCATTTCCCCCACTCCCTGCTCCCCCTCCCTCATGAACCCTAGATAATGTATAAATTATTATTTTGTCATATCTTGTACTGTCCGATGTCTCCCTCCACCCACTTTTCTGTTGTCCATCCCCCAGGGAGGAGGTCACATGTAGATCTTTGTAATCAGCTCCCCCTTTCCACCCCACCCTCCCTCCACCCTCCTTGTATCACCACTCTCACCATTGGTCCTGAAGAGATTATCTGCCCTGGATTCCCTATGTTTGCAGTTTCTATCTGTATCAGTGTACATCCTCTGGTGTAGCTGGAATTGTAAGGTAGAATTGGGATCATGATAGTGGGGGGCGGGGAAGGAAGCATTTAGGAACTAGAGGAAAGTTGTATGTTTCATCATTGCTACACTGCACTCTGACTCCTACGAGGCCTCTTACACCCTCCTTGCCACCGATTTTGGATCACTTGTTCCGTTGTCCCGGGGTTGGTTAACACCGCTTCCTTTCCCTCACCTTCCCCCCTCAAGGCTCCCCTCCCCCGTCAACTGTTGGTTGTATTGTTTTCTCCTCCAGATTGTTTATCCAGCCTATCTTATCTAGATAAACCTCCAGAGATAATAATATGCACAAAAAAACAAGACAGCAAAACAAAGCAACAAAAGAAAAAACTGACAACAAAAAAATCCAATGAACAAAAAAAGAGAAAAGCCTGTAAATAGTTCAAGTTCTGTTTGTTGACCTTTAGGAGTGTTTCTCCTTGAGGCTGATGGGTCGCCACGCCCTGGCCTCAAAGTCTATTTTTGTACTCCCTTGGGTCTTCCTTGCTCTGCTCCCCTTGCACGCCCTGTTGCACGCCCTTAGTGTTTTGCCTCGGTTTGGTGGGGTCAGATCAGGCACAATTCCCACACCATGTCTCTAATGTTGTCCCTGATAGCACTATGGGTTAGTGAGGGATGTCATGTCTCATAGCAGGGCCGGCCATATGGTCCTCTCTGTGCATTGGCTGCTCTGAGCAGGAATATCATCCTTAAGGCTTTGTGGGCTAGTGTGTGTACTCCACTCTCTCTTCCTCTCCCTTCATCTGCTCCCCGAGTGCTCTGATCAATATGTCTCTGCATTTATGTAAATCACTGTTATGTAATCACAGGATTATGTATAAAATAGTATTTACTTCTATTGCCTTTCACTCTGGTGGGCCGCTAACCACAAGTTCAGCAGTTTGAAGCCAGCAGCTCTGTGAGAAAAGGATACAGTTTTCTATTCCAGTAAAGATGTATCGTGTCTGGAAGCTGCAGGGACAGGTCTGCTCTGACTCTTGGGTCCTGTCGGTGGCAGTGAGTGGTGGCTTCTCTCAGTGGCTTCCTTTGCTGTCATCCTTTTTGGTTGACCTCCCCTTATTGCAGATTGCCTGCCCCTTCCCCCGAGTGAGTATGTGTCCAGGCTGAGACGATGAGGCTGGCACCTCCTGAGAAAAGGGTCCATACAGTCTTCTATTCCAGAAAACGATTTCCTTCTGTGAGTCAAACAAGAGCGACAGTGTCCACCCTCATGAGTTGTCATTAACCAACGGCAGTGAGTATTAGTGACTGACCTCCCTGTCCATCGACCCTGGTAACTACCAAACAATGTTTACCTTTATTTATCAGCTATAATTTGGGGGGAACTCTTACAGATATCATAACATTCCATAGTTTCATCACATCAAGCAGTACTGTACAAATACTACCACAGTCAGTGTCAAAATGTTTTCTTTCTTCATCAACTCCTTAATATCAGCTGTCCTTCATCCCTTCCCTTCCCCCCTCTGTCCAGGAACCCTTATCTATCTATCTATCTATCTACTTATTTTCCACCACATCTTACACCATGCAATGGTATCTACTGATGTTCAATTCTGTTGTTCGCTCCCCTCAAGTAGGACTATGCTCCCCCTTTCCCACCCCGTGTCATTACTTCTATTACTATTGCTGAAGGATTATCGATCTTGATTTTCATGTATTAAATGATCTTAATTATGGATATGAATATATGCAAGTCCAACATGATTAATGAGGTAAAACCAATAAAAACCAGAATAGTAAGAAGAAGAAATATTAAAGGACTAGAGCAGTGGTTCTCAACCTTCCTAATGCTATGACCCTTTAATACTGCTCCTCATGCTGCGGTGACCCCCCCCCTATAAATTTTTTTTGTGGCTACTTCATAACTACATTTTTGCTACTGTTATGAATCAGGGGACCCTTGTGAAAGGGTCATTCAAACCCAAAGGGGTCAGGACTCACAGGTTGAAAGCTGCTGGCCTAGAGGATAGTTATGTGGTTCATCACACCCTGGATTTATTATTGTAAAGATTTAGTTTCAGAAAGCTTCAGGACGGTTCTACTCTGTCCTAGACTCGCTGCAAGTCAGAATCAACTCAGCCGCAATGGGTGTGGTTTGAGCTTTTAAGTAAGTGTTACATACCTGGATCTATGTAACGGACATCAAAGTACTATGGGTTGTGGAAAGGACAGATACATCTTTCTTGGAAGAAGTAGGGCCTGAGTTCTCCTTAGCGGCAGCAGGGATGGCGAGACTTCTCATTGCAGTTGGACATGTGGTCAGGGGAGACCTGTCTCTGGAGAAGGGTGGTCATGCCTGGTAAAGTGGAGGGGCAGGGAAGGAGACGGCGGCAGTATGGAGATGGATCAACATTGGGGCTGCAACAATGGGCTCAAACACTGGAACAACTGTGAGGATGTAGCAGAACCAGGAAGTTTGTTCTGTTGTGCACAGGGTCCTTATGGGTCGGAATCAACTAAACGGCCCTAGCAACAACAAGATGTGGAGGAGGGCGTCTACTAGGGAGTGGGGTCCAGAAAGAAGTAAAAGCGAGACCGAAAGCCTGGAGGGCAGCCCAGGTCCCTCTGGCCTCAAACTGCCTAACTGCATCTGTTCTTCACGGTTTTCCTAGTTTGAGCCGGAAATTATGAACACTCAAGTTCATCAGTCAGTTATCGTTTCTGTTTTCCCCCCATGGGACCGTAAAGTCTTAGGAAGCAGGAACGGTCCGCGCTTGTCACGTGATAAACATTAAGACCTAATCGGTTGAAGTGGCGACTGAGTGAAGGTCAATGCCGGGAGGAAGCGCGTGCGCTCGGATGCAAGGCCTGGCCTAGAAGCCCTGGGGACCGGGGAGGTGCTGGGCCGACCGGCGAGGCCACGGGACGCTCTAGGAAGACGTGCCGTCTCGGTCCTCCTGCCGCTCTAGCCGCGGGCTCGCCGCTCTATGGCCGTCCGTGGGGGAGGGGGCCTTTTTGTCCCGGCTCGGCGGGAGCGCGCGCAGCGCGTGCGCGCATGAGCAGCAGCTGCTGGGTCGCGCAGACTGTAGGCAGCGAGGCTCCGCGGCCAGGTTCCGGACCCACGGACCCGCACACTCTGCGGGCCCATCGGCCGGCGGCGGCCAGGCGACCCGAGATGTTGTCGGGGAAGAAGGCGGCGGCCGCGGCGGCGGCGGCGGCTGCGGCGGCGGCGGCCGCGGCGGCCGGGACGGAGGCTGGCTCCGGGACAGCGGGCGGCACCGAGAACGGGTCCGAGGGGGCCGCGCCGCCCGTCGGCCTGTCGGGCCCGGCCGAGGCCGGGCTGGGGGCGGTCGGGGAGCGCACTCCCCGCAAGAAGGAGCCTCCGCGGGCCTCGCCTCCCGGGGGGCTGGCCGAGCCGCCGGGCTCCGCCGGGCCGCAGGCGGGGCCTCCCGTGGGCCCTGGGTCTGCGACACCCATGGAAACGGGCATAGCGGAGACCCCGGAGGGGCGGCGTACCAGCCGACGGAAGCGAGCGAAGGTGAGGCCCGACCCCCGGTGCCCCCCTCCCCCTCCTCCCGGGTCTCGAGCTTTGAACCCTGCGCCCCACTTCCTCCCACCAGCGGGTGGCCCCACTGAGCTTGTTGGGTGGGTGGGTGTGCGAGCGAGGGGCGGGGGTGGGGGGGCTCTGTCCGAATGTTCCCTTTGTGCTGGGGCGGCGGATCCCGAGGGAAGGCCGTTGGGTGGGAGGTGCACTTGACTCATCATGACATCTTGTCCACCTTGCCTTTTCCGTGACTGGAAACATGGCTTCCCTGCCGGGAGCCGTAGTGGACGTTGCTGGGACCTCGCTTGCTCGTCCGCAGATGGGTGTGGGAGCCGTTCGCCGCCCGCTCGGGCGGTTCAGCTGGGGGTGTAGGCGGGGTTGGAGGGATGCTTCAGCCACCGCCTTAGCGGTAGAAGCGGAAAAGAAAGGAGTTGTTACAGAGCCCTGGCCCCGTGCTGGTAGCTCTCACCGTTTCCCTTTCAACCCTCCAGCGATTTGTATCGGCGTGGATATTGACGACGGGAAAGCTTTTGCAAAGGGACTGATATCAGTTACCC
The DNA here is from genome assembly GCF_050624435.1 of Tenrec ecaudatus. NCBI lineage: Eukaryota > Metazoa > Chordata > Mammalia > Afrosoricida > Tenrecidae > Tenrec > Tenrec ecaudatus. The sequence continues at coordinate 46,245,499 of NC_134530.1, forward strand.
CAGGGGAGAAAGTGATTTGCCTCCGAGCAGGATGCACTGACAATAGCTGTCTGGGATCGCTCGGACTCCGAGCTCGTCGAGCTCCACCAATCTTTTACTACCCCTGCCACCACCACCATCACCACCGGCACGGGTATTAAGAGCCCCCTTGGAGGAATCAATAAGCAGAGGCGCACACTTTAAGCAATTGCCCGCAGTGACCAGTCAAGTCAGGGTGGTAACACCCGCTGCATGCAGAGTGCTGGGGTCGAGCCCAGCCACAGAGCTGTGGGTCTCTTTCTGAAGGTTGTAAGGTCCAGGTGAAAAGCCAGCCGGTGGTAGACGTACATAGCATTTAAAACTTGCTAAGTAACTATGTCAGTGACCTTGTCCAGACACCTTACAAACTGTAGGCGTGGGTGAGGGACCCTGGTGGCGCAGACGGTTGGCTGCTGGGCAGGCAGTTCAAAGTCACTAGTTGCTTCTAAAGAGAAAGATGAGGCTGCCTGCTCCAGTAAAGATTTACAGCCCTGGAAATGCTTTACGCATGCGTGATAGGTCCAAATCAACGCAATGGCTGTGAGTTTTGGGTACGACAAACCAAGGCTGTGAGGAGCTGTTTCTTGAGGTGAGCATTGCCAGGACTGAGAGCCCTCAGATTCAACAGCCTGCGTGAGCAGACCTCTCAAGTATCACTAGCACTGGGCAGACTGTCTTTGGGGAGAAAGTCTTTCGGGGGCTTTTACCAAAGTATGTGTGGGAAAAGTACAAGGAGTGTTGACTTCAGCCCCCGCAGCTGAGATAGAGAGCAGAAACTCAATAGGGTTTTTATTTTACAATCTCATGAAAAAAGTGTTACAGAGCAAACTAAGGGAGGGAGGGGGAGATATAGAACTGCATCCTGGCCCACCAAGCCTCTAGAACAACATTCCTGCTGGGAGGACCACAGGGTGGGATCCCCCACCAGACATGACATCCCCTCACTGACCCACAGCCCACTACAGAGACACAGTGTGGGAATTGTGCCTGGCCTGACCCCCCCCCCCCAATGAAACACAAAGGGAGTGTAACAGAATAACAAGGGGAGCAAAGCAACAAAGTTTCCAAGGAATCTGGGGAAGCAGACTGCAGACTCAGCAGGTGGGCAGGGCTTAGCATAGCATAGCACTTTATCAGACCCCATCAGAAAACACCCAAAAGGGTCAACAGCCAGGTATGGAACTATTTACAGGCTAACCCCGCCCCCCCTTTTTTTCTATGTCTGTCTATATAAGGTAGGCAGGATAAGCCATCCCCAGGGGAGAACAAGGGACAGCTGGCTCCCATGGTTCCAGGGGGACTTGGGAGGGGAGAAGAAAGAGAGCGGGGAGCCAACAAACTCAGGGACAAGGGAACAATAAGAGATCTAAACTTGATGAGGAGGGAGTAGAATGCCTGGTGAGGTTTGATCAAGCGCAATGTAGTGGAGAGGAATTGCGGAGAGCCCAGTGAAGGTCAAACACTGTAGTGGAAGAGGAGGAAAGTGCAAGGAATCAGAAGAAAGAACTAGGAGATAAAGGAGAATTATAGAGGTACGGTTATAGGCATGTATATACGCAAACATTAATATGTGATAAGAATATAGGCCAGTGCACATATATATTAAGTATTAAGGGAGCAGATGGACATTGGACCTCTACTCAAAGCCCTCCCTCAATGCAAGAACTCTTTGTTCCAATAACCTGGCATTCTGTGATGTTCACCTTCCTGACATGATTGCTGAAGACAAAATGGGTGCATAAGTATGAAGACAGCTAATGGTGTCTGACTATTATGTCTGACTATTAGATGATTTAGCGTCTGGGGTCTTAAAGGCTTGCAGTTAAGCCATCTAGCAGGGAAGCAACAAAGCCCACATGGAAAAAGCACACCATCCTGTGTGATTATGAGGTGTCGACAGGAATAGGTATCAGGCATTGGAAGAGGCAAAATAAAGTCTTGTTGAGGTGAATGAGGAGGGTTGGAGTGGAGTCCCAAGTCCCATCTGTAGACAGTTGGACATCCCCTCACAAAAGGGTCACAAGGAAGGAACGAGTCAGCCACGGTGCAGTATAGCATTGACAAAACACACAACATACCTCTAGTTCAATGGTTCTCAACCTTCCTAATGCCGACTCTTTAATACAGTTCATGTGGTGACCCCCCCCAACTATAACATTTTTGTTGCTACTTCATAACTGTCATTTTGCTACTTTTATGAATTGGATGACCGCTGTGAAAGGGGCATTCGACCCCCAAAGGGGTCGTGACCCACAGGTTGAGAACTACTGCTCTAGCTCTTTAATCCTACCCCCACCCCCACTATCATGATCCAGTTCTGCTTTTCAAATCTGGCTAGACCAGAGCATGTACATTGGTATTGATAAAAGCCCTGAATACACGGAATCCAGGACAGGTAACCCCTTCAGGAACAGTAATGGGATCGTGACACCCTGAGGGTGGGGTGAAGAAAAGGGGAACTGGTCACAGTGATCAATGTATTACTCCTCACTCCCCAAAGGGGACAAACAACAGAAACGTAAGTGAAGGGAGACAGTGGACAGTGTAAGATACGAAAATAACAATTTATCAAGGGTTCAGGGAGGTGGGAGGGTGTGGGAGGGAGGGGAAAAAAGGAGCTGATAGCAAGGGCTCAAGGAGAAAGAAAATGCTTTGAAAATGATCATGGCAACATATGCACAAATGTAGTTGATACAGTTGATGTATGGGTTGTTACAAGAGCTACATGCTCCCAACAAAATGGTAAAGATTAAAAAAAAAGTGTATTACAAGCAGAAACCTGATTTTTCAAAAGATTCATTGGGGTAATTTGCATACCATTTTTAAAGGTACAAATCAGTAGGTTCTTGGAGTTGTGTGGCTGTCACCTTTACTTCCAGAATATTGTCATTCCCTGCGGAGAAACCCACACCCCCTTCCTCCGGCCTTGGCAAACAATAAGGGACATTTTATTAAAATGCACTTATATAATATAGGGCCTTTGTGTTCGCTGCTTTTATGCTTGCTTGTTACATTTACCGGTTCTTCAGCCCTCCCTCTGTCTGGTGGTAGTCCATTGTATGACTGTATACCACATTTCCTTATGTTCGTTAGTTGGTGGACTATTGGGCAGATTTCTGCTGGTCACTATTACACAAACTACTGTCATAAACTTTGAATATACAAATTATTGTGAGATTCTGTTTTCAGTTATGTTGAGCCATGTATGTATGAGTGGAATTATTAGGTCTTATATTAACTCTATGCTTAACTTTTTTCTCCTCTTTATCACTAGCTGTAATTATGAAGATACACACCCAAACATGTCAATACACCTCCTTGCACAGCTCAAATGCTTCACTGGTTTTTAAAAATTGGGTAGTCTTTTTGTTGCATTGTATACATTTTAATTATATGTTAGGTATTAGGCTCTTAACCTGACCTATTGTTCCCAGGATTTCTCCTAATTGGTAGGCTGTCTTTTCTTGGTTAAGTCCATTGATATACTCCACAACAAACCCACTGCCATTGAGCCCCTTCTGACTCAAAGCGCCCCTATAGGGCAGATTAGAGCTGTCGCGGGGATTTCTAATACTGTAATTTTTTTGGGTGCAGACAGCCTCATCTTTTCCCTGCAGAGCTGTTGGCAGAATATTACTCAGCCACAAAGAGGTAGCATGCTAACCGCAAATACACAGGCCTCATATTGTATAGCTGCCTGATGCTTATCCCACAGTGCTACTGAAGTTGCCTGCTTTGATGTACACAAGTGCTTAATGGCTAATGATCAGAAGCATCTTTTCCTGGTAGTTGTTGGCCATCAGAATGTCCTCGTTAGTGAAGTATCTTTGCTCTTTTTGATTGGGTGGTTTGTTTTCCTTACTGAGTTCTAAGTTTTGTATGTATATTACAGATTATACCCTTGTTGGAAGTTATTGCCCCAAAAAACCACCAAAACACCATAAACAACTGGGATTCTGATTGGCATTGGATTTAATTTACAGATCAAGTTTTGGGACACATTTTGAGATTTTTGTCTTTGGAACTCACTGGTACTTTAGTTCCTTTATCTGGTTGTTCCCACTGTGTTTAAAATTCAAAAGGCACCCCAACCTCAAAATCCAAATTTACTGCCATCGAGTCTGTTCTGACCCATAGCAACCATAAATGACAGGCTAGACCTGCCCCTTTAGGTTTCTGATGCTCTACATCTTCACTGGAAAGAAAGCCTCCTCTTTCTCCCACGGAGCCGAGTGATGGGGCTGAACCGCTGGGCTTGTAAAACTGCCACCAAATGTTATGTGTGTGTTCTGAGGTGCAACGAGGAAGCAAGGGGCCGATAAACCGACCCTTTCACAGTCAGTCTTGGGGCCTCAAAGGAGAAGAGTATTCATTCAAGGAGTGAAAAGCCAGCTGGGTGCACTGTATACGGACCTGCTCGTAGGGTTCTGAGGCATATGCAAGGAATAAACTTTATCTCATGGCCTGAGAGCTTATCCAACCTTGAGGACCCTCCTAAATAACTATAATTTTGCGATAGAAATTTGGTTCAGTATCCTGGAGAGGGGCAGACAGTTGAGTATCCCTGTAGCTTTTATTTATTTTAGAATAAATTTACCTCTTGGTATGATGGGTTCTAAGATATTTAAGATTTGATATTGGTAGCTGAGATTTGGGCTTTAGAATAGTCGACAATATCAGGAAACATGGCCTGAGTTGGGCATTAACAAAAGGCTGAAATTAAGAACGTATTTTGAAAAAAAAGATGGACTTTTTGGTGTTAATTCCTCTTTCTATACTCCAGCGGTTCTCAACCTGTGGGTCTCGACCTGGGGGGTTGAATGACCCTTTCACAGGGGCCACCTGATTTATAAAAGTAGCAAAATTACAGCTATGCAGTAGCAACGAAAATAATGTTATGGTTGGAGGGTCACCACCACATGAGGAACTGTATTAAAGGGTCACAGCATTAGCAAGGTTGAGACCCACTGCTATAATCTGTTTTCCTCAGATAAATAAACCCACCTTGTGTAGTGTAAACAAAATGCCTACTGCAGTGTCTGATATATAATAAGTAGGTACATGATAATAAGTGCTATCTGAAGAAACTAGAGGGAGAAAATTATTGGAAAAGAGGGGCTGTCAAAAAGTTCATGGAAAAATAGAAATCAAAGATACCAATAAAATCTTTATTTCTCAACATAAGCTTCATCAAGGTTACGATAAGTTTGTAAGTACCAGACACTTAGTCCATCACTAAAGAACTGAAAATCCTGAGAATTGACCTATGTCAATGAAGTCTTTTTTTTCATTAACTGAAGAAAAAATGGGTATCTGCAAAAATTCATTTCCTTTAGAAAAATTAATATAAGACTGGTGATGAGTGGTGATCAAGATTCCCCAAATGTCCAGCTTTTCCAAATGCTGTGCTACTGGATTATCCCCAAGGTACAACATCCTTCTTCCTCTTAGTCTACGAAAGGGTCCCCCCCAAAGAGCAGGCAAGTCTTCGGGAGGAAGATGGGGATCTCCACTCCCATAGAGTTTCCAGTCTTGGAAATCTACAGGGGCCGTTCTACACTGTCCGAATAGGTTGCCAAGAAGTAGAATTGACCCAAAGACCGTGACTTTGGTGTTTTGGTTTTCATTGCCCTTCAAAGGTATTTTTGAGATGAGGGAATTCAGAAAGGATCCAAACCAGGACTGTAAAGTGGGTGCCTAGTGATTTCCCATAATAACCTCACAATATTGCCCTTGCTTGGTGAGAGGAATGAGCAGACGCACTGGCCTGGTAGAAGAAGGACTTGCTGGTGAACTGTCTGGAATATTTTTTCTCTTAAACCTTTGGCTAACTTTCTAAAATACTCTCATCGTAAGCAATTATCATCATTCTTTGGCCTTCCAGAAAGTCAGCAGCAAAATGCCTTGCATTTCCCAGAAACTCTTGCCATGCCCTCTACTCTCGGCTGCTCCCCTTGCTTTGACGGAGCCACGGGCGCCTCGTGGCAGCAGCCGCTCTGATTGGGCTTTGTCTCCAGGAGCACTAGTAAAACCTCCGAGATGGAGACAGTTCACGCGGCCTTCCAGTTATTCAGAAAAGTGCTTCAGGAGCTGGATACTATTTAAAACTAATTTCCATAGAAAGGTCTTTGACCTGTAACTAATCTGAGCCCAGCAGTTCTGGTACCGATAGGGTAGAAACTTTAATTAACTGGAATCTTCTCAGAATTGTGTAAGCAGAACCATTTGAGCTATGAGTGGTTTGGGCTGTTGTTTCTGCCGTTAATTGTTGGTCCTCTTCAGCTAGAATGTGCGTTTCCTTGTACATTGATGTGGATGTGCCCATGTCCCTTCTTAAAACGAGAGATCGATTTGTACACTGCTGATTTCTCATGTCCTAATAAACTTTCATAAAGTATCAGTGATTTCACTGTTTTCCCACCCAAGCTTCATCATGAAGTTGATGTTTGCTCCATCACTTACAGCAGCATTCATGTCGCTCTGATAAAGACTCTTCAGACTGACGTTTGACTCTCTTACGGGCTTCAAACCACCAGATCCTGCTCCCATAGAAGCTCGTCAGGTCGGTGGGTCTATTCTGACTCAGAGTGATGCTCTCTGCCACAGGATGGGTCAGGCCTGGCCCGGTGCTGCCCTCACAGTTGTTCTTCTTTTTGGCTTCTTTTCATGTTGTTTCCAGTATCTGACAACTTTTCAGGTATGTCCACAAGGTTTTCTGTGACTTATTCCTCAGAAGTGGGTAGCCTGCTCCTTCTTTGTAGTCTGGTCTTCTCGGAGAAAGATGAGGCTTTCTACTCCTATGAGCGGTTAACAGTCTCCGAAACCCACGGGTAGCTCTCCCATGCCCTCTAGTGCCACTGCGAGTCACAGCTGAGTAGATGGCAGTGAGTTTTAGTCTGGAAGCTCTGCTGAAGCCTCTTCACTCTGCGTGACCCCTGCTGGCATTTGAAACACCGGTGACTAGCTTCCAGCATCACAGCGAAACACAGCCCACCACCGTATGACAGACTAACAGACAAGTAGTGGCATAACAAGCTAGTAGGAATTAATTTTGATACAATTTTTTAATCCGTGTGTTGCTTTATATGGTCTTTGTGTGGGGGTTTTTTTGGAAAAGAAATTTAAGAAGCACTTACATGAATTTTGTGTAGACCCATAATAGAGTAAGTACCAGGTTCTTTAGCAATGGCAGAGAGGCCATAGAGGACAACTGAATAAATGGGACAATAATGGACAAATGAATTTAGTCAGAGCCAGGTTTGTGTCAGAGCAAAATAAAATGGATGTATCCGAAATAGCCAGTTTGTAGAATTGTGTCCAGTTGTAGAGAGCCAAGCTCTCAGTCTGCACTGTTTAGTAGGTAAGTCCTCAGCACAGATAGCAAAAAACCAAACTCACTGCCATCGAGTCACTGCTGACTCAGGTGACCCTGCAGAGCAGGGTAGAACAGCCCCTGTGGGTCTCCAAGAGCATAACCCTTACATGGGACTAGGAAGCCCACGCTATTTTTCTCCCATGGAGCGACTGGTGATTTCGAGCTGCTGACTTTGCAGATCACAGCCCGGTGAGTAACCACTATACCACCATTTCAGTCACCCCAGAGTTGTGTTGGATGGCGCTATACTAGGCTGTGGCAGGCAGACTAAGTGCTATATGAATTCAGAGAAGAAAAAGACAGGTCTGCCCCACTTACTGGGAGTTCACATTATGCCACGTCACTTTCCTGAAAAGCCTACATTTTTACTGTAAGAAATCAAGAAATGTGGTCAGGAAATATAGCATTCATTGTGTTTTGTAGTCAGTTGCTAAGAGAACCAGCATGCACCCCTGAGCAGCGAGAATGGCCCGGCCAAGTTCCTTCCTCAGGACTTCACTACGTCCATGATTTCTACCTTTTGTCTTTCAAGTCATTCTAGCCTCTACTCTTCGTTAAGCATTTTATTTTTAGGTTTTATGTGTACTTGGTATGATTTGGTAGTTATACGGTGGGTCTGAGTGTGCAAACATTTTTCTTCTATAAATTAATGGTGAGTGCTTCTTGATTTTGAACCATTTCAGTTTCTCAAAGTTTTCGTGGGAATGCTGTTTTCAGATAGGGTGAGAACCCAATATTGGCAAGTATGAAATAGGAAATAATTTATAGAGGCGGTGAAACAAGATTTTGTATAACAGGCAGTAGATTAACAGGAAAAGAGTAGCTTTTAGAGAATCTAAAGGTGAGCAGATTAACAATGAAGTATTTTTTGACTAGTCTGTGAAGAAATGATTTGAGATCAACTTGAATGGTTAAGAGGAGGCAGGAAATTTATATGCTGATTTGAACACTTTGGCCTTTCTCTGATAATTGTATCTGAGAAGTTACACATTGAGAAATTAAGCAGACAGGTGCATCCTAGATGAACAAAAGGGAGAGACGGTTTTTAGAGAGAGCCAGCTTTAAGGTGATAGGAAGCGAATGAGTCATTGGGTAAGGGTGGGGATGACAAGTGGGAGATTAAAGATGTGAATTTGGGAGTCATCAATATCCAAGTAAGTCACCTTCCCCAAGTCACTGGCTGGGCTTGTAAGTAGTGGTCGAATTTTTGAAGTCCTCATTTGAGGTTTTCACTTGAGGGTTGAGAGAGTATTAGTCCATCTATATTATTAGTCCATCTATAAGGGCCTATATTTCTTTTCACAGGAATAGTTTTTTTTCTTTAAAAGTATGTACAAGGTGGTATCTCCTCCAAACCGGAATTTTTTCAAGACTATGTATTTACATTTTTTATAAATAACCTTCAAAATACCCCCCATTACATTTAATACATTTGTCAAAACTGTGGTTCCATTCTTTGGATGGCTGATGGCACCTTCCTCATTGTGTCTTCACCTCTTATATGTCCTTAAATCGCTGCCCTATCATGTCCATCTTCATTCTTGGAAACAAAAAGAAGTCGCAGGTCTGGTGAGTCAGGTGTGTGGGGCAAGAGAGGCATGCTTTTGTTTTTGTAAAAACTGACACTGAGATGGCTGTGTGAGCAGGTGCATTGTCATGGTGGCAAAACCAGTCCCCTGTCTGCCACAAATCAGGCCTTTTTTGTCGCACACTGTTAACGCAGTTTTCAGAACCTCTAAATAGAAAGCTTGATTAACAGTCTGACCTGGAGGAACGAACTCCAAATGCACTAACCCCCTCACATCAGAAAAACAAATTAGCATCATCTTGAGCTTTGATTTCACTCCACGAGCTTTTTTGGGGTGAGGTGACAATGGCGGCTTCCACTGGCTTGATTGATGTTTGCTTTCAGGGTGGTAAGAAAAGCACCAGGTCTCCACACCAGTAATGACCTTGGGAAAAAGTCTGGGTCACTTCGGAGCTGTTCTTTCAAAGGACAGCATGTTTCTACACGATGCTCTTTTTCTTGGTCAGTCCCAACCCAAGGCACAAATTCGACAGCTACCCTTCCCTTCATTCCCAACTCTTCCATTAAAATTCACTAAACGGAGCTCCAAAATAGCCCAGGTAACTTTTCCATCTTTTCAGTGATCTGGCTTTGGTCTTCGAGCACAGATACACGAATTTTGTTGACAGTTTTTTTGGTCCATTTGGGAAGTTGATACATGTCCAGAATGAGGTTTGTCATCAATTTGCATTTCACCTTTTTTGAAACGAGAAAACCACTCATACACTTGTTTTCCCCCCCATAATGCTGCCCTTGTAAGCTGTGTTCAACATCATAACAGTTTCTGCAGCATTTTTCCTGATCAGGAAACAAAATTTCACCCTGCATGCTGACCAGCCATCACAAAAACGAGGTTCAAGTTAAATTGCTTTTCTGAAAAAATTCACTGACTTGAGAGAACCTTCCCAGGCAACTCCACTAGAGGCACTAACTCAAAGCGAGTTGCTCAATGCTTGCCTCGCAGGAAAATTGTGAAAGGTCTGCCCAGCGGAACTTTTTTCTGTTTTTTGAGTGGTGTACCCCCTTATGTGATTCTTTCGTATGCTCTTTACACTTTTAGTAAGTGTGGAAACTCACTTTTATAAAAATGTTAGTGGCATAATCCCAAAATACAATATTACTTTCTTGTTTTATGTTAGAAGTTTAACTCTATAGCTTTATTTCTGTTATTGGTTTATCAGTTATGACTATTTTAGTGGAACTAAATTTGAGATGGGAGATTTTTTCCATGATAAAACTCACTCCATTGAGTGGATGCTGACTCATCGTGGTCCTGCAGGAAGGGTTGACTGCCCTGGGGGCTTCTGCTGAGATTGTAACTTAACAGGAGGAGAAAGGTTGTCTGTCTCCGTCCCTTATCCATGACAGTGACCGTCGTATTTCGGCCTCCAAATATAGTTTCCTTTTGCTTTGTTCTTGAAGTGTTGTCAAGATCTAATCCTGAGTAAGCAGTACCGAAGGTGTTTGTTTGTCTTTAAAGCTGACCGTGGCATTTCAGCATGTTCTGTCAGACAGACGGCAGAGAAGCTTCATTCCTAGAGCTATCCGAAATCAGTTACCCAGCGGGATCGTTTGTCAATGTTGGTGGTCTCTTCAGGTTAAGGCTTGGTTTGCCACATATGAGTGTGTATTTGCTTTTAAGCTACATTTTAAAATTAAAAATGAATACCCTTAGGGGGTTTGGAATGTGTTTGTTTTTAAATACTACATTGAGATGTTCTTATTCCAACCTCTAGGTATTTTCCTATCTCATTTTTCATGAAGACCTACGAAGTCTCAGCCTTTTAAGTCTGTTCCTATATTATTTCATTCAAATCTTGTTATTAAAATGTTAAAAAGAGTATTGCTACAAAACCTTCATTATTTATAATGTACACTGACTCCTAGAGGAGGGGGGGGGAGCTGTAAAGAATGTAGCGTTTGCCACACTTGGTCTTAAATTTTTTTTTTCTTCAAAGGGCATCGTGCTCTCTGGAGCATCTTTGGGGGACCCAATACTATCAGTAGAAAGGACCCTGAGTTGTGCTTTGTGTTTGTCTTGCATTTGCCCTTTGCCCAGATTGCACATCCAACCAATGCTTATTGAGTGAGTAGGATTGAGCAGAGGATCGAAGGGGTAAGGAGGGATCTAGCACTGATAAGGGATATAAGGAGAAAGAAAACGACACTAAAACATACAATACTTTTTAAGCAACTGCAAAACAGCTTATTTTTGTTGTTTATTCTGATCATACACTGCGGTTGATTCAACAAGTTGCACACGTAGAGTTGATTGACAGTGATTGCATTTTTCAAATTGTGTGTCCACTCTCATCTTGCTTTTTGAGTTGTTCCCTTCTCATTAATACTTGCTGCCCCCCCCTAAATTGCTTATATAATCTTGCAAGTTGCTGTGCTCAATATGATCTCAGAGATTTTCAAATTAGCACCAGTACTCAAGGCTGACATTACTAAGAAAATTTCAGGGGATGTTTTTCGGTTTAAGGTTCAAGCCAGGGCAATCATTTCAGGCGTTTGTCCAGTCTCCATGGCTCTTGAATGTGTGAGTTTTATGTGAACTTAAAGTTCTACACTTCCCTCTTTTGATCAAGATTTTTCTGCAGAACCTTTGATGAAAATGTTAGTAATGGCTGTCAGCAGTGACCAGTTAGTCTGCTCTCATGGCAGTGGCGGCATTTTTTTTCATGGATCATGGAGGTAATAGAGTGCTTTTTTAACTGGCTTTATGTTTTGAATATTTTTCTTCTCCTTCATGATTTCCACCTACTACTGCCTTCAGCTTTGTCTTAACCAGGATAGAGTTTCGGCTCATCTACACTTCTCCAGATTTCATGGGGAACCGTCCTGTACTTGAACGGGATCTTCGCCTTCTTTGAGTCAGGGGCACCTTCATTCACCCTTGTTCTCTCCATGCCTCAAGTGTTGAGCATTTGAATAAATGAATATGGTGATTTGAGTGTTAAATTAAGATTCCTGAATCATGGACTATAGCTAGTCAATTATCTGTTTTTTGCTGTTCAGTTGTCCTTAATTTTTATTTCCATTTCGACTCTAATTTCTATGGTTACTAATACTCTACCAACCTTCTTCCCCAAATCCTGTAGGTGTGCTTTTAAAGATAAAGTCAACCAGTTATGTGGAACTATTTCAGAGATACTTTCAAAGTTAAAATAGATCGTATCCACAGGACCCCATTAGAATAAATCCCGTGTGTTATATGTGGGAAAGCCCGTTATCTCTGCTGTGGTTCCATGTGTCATAGATCGCTTTAGGCTTCCTGGCATCTATCGCGCTGGGAATCGCACTGACAGTTTGCCCATGCTCCAGTGCTGGCGACGCTTGTATAATGCCATTGTGGCAGCTTTGACAGATTCATTTTATCATCTTCCTCACCCCGTGCTTCTTTATCCCCAGTAACATATTTACTAAGATGGCTTCCTCTTTGTGCTACTGAGTTGATTCTCTAGCTTTAGGACCAGAGTTTGAATTAGTGGGTATTTCTGCATCATTTGTTTCGCCTTTAGTGTTGTGGGGTGTCATGAGTCGGTCCTGACTCACGATGACTCATTGTATGACACAGGACGCACGCCTGGTCTTGTGCCTTCCTCCCCGTGGAGAAGTTTGAGCCGTTGTTGCAGCCACAGTGCCTGATGGTTCATTTCCTTGAGGCCTTTTTCTGATGGTCGCCAAGCGTGATGGCCGGAGGGGCTGGTCCCTCCGCTCACAGCATGTCTGAAGGAGGGGGGATAAAGTCTTGCTGACCTCACTTCTAAAGAACGTTCTGGCTGTACCCATTCTAAGTGAGGATTCTTTGTTTTTCTGGTAGTCTGGGACTTCAGTATTTTCCAACGGCTTAATTCAAAGGCATCGATTATTCTGTTTTTCCTTATTCTCATCACTTACTACTCCTTAATTGGTTTTAATAGAATTTCTTAGCTGATCATTCAGCGCTCTTAGGTTGCCAATTGTTTTTTCAACAGTACTCCCTTTCATTTTGACTGTTGCTATTTGCAACTTTTATCGCACCGCTCCCATTAGTTTCTGGAGTTCGTTTGCTACTTCCCCATGAAATAGTTGTTAGCAGTCTTGGCACCCACTGAACAGACCAGTTATTTTGGTTGTCTGTTTTGGTTTTCTGAAAAGTACTGAACTCTTGTTGAAACTTTCACTCTCTGCCATCAGTGCACATATTGGGGGTGAGGAGGAGGATCAGGTTGGGTTCAGGGGTTGTAGCACCCCAGCGCCAGTGATCTGAATGTCAGCGTTCTGATGTAATCAAAGTTATGGATTGGGCTAAATCTGAATCGACACATGAATTTTTCATGAAGGTCTTAAAAAAAATAACTACCTATCATTAGTCTGTTGCTGGTATTTGCGTATTTCCCTTAAAAATTAAGTCAGTAATTCTCATTCCTTGATGATTCTAAATAGATAGTTGTTCACTGTGTTTAGCTTTCCCTGTGTCATTTCCATATAGGTAGAGTACCGAGAGATGGATGAAAGCCTGGCCAACCTCTCAGAAGATGAATATTATTCAGAAGAAGAGAGAAATGCTAAAGCGGAGAAGGAAAAGAAGCTTCCGCCCCCGCCCCCCCAAGCACCACCCGAGGAAGAAAATGAAAGTGAGCCCGAGGAGCCCTCTGGTGAGTTGCAGTCATCAGCCACAGCTCTGTTTGTGTCTTAGACGGAAGACCAGCTGGATTCATTCCTCACCTCCGAGGATACGCTCGGTTTAACTGGTATTTGGTGAGTGCGCGCGCACATGTGTGTGTATGAGGGAGAGAAAGAGCGATACATATATGTATGTATGTATACATAGTTGTGTTGATATGCTTTTTGTGTGTGATACATCTATTAGGAAAGTAAAGGATGGAGTGGAAGGGTAGTGGCAGTGGAAGACAGTTGAATATAGGAGAACATTAACAATTAGAAAAAACATGCAGAATGCCAAATCCCAAGACCCAAGACCTCTCAGGCTTAGTTCTTTTAACAAAATGTAGATATGGATCGGTTCTGGCTAAATTGAGCGTTTACCACATGGTTTAATATTTTATGACAAAACCTTCACAGCGATTGTGAAGTGGCTTTCCCTGGTGGATGAGGGTAGAAATGCACTGTGAAGTCAAAGGGAAAAGTAAGTCCTAATAGTTATTGAGCCTGGGCAGTCCTAGGAATGGGATAAGATCGCTTCGGTAAGACATGGCCAGAAGATTGGACTCTGTGCTGGTGGTTTCAAAGCTTCAGGCGTTTTTAAAGAACCCTCACAGCATTCAGGTTGAAGCCCAACTTTCTAAAGACATGGAGACCAAGCGAGCAAAATCCCCATACATTTCCCAGATCATCTGCCCTCATAGAGTTTCATCAGTTCTTCTTGATACCAAATGTTTACTAAGTACCTTTCCTTGACTTAATTTTTATATTTCCAATCACTGTGGCTCATTTACTGCACCAATTCTGAAACAAGCTACTTGTTTCAGAGCATATGTTTTCAGGTTGACATAATTCATTTGAGAAGTTGCATATATATCAGTAGCTTTTTTTCTTTTCACTCTATTTCTGTAAATCACCAGAAGCTATTTGTTTTGTCATTAAAACCAACAAAAACAGTGTCAGTATTTTATTTGAGGATTAAAAAACAAAATGTCAATTAAAATTTATGTTTAGAACTTATCAAACAAAATCTTGTTACAGTATCTATAATTAAGTATAATAAAGGCATATAGTTGAAAACATAGCTTACGAATATCTTTTGGTGCCACTTCATCTATAAGAACCAGGCGTTCTAAGAGGAGTGGGCTTGTTAAACCTTTGTTAAAAGTAGCTTCTTGGGCAAAACTTCAACCTCCCTGGGAGATTTCTAGTTTCAATGATACATTACCTTTGGGACAAACTTTCTTTTTGTTGACGTTTATTCTTCCTCCTCGGTCATTTACATCTAGTTCTCTAACCTTCCTTCTGCCCCATCTCTAGCCCAATAGGATAGGTGCTGTCGGATTTCTTCTTTCTTCTGTCTCCTCTTTATTCCGGCCTGCTGATCTCGTAGTTAAGGTCCCTAAGAATTATTCAACGATAACTTGATCTCTCAGATGGAATGCTGCCACCCTCTTTTCTGTGTGTGTGTGAGTGTCTCCACTCACTGACTGATTTACCCTCGGTGCCAAGTTGCCACCTATACTTCCTGTAGTCTCTGAAATTTTTAAGTCACTTGGCCTTTGTTGTTTTCTTTTTTGTGAGAGAGTTAAGTTTTGTTTTATTGTTTCATAAATGTCAGACACTTCCCACAAAAAGCAAATGTCCTAGAGAGAATTTAGGGCTTAGAGAACTGTCTTTAGTCTATTATTTTCTTGATATTTTGTTCTGGTACTCTATAAACTAGTGCTCTAGTTTAAATAAATTGTCTTTGTTTGGGGTTGGGGGGGCTAGTTTGTTTTGTTTCTTAGGCCTTTTATATCTCAGTACTCAGAAATATGTTGATGATAGCAGACAAAACTTGATCTTATATTATTTGTGATGATGAAAATCAAGATATTTTTCTTTAATACAACTTAAAAAATTTCCTGAAAATTTTTTGGATGCATTAAGGAATTACCTTAAAGTAGCAGTGGCAGTGTACTTACTGTCTTGCCAAGGTAAGCAGTAGAATGAATCCTGATGGTGAATTTCAAAAATACTATCAGGTGAATTTAAGCATTTGCATACTGCCCAGGCTTCCAAGTCTGTAGTCTTATCAAAACCAGTTCTTTCGTTTGAGTGTTTCTGAGTCAAAAATTGAAGCATTGGCTCATAGGGCTTTTAAAAGCTTGAGAGAAGAGTTGATGTTTGTTGTCGTTTTTTAACCTTGCCTTTCACTTTAAGCCAATAATTTTAGGTAGCAATCAACTAGAAATTTACCTAATCCTCAAAATATGTAAGAGTTGCATACATTTTATGCATGCCAACTTTTAAATTTATTTAGAAAATTGTACCTTGCTTTTCATGGTGTTAATTTATTTTAGAATTTTTTTTGTGCTTTAGGTGGAAGTTTCTATTTACAAATCAGATATCCATTCCTTACTTCTCACAGGCATTGTTCCGTGACGTCGGCTGCGACTTCCGTGTTCTGGCAGAGCCCCCTTATTTCTACCTCGAGCTCCCTGTTGGCGTTAATCACGCTCTCCTGTCCCTTTCTGCCTTTACATCTTTTTTTTTTTTTTAACCAAATGTTACCCCTTTAATTGATTGTTTTAATGAGCACATTCCTCTTAGGGGTCTTGTTTATATTTTAGTTCTATTACTTGGTGAAGAGGTGACCTTTGGGATTTGCTACAGTTCCACATTAAAAGGGTGTACTTTCAGTCTTTATCAGACCAATTAATTTGGCCTTTCGTATGAGTTTGAGTTTTTCCCTATAATTTCCTCCCGTTAACTGGGATATTCCTTTGTGCGCCCGGTTACAATTGTCAATAGTCGTAGCCGGGCACCATTTCCTCCTTTTGGCTTCCAGCTAAAGGAGACTGGTTCTTGTGGGCATTAGTCTTTGGACGAATGTCTTCTTTGAGTCTGGTTTCCTCACTATCCTTTGCTCTTGTTAGAAAGAGACCAAGAGTTGTATATTAGCTGGCTGTTCAGAATGTTGAAGACCCTAGAGGATACTCTACCAAACCAGAATCAAGACATTGGATTTATATGCTGTTTTGTGTCAATTGCTCTTGATGGCCTCCGAGCACAGTGTTAATCTAAAAAAGAATAAAGTATTTTGAAGATATAAGATATGCTAAACCAGTGGGTCAAAGAATTTGGAGAAAATTCCTCTGGAAGAATGCTGAGAGCCAACCCGAGAGAAAGGCTGGAGGCATGTAGTGGACAGCCTCTGGTTCCATGCCCTGTCAAGCACGGGGACTCAGCATGGGTGCGACCGCATTTTTCTGAGCGAGGAGGTGGTTTGCACTGTTTCAACCCAATGTGCTCTTTAAGGGTTGAAACAAGAGTAGAGAGACTGGGTGTGGAGAGCTGGCTAGTTCAGTCATTTGGCTTGGTAAATTGTGGTCAACAGATAGGTTTGTTGTAACTATTACAATTGAAAGAAGATTGTGGGGTTTTTTGGCTTGTGTTTATTTAATTTGAAAGATGTCTTTTGATTTGGCTTAACCATCTGTTTTAGATTTGTTGAATTCTGAGGACCACTTAATGTAGTTGTGGGTAAATAATCCACTCTCTGCTGCACATATTTAAAACCTACACTATTTTACTTCCGGAAACATTTCCATTTTTGTATTTGTTTTAACAAATGGTGATTTTATTCTGCCTTTTCTGTGAAGATGAACATGGTTTTCATTTTAGGCTCTGGTGCTTAAACCTTTGCAGCTATGTATGTTTAATTCTTAATGGTATCACATAATAGTGGAACTGCTGGGAAATACAGTGCATTTAAAAAATAGATTGTGTTGGTTTGGAATAATTGTCTGTTACAATAGCCTCCTTTTAGAGAAATGCCTTTTTCCTTTGTTGGCTCGGTTTGTTACTCTGTGTGGCCCATGGGTCACGCCTCAGCGAGCGGGTTTCCAGTGAGGAAAGTTCCAGTCCGTTGTCTGACTGACTCCTCCCTCGGCAGGAGTCTCAGGTTTTCATTTTCATTCAGAAAGTTGATTTCGGCCCTCCCTGCCACCTTGTTGAAATTTTACCAGAACAACTTCACTAGCAGATCCTGGATTTAAATGTTCCATTAGATAGCTGCTTTCACAAGAGAACCCTGGTTTGGAAGGACATGTTTTGTGGAGATGTTTGAATTAGCTTAGTTGTACATATCCTGAGATGTCTGTGGAAATTCTAAAATAAGGGGAAGAAATTGAAATGGTCTGTTAAAGATGCTTTTCTCTAAACTTCAAGTTAATGAATTTCTCAAAGGGGACAACAGAAATATCGTTTAACAGTGCACACACACACATTGGTGTCCCTGTGTGTACCTCTTCATGTTCACTAATGTGCTCAAACGGTAGTGTGATGTGCAGACGTCTAAATCGTTCGCTGGTCAGTGACGATTCTGTATTATAATCTATTCAAATACCATAGGAAGAATAGTCTTACTATATTCTTCTTTGAAACTCCTCCACCCCAACCCCCAGAAAACAAACAAAAACGATGCTTGCCTTCTCTTGTGCTTGACAAGTTTTATGTGTTTTTAAGAGATACAAATTAGAAAGTTCATTGAATTGAGAAATTGGTGTGACAAAAGAAACTTGTGATTTTGCATACATTTTGGAATTGACTCAATGTCAGTGGGTTAGGTTTGGATTTATGCTTTGTGAAGTAGCTGTACTGTAGGATGAAAGTTTAAACAATTTCATGTAAAAGAAGATGCAATGTGAATTACTAAAAATAAGAAATTAAAATTGTAAAAGGTATTTGTTATATGGGCAGAAGAATTTTGTGTGAAATTCAATCACAAATGCTGTTAGAATGAAAATACCCACATGACAAAATTTGATAGGTTGACTTTTCAAAAGACAGACCCTTTAGGGGCGTCTTTATCACTTGCTGAAGTAGAATCGACCGGAGAAGAGAAGGAGGCTGATCGTGCGTTAAAAGAAACCATCATTGATCCTTATGCCATCACCATGTGCTTCTCCAGTCTTGGTTTATACGGTGCCCTGCTCTCCCCTTAGAGCCGCGCTTCTCAACCTGTGGGTCGTGATGCCATTGGGAGTTGAGGACCCGTTCACAGGGACCACCTAAGGTCATCGGAAAACACATATTTCCGATGATCTTAGGAACCAAGACCGCTCCTCTGTCCGTCTCCAGGCGGGTCTGCCCACATGCAGATACGCCCACCTCCCAGTACCGGGTGTGAAGGCTGTTACCCATGCTGCACCAGGCTTCAAGACAACATTTCATTTGTTATTATAAACCTTTCACAGTATAGAATGACATATTGTTTTTGTAATTAATCACTGTGCTTTAATGATCAATTTGTAATAATGAAAATACATCCTGCATATCAGATATTTACATGTGATTGATAACAACAAGACTACAGTTATGAAGTAGCGACGCAAACACTTGTATGGTTGGGGGTCACCACACCACGAGGAACTAACTATGACAGGGCTGCGGCCTGAGAACGGCTGGGAACCACTGCCTTAGAGAGAACCATGCTGGTAGCAGTCTGGAGCTGGCCCGGTTGGTGCTCGCCAAGTACTAGATGTGGCAGTCTGGACAGTTGGGCTAGTTTTTTGTGTGTTGTGTTTTCTTCGTCAAAGCTATTCCTAGTCTCAAAAGGGCTGTCCCCAAGCTTTTACGCTTGGTTTCTTCTCGCGCCTACACGGGGAGTTCAAAACCAGATTCTGATTTTCGCTGCAGGAAAGATGATAGAATTCTACTCCCTCTCCGTACCCAGCAGGAGACCCCCTTTTGTGAGTTTTTCCAGAAATGCCTGGGGAATTCATGCCAGATATGGTTACCTATGTTGCCATTTTGACTGGGTAGAAAAGAAATAATCTGGATTCATGTGAGTCCTCAGTATATGGTACTTGATGCATATATTCAGAAAACAAAATCTAGGATTAATTTTCTCACCTGTTTTTATTAAACATCATTTAGGTGTGTTCTGTTTTGCTCCAGCATAATTTACTGGAGAGCCTAGAAAAAAAATGTCAAAAATTGCATAGGCAATCTAAATCCAGATCAATTTAGCAGAATTATTTAAAGCACGTAATTTGTGTGGGAATTGAGAGAGAGACTAAATATAAACATGGACCAAGCACATTTCTATACAACACACGTTCCTTACATTCGGAGATTAGAGTTTAGGATGAGCCCCAAGGAAATATGGGCTAGCAAGTGCTCTTGAGTGCTACATTTCAGTATGAAAGTTGCAGAACAATTAAGAAGCAGAGAAGGTGGAGAGCAGGAAGCCTTTCCAAAGATCCGTGGTGCCTCACTGGAGGGGAAAGCGGGGTGGGGGGATGGGGGGTTGGGGGGGCGTTAGTAAAGTGAAGTGGGTAAACATCCATTTGCTGTACAAAGCAAGATCTCCTCCTTGCGTGGCAGTGCCGCATTCACTGTTTCTGTGCGTGTCAGTTGTGTGAATGCAGTCTCTTATTTGAGACACAGCACTCAAAGCTCAAAGATGAAGATTAGGGCCACTTTGAGAGAAGGCACGGTCAGGACAGGGTCAGAGAGATTTATCCTTGAGGAGCCCAGCAATACAAGAAAACATGCACGACGTATAGTGGGAACAGTGTTTCTCTTCAAAACGTCTTTGGGCATTTTACATGAAACCTAAGGGGATGAAGTTGGGCATTCAGATCCTTCATCTTTAACGGTTTACAGCTTTTGACTGATCAGGACCATTGGATCAGACACTACCCGTGTGTGTCTTTGAAGGCTTGTCTTTAATGATTTAATTTCATTGGTTATTTTGTTTTATTTTTTATTAGATAAGTGATTTTATTTTTTATGATTTTAAAACTTCCTTTTCTTACTGTCATTTATTTCATCTGATTATGGCATAATAAAAGATCTACTTTATTTTTGCATAAGGATTTTCTCATCTGTAAAATGGGCTTGCTAAACAGTATCAGATGGGGAAGAGAAAGCCACCTTTATATACAAACATCTTGCATTTATTTTTTTAAATTAATCATTATATGGGGGGGTTACAAATCTTATGACAGTCCCTCATTCAGTTGTATTAAGCACACTTGTACATATTTTGCCATCAACATTTCCAAAACATTTTCTTTCCACTTGAGCCCTTGGTATCAGCTCCTCTTTTTCCCCCTTACCTCTCCCACCCTCCCACTGTTGTGAATCCTTGATCAAATGGATATTTTTTTTTTTAACAATTTATTGGGACTGATACAATTCTTTTCACAGTTCATACATATACATACATCAATTGTATAAAGCACATCTGTACAGTCTTTGCCCTAATCATTTTTTTCTCTTTTCTTCTTTTACATTTTATTAGGGACTCATACAACTCTTACCACAATCCATACATATACATACATCAATTGTATAAAGCACATCCATACATTCCCTGCCCCAATCATTCTCAAGGCATTTGCTCTCCACTTAAGCCCCTTGCATCAGGTCCTCTTTTTTTTCCCCCTCCCTCCCCATTCCCCCCTCCCTCATATGCCCTTGGTAATTTATACCTCGTTATTTTGTCATATCTTGCCCTATCCGGAGTCTCCCTTCCCCCCTTCTCTGCTGTCCCTCTCCCAGGGAAGAGGTCACATGTGGATCCTTGTAATCAGTTCCCCCTTTCCAACCCACTCACCCTCCACTCTCCCAGCATCGTCCCTCACACCCTTGGTCCTGAAGGTATCATCCACCCTGGATTCCCTGTACCTCCAACCCTCATATGCACCAGTGTACAGCCTCTGTCCTATCCAGCCCTGCAAGGTAGAATTCGGATCATGGTAGTTGGGGGGAGGAAGCATCCAGGATCTGGGGGAAAGCTGTGTTCTTCATCGATACTACCTCACACCCTAATTAACCCATCTCCTCTCCTAAACCCCTCTATGAGGGGGGATATTATTTTTATTTCATGTCTTACACGTCCATTGTTTCCCATCACCCACATTTCTTTTACTCGTCCACCTGGAGTGGGGGGGCTATATATCCAACCTTGTGATGGGTTTCCCCTTTGTCTTCCTTCCCCCATCTCCCCACCATCCCCTGTCCTCATGATATCGCTACTCTCGCTACTCTTCCTGAGGGCTTAAAAAGTTTTTTAAATTTAATTTTATTGGGGGCTCATACAACTTTTATCACAATCCATATACACATCAATTTTGTAAAGCACATTTGTACATTCGCTACCCTCATCCTCAAAACATTTGCTTTCCACATAAGCCCCTGGTGGCATCAGCTCCTCATTTAACCCCCTCCCTCCCCAGGGGTCCCCACTCCCTCATGAACCCTTGATAATTTGTAAATTATTATTTTGTCATCTCTTACCCTGTCCGATGTCTCCCTTCACCCACTTTTCTGTTGCCTGCCCCCCCAGGGAGGAGATTATATGTAGATCGCTATAATCGGTTCCTGAGGGTTTTTATCTGTCCTGAAGTCCATGTGTCCAGAGCTCTTATCTGTACCAATGTGTGTACTCCAGTCTAGCCAGATTTGTAAGGTAGAACTGGGTCATGGTAGTGGTGGGGAGGGGGAGCATTCAGGAACTAGAATATAGCTTGCATTTATTAAACACTGTGTTGAACCAGGAAAAGGCTGCATTGCTATCTTATTCAGGAGAAAATCAGGTCTTTTCGTATACGAGGTCAATATAGATGCTCAACCAGTCACTTTTGGGAACTTTAAAAAGTGTAGCCTATTTCCAGTGAAGGAATGGGTCACTGATAACAGGTCATTTGTGAAGCATCGGGAACTGTTGGCGCATGCACACACAGGCACCATTATAGCTAAAGACTAAAAGTGTGGTACTGAATCTTTAATGTTAACGTTGAATCATGAGCGGAATGACACGTTTTAATATTTGCTATTGTATATTTTTCTTCTCTCAGAGATGAATTTAAATGAAATCCATCTGTTAAATATCAAGATACATGGATTTCATTTATATTCTCTGAGGAGTGAAAAAAAGTCGATAGTAGCAAACATTAAGATTTTCCCTTTGACTCTCTCACTCACTCTCTCACTCTCTCACTCTCCCACTAACTCACTCACTCACTCTCTCACTCACTCACTCTCCCACTAACTAAAAAAAAAAAAAAGATTTTCCCTTCATCTCATCAAGAGAAGATGGCAGGAAGACACAGCCATTGTATCAAACGGAAGTGGTAGGTACTCAACAGGTGGCACATGATGGAGAGCCAGCCTTATTGAGGGAAGGAATCGAAGCTGCCCTGAAGGCATCGGTGAAAAACAACCAAAAACCACACTCCCTGCCTTCGACTCAATGCTGACTCATTCATATCAGCCCCTGGCGGTATCCGAGATGGTGACTGCTTATGGGAGTAGAAAGTCCAGCTTTCTCCCGAGGAGCTGCTGGTGGTTTAGAACTGCCGACCATACGGATCACAGCCCAATGTAACCACTACACCACCAACGCTCCTTGGGTAAAAAACAAGGCCTCAGGAATTGAAAGAATGTCAGTTACTGTTTCCACAAATATAACCAGAGTGCGCCTTAGAAGGGAGGATGAGGAAACTTGGTCTCACATTCTTGGGGCGTGTTACCAGGAGTCAGCCCCGAGAGACATCGTGCTTGGTACAGAAGAGGAAGGTCCTCAGCGAGAGGAGCTTGCACCTGTGGCTGCAGCAGTGGCCTCCCGCGCGGGCGGGCAGCCCAAGGCTGGGGGTCTTGTGTTCGCGCCCACGGCACGCCTGTGAGTCAGTCCACTCCACGGCACCCAACAGCAACAGGACGTATCAAGCTAGAACAGATGTCACACGTTTCTTTCATTTTGGCACCAGAGTGTTTAAAGCCCCGAGGATAAGATTGTGTTTATTATTATTCTAAGTCTTTTGATAGAAGAACCTATATTAGTGATGACCAGGTAGTATCTTCCTTCAGAGAATTATAGACCTAAGCCACAGGTAAAGTGGAAGGAGCCTCGAATCAAAGATAGCCCGAGTCCAGAGAAACGTGTCTAAGCAGGACAAGGTTCTCTTGTTAGAAAACTCATGGTTACCCAGTTTTGAAAAGTTACTGAGGTTTTAAAATAGGAGTCCAAGAAATAAGTTTAACATTGTTTTAAAACCAGGGTGGATAACTAAAAAAAAAGTACTCAGGTATACCTTAAGCTTGGTAGTTAGGCAACATAACATCCATCCATACATAAATAACAACGTATATACATACTATACTGCATATGAATGTGTGTTTATTTGAACATATATAACACTGTATATGCATGTTTATTTGAAACATTCATACAAGACATGCACAAATATGTATTTGTATATATAGTATATATATGTTGTGTGTTAATTTGAAATATTTTAAAATGTAAACTACACAGCGAAATAAGTACAGATCTGGAAGATTCCTGCTGTGGAATGTGGAGGGAGAGGGAAATAATTTGGGAGGAAGTAGATTCTTTCCATTAGCTTCTAAAAGCTCTTCTTGGCTCCCTCACTTGCTGGACTTTTACTTTCTTTAAGAGAGGGTAGGATCCTTGCTGCTGAATTTCTCACTTTCACCCAGTGCTGAGTGTTTGGGGGCAGTGGTCTCCTCCTCCATTGGTAACATGGAGAGGTCCCAGAGGGTGGCCTGCCTCACGCAGAACCATCGGAACCCATGCATTTTGTTTTGAGTTGTCTTGTTGGAGACTGCTAGTTGGGCTAGCTTAGTCTTGAATGTGAGGATTGTGAAAGACCAGACCACCTTTGGTTACGTTACACATGGGGGTGCTGTGAGACAGCCAACAATAGTTTACTTTCATTTGCATTTCTGTAATTACTGTAGATACTCTCTTGCCAAGAACCATAAGCCAGAAAGTTCGGTAGAAATATGTCTTGGATACTTAGGGGGTGTTTTGAAGCCACTTCTTTGTGCCGAGAGGAGAGGAAAGCAGCATTAAATGGTGGTGGTCACCAACAACTAATGACCGCTCCTGTCTTTTTAACTTGGCATTTGTCTGTTGATGAATTCCTTTTTGAAACTCTTGCCTATGTTCACGAATTTAATCACACATCAACAACTGCCTCAAACTCTCTAAGTCTAGTATTACTTCCATTTAGCTGAAAGTCTTTTAACCCCATTCATTCTTTGGATCCTATTACTTAATTACCAACATCTTAAGAACATTTCTAACATTCTCTAAAAACTCCCACATTTCCTATTTTCCCACTGTATTGTTTCTCTTGAATTTAAGACCTTGGAGTCATCTGGGAAGCCCTTATTTATTTATTTATTAAAAACAAATCAATTTATTAGGGGTTCATACAACTCTTATCACAATCCATATATACATCCATTGTGTCAAGCACATGTGTACATTTATTGCCCTCATCATTCTCAAAACATTTGTTTTCTACTTGTTCTCTTGGTATCAGCTCCTCATTTATTCCCCCTCCTTCCCCACTCCACCCTCCCTCACGAACCCTTGATAATTTATAAATTATTATTTTGTCATGTCTTACACTTCACCCACTTTTCTGTTGTCCATCCCCCAGGGAGGAGGTTATATGGAGATCCTTGGTTCCCCCTTTCTACTCTACCTTCCCCTTTACCCTCCTGGTAACGCCACTCTCACCACTGGTCCTGAGGGGTTCATCTGCCCTGGATTCCCTGTGTTTCCAGTTTCTATCTGTACCAGGGTACATTCTCTGGTCTAGCTGGATTTGTAAGGTAGAATTGGGATCATGATAGTGGGGTGGAGGAGCATTAAAGAACTAGAGGAAAGTTTTATGTTTCATTGGTGCTATACTGTATCCTGAGTGGCTCATCTCCTCCCCAAGACCCTTCTGTAAAGGCATGTCCAGTTGCCTACAGATGGGCTTTGGGTCCACATCCTGCACTCCTCCCTCATTCACAATGATAAGATTTTTCTTTGATGCCTGATACTTGATCCCATCGACACCTCATGATCACACAGGCTGGTGTGCTTCTTCCATGTGGGCTTTGTTGCTTCTGAGCTAGATGGCCGCTTGTTTACCTTCAAGCCTTTAAGACCCCACACGCTGTATCTTTTGATAGCCAGGCACCATCAGTTTTCTCCACCACATTTGCTTATGCACCCATTTGTCTTCAGCGATCATGTCACGAAGGTAAGCATCATGGAATGCCAGTTTAATAGAACAAAGTGTTCTTGCATTGAGGGAGTACTTGAGTGGAGGGGGAAGTCTTTTGTCACTTTGATCAGATCTGTTAGAAAGTTGTGTCTTCCTGTTCCATTTCTCAAGGAGCCTGCTGGTACAGTGATTAAGTGCTCAGCTGCAAATCAAAAAGTCGTCAGTTGGAACCTACTAGAAAGATGTGGCAGTCTTCTTCCAACAAGATTTCATGGCCTTGGAAAATCTACAGAGCTTTTCTGCTCTGTTCTGAGAGGTTACTATGAGTCAGAAAGAACTGGATGGCAGTGAGTTTGATATAGAATCCATCCCCGTCACCTTGTTAACCTGATGGATTTTGCTTCACGTCTAAATTACGTCAACCTTTCAGTAACCTTTATCTTGGTCACCTTCTCTAATCCAACCAGTATAATGTAACCAGATAAGTTTAAATTAAATATCATCTGTCTTGATGCTCTGCTAAAAATTGTATCATCCCCCTCATTACTATTAAGATCAAGCTTTGACACCAAAGGTGGCCTGGTTTATCCAGCCCACTGATGTGCTGCTGCTCTTTCAGACCATCCCCTGCATTAAAACATGCTGCTGTTTAGTCTTTTGCATATTCCACCTCCTTGTCTTCTTGCCTTTGTCCATATTGTTCTGGGCCATAGAGGTGCCTTTGCTTCCTCCCAACCTATGCAAATCTCTCTGGATTTGTTTAGCAAGGCTTCTGTGCCTCCCAAGCCTGGGTTAGCTTCTTTTCTTATAAAATAATTTTAAAGGCATTTCCTTTTCTCCTTAGTTAGATTGTAAAGTCCTTGAAAGAGGGAACTCTGTCTTACGTTTTTGTATTTGTGCTTGGGATTCCTATCCGGTAAATATTGAATTAGATTATTAAATTAGAAACGACCCTAATATGTTCATATAATCAATGCTTAACGTGTTTAAAGATGGCTTTAACTTTTTGAAATGTTTCACTCCTGCCAGTTTCTTAGGTATCAGCTTTTAGTCTATAAATTAGTCTGTTTTACTTGAGCTTCTGTTTAAAAAGCATTGTTTCCTAGAAGATTGAAATGTTTCCAGAAGCCATCCATGTGACTGTGATCCCAAGAAACGGAAAGATTAAATTGGGACTCTGCTGTCAGCTCTAAGTCAGTGGGTCTCACCTGCCAGATGGAGGAAGGTATTTGAAAGTCATCATCCACTTCATTTTCAGATGTTGGAGGAGAGATCTCTTGAGTGGTGGCAAAGTGCCCAGCACTGTGGCTGTAATTAAACTACTGCGTCGTTCGGCAGGAACGGCTGAGCAGGTCGGTAGGCAGTACAGAAGATCGGCAAAGGCTGCCACGTCAGATACATCAAGAAGAATTCCTGTTTCCCTTGGAGAAGATTTGCATAAACAGCCTCTCTTATGGTCTTTATATCAAGTTTTTAACTTGTGTGTGTGGGGGGGGGTGCTCTTTTAGTGTATGTAGTGGTAGGAATGAAAACAAAAGGTGATCTAAAAAAACACTAAAGAAATTCCACACCAAAAACCAGCCCATGCTGATGTGAAGGTGCCCAAATCAAGGCGATGCTAAAAGGTGGCTTTTGCACATTTTCATTTCCTATTTTGAATTTGCTTTCGTGTAAGATACCAACTGTGCTTTCTTGCTGTTCCATGTCTTTGTGTCACTATCAGACGCAAGTCCTAGGATGGAGAGACCCAAAGAGCGGGCGCGTGTGCATTTTCTCGTTCTAAGCAGACCCTACCTAGACGGGCACTTGGCTGCAAGTGCTTGTGTGTGGCCTGTGTCTGGAGAGCAGCCAAGAGCTGGTCCAGAGCGCCCTGGTAAAGATGGGGAAAGTGACCCCCAGATAGACCACAGCCACACAGTTGATGCCCACTTACAGACACCCTGGGGGCCAGGGTAGGAGTGCCCCGTGTGTCTCCGAGAGACTGTAGCTTTCTGGAAGCAGGCGCTCATCGCCCTCCTGCAGAGTGGCGGGCCGTAGCCCGCTGTGTAGCCACTGCGCCACAGGCAGTCACCCTCAAAATCGTCCCGAGATGAAGCACGCAACCTCTTCTTTCCCTTCCAAACAAATCATGATTCCTTCATCAAGTTGAAAGCTATATCTCTTGTCCTTTTACTTCGTTTTTAATGATTTTTAAGTTTCACTTTTTCATTGTTTATGTTTGTATCATTTTCTGCTTGGTTTCCACCAATTTTCTTTGCTTAAATAATACTCTGGCATTTCATACCCCTTGTGACTTTTTGCTTTTATGAAGGAATCTTTTTTAAAAAATCTTCCTAGGTTAGTCAATATTTTCCATACCTCTTTTATGATTTTAATCAAGGGATAATCCTTATAAGACAAATGATTCTGTCCTACCTTATTGTTCCTTCTTATTAACCTTTTGAGCACTTAAATCAGAGATAAAATACCCTTATTTCTATTAAGTAACAATGACTCACAGAGAGAAACTCTGTCAAGAGACACCTGTAGGTTAAAATCAGCCAATTAGCATATTATATGACATGGAGGGTGGTGATAGAAATAATTAAATAATTCAGACAGCTTGAATATATTTTTAGTCAATTTAAAATTATTTTATTTTGAAAGAATGATGAAGGGTCTTCACAGTTGCTTTCATTCTTTGCCAAGCCAAAAACATAGCTTGTAAGAGGAACTTTGTCATTCTTCTACTAAAATGTTATTCTCAGGGGTTCTGTTTATTTCTTATTTTTTGTAAACAGAGAGTTTTCTTCTTAATTTTTACACTTACAAAAAACAAATTAAGAAACAAACAAACAGAAAGAATTCTATTGATACATTAATATATCACATAATTCAATAGTTTCACCAAATCAAGAAGTTATACAATCTTTATTACAATCAATTTTAGAGCATTTTCTTTTCTCCCGTACTCTTGTTATTCGTGTAAATTTTTTTTCCATTTTGGCAAAAATATCCATGACAAGGGTTATGCCTATTTCTGAGCTTCCCCCTTTCACAAATAAAGCACAGTGTTTTGATCTAGTTTGGTTCTATTCAGAATCCAACTAAGCAATGACAGTGGTTCTTAAGGGATTATTAATTAAACAATTATTGAAAAAGAAAAACCTATAGTAAAGGTCTTTTTCATGAATCAACTGAGAACTTATTTAAAATGAACATTTCTGATTTGAATACAAATTTGTAGATTGAATTTAGTAATTAATGTCACTTCTTTATGTGCTTACTACCTTTTCCAAGAGTTGTCACCAACAAATCACATGTCTCATTCCTTGTTTAAAAAGCATAACCTTTTATAACAGTCATTCTCAACCTTCCTAATGCCGCCACCCTTTAATACAGTTCATGCTGTGACCCCCCCCAAAAAAAAGCCATAAAGTTACTTTCGTTGCTCCTTAATCACTGTAATTTTGCTACTATTATGAATCAGGGAACCCCTGTGAAGGGGTTGTTTGATCCCCAAAGGGGTCGTGACCCACAAGTTAAGAACCACTGTTCTATAACTTGAAAGACCTTTCAGATAAGAACTTAGTCAAGTGACTTTAGGATGAGATTCAATTCTACCTTTATTTTCCCTTATTGCAACATGTTCTAATATTACGTTTTAATGATCAATTTTTTTCCTTTCCTTCATACACTTAAAAATGAAGCTATTATTTGATGTCTCACAGCTCTTGGCACATTCTCATCGTAAGGGGCTCTGTTTCACTTGATCAATTGGTTTTCTATTGAGGGTATCTCTTTTAAACTACACCATTTAATGAACCCTGCCCGGTTGAAAGCACCGATGGGGGGTGGGGTGGGGGGACGACCAGGGAGCAAGTCTAGGTAGTAGCATCTCTCAGTGAGAGGTTTTGGAAGAGTCTGGAAGACAATTAATTCTACTTATTTTCAGATGGATCTTTCAAACTTTGATAATTTTCTTGACGCTATTTTTACTCATTAGTAAGGGATATTTTTTAGAAGACTTGGGTAGCTTGAGTTAGAAGGTCTCCCAAGATCTTGTCTGTTCCCCTTCCAAAGTGTGTGTCCTCTCGACTTGGCATATGACTGGAGAGATCTTAAGACATGTTGTAAAGTGCCAATAGGGAAGCACCAGCCCTGTCTAGTAAGCCGAGTAAACGCAGTATCGTTTGGAGTTGAATCTCTTAAGTTATAGTCTCTCCTTTGAGAGACGGGGAGGAGACCTTATCTTTATTGTCTGAAGGAAGAAAGCTGAAGGTAAAGGGATGTTGAGCTGATGCTGACTTTTGGCCACTCCAGGTCCCAGAACCCAGGCCACAGCCATTCGCAGTCTAGCAGTGGACAGTGAAAGACACTTGGACTGCTGTTTCCCCCACACCCCTGTCCTTGACTGTTACACCAGACTGACAGCAAGTACCTAGCCACGAGAGACCCTGTGCACCTCGTTCCACTCCCTTTCAACAAGAACACATGCGGAAAATGGAATTTTCTGACCAGAATTTGGAAGACGACAGTGTTGATTCCCTGGGCCTTGGTTCCAGAAGAAGGAGCTCTCTGAAATTGGGTTTACTAGTTGGTGGTGAATTCATAAGTCGCCAACTACTAGGCCTTTATGTCCAGATAATATCCTAATTTATGGAGTAAGGTCCCTGAGTTCTCCTCTTTCCTTCCACAGGACAAGCAGGAGGACTTCAAGACGACAGTTCTGGAGGGTATGGAGACGGCCAAGCATCAGGTGAGGGTGGCATTAGATGCTTGCCACTTAGTAGCAAGAGCCGCCAAGTCAGGGATTGATGCTTGCAAGTATTTTTGGCTGTAGTATCCACGTTTTAGCCAGAAGTGCAGGGGAAATTTAACCCACAGGATAGGGTAGGTGTAGAAAGGGCGTAGCCAGACCAAAAGCAAGCAAAACCTTCTGAAGTCCTCAGGCCGATCTCAGCCCTCCACTCTCCTTCATGTTTTTGAGGACATGGCGGTGCTTTTCTCCCCGGCAGCCTCTGCGGTAATAACGATCATGCTACAGTGGATACAGACTTAGGAATCCTGGGACCAGTAACGAAGGGATCGAGTAAGATGCAGAGATGAAAGCGTCACAGGAACAGAGCGGAAAGGCAGTCTAGGACTAGTCAGCTGGGGTTATGCAGGCAAACGACATCTAAAATGGTGGTTACGTGATATTGGGTGCATTTTTTTCTTCAATTTTTTGCAATTTAAAATTTTTTGCAATTTAAAAATTTCTCATAAAAATCATCTTTTTTAGCAAGTCTGTCCAATATACTTTCTTTTCAGAGCAGACAATATGAAGTTTGTATTATAGGAAAAAGCAGAGGATCAGGTGACTTACACAGGTTGCTGTCTGGTGCAGTTACGTTTCGTTCCAGTGATCTGAGGTAGCAGGTCCGGAGTTGATCCTTTGCTTCTTAAAGAATGTTTTGTGTCTTCCAGGGCTCAAAGATGGCCTGTAGATACATTTTGATAAAGTGGATGGTAGCTCACTTTCAGAGTTTATCACTTCACAGTTATTAAATCTGCCTACTTCCAGTGATTTGTAAGGTTGCATCAACCAGATCCAGGGAATGTGTGTATTTTACTCTGTTGAATCAAAGTGGTTCACTGTGCAGAAATCCATAGTTAGGGGCGGATGTCTTTGAGTGTTATTGCAAGGACCAAACCTTGATCATCGGTACATGTATGTCTCGGAGGAGTTAAGCTCTCGTTCAGAATCGCGGTCTGGGGCGGGTAACCCTTTAAGAAGGCTTCTGTCAAACGAAGCACTAGACCCTCCATCTCAAGGATCAGAGAGAAGTAACCTTTAGAGCCTTCACCTTCAAGAGAGAAATTTGAATTTTCTTTTGTTGCTTTTTAGTTTTGTGTCTGTTTTGCTTTTTAGTTTTTACTGTGACTTTATATTTGTTCCTTTACTTAAGTCATAGGGTTGATCGCTGCCAGTGCAAACAGACTTTTATATACAACTGATGCGGATGGTGCACTGTTGGTAGAACGGACGTTTTAAGTGTTTACAGAACGATGGGGGCTGTGTGAACCCTGCAGGGTTCTTTTCAGGTCCTTGGCGTGCTCAGCAGCGTCCATTAGCGTTCAAAGCGCGTGGCCGTAGATCATCCGTGGTCTTCTCTCACTGGGGCCAGGTGACCTGCTTGGATTTCTTGCTTGGACCCAGCATCGTGTCTTGACTTCTTAAAATTCACTTCTAGTGGCAGGTGTGTTTTAACAAGTCAGAGCTGGAAGGGAGAGGGACATCCTCTGCCACCGTATTCTCTCTCCGACCTCGTGCAGTAGGTCTTGCGGTGCAGCGGTGGTCGAGGTGGGCTACAGTGGCCGTGGAGGAAGAGTGAGAACTCTGGAGTGCATGGGTTTACATCTTCCTTCCTAGACTCATTTAAAGGGGCTTTTACTCTGAAAATCATAGTTCTAAAGCATAAGGAATCATGAGCCTCTGCTTTTTATTTCTTTTCTTCCCCTGCACATAATTCTTTGTATTTTTAAACCACTAGGCCTTAACATGATGCACCTACTGATGCTGGTTTTAAGTAAAGTCTTTACTGTGTAGTTTCTAGTAGGCTTTTGTTTTCACCCCGGAATTAGGAATTGCACTATCTTCTCATAGCTAGTCACCACTATTTACTTTATGAAAAGAGTAAAAGACAAGTCCTTTTAATGTTACCCCACTATAGTCAAATTCTACCTGGACCGGAGCAGAATCAGGGGCGGGTTCCACGGAACAGATAGAAAACACTACTGTGTTTTTAGAGACAGTGCTAGCCAGCCAGTCAGAACTTGGGAAAGGGTGGTACTGCGTCATTCAGCTTATGACTCCATTCTGTAAGGTGTTGATGGACCATCCTGTGAGAAGTGGGGACGGGCAAGAAGGAATTGAACAGAGGACAGGATTAATACATCGACAGCCTGGGGGTTTTAGATAGCATTCTAGGTTTCTGGAGTACCAGATTCTATTAAGTGTACACAAACCCCCAAAACACAAAATTATATTCCAGAGCCAGTTGTAAGTTTCTTAGGAAAGACAGGGTTAAGGTCAACTCTGTTCTTGAAGGCTTCCCCCAGAGCAGTTAACTGTGGTGTTAGAGCATTCAAGTTAGTGTGTTGCTTCACTTTGGAAGTACCCTAAAAGAAGAATATGCTGGTCTAGCTTTTGAGCCAGTTTGGTTCCAAATGAACATATTCTTTGCTTATTTTTAAAAAGCTTTTCATCCTAGTTTGACAGTAATCTTCATTCTTTGAAATAGTCTTTATGCTGACGTAGCAAAAGGAAGGAAATAATTATTGAGGGTTTTAGAGACCAGCTTTCATTAAGTAGGTTTTTAGATATCTAGCAGGTAGAGATGCAGAAGAATATGATTCTAAGAGTGTCAGTGTCAGAAGTGACTTTGAGGGTCTAATTCCTTGGGTAAGCTTTTATGCTGAATTTATAGATACTTGAGATCGGTCATGGGATTTATATTTATAGTTGAATAATAAGGAATATAAATTTCTTCATTCTTACGTATTCTCAAGATTCCCACAGTTAACCATTTACATTACAGGGACTTTCAGAAAGAAAAAAAAGGAAACACTTTTAATGAAGAGCCAAATGTAATTTAGAAGATGTTATTAAAAGTAATACTTTGCAGTAAGATTAATGTCAGTGGCCACTTATTAAACATAGAAGATAATAAAATGAAGAAAACTGACCCTATTTCTAAGGGGGGGAGCATAAGAATTTAATAGAGATGCCTGATTTCAAGATTATTGATACCAAGAAGTAACCGGTTAAGAGATATTTGGTTCAATACCCAGCATTAATGTGTGCTTACAATGTGAGGTGTATTTTTATTTGGGTATAGAGAACTGGGGACTCAATGCTGCCTGATTTTAGAAAATTTAATATTGCTGAAATAATCTGTACCTTCGATAGTTACCTTTCTTGTTTTCTGGCCTTGGTTGTCTGACTCTTCCACAACAGTATGCTGCTTATTTGATCATGTTTTCTGACAGTCTCTTGCAATTCGTTCAGCTGAAGTAGAAGTTGTTCACTCGATGTAGTAAGATGAACCATAGTTGTATTCCTATCTAATGCTGTTGCATCGTAGTCTTTTCGCCTTGCATGTGAGCACAGTTAAGTTGTTATAATTAACCCATTATTAATACCAGTCAGTTTGCTTGACCTCTGATGAACCATCATTGCTTTTTAGTGTTTTTCATTTTAATGTTTTAGCGAAACAAACCCCTGCCATTAGCTCCAGCTTTGTAAATTACACTGTAGCTCTCTTGTCCTTTTTATTTCCTGCCAAACTAATGCTGTTCTGTATATTCTCTTTCCATTGTCAGTGCTTCCAACTTCTTGTGTCTTATGCTTTAAAAGAATTAAATATAGATCTTTGGTGCATATTTTATAACAATGTTTCAGTGGCCTTGAAATTTGAATTTCTTTAAATTGTTATTTTTATAGGCTGGTGTTGAGGACACTTTTCTAAGGTGTTGTTAGAACTGTATTAACATATTCTACTGTATATAGTAAAACAAACCCACTGCCATTGAGTCAATAGTGACTCGGCGATCCTATAGGACAGGGTGGAACTGCCTCAGTGAGTTCCCAAGACAGTCACTGTTCATGGGAGTAGAAAGCCTCGTGTTTCCTGTGGAGCAGCTGGTGGTTTCCACCTGCCAACCTTGCTGCTCACAGCACAACTCATAACCACTACACCATAGTTAAGCATCTCATTTTTTGAACAAACTCCTGCCCCCTCCAAAAAAAAGCAAATTCCCTGCTTACTTTCTTATACTTGCATTCCGCTTAATTTCTCTCAGTGCTTTCCAGCCATGAATTATGAGACTGCTGGCTGGATCCTTGATGGGTTCATGTATCGATGCTGTTGCTTATTAAGCCTTAGAATCGTCTTCATTTTCCTCGCTGTAATCTTACAAGGTGGGTGGTTGCGTTTGTCACCCCACAGCAGCTGTGTGCGTGTACTCCTTTCTTCTCTTCAGTTTGCATTTGTGGTTTGGGTGAAAGCTTACCGAGCAAATTGGGTTTCCACCCAACAATTTATACTCATTTTGTTTCTCGGCATTAGTTGCAATTCCCCTTACTCTAGTTGCTTAGTTAGGAACGTTTTTGCATAGACTAGCAGTGGTGTTGCTTCACTTAAAGCATCCTCCGTCCAATATTAAGAATTATGTTATGTGAAGGAAATACTCTAAATGCCTTGCTACATTTTATAAACTGTATTGTTTCACTCACTAGTACACCATCGGCCCTGGAATATGTGGCTACATTCTAAGTGATATTTCTGTCTCTGAGGCAAATTGGAGGTCTTTTTAAGAAAGAGGTCAGGTAGCTCTGCCTGCCCGAGTCAGAGCCTGGCACAGTTCTTCAGGCAGAAAGGAGACACCCGTGACCCCTGTGTCCTCTGCGTGTTTCCTGGAAGCTCTGCTCTCTTTGCAGGTGTGGAGGGCGCAGCTTTCCAGAGCCGGCTTCCCCACGACCGGATGACTTCGCAAGAGGCAGCCTGCTTCCCTGACATCATCAGTGGGCCTCAGCAGACCCAGAAGGTTTTCTTGTTCATCAGAAACCGCACAGTAAGCCCCCACGGCCACTTTGCTTCTCTCCTGGGCTACACAGAGGACCTGTCACTTACGGGGAATGTGGAAAACAACCCCAAAGGGAGGAAAGGACTTTTTTTTTAAAGGCCTACAGTTCTGTGTTGAGAGAGGACCACGAAGTGTCGTTCGTCGTGCGGCCTTGGGCACCGCTGCTGCCTGCTCGGTTTTGTCATCAAGACCATGATGACCGTGGCTGCTGTAATAATAAGCCAAACCCCGCCTCTCAATGTGCGCTTCCTTGATGTTTCCCTTTACTTTTCTAGCTCCCACGTATACTCAAGTATTAATGCGTTTTCCAGTACATTTTAATGCAGTTTTTGTGGTAAAATTAGGTGTCTCGGCTGATAGTCGGGTCAGCTTATACTCGAGTGTATACAGTCATTGTATTTCCTCTCGGACCTTTTCTCTACTGTTCAGAGACTTTTTACCCAGAGAGTGGAGGAGGAACTTGTTCATTGTGTCCTAGGGTGATTCCAACTAGTTGCTGACCCTGTGATCGCAGCTCTCACTGTCATCGAGGCCAGACTCACTCACAGCTTCCATGAGCCCCGCGGCCGTGGCCGTCCACAGGAGCAGAGAGCGCGTTTTCCTCCAGTCGAGCTGCCAGTCCTTTGGAACTTCCAGACCTTGTGGGCCACCGCCCAACGAGTGACCACTGCCACCAGGAACACTGATCTCAGCCCAGAGTTATGATTTTGGCAGATTTTAGTCATCACCGACTTCTTTTGCCACTGATGTTGAAATTGCACTCTTAAAATTACTGATCCTAGAACCCGTGATGAGTCTTAGTTTTGAGATGGAAGGTGGAAAAAGACTTGTGTTGAGAGATGAGGAACTTGGGCCTGGTGTGTGCTTAGCGATTCCATTTTCCCTTTGCAGTGGCCACAGAGGCAAGTGGCAGATGCATTCGGTTTCTAATGTGGTTGTTGACACACACCAAATGACGCCATGTCAGAAATTTATCTGTGACTTGTTATTAATTTTCAGTCCAGCCTTTACAGTCGTAATAAATTTATATTGTGCTTTTGCCAATTAAAGGGGGCGTCAAAAAGTTCATGGAGATATGGAATTAAAAGATAGTGGGATTCTTTCCATGAACTTTATGAAGACCCACATCTAGATGTTTAATTTGAAGAGAATTCATTTTATTAAGAGTCCATTAATTGTAACAATATGCTTTCCATTCCTTTTCTTCCTACCGTTTCAGCAGTTTTGGGAATAAGTAGTTAACTACATCCTTCTTCTGCAAACACACTCCCTGTTTGCCGTCAGTAACACGTCTAGTCTGTTGTCTTCTCTGGCAGCTTAGTAGCCCCGTGCATGAGCCAGCTGCGAGTTCTTCCCCACTTGCCCTCTCGGTCCCCTCTTCTGCACATTGGGCTTCCAGGAGCGTCCATAACAGAAGACTCCAGACTGTCTGTCTAGCTGCCTGTTGTAGCGCTCGCCTCTTGCTTGTTGGAGAAGAGACTGCTCTTTCCTGCTTTCAGTGACTTTGGTGTAGTGGCTGCAGACCAGCTCAGTTGTGTGAGTCCAAAATCAAGGAGTTAGTTACCCTTGGTGCTTCTTTTTCTTCCTCCTCTGCTTCTCTCGTTGATTGCTAGGGTTTATGGATTTTATTTCCTCTTCTCGTCGCACTGGAAGTGTACACCCAAATTTAAGTCCTAGCTAAGCCTTCCTTACTAGCAGAATGACCTTGGCAAGTAAGTATTTCTTTTTCTCTTTTAGATCAAGTATTCCCCAACTGTTCTTCAGTTCACTAGTTCGATATGATTTTTGTATTGCCATTTCCTTTGCCAGAAGTAAAGTCCTCACGGTTTAACGTAAGAAAAGCCAAAGGATTTAAAAGCTGGTAAATGGTATATGTGTCTGTGTGTAATACACTCTCATTTAAATGCAGCTGCAGTTGTGGTTGGATAATCCAAAGATTCAGCTGACATTTGAGGCCACGCTCCAACAATTGGAAGCACCTTATAACAGTAAGTAGTATATTCAGTACAGCTTGTTTGTGATGACATTGTGGAAGTTGATAATTAACTTTTCATTCTTATTTCCATTCTATTTCATTGTACTGTGCTATGCACAAATGAGCCTAATAGAAAACCTGTTTTGTGTTCGTTTTCCTGGTCTTTATTTATGTTAGCAAGTGGGTCAGCGCAAAAGCCTGCCAAATTATTTTCTTAGATCCAATCCCCAACTTTTTTTTTTAACTATCCGAATTTTGATCTGTGGGAAGGGTTGTTGGCACTCTGTCTGCCAACTCACTACCTGGCTTTTTACCTGCCCTCTCGCCACCAGCTTCTTGGGGAGTTTTTACCAAAGTAGACGTGCATGGTAGCTGCAGTTGAACCATGCACAACACAGGCACGAACCACACAGATCTGCTGAGAGGTGAGATTTTTTATGAGATGATCAGCTAATCATCTCGTGAACAGCTTCGCCTCTAAAAACCGACTGTATTGGTAAAGAGTGATCTCTGGCATTCCCCGAGTACGTTTTCTTTCATGCTCAGTGCAGTGACTCAGACACACATGCCACGGGTGATGGTGGAAGTTGTCCCGAGGAGCAGAGCAAAGTCATGACAAGACTGCGTTGCTTGTGGCCGCAAGTTACTGTCACCACCATTTCAAACTAATGACCCGGCGAAAGAAGAACTATGGAAAAGGAAAGTCCTGACGCCATTGCTGCAGCTGCGGCTGCAGGCAAGAAACCCTTGCACTTTTCGCGAGATGCCTTTTTATCTTATTTTGAAAACGCAGCTTTTATGTGGGTGCTGTAATAAGCTACCTGTTACACGCGAGTTAGATGTTTGTCCACACAACGTATGTGTTTGTCAGCTGTTACTGGTCACATACAGCTCATCGTAGGCTACAGTAGCAGTTACTCCAAGTCGTTCTGTTTAAACTACCGAAAATTAAACATTGTCACTCCGTTTTGTCCTGCAGGTGACACTGTGCTGGTCCACCGAGTTCACAGCTACCTGGAGCGCCACGGGCTCATCAACTTCGGCATCTATAAGAGGCTGAAGCCCCTCCCGAGTAAGGGGCCATGGTTTCACCTTCATCTGCATGTCATGACTCTGAAGTCTATATTTAGAGCCAAGCCAGGCCCAAGTTTACCTGCTTAGGCGCCAATTTAAAATACGATCTCCTTACAAAAGGGAACGTTTTCTTTAACGTCTGGTTGATAAAGATACTAGATTTCTTTTTTTGCTGTTGCTGTTGTTCTCAACCAGTTCTTTATCTGCTAAGGTTGCTTTATCTCTTTTAATACGGTTTCTGTGTAGTTGAGAATAATCAGTTACTTGTGATGCTGAAAGTTCTTCAAAGAGAGAGGCTAATTTAAGTAGTGCTTAAAGGCAACAACTGACACCTCGAATAACTAGGTTGGTTGCTCAAATCCCCACCCCGATGCCCTTTTGACGTCTAGTAGTCTTCCTAAGGGAGCTTAGTCGGAAGTGCCACAAATATTTATAGTAAGAAAGTGCGATTTTAGATCATCAATTTGATGTATAGTTTTAACATTGAATTAAACTTTGTTTTAAATATTTTCCAGTGTGTACTCAGGTAGTTTCCAATTTTAGAAAAACCTCTTTGAATTGTTTATTTTCTATAAGTCAGCACTACAGTAGGCACCTCAAGGTTATGATTTTAAAAGTTAAAATACTACCTCTTAAAATTACAACACGATATTCCAATTGCTGTGTAATGTTTGGTTTTAGCTAAAAAGACCGGAAAAGTCATCATCATAGGCTCTGGGGTCTCTGGCTTGGCAGCAGCTCGCCAACTACAAAGTTTTGGAATGGATGTTACGCTTCTGGAAGCCCGGGTAAGAACTTAGACAGGGTTCCCAACGGAGAGCTAAGACATCATTGCCTGCTGCAGAGTGCGTGGTCACACACTTCAAAGTGAGTCAAATTGCCCAGTACTCAAGAGTCATAAGCAGCTTTATTTTCTACTGGATAGAAAGCATTTTTGACCGTCAAGCTCAGTGACTATGTAGGTTGTGAATAATCCGTCCATCTACCCTTTGGGCATCTCTCAACACTTAACACTGCACTTTGGGCTCATGGACTTGCCCCTTGCTGAGCTCGTTGTTTTCCTTGGTGAGAAGCCTGAGCGGTGGGACTGCTGAGGAGGAGAATTTGCTTCTTGGGCAGCTGCCATCTTTTAGTGTCTGATGACGGACAACTCTGAAGCTGAAGGGCTGGTGGCACAGGGTGCTGCTGCTCCAATTTTGGGGTGGGGGTCGGGTGGTAGGGTGGGTGATTTAAAAAATTTAATTCTCTTTCAATGTCTTAAAGGCCTTCCTGGATTACCGCCATTTAAAAAATCAAAAACATAAACACTTCCAACATCTAAAACTAGACTTAAAACTAAAATTTTTTTAGACTAAAATTGTTTAGTCTAAAACTTTTCAAACTAGTTTATATTCTTTACAAGATGTCATTTGCAGAGAAATTGAAGTTGCTTTTTATAAAGTGCATATTGTATTCCCAGGCCCAAAGTAAGGAAGAAAGGTGGGCATTATACTCCCATAAGGAGTTACTTTCTTGCAAACCCATGGACAGTTCTACCCTGTCCTGTGGGGTCACTCTGAATTGGAATCAACTCATTGGCAGTGGGGTGAGGGTGGGAGAGTAGGGGTTAGGGAGGGAGGGAGGGAGAGAGAAATCAAATGTGAATTTCAGCCATTTCCTTTCTCGTCATTTAATTCTGTATTTCTAACATGTATCATTCTTTACCTACTTCTTCAAATAGTCTTCAAGTTTTAAACCTCATTTGTCCTTTATTGGTCCCCAGTATTAATTGCATTTCCTGTGAACTAAACCGCACCTTTCTGTCTGGATTATAAAGGACAGCTGCCTGGCATGTTTACCACTCCAGGCTACTCTGTTGATGTAGGATTGACAGTTGTGCTCATTTAATTCTGAAAAACAGGATCGTGTGGGAGGACGAGTTGCTACATTTCGCAAAGGAAATTATGTAGCTGATCTGGGAGCCATGGTAGTAACAGGTCTAGGTAAGATGCTTCTGTTGTAAATTCACAGCTGATAAAATGTCAAAATATATTGACCTATGGTACTCTTATGGCCAATGAGAGGGAAATAGTTGAATTGTACAAAATGCAAATTTTCATTCCTTTTAACCTAGTTGCTCCAATTCTAGGAAATTACCTACAGCAGCAAACAAGTTGACAGTCGTGTTTTAAGCACATTATTGCGATGGTTCAAAACAGATCATTTAAAAGCAGATTCGAAAATTGAGTTATGACACAATGAGGAATATAAAACCACTAAAATTGTGACTATGTATTACCGTGAAATGATGTCCATGGTTTATTGCTATGTCGAGAAAA
The DNA here is from genome assembly GCF_050624435.1 of Tenrec ecaudatus. Taxonomy (NCBI): domain Eukaryota; kingdom Metazoa; phylum Chordata; class Mammalia; order Afrosoricida; family Tenrecidae; genus Tenrec; species Tenrec ecaudatus. The sequence continues at coordinate 46,286,114 of NC_134530.1, forward strand.
GATGATAAAAAGCATATTCATTATGGTTCTTCTTGTGAGTGGGTATATAATTTTATACACACAGGCCAGAAGGATATGTTAACTTGTGGGATTATAGGTGCCTTCTTGCTTTATTTACACATATCTTATATCTTTAACTTGGAATGTAGTCTAATTGAGCTGATTTACATAGCATAAACTTTTTAAGTACTTCTGTTTTGAGTGAAAGTATTTTCACCTTGAGGTTTTGATCTTTCCATAGATATGTTGAATATAATTGCTTCCATTTTTTCCCCAGGAGGGAATCCCATGGCTGTAGTCAGCAAACAAGTAAATATGGAACTGGCCAAGATCAAACAAAAATGCCCACTTTATGAAGCCAACGGACAAGCTGTAAGTCAAGGACATACAGAACTCTTCCTGTCTTCTGGGGTTCAGTGGAAAGCAATTTTGGAGAAAAATACATATAAGCATGAAATGAACTGATCATGATAGAACTGTCATGGCATTATTCTGGTTGTTCCTGAACTCTACATTACATGGAAGAAGGGATTGCTATATACACGTGCATTAACATCACGTTTCGATGTTTGTTTTTAGACGTTTAATGAAGGCTCCAAGGTTGTTAATTGGCTATGGCCACTTGCTCTCAGAACTCAATGGAATTGAAACTTGATCCTTTCTATTGTATTGTGCCTTCCCGCATGTGCTTCAGCTCTTTGTACCTTTCTGACTTTGGCTTGGTGTTTATAAGCTCAAGTTTTTGTTGGCTTAGGTGGGTTACATTCGACCATTTTCTTACCAGAAGCATAGGAGTTTCCTGTACTGAGTACAGCAGTAATGTGAAGGGGAGGTGGGGGAGTAAGAGTCGTGTAGCCAATATAAGATGGGTCTCGACTCTGTGGTCAATCGATCTGTGTACTTTACATTAAGTAGGAGTGATGGGATTTATAAAGCTGTACTGTACTTAGCAGTTTTACCAACTGTCCTGCCAGTGGGGGAGACAGTCCATATTTCTGTTGAAGGAGTATCGAAGCACATCATATTACAAGGAGTGGATGACTTGTTTTATGCACAGTGATTTAGCTGTTGTTACCAAAAAAGCATTAAGATCCCAACTCTTGAATTCTGTGAATTAGGTCTCAGGGGACCTTCTGGCTCTCCTGTCTGCCTGCCGGCTTTCTGGGTTAATGCAGAGAACAGCAGGCATTCTGCGAATGCTTTGGTTCCGATCTCCAGCATTCTGGATCCTAATTTTCTCCTAGGACTTGGAGAGGAAGGCTTCTGGGAAGAATAAAGAGAAGAGAATGCAAGAGTGAAAAAGGATGAACTAGAGGTTCATACAATTCAATAAACCTGTTACTCTGTGAAGCTCTGTAAAGATGCGGGCATGAGGAAGACAGGGCACGCCTACAGGACTCCACAGAGCAGTGGGGCATGTCCGTGAATAATTCTTCTCTCTCAACTTTTAATTATGAGTTTCAAGTATACGCAAAAACAGTCGTTTTCCCAGCCTTGTTTCACTTATCCCAATTCTATTTTTGTTGTTGGTAGCATTTTAAAGCAATTCATATATTGCCCATAACACACAAGCGTACCACAGATAATTCTAAATCAAGGGAGCGTTTCCAAGGAGATGGAATGCACTCGTGGAAGCATGGGGAAGGTGAGGGAAGGCGGGCGCTTGCTGCGAAGTGCACTTGCTTGTGGAAGGAAGGAGGCGGGCGGGGGGGGGGGGCGAGGAGAGGGCGGAGAGCTTTCTACAGCGGATGAGAGTAGGTGGGGAAATCTAGCATGCGGGGAGGGCTGATCCTGTCGAGGGTGTTGCTGGTTAGGGAGATTGGTGGACTAGGGCACTGGAGATGTGAGAGCAGACGTCACAGAAGATCCCAGTAACTCACTGCCAGCTAGTTGGTGAGGATCCACAGCGAATCATTTAGGACAGAGCGGAACTGGCCCTCTAGGCTCCAAGGCTGTCGGCCATCGTTACAGAAGCAGACTGCCACGTTCTCTCCTGTGAAGTGGCTGGTGGCGCCAGACAGCCAACCTTGTCAGTGCGCAGCGGAGCACCTAGCCACTGCGCCACCAAGCCTTCTCGTGTACCCACTCTACCCCCAGGTGTGGCTGCTGCCCGGCTGCCAGTGTGTGAATCGCCCACTGGGGCCCAAGTAGACCTGAAGGATGGTCTGAGCCACACTGCCGCCTCAGCGGCCTTTCTCGTTGGTAGCAAGATGTGCTCAGCGAAGGAAGCAGTGCTGATTTCCACCATGGTGGGGGCTCTTCCCTTTCAGGAGCACCGCAGTGGACAGCGGTTAGGTCCGTTAAGCTGGTGTTTGGCTTCAAAACGCTATGCAGGGGCTCTTTTGAAGTGAGATTTGATGGTGCTAATAAACTTCATGCCACCGTTGTAATCTACATGGGGGTTTCGCAGGTGGTAGGTTTCTGTGAGGGAGCTTCAGAACCTTTGTGGGAAAATTCTGTTGACTTTTGGTTCCTTCTTCCATACATTGAACTTTAGTCTATGTGTTTGACAGGGGACGTGTAGTTCGTGGCTCTGGGCGACTAGAACAAGGGCTTCCCTGTTCAATTCTAATACAGGCTGTCCCTCTAGGGCAGTGGCTCTCAACCTTTCTAATGCCACAACCCTTTAATACAGTTCCCTCATGTTGTGGTGACCCCGTATGTAGGCATATCTGCATGTGAGCAAACCCTCCTGGAGAAAGATAGAGGAGCAGTGTCTCAGTTCCTATGACCATCGGAAATAAGGTCTTAGGGCGACCCCTGTGAAAGGGTAATTTGACCACAACCCCCAGGTTGAGAACCACTGTTGTAAGGAGACATCCCACTATGTTGACTACTGCCCTGTCAACTTAGAAAGCCATGTAGAGCTAACGTAGCAGGAGCCGGCCCTAAGGCTGACCAGTGATGAAGGTGGACACTGCAGCCTGCTGCCATGGGCTCTAACTGGATGTGGATGTGGAGAAGGCTGGGGGGGCGGGTGTGGGTGGAGGAGAGGGGGGAAATCACGCCTAAATGTTTTCTGCATCTCCTGTACACCGGCTAGTAACTCGGGGGCTGTAGGGTCCTTTTCTCTCTGGTAATGAAAAGGACTCGCAATCACAACCCTGCAGTGTGTGGCATCCTGCACGACAGGGTCTGATCTGCTGCTGCTTGGGGGGCGTGGTTCCCAAGTGGAGGCTGCAGCCGCCGCAGCTTGTGAGAGGTCGAGGTTGTCTTCTTGCAGTGGCTCTGTTGTTTCAAGGGAGAAAATGTACCGGCTTGTCCCATAGTAGCAAGCCCACTGCCACTCCCCACGTGCTTCTGCATGGCAGGTGTCCAAGGCGCACACAGTGGTGCCTGGGCTGGTAGGTTTCGACTTATTGATCCTTTCAGTTTTTATATTCTTAAGGAAAATCTTCTCTATCTTTAAGGTAGTCTTTCTCTGCCATCCCTCCTTGTGACGAGGGCTGTCCCTTAATGTGCCTGAAGTGATCAAATATAGTTATAACATCCCCAAATCAAATTCCCTCACTGCCACTGACTCCAACTCACAGCGCCCTTCAGGACAGAGTAGACCTGCCCCTGCGAGCAGGAGCAAAGAGCCTTGTGGGGTACCAGTTCAATGCAGACGCCATCAGCCAGGCCCTTACAGTTACAGTGCAGTGGCCCTTCCGGTGATAGTGCTGACTTTGCATTTCCAAACATTAAATAGTAATATAAGGAATAGTTTATGAAGAGCCCGTACAATGTGCTGAAAACTGCCAGCATAAACTACTTGGACACACGGTGTGTGGGCCTGCTCCACTGTCAGCCCCAGAGTCTCCAGTTAGAATCGCAGTCAGTTTATTTGCCTTAAGGAGAGGTCTGTAGTCGATATTCTCCTTTTAAGCATAATAGCTATGTCTCATTTACTTTGGCTATTTGGGAATCTGAATTAGAGGCTGAATCAGATCTTACCAGAAGAACTCATCTTTTTTCTCACTTTTCTGAAACCTTGAAAAATAGACCATCTGTTTTACCATAATTCTAAACGGGCTGTGTGGTGTGAGAATAGGAAGCTAGACCCCTGTTGACCAGATTTGGCCGTAACAGCATTTTTTCAGCATGAGCTCTTTCTGAGAATTTCCCTGGTTAAATCTTAGACTTTCTGCTCTGGGGGCTTTGCTACACCTAACTCCACTTCTCCCTGCTGCGAGAGCACCGGACGCCTGGCAGGGAGGCCGAGGCCCAGCTGTTTTGAGATGCTAGAGAACTTGTGCTGGTAGGATGCCACCAGTTAGAAGGAAGTGGAGCTTCTGATTACTTTTGCAGCCTCGGAGACCTTGTCTAGAAAGTGGCTGTGCTTATTCTTCATGGGCTAGACACACAGGCTGCCCTGCCCTGCCCTCTTCATCTAAAGAGCCACGCAAGTCAGACTGGACCAAGAGACGGGCCCGAGGCTCTCTGGCTTGGAAAAGCCATTTATCTGGAGCTTTGACAAGTCATACCTTCAGTCTGTTTGAAGTGATATCTCTTTTGTTTGGCCCTTTGATAGAAGGTCCTTTCCCAGAAACATGCCTTTTCATTTGCTGTTAGGTCTTACTCTGTTGTCATGTGCAAATCTATCATCTACTCAAGATGGGACTTACATATACGCGTGTATAAGCCGAGTTTTTCAGCACATTTTAAGTGCAGGGGTTTTTGGTAAAATTAGGTGCCTCCGCTGACATTCAGGTGAGTTTATACTCAAGTACACGTGGCAATCTTCGTAATCACTTGCTGAGATCCCTTCTCCGGATGGAAACCTACGAACCGAGACTGCACCAGGTGTTGACATGTTGCCCTGCCTGAACTCCTTTCCGCTACTGTCTGCCCAGGGGTCTCAGCGGGGGAGGGAAGTCCTGAGTGCAGTGCTGGTGCTGGTGGCGCTTTGGTCATTTACTAGATTCCTTCATGGCCCGCGTGTGTCAGCTACAGTGTTTCTGACCTAATTTAGAAAGGGACCTAGGATTTAAATGCAGCAAAACATATTTTTATAGTCTCCTGGTTGGCACTGGCTTCCTAAGGGAACAAGCAGTTTATTTACTATTTAAATCTTGGTTTAATTTCAAAGCAGGGGTTTCAGAGGTAGCCCTGGGCAGCACGTGGGGTGGGCCGATGTCCAGGTCTCTCCCCGGTGGTGAGCCTCGAGTGAGCGCGGTGTACTGGAGATGCAGCCTGCCGGCCCGAAGGCTGGGCCCGGTGGCACTCATCTTTTGTTTGTTTGATTTTTGTTGTTGTCACTGTTGTGTGTTTTTCTTGCCCTCTTTTTTGTTTTGCTTTGTTCCTTACTGCTTCCGACACCCTCTCTCACCACTGCTTTTCTTTGGCCATTCCCGTGCCTTGCTGTCCCCATGTTGGTCTCTGTGCAGTCCATTCCTCATTGCCCTGCTGGCTGCAGCTTCTGAGCCTCCAGGACGCTTCTGCCGCACTGTGTGTGTTTAGAGCCTGGATTCAACTGCTGTCGTACAGACTCTACTTGACCTGGCTGTTGGGCTGTTATTTACAGTTTATTTCTCTCTCTGCTGCACTGGTTAAAAGGACACTGTCAAGGTATTTTTTTCATAATTTCTCAAATCATTTTCCTCACTGTTGATAATAACGCATCAAAAGCTTGAAACAGGAGCCCTTCCCTCCCAGAGACCCTCCCCCTCCGACACCCACGCCGGTCTGTTGTGTAGTCGCACCTGTGTGTTGGGCTGGTGCCATCTGAGTTTTTGTCATTGGAGGAGCATGTAAAATGTCAGTTTTCTGTTTGTTTGTTTGTTTTTTTGGTGGGAACTGTGGGTGGGCCGAGGGGAACATGTAAAAAGAACCATACCATGCAGACCACCCAGCAAACAGGGAAGAAACACCACGTTAAATTTGGTCCCTCTAACCTTGACAGTGTCCCTTTAAATATGTCTACCACACACCCGGACCCCACTTACCGATCCTGAGCACTGCATACTTTTCCAGTATGAACGTCCCTGTCACTGTCGCCCGAGCTGCGGAGATTAAAGTTGACCCTGGAAGCGCTTTAATCGGCACCCTTTGCACCCGTGTCCTGGCCAGTTCTGCCCTGGGGTAGAGGCGTTGTGGTCTAGTCCCTTGTGCTGTTAGAGCGCCCTCCTGCTAGGCGCCCTAGAAGCCACCCAAGCTATTAGCGCCCGCTCTCGGCCCTCCAGGAAAAGTTCTTTGGATCTGTGATCAGTTAGGGACCGCTTGGTCTTTGGAAGCTTTGTAATCTGAGCTCTGATAACCTATAGGTAGATCCAGTCATTCTGGAAATAACCTTGTTTCTCTTGTGAAATAAGCACCCACTTTAGAGCTTCTCGGACTGTGCTGTGTAGCATTGTCACAAGAATGGCCTTAGAAATAGCAATGACACTGAGCAGACTGTCACAGTGCATCTAGCTACCCTGCCTGTGACCCTCAGGTAGGTGAGGACATTACTGAGGAGAAAAAGAGGCACCGAGATTCTGACAAGCGTCTCTCCAGCAGTCCCGAGAGCTCACTCTCTGGCCGTGGGAGTCTTGATGATGAGCGAGGCAGACATGATTGTTCCACCAATCCTGGTACCCACCCCACCCCCAAGTGTAAATGGGACACACACACCGATCTCTAAATCGGAACACACACACACACACACACACACACACACACCCCACCCCCACCCACCGATCTGTAAATCAGACCACAACCCAAGCCCATTTCTCAGGGAGAGCCAGAAGATTCTCAGAGACGTGTTTTCTCTAGGCTAAAGGGAGCTCTGATTTATAAGGCTACTCTGAGCCCTTCCTAGGTGCTCTTCTGGCGCTTAGAACTGTCATTGTAGTTTTGGGGTCTGTCATACATGCTGCTACAGAGGAGAGTTGCGATGGATTTAAGCCCTCCCCCACTGGGTTCAGGCCTTATCCCAGCAGACAGGTGTCTTCTGCTCCAGTTGCTTGTATGAGTTTCCCGGGAGGAGCTGAGAGAGCCATTCTCAGAAACCGTCTGTTGCTTTGGGAAGGGCGCGCCTGCCTGGGAAGGATCTTGTCCACACTCCACACCTGGTCTTAATGAGGGCTAGGACTTGCTTTCATATCCGGTATTTCCTCTTTCCAACGTTAGTTGGCTGTAAGGGGCCCGGGGTTCAGAGTCCCATTTCCCAGTTGGTTCCCAGTTTATTATGGGGTCTGTTTCTCCCAACTCTTGCTGCTGCCATGCTGTCTACTCTCAATCTCAGACCCCGATGTTCTCCAGACTGGAGGAAGCCCAAGGGAAGCCGGCATGGCTTGGGGTGGGGCCTTAAGGCTTCATTGGCTTGGCAGTCTGCCCTTCCATCCATCAGTGAGTAGCCTCTGGCACCTCAGTGACTCCTGGTCTCTAAGACCTTTGGACACTCCACTCCTGGGTGTGAGTCTCACATACCTCCCCTACCCCCACCTGGAGCCAAGTCATCTTTGAGGGCAGGAAGCTACCTCGACTTCTTACTTTCCGACCTTGCCCATGAAGTTCTGGAAGCTTTTATTCTCTGGGCCTTGTCCTGCGTGGTGGTATCTGCATGCCGGCCCAGCTCAGCCAGTGCATGTGGCTCCCGTGCCCTGTGCTCCATGTGCCCCCAGTCCGTCCGCCCCAGTGCTGTCCTGTGGGGGGTGACACAGGTGGGCCCCCAGCTTGGAGGGAAAGTCGGAGAAGGGGGGAAACTCAGCATTTCATACCTCATTCAGATGGGACTGACCACTTCATAGAGAGGAGTTATATCATTGTCCCCAAGCTTCCCCTTTGAGACCTTTTAAATAAGAGCACATTTGTGTTTCCTTGGGTGGCTATGTTCAGAGTTACAAAAGGACCGACTGCTCTACTTGGGTTTTCAGGTTCCTAAGGAGAAGGATGAAATGGTAGAGCAAGAGTTTAACCGATTGCTAGAAGCTACATCTTACCTTAGCCATCAACTAGACTTCAATGTCCTCAATAATAAGCCTGTGTCCCTTGGCCAAGCATTGGAAGTTGTCATTCAGTAAGTACCTCCTGCTGCTTATTGTAAAGGAAATGCCATGCAGAGATTTGCGCTTATGTTTCTTAGCAAGTCTTGTCCGAGCTAGTGCTCTCTTATTTTCCTGCAATAGTTGAATTCAAATGAAAAAAAACAAAAACCCAAACCCTTCACAATCATTGCTGACCTAAGTCTTTTCCATTCAACAGTTTGTTGTGTTTATGAGATAGGCCTGTTGTCACATAGCCTAAAAAATATTGTCCCCAGCCAACTTTCTTGTCACCAGACCTGGTGTCAGCGGTGTTTGTGCAGGCACCAGGCTTGTGCCCCAGGCGGCTGTGTGGCCAGGGCGTGTGTGCGTCTCTCCTAGGTTACAGGAGAAACATGTCAAAGATGAGCAGATTGAACACTGGAAGAAGATTGTGAAGACCCAGGAGGAACTGAAAGAACTTCTTAATAAGGTGAATTTCAATTTTCTTTATAGCTGAAGCCTTACTGAGAACAAAGAAATAACCTTTGATTTATACATTTTCAAAGCATTCCTGATATATTGTCTCTCTGTGGGGGAGACCGCCTGCAGTTAGGACTCATGGTTCTAAGGAAAACACTGAGCGGCAAAAGGCACCATTTACCTCCACGGGTAAAAAGTATGACGTTATTGGTCGATCTTTGCTGGGAAATGGAGCTTTCCTTGCATTAGGTTCCCTTTGACTGCTTCAAAACTGGCCAGTGTCCTCTGAAGTCTCTGATGATTGGGAAATCTGTTAACCTTGGGCCAGGTTCCCACTGATGAGGATAGTGAGGCTGGAAGTGGAACCACCCCAGTGGAGTCTTTGATGCAAAGCCTGGGTGCGTCTGCTTCCCAAGCCACGGTTTCCTGAAGTGGACGGAGCAGGCCGACCCCTCTGGAGTGACCCAGAAGCTGCAGAAACAGACGCCTACACTTTATCCTGGATTTAAGCCTGTCGTACAAAAGTTTGTAATTACAATGGGGACACTGAGTGATTTGTTTTTGCCTGAAAAACTTAATATGACCTAGGCTTTTTGCCTCAGTACATCAGGCGGGGCTAGTTGGCACCTCCTGCCATCGGAAATCTCTGGCCTACTGCCATGCTTTCAAAGTGTGTTTGTGGAGGGGTGGCCAGGAAAGTGCCAGTGACAGGACGCCTGTGGGCCCCACAGTCTAAAGCTCTAACCATCACGTGTGTCTGGTGTGTAGCACCTGTCAGAAGGTAGGGGAAAAGAACAGCAGGAATGGTACCTGACCGTTGTTTCTATGACGACTTGACCTGTTACCTATTTTAAAAGAAAATCATCATCATCATCTGGTTCCCAAAGTAAGTTTAACTTAAATAGGTGGTAGTTTGTTTTTCCTAGACATTAAATTATCCCCACTCAACGTACTACTTCTTGCTCTCCCATTTGTTTGGGAAGAGAGAGCCCCCCTTACTGCCAGCTACAGAAGGGATACTTGAAGGCCCTGCTGTGACACAGGGTTTCAGACTCATTGGGGCTGAGCGCCATGGTCCTGACTGTGCCTGTTCGCCTTTGTAGGGAGAAGCCAGAACCAAGTGCTGTGTCATTGGGAGACCGATTACATCACCACCTAGAATACACATTGGCATTTTTGTTTTGTTCGTTTCCCCCTCTAGATGGTCAATTTGAAAGAGAAAATTAAAGAACTCCATCAGCAGTACAAAGAAGCATCCGAAGTGAAGCCCCCCAGAGACATCACCGCCGAGTTCTTAGTGAAAAGCAAGCACAGGGACTTGACTGCCCTCTGCAAGGTGCGCTGCATACGCGGGCCTCGCTCCTCTGACTGGTCACGCTGACACAGGGCAGGCCTGGCGCTCCCGAGAGGAGAGCTGCTCCAGCCCGGCATGGGCCGGGGGTGGCCGGGCTGCAGGGAGACAGGGCTCACCCCTAGCCTGTCTGTCCCTTCTCTGACTTACAGACCGCCCAGGCCTCTGCCACTCTGTGTATCTCTGACCGTGGGAAGCATGGACCAGTCATCAAGTATCTACTAGTTAATGTTACCTTGAATTCCTTAATCACCTCATCTGTACTTTAGTGTTGAGAATACTTAACTAGCTGGATAATTGTGAAACTTAAAATTATGTGGCCAAAGTTCTTGTCCCTATTCTATGGGAAATGCCCAGGAAATGACAGATGCTATTTTTCTTTTTATCCTTACTCTCAGCATACTCGTGTTTCTTCATGTTTTTCACCTTTGGACTCCCACTATACCACCTCATTGTAGGCTCATAGTTGTTCCTGGTGTCCAAGAACTCTGACCCACCCTTAAGTTACACCCCACCACAGCCACTGGTCCGCACAGACCATCATCAGACAAGTTAGGGCTAGTTGGCTATCAGGATAACCCCTTCACTTCATTTTATCAGGAATATGATGAATTGGCTGAAACACAAGGAAAGCTAGAAGAAAAACTACAAGAATTAGAAGCCAACCCGCCAAGGTACGGTAAGGAGCAGCCGCTTTGAGGAGAGGGATAACTGACTGGGTCCTCTAACCCCTCTGGGAGGACTAGTGCGAGAACGTCCAGTGTGCTTTGATTTGTACTGCATGGTGAGCGTGTTTGCAAGGGGGCTTCAGCAGGTTGGACAGTGGAATGGAATGATACTGCAGTGTCTCCACGAGCCTTCTGGAGCCCCTTGACGTGTGGAGAATGAGCTTGAAGTTGTTGGAGTGGAAATACCTCGGAACACAGGCACACCTGTCCTCCTGTGTGTTGGTGTGTGTGGCTGCATGCGGAACGCCTATCAGAGGGGTTCTTGAAGCGAGCTGGGACTTCACTGACGCTGGAGTGGGTGGAAAGTCATTTCTTTACGTGCGACAGAGCTGTGCTCCATGTAGCTTTTCATAATTTGGGGGAGCAGGAAGGTTTTAATGCTTCCTGGATCTTTGAGGTGTGTCTCTGGGCTACTTCTGGGTAGCAGGATCTTCCATGTGCACCCACTTAGCTGTGTAGTCAGGGGGACGCTTCCCACCCTAGCTTTGGACTCTGCTTTCTTCACAGTAGGAAACAAACTCCCAACAGTGCAGAAGCTCTTGTAATGCCAGGCGATTGAAGGGTTTACCTGTAGGGAAAAGTTGGGGTTTGTTTTCCCAGACAATGAGGCCAAGTTGTACTGTGCTGTAGGTCTTGGGCTGGCCAGTACTGTCGGCACAACAGACAGTGGGGAGCCAGGTTGTAGGCAGGTTACTGAGGGGAGCCACTGGGGTTCTGAGTAACCTTGCTCTCCTGTTTTCCTCTGCAGTGACGTATATCTCTCCTCAAGAGACAGACAGATACTTGACTGGCATTTTGCAAATCTTGAATTTGCGAACGCCACACCTCTCTCCACCCTCTCTCTGAAACACTGGGATCAGGTAAAATTCCTGTAACTTTTCACTGTCTTACATGTGTCTTTGAGCAGACTGAAGAAAAACTGCTTGCTGACGTGTGTCTATCTGAACAGCTTTATTAAGAGAGAAAATTGACCATACAGTAAAATTTGCCTGCTTTAACTGAGCAGTGGCGGCTTTGCCGGACTGCAGACAAGACCAAGCCTGTCCACCTCCAAGAAGCTCATGCTGTCCCTGGGCCGCCCCTCAGGGCTTAGTGAAAACTGACTTGCTGTCTCTCATGACGGTTTTTGGTTTCTCTAAAATGCCATGTTAACTGAATCATACAGTATAAAAGCATCCCACATGTATCCCTCTATGGGAGACTTTTCTCACCACGTTTTGTAGGTGAACATGAATTGTTTGGGAATTTGTCTGTTGCCATGTGCATCAATAGGTGGTTGCTTTTTATTCTTTAGTACTGTTTCACTGTATACATAGTATTTATCCACAAATATTGAATTGTTTCCATTTTTTTAGCTTCAGCTGTGAACAGTTGTGTCTGCCCATTTGGTAATTATCTAGGAGTGAACCTGCTGGGCCATATGGAAAGTAGATGGCTAACTTTATAAGAAACCTCGTAAGGTATTCTCCAAATTGCATTCCTACCACCTACGCATGGCATTGCCATTGTTCCACTGCCTCACCAGCATTTGACATTGGCAATTTTTAGAATTATTTTAAATGGATTTTAGTTTGCATTTCTCTAGTGACTGATTGGATCATTCATTCAGATATTGGGTCATTCAGATGTCTGTAAAAATAATTTTCCCGTTTTTAAGTCTGGTTTCTTTCATTATATACGGGATATAAGGCCTTTCTTTGCTAGATTTTAATGTGGCCTGTGGTTTGACTTTTCATCTTCTAAACCAAAACCAAATCACACTCACTGCCAGCAAGTAGATTCTGACTCCTAGGGCCCCTGTGGGTTTCTGAGTCCATAGCTTCACGGCAGCTGACAGCCTTCAGCTTTTGCCCGACGAGCTGCTGCTGGCGACGATTTCGAACTGCTGATGTTGTGGTTAGCAGCCCAACGTGTATTTCATCTTCTAAAACAAAGGTTCCCAAACTTATTTGGTCTACTATCCCCGTTTCAGGAAAAAGATTACTCAGAGCTTCCCTGGAGATTACAGATGTTTGTACCATCGCTCATCACCCAGGCAGGATAAAGTGTTAAGATTTTTTGCAGTATGCCCCCTCGCCCCGCCCCCCACACCTTTTGGAAAACATTATTCTAAACAGACTCTTAAAAAAGCAAATGCTCTCAATTTTTAGGAACTCAACTGTTTTTAATGGTTTGTGTTTTTGTGCCTTGAAAAAAAAAATCTTTATAACTCATTTGCAAAGATTTTCTCCTGTGTTTTCTTTCAGCATTTGGTGGACTTGGGTTTTATATTTATATTGAAGGCCTATTTTGAGTCAGTTTTTCATATCATGAGTGGTAAGGGCAAGTCTCTTTTTTTCCATATAAAATTTTCCTTGCACCAACATTTTTAAAAAATCTGCCTTAGCATCTGTCATAAAGTCATTTACCATGCACATGTGGCTTCTCCATTTTCCCGGATGCCAAATATCACACTATCTTCATTAGTTACTTATAATAGTAAGTCTTGAAACTAGGAGGTGTAAGTTCTCAAACTTTGCTCTTTTCTGAAAATTGATCTGGTTCTTCTATATTTTATTTCCAAAAAGCATGTTAATTTCCATTTAAAAAATGCCTCCTGAGATTTTGACCGGAAACATATTGAATTTAGAGATCCAGGAGGATGAATTGCTATCTTTACATATTGAGCCGTTCATTCCTTGAACGCAGTCTATCTGTTCGTTCCCTTATGTTTCCCTTCATTATCGCGGTGTGAAGGTTTTGTAGTTTCCGTGTGCAGATCCTCGGCACCCTTTGTTAAATTTGTTCCCAAGTGTAATTTACTCATGGTGCTCATCTTGTGAGACACCCGGGGCTTCTTGAGTACTGGATGGACCTGTCTCTAACACTGTCTTTGATTAAGCCATGACTCTAGAAGTAAATAGTTTTCTGCTTGCATATTTTACTGTTAATGGTACATTTTCTAGTAAAGTTATTGACTACTTAATCTTGCGATGGTATCCCAATGGTGTTCTTTAATGTTTGAATTATAGTACACATCAAATTTATTAGGATAAACATCTTGCAGATTTCAGAGCTCCTTTGTGCTTTCTTATTAAATCTCAAATTAGATCTTGATTTATCCTGTGAAGTTTCAGTGTGCATCCATGTGTCGCAGTGTGAACTTTTGAATGTGGGTGATTGGAACAGATCTGATCTGTGAGTTTTCCTGCCAGTCTGGTATTTAATTTAGTACAAAGAATTTAATTTTGACACATTTTCCCCAGGAATTTCATAAAATTAGATGTTTGCTTTCAAGTTTCCTAGGTAGAAAAAAATCAGTGAAGTCGAAAGTTTGTCTTGTAGGTCAAATTTTGACTTTAGGGGTTCCGGATCGAGGGTTGGCCGCAGTGTTCTATTCCTAGATTCTCCCCTCGTTCAGTGTTCCCAGAGTGGGAGATGCCCCTCTGTAGAGGGCACTGAAAGGTCCCGAGGGAGAAGCAGAGGGCTGCAAAGGCAGGCACCTATACTTTATCCTGGATGAGGGGCTAGAGTTAAAAAAGGTTTTCATTGCCAAGGGATGCTGAATAGTGTTTGTGTGGAAAGGGGGCTGTAGGCCAGTTGACGGGTGAACCCACTGTGGTGGTGTGTCTCCTTGACCTTTAAGGCCTGTCAGCGCTTGGGAGAAATGAAAACTGATTATGCTCCTTGGCAGTTGAGTGAGCAGCCCAGTGAGCCTGGCTTACCACCACAGTCGGGATGTCAGGACACAGCCTAAGTCAAAGAGCTGCCCTGGTCCCACTGCCTGGACAGCCATCCGGACAGAACATTTGTGCACTTTTTCCTTTTCCTCTTCAGTTTCCTTGGGCAGCCGAGTGCAATGCTGAGTGGTAGGTCTTTAACCTGCACTGTAATGTATTAACTATTCCTAGAAGTTGTTGACATGCACAACTGGGTACCAGTGGCAGAGTATGTGGACACATGGCTTTTGCCTTTTCTCTAGGACGACGACTTCGAGTTCACTGGCAGCCACCTGACCGTGCGGAATGGCTACTCCTGTGTACCTGTGGCATTAGCGGAAGGCCTGGACATTAAATTGAACACAGCAGTTCGGCAAGTTCGCTACACGGCTTCAGGTACATGGCTCCCCTTCCCTGAGCTCGGCCACTCCCTGTTCTTGTTTTGTGCTGGACCCACAGCAAGAATACTGGCCCCATTTCCTGACAGGGCATTTTATAAACGGTGGCTCCTGAGTCAAGTGTTTGCCTTGCTAGAACAATTGGGCCTAGAGTGCCTTTGGTGGCTTTAACCCTTTTTACAAATCAAGAAACCGATACAAGCTAGCGATTTGCCATTTGGACCTGAATTAATTTGCTATTATAGCAGGGGATTGTAGCAACAGCAAGGGAGTTTGTATCTAATTTGGCAAAGTATATTCCTGACTACAGACTGGTGGGGTTTGGGGTCCTTGGAATCAAGTCCCCTCCCATTCTATGTATCTCCCGTGTGTCTCGGACTTTGAGTCCATCTGGCCTCCTTCCCTGGCGGCTCTGGCTGTTCCCTGGCTCACATGGGGGCCCTGCCCTGGGCCAGTGAGGCTGTCGCTCAGAGCTTGTTGCCGACTACAGGATTTGCTACTCAAGAAGCCGAAAATCTTTTGTCCACTCATCTGCCCTGGGAACTGGTGGTCTCACTTCTGGACTGATGACAGACCTTCATGGAAGGCCCTCGTGTGGCTGCCACACCGGTGCCCCTGGCGCTGCTGTGCTTAACCCTGAAACGGCCTCCCAGTTGCTTTTCTCCGCAGTGCCACTGAGACTGCGGTGCGGGAAGCGTGTGTTGTGCAGGCCAGGCCCACTCTGGCTGTCTTTCCTAGAGGGGTGGGTGTGTACTGAACTCCCATGCTTCTCTGGAGCTGTTCGTATGTTTTAAAGTTAGATAAATAATCTACATACGGGGAAGAAAAGAATCGGGCACACAAAAAATGAAATATATTTTGAGTTCTCTTTCCCTGCTCACATCCACACTCTGACAAGGTCAGCATCCAGGTGCAGGCTGAATGCTAAGTGATTCCGGCTGCCTGCCCCGAGTTCCCGGCACTCCGGGAAACAGCTCGGGGTTCCTGGCACAGTGGGGCGGTGGCTGGCTTTCCTAAGGAAACACATTTCACTTGGATTGTGTCACATTGCTAAGTGGTGGCTCCTTTCATTGTCTAAAACCTCGCCACTGTGCCAGGAAGGAACCAGTAACAGAGGTGGCAGGCAGGGACTCAGATGTGGACTGTTAGGGTTTCAGTGTGGACCCTGACTGGTGGCCCTGTGGCGATGTGCCCCGCACAGACCCCGTGCTCTGGCACTCAGTCTGCCCTCTTCACCCCCAGGCTGTGAAGTCATCGCTGTGAACACCCGCTCCACGAGCCAGACCTTCATTTATAAGTGCGATGCTGTGCTCTGCACCCTTCCCCTGGGGGTGCTGAAGCAGCAGCCTCCCGCCGTTCAGTTTGTGCCCCCCCTTCCCGAGTGGAAAACATCTGCAGTCCAGAGGATGGGATTTGGCAACCTTAACAAGGTAAGCAGCTGAGTGTACCCGTGGGACAACCCCATTTGGAGGTGGTGGTGGGGTGGGACAGGGCTGGTTCTGGATCACCACCATCTGTGAGATGAAAGCCGAGGCCTGCCAATTCACCCCTTTCTGGGTTGAATTTCACTTTAGCCTTGTGGGTCACTTGGCAAGCCCCAGCTTACAAAAACCTCACCTCCCATTCACTCACTCACTGCCATGGAATCACTGCTGATTCATAGCGACCTCCTGTGGCTTCCAAGACTATTAATGGGAGTAGAAAGCCCAGTCTTTCTCCTGCGTAGCTGCTGGTGGTTTCAAACTGCCAGCCATACGGATCTCAGCCCAACGCGTAACCACTTCACCACCAGGGCTCCTTGGGCCTACAAAAAGGGCTCCTAAACGTGGTGGCATATGGGACTGTTTGTCATCAGGGTTTCTGGGCTTATATGGAAAGTAGATTAGAGGGTACCTTGAGGTTTTAGGCAGAAGAAAGTCCTTTGTGAGGCGCAGCTCTGCTTCAAGCCACACTGTCTGAACCCCCCACCAACTCACATGCCCTCCCTCCTGCTAGGTGGTCCTGTGCTTTGATCGAGTTTTCTGGGACCCAAGTGTCAACCTGTTTGGGCATGTTGGCAGTACAACTGCCAGCCGGGGGGAGCTCTTCCTATTCTGGAACCTCTATAAAGGTAACTGTTCTTTGGTTGTATTTTTTCTCATGGCCTCAGGAATAGCCTGAGCAGTCTCCAATGTACACAAGGAGGGCTACAAGGGAGAAGTGCCTGTCAGGAGCGCCACCCGGTGGGGACTGCCTAGAGGAGGCCAGTGGCCCCAGTCCCGAGTGGAGTGGGGTGTGGGGAGCTCAGGTCCCTCAGAATCTATCTAGCCCTACCTGTTCCCTGGCACCTGTCTGATCTTGATCCCAGAATGCACTGTGCTGCCTGTTCTTAAGGGCCTCCACATGGACAGTGGCCTGGGCCTGAACTGTTACCCACCACCCCACCTTCCTTTCCCCAGCCTGGTTCTCTTCCTCAGCCTTCAGGGCTTTATCTTTTCCAAACAGACCTTCTAGGACCTGCTCCCGCCACGTCTCAGCTGTAACGTCAGTGCTTACGTTCTGAGTGGCTGATGCCTTTCTGCACAGCTGACAGTACTGCTGCTCATTATCTGGCTGAGATTCAAAACCTGCTGGTTGAATGGAGCGTATACTCTAGCTTATGGTCCTAATCTCCCCAACACCTATCCTGTTGAATAAATATTCATGGAATGTGAGAAGACTCGTGATGGAGAGAAGGACCTGGGGCAACGCCGTCACGGGTATTTCAAGAAAAGTTTGGGATTGTGCTTTTTGGATCCATGTCCTTTGCAGTTGGGGGCAGTGACAGGCCTGAGGCAACTACCTGCTGGCTGCCAGCTGCTCCTGAGGGTTAGTGTCAAGCTGCAGGGTCAGAAGCTGCCTGTTTGATTTCAACGAACCGAGGATGGTGTGGGCCTTAGGGAAGTTAAGGAGCGTGTCTGTAGGAAAACCTGGAATTGCCCCTTCCACTTCCCTAGCTCCAATACTGCTGGCCTTGGTGGCAGGAGAGGCTGCTGGCATCATGGAAAACATCAGCGATGATGTGATTGTTGGCCGGTGCCTGGCCATTCTCAAGGGGATTTTTGGCAGCAGCGCAGTGCCCCAGGTAAGTGTTGTGTGTGGGTGGCGGGCCTGCAGCTTGGCTAACCCCACACTGGTATCAGTTACAGCATAGGTGCTTGCTTATGATAGGTTCTGCCAGAACTGGGTATACATGAATAGTAAGGGGTGGTGGGAGTGTAAAAAGCCCCCAATATGTGGGGGTCTGAAGCCTACGTTGCCACCTATCTCCCATGTACCCTCCTCTGCCCTGTGACTCAGTAGCCAAGCTCTGATGACTGACCTAGGAAGCCTAATCCATGTACTTACTGAGCCCCTCATGATTCCTTTGTGTGGTTTTATAGTAAGTCCCGTGAAGAGCTTCAGTGTCACCGGCAGGGCAGCCACATGGAGGTAGCCTTGCCTGTGGAGGCCCTCTTGTGCCTGCATCTGACCTCCAGGCTGGTGCTCCCGGGGCACTCATCCTCTGACCACCCACCGGCGCTTTGCCTCCCCTTCAGAGGCAGGTTTGTCCTTGGTCTCGAAGAATGATTTAGCTCATGCTTTTTCCACAGCCCAAGGAGACAGTGGTGTCTCGCTGGCGTGCTGATCCCTGGGCCAGAGGCTCCTATTCCTATGTTGCCGCAGGATCATCTGGAAATGATTATGATTTAATGGCTCAGCCAATCACTCCCGGCCCCTCAATTCCAGGTGCCCCACAGGTGAGAGACTTGGCCAGCACACCCGGGCTTCCTTGTGAAGAGGCCCATCTCTCAGAAAAGTGGTGCCACTGGTTTTTAGAATCTAGCCTCTCACTCACTGGGAGAGGAAGAGCTGGAGGATCCGTGTTGACTCCCAAGACCAAGATTGGTCCTTGTCCCATCACTAGAGGCTTCCCAGGCATGTCCTGAGAAAAAAAGTGCTCAAGATGAGGCTGGAGTCCTGCTCCAGTGAGCAGCAAGGCTTCCTGGTAGCCCAGCCCAGGATGGGGGCTGCCCCGGGCATCCTCGTGGGAGGCAAGGACCCTTAGGAAGAGCAGAGCTGGTGTCCCGGAAGGGACTGTGGAATTCTAGTGCTGAGTCTCCCCCCAAGGGAAACGCTGGTTGCAGCCAAGTGGAGCTGAAGGGAGGTCGTTGGTCGCTCCATTTCTGTGTGTCAATCTCAGGGAGCTGCTTCCTGGGGAGGGAGGTGCAAGAAACCTTTATGGGAGGTTGATGGGTTAGTAAAAGGTGCGAGGGTGGGGTGGGGAAGAAAGGGCAGAATCAGGGTGGTAGTCTGTTCAAACACAGGTTTAACTGCAGAACCCACTGATTGTGTCTCCTCTCTGAACTAGCCAATTCCACGGCTCTTCTTTGCCGGAGAACATACAATCCGTAACTATCCAGCCACAGTCCATGGTGCTCTGCTGAGTGGGCTGCGAGAAGCAGGAAGGATTGCGGACCAGTTTTTGGGGGCCATGTACACCTTGCCTCGCCAGGCCACGCCAGGCGTCCCCGCACAGCAGTCCCCGAGCATGTGAAGCTGCAGGGCTCTTCTAGCAATGCTAGAGCCACTGAGAAACTGGCCAGGGCTCGTGGTCAGCACCGGCTCACTCCAGCTGGCCAGTGGCCAAGAGAAGAGCCTCCTTTAAGTGATTTGGAGCAGAGAGAACTCACCCCTCTGTCTGGGACTCCATGCTCTGAGTAAGGATGGAGGCGGCAAGCACTGTGGAATAACAGCTTAGTCTTTCGGTGTAGTTTTTTTTTTTTTTTTTAATATTTTGGGAATAAAACTTCATATAAAATGCATCCTATCTTTTTTTGTTTCTCCTTTGGGTTGGAGTTATAGACACAGGTGTTACTCCTGTAGTGACAGCAGTGTATGCCTTGGTCTCCACTGGGAATGTGGTGGTGCGCCAAGAGTATGAAACCGCTTGCTGGTTGGTCAAGCCTGTGGATATGAGGAAACGCTGGGCCTCTGGGTAGACGTATTGGTAGACATATTACCCACATTCCATCCATGCATAGGTATTAACTTTCTGTTGCAGATAATGGGGTACAAGGATTGGACTTATATGTCATGTAGCTGATATATAGATAGATGTTACTACTGTAACAGTTACCACAGGATTCGCATCTTAAAACATAACTTGATTCTCTTCACAATTCTGGGGGCCAGAAGTCTAAGCAGTCCCTAGGGTTGGGCTCCCTTTAGAGGCAGCGAGACAAAAAAATTTCACTTCACCTCCACTTCTTCATGGTACCAGTATTGGCCTAGCTGTGGCCCTTTCCTTAGTCTGTTACCACACTGCCATCTCTCCTGTGTCACAGGATTACATTTGGGCCTGCCCAACAGTCCATCTCAAACCCGTCTACCTCGTCTCACCCCGTATATGCTCACGGGTATCTCCAGAATGGCGCTTCATCCTACCATAGCTGTACTCCCAGGCCCTGAGGTCCCAAGGCAGCAGTTGTCTAGTAACAAACCTGGTGCTCTTGAACGAAATGTGCTATTACAGTCTATGAATGCCAACATTCTTAGGCTCAGGCTAGAGAACTTGTAGCTTTTGTAGGAAAGCTCTGGCTCTGTGATGCAAGTTGGCTTTCCTGGCACCCTGATCTTAAGTACTGAGTAGCCTGAAAATAACAAAAGGTGGGATGGAGTAGTCCAGGCTTGCAGCTGTTAGGACATGACACCTTTGGCCCACCTCCACTGAAGAACGGGCTGGTCGTTATGCCCATAACCACTTGAGCATGGAACCCATAATGGTGTGGTATCAGGGTCAGGCACTATTTACCGCTTTTAAACTTTTGTTTCCCGAGCCATCTGTGTACTCCCATCCCAGGGGTTTTTTGCAAAGACACAGGGACTGGCTGGGTTAACAGCTCATGATCTCAGAGGGATCTTTGGTCTCCTTGGGACAAAAGACTGGACTTTCTACTTCTGTAGTTTGTCTCAGGAACTCAACAGAGACAGCTCTGCCGTCCTATCTAGTTACAGTCAGCATGAACTTGACAGCGGAATGTGAATTAATACTAAAGGACCCTCCCTGGTAGGTCAGTCAGTCTATGGAAATGAGGAGAATGATCACATTTCTTAATTTTCAGATTGTAGGAAAAGATCCAGGGTCCCAACCCAATCTCCACTTTGTGCTCTACAGCAGTGGTTCTCAACCTTCCTAATGCCGGGACCCTTTCATGCAGTTCCTCATGTGGTGGTGACCCCCACAACCATAACATTATTTTCATTGCTACTTCATAACTGTCATTTTGCTAGTGTGATGAATCGCAATGTAAATATCTGATACGTAGGATGTATTTTCATTGTTACAAATTGAACATAATTACAGCACAGTGATTAACCACAAAATATGTAATTATATATTGTGAAATATTTGTGCTTTTTGATGGTCTTAGGGAATCCCTGCGAAAGGGTCATTTGACCCCCATAGGGGTCCAGACCCATAGGTTGAGAACCGCTGTTAGGGGATTTGGGGAAAGAATTAGTGTTTCTTCTTGTTCTAAGAACTTATTTCCCGTCTAGAAGAACAAACTCAAACTCAAGGATGGCTGAGCATCGATAGAAGGGTGATCCTGGGTGGCCATTCTACCTACAGTCATTCCATGCATGAGAGAACCGTCTAGAGCAGCCATCTCAACCTGTGGGGGTCATACAACCCTTTCACAGGGGTCCCTCGATTTATAACAGTAGCGAAATTATAGTTAGAAAAGTAGCAACAAAAATAATGTTATGGGTGGGGGCAAGGGGGTCACCACCACATGAGGAACTGTATTAAAGGGCCGAGGCCTCGGGAAGGTTGAGAACCACTGCCTTAGCACATACTTTGAATCAGGAGGACCGAAGAATTGATGCATTTGAATTGTGGTGCTGGAGAGTAATATTGAAAGTTTGTGGACTGCCAAAAGGACAAACCAATCTGTTCTGGAAGAAATATAGCCAGAGTCCTCCTTAGAGGTAAGGATGGTGAGACTACTTCATCTTAACATATTTTGGAAATGCTGTCAGGATAGACCAATCCCCGGAGAGAACACCGTGTCTGACAAAACGAAGGCAGAACAAAAAAACAAAAGCCCTCCAAGATGGACTGACAGACACCATGGCTGCCACAATGGGCTCAAGCACAGGAACGGTTGTGAGGTGGCGCAGTGTTTTGTTCTGTTGTGCAGAGGGTCGCTACAGGCCAGAACCCACTCGATGGCACTTCACAGGGAGAGCTTTCTGGGAATCATATATTTCACGGATGGTCAGTTCTTTCTGTAGTGCTCGCAAATGAGGCTTTATTCTTGGTACGATTTAAGGAAATCTCTGGGTGGCAGTTCTACATGCATACGTACACAAGGGGAGAGAGGTTAGCAGTTCAGATCCCCCCCAGAGGCCAGGAAGCTGCTTCTGGAAGGTCAGCCTTGAGAGCTCTGGAGCAGCTCTGCTCTGCACATGGGGCAACAGGAGTCAGGTTTGACAAGATGGCATGAGCAGGATTAAAGAGAGATTATACTGATGGTGTGATTGAAAAGGTTTTCGTTCCCTGTCAACCTAGTCTTGGAATAAATGACAACCATGGAAAGGATCCACATACCAGGATCAGGGCAAGCAGTGTCACTGGAGGTAGGGACAGCCAGTGGGAAGAAAGTATGTGGACTTTGAACCCCGCCTAGTCTACAGTTAACTTGTGGCCTTGGGGTACTTGGCTGCCAGATGCAGTGGCAGCTGCTGGTTTGCACCAACTGCACCCTCACAAACCCCAAGTGAGCGCACCAGGCACATGGACACACTGCAAGAACGTGGACATGGGAGAGCTTTATTGGTTACATATTGTACTGTGGCGCCACAGAGGCCAGAGCGCAGAGGAGACATGCAGATGGGCGCTCCAACTCCACACATGCCCCCGAGGAACCCTGGTTTCCATGGGGTAGGGGCCGGCCGCCAGGGTCCCGTGCTGGGAGCAGGACTGGAGAAGCTACTGCCCCTGGACTCAGGGGCAGGGGAGAGGCTGAGCAGCTGCCTGGGCACAGAGGTGGACAGACGCAGATGGATGCCCCAGCAAAGGGCCAATAATGCAGTAACAGTTTTGAGGGCTACTTCCCTAGCCCTCCCAATCTTTAAAATACAAAAAAATAGACTTTATTCTCTTAAAAATACATTCCATTAAGTCCATGTTCTGAGCTGTGAAGCAGCAGGAAAATCAAGGCCCCTTTCCTATGATCTTGGTGTGAGCCTTTGAGGAGAGCCCTGTCCCCACTGGGGCGTTCAGAGGGTGATTCCTAAAAGCAGCTCTTCCAAAGCAGTCTTGTCAGGGCAACAACAACAAAAACCCCACTCCATCAGAGGCAGCCAGGGAGCCACTGGCCTCCAGGCCCCCATCCCTTTACCAGGAAGCGGTAGCACTTGGCACTGATGCATTAAATACAGAGAACTAAAGCCGCCCCAGGATGACAGTCCAAGACCCACAAAGAAGCCACACCCCTGAAGAGGGGGGACTAATGTGCAAGCTTACCTGCAGCTTGTGGCGGCCCTCTGGATGGACCCCAGTGCGAAGCCCTTTAACCCGCAAGATGGCTGCTGCTTCATCATTAAACAAAACCAGCCACAGCTGCTTGGTCCACACCCTGTGTGACTGTCCGGGTTGGTTTTTGTGTCAGAGCGGGGAGACGAGCAGCAGGTAGAAGGAACTAGCTCCCAGCATTTTGCCAGCCCAGCAGCTCTGGAATGCCAGGTCCCCAACCTCACCAGGAGTCCTCCCAACAATTACACACCTGCCTGGGGCTGTGGTGCCGCGACAGCCACTTGTCATCCAGGGGGTTTGTTGGCTGAACAGTAGACACATTTGGCTTGATTAAACAACTACTCATCTACCAGTGCTCCGCAGGGCCACACCGTGAGACCTGGGGGCAGACACCTGGGTTTCTTTCCAGAGTGTGCCTTCTAACTTTGGAGTCTGGGAGCTAGCCTTGCCAGCAGCGAGCCATGTGAGGCCCAGAGAAACTGAGCCTCCATTCTCTGCTTGCTGTGACTCTGGCACTTTCTGCAATGCTGAGAACATTTGTCAAGAATATCTACAGCGGTTCTACAAAGTGTGCAGATTAAGGAAACAATATTTATCCTGAAGTAATGGTTACAATCAAACCCTATTGCACTCAATTTCAAGGTATCAGTCCCAGCAAGAGGGTGCCACAGCTGTCCCTCTGCCACAGAGCATTGGGTAGTGGCAGACGATGGCACTACTGAAATGTGGAAAGATCAGACTTTGGCACCAGGAGCTACAGCACCAGAATCCAAGGCTCCCAGGCCCAAAGGTGAGATCTTTGGAGCGCAGCCATGGACTCGGTTCCCTGGGCCCTCAGTTGACCACCACAGAGGTCAGTCTCCACTGGACTCTCAGGATTGCCCACTGGTGAAGAATGGCAAGGAGGCTGCACCCTGAGCCTGCTCATTTTTGGCCAGTGACTCGGGTCAGAAGCAGCAGGAAGAGTCTTTAAAATAGTATCTTAAAGCTGTGCATTCAAGGCAGGGGTGTGGAGTAAAAGGCAACCCTCAGATTGGCAAATCTCATGAAAATATAAGTACGTACTCGACATCTCTGTCCCTGCGAGGAAGGCAGAGGCTCCTCACTCCACCCCCGAGAAGATTGTGCAGAAGAATGGGGCATGCTGGGGCCCACACAGGCCAGAGGCAGACTTCAGGAGGCCGACTTTCTTGCCAGGAAATTCACAGGCAGGCACAGGAGCTACACAGCAGAAATATGGAAACCCCGACTGGCCTGAAAGCCAACAACATTGGCATCTGGGCAAGGTCAGTATCAGGCCTCAGGCCACTGGCTAGCCCCATTTCACAGACTAGAAACAAGCCTACTGAGCTTCTCTGAGCCTATGCCCATGGAGTTTAAAACATGGGGCACCTGGACATAAGGCCCAGAAAAGCAACAGGAGGAGGCCGGAAGGAAACACCTTTCAAAAGTGAGAATTATCCCATGTGGAACGGAGAGTGGAAAATAGGAATCTGAGGTCCTTCAAGATCATCTATTTCTGAGAACTCATTTTACAGGTGGGGAAACGGAGGCCCAGAGAACAATGATTTGTCCAAGGTCACACAGCCAGCAAGTGGCAAAGCTGCCAGGAAAACGCAGGATTCCTGGTTCCTGGTTGAATGCTATGGAGGCAACGGCCTGCTTTATGAATGCAGTTTTTGAGGGCGTCTCCTTTGAGGGAATGCTACAGGAAAGGCATCCAGGAATATATGGTTCTTGTGAACATGTATGAAGGAAACGAAGCCCAGTTTTACTCACGTGGCTCTGGGAAAGCTTGCTGCTATTGCATTGTATGGACCCTGGGCCACGCCCGCAGCCATCATCCTGAGAGCAGACTTGCAGGCACATGGGCCGCTTCTGTAGGAATGCATCCGCTTGGTAAAGTGCGATTCCTCCTCTGGGGGAGGGAGGAGGAAGACAGGAGGGCATCCTCACAGTCCATGATGTCATCCTTTAGGAGGGAGGACTCAGGGGAAATGGCTTCTCCCTGCCTTTCCTGCGGCTGGGGCTTCCAGAAGGCAGCATGCCGGCTGTGGCCCCACTAAGTGAAGCCGGTCCAAGGTGGACCTGATGGAATCAGCAGCGCTTGTGGTGCCCCAGGAAGGCGCTGCACAGGCCTTGTAGCAGGAGCAGAGAGCTGCGGTGGAGGCTGGGAGGATGCTGTTCTAACAGGAACCAGCATGCTCCATGGTCAGCCATGGGTTGGGCACAGAAGGGGTCACCCAGGATCTCTTTGAGGCAGCTAGGACCCCTGTGCTTTGACAAATTCGAGAAAAAGAACCAGGGGGGAGAGGTGCGGGTAGGTAAGGGGGAGCACTGGCAGCCCCTGGGTGGAGCCCTTAGGGCAAATGGGCAAAAAGGATACTGTGAGGATCAGGGAAGTGGGGTGGTAACCCCATGCAGGGCTGTCCTTTGTCCACTACAGAGACCACCAGGGAGCAGAGAGATAGCGTTTGGCGAACTGGGGTGGCCAGACTCCCTCTACCAGGGGCGTGGGGTGAGGAACAAAGACTCATGCATCAGGGTACGGCTAGCCTGGGTGGCTCCATCAGCTTCAGTCTCTGATCTCCTGTGGCCAGCCAATGGGCAGCAGTGGCCTGGCTTTCTGCCCCAGTCTCCCAGTTGAGGCCTTGAGTCTAGCCTAGTTACCTGGCCTCAGACACTTCATGGGCGGGAAGTAGACAAGGAGAGAAGCAGGAGCAGATGAGAGCCAGCAGACCTCCCCGGTGGGTCACTTTTCCTCAGCGCAGGGCCTGGCTGGCCGTAACCGCTCCTCGGCCCGTGCCCGCCCAGGCTCTGTCAGCCCCTGCTTTGCAGGCAATTCGGAACGTTCCAGGGAGTTGTGCAGCCGCCTGTAGACACTGAGTGTGCAGTCTTCCCTGTCATCCTGTGCCAATGAAGGACATCAGTGAGCTGTGGAGAACCCTCTGGCCTCACCCCCAATACTACCCAGACAGCCCACAGTGTAACTACTGCAGAGAGAGACCGAAAAACCTGCTCTGGCATGGGCACAAGTCAATAGGAAAACTCCCAGGGAGTGCAGAGGAGATGTTGGCTGGACAACAGCCTACATGCAGGGCAGTCAGGGTTAGGAGCATGGTGGCTACCTCCCCTCAAGTTCAGCTGCTTTGGGGTGTGGGAGCCCTTGACTTGGAGGGGTAAGGGGCACTACAGCTTTCATCCTACTCTGACTACAGACACTACATCAAGGGGCTCATACACCCTCCCCTTCAGTATGCCCGACTGCCTCATCCTCTACCACCTTCAGATGCCCAAGGCTTCATTCAGGAATCTAAACCTTTCTCCCCACTCCTACAATTCTATTTTAATATTCTCCTGGGATCCTTCCAAGCAAAGGTAGACACCAAAGAGTAAGGTAAGTATGCTTGAAAAGACGGGATGGTAGGGTAGAAAAAGCATGGGATTTAGAGCCAGAATCCTGGCTCTTCCAGTAGTTCACATGGGTGACCTTGATTCTTCTTGTCCCTGCCCCTCAGTATCTCTATCTGAGAAACACGGAGAGTCCCTGCCCAGAGCGCTGCTGGGGGAAGTGAATGAGATGGGGGGTGGGGAAGTACTCTGTCAGGTGTTAAGTATAGTACAGGCTCACAGGGGCTCTTAATCCTCAATCTCCTTCCTTTTAAAAAAAGGAACAGGCTAGGTCCAAGATGTCTTCATCATAACCAGCTCCCCATATCTTAAGAGATGCCCAAAGGCTTCTCCTTCAGATGCAGTTCTGACCTTCTTACCCAGTCACCCCGGGTTTACCTGGAGACTGATGCTGTGACGGGGCAAGGGAAAGTGGCCTTTAGCTCTGACGCTTATAGAACAGGCCCGGTATCAGTCCTCTCTCATCGGGCCCAGCAGCCTGTGCTGACCCACCCACTGTCTAAATGGAGGCAGCCAAGAGCCTGTTCACCAGCTTCCATCTCAGACCCCACAGGAAGGGCGCCAGCTTCAGACCTGCACTCACAGCTGCCGCTCGCTGCAGCTGATCTGTGTACTGGGAGGGAGTTCCTGTGGCCAACCAAGAACAGAGGCCGTGACTCCTTTTGTGTGGTCTTCAACTGCAGCAGAATGGAGGAGGGCAGGCTGCTCCCTGCCACATACCTTCAGACCTCCTTCAAGTCAGGTCAAGCCCATCTGATTTCCAACAGGCTTCTGAGCTACCCGGTCCTTGCCAGCGCTTTCCAGCCCCACAGTCCAAGGGTCGTACAGCCAGAGCAGTGGGCGGCAGAGGAGGAGGGAAAGGAGAGCAGCAGGAAGGGGTGAGGAGAGAGGCAAAGCACTCACCAGGCTGGCCGTGTGGTTCCAGGCTGCCGGTGTCACAGCATCTCCTGCCCGATTCCATCGCGTTAGCACCTCGGACACGGTGAGGCTACTCTGGGTCCTTCTGGACGAGAACTCGGGGCCATCCCCTGAATTTCCAACCCTTCGAGAGCCCTGCTCAAACCTGGGCTGTTCGAGTTCTGAGAAGTCTGTGGAAGACCTCTGGGTATAGGCATTGGTCAGTTCAACATTTTTACCTCTTCTAGCTGGGGGGTCCTCCAGGGAGTTCACATCTCGCCTACTCTTCCAAGCATTCCGCACAGTCACGTGCCTGGCGTCTGCAGGGCCTTCTGAAGGGGCGTTATGGCTTTTCCATCTGATTGTCTCCGAGGGGGGCGCATGGCTGTTCCTCTCCACAGAGCTGATGATGATGCTGCTCCGAGACACCACGGTGTCCGGCCTGCTCTTCAGGGGGCCGTCTCCTCCTCTCTCCCCCTCTGGGAGCTGCAGGCTGATGTCAGGCTTGTGAAGGGAGAGCTCCCAGGGGGAGGTGATGTGGTTGCCCACTGCCGTGGGCTCGGGCGGCCCAACCTGGATGTTGCTGGTGGACGTGTGCCTCTCCCTCACAGGCTCCCCCGGGGCCATTCTCGAGGTGCTGCTCTCAACAGGATAGATAGTGATGCTGCTGGTCACTTTGGTGGACCCCGGTTTAGAAGTGGGTTTCTGTTTCTCCGGTGTAGTCTCTGCTCTTGACCCTCCCATGATTTTTTTCACATCCTTATCAACGATGATGGGGTTAATGATGGCTCTGGACTGTAAGGCCTCTCTAGGGCTGAATGGCCTTTGGCTCTTCACTCCAGAGCCATTGGCATCTGGGGGCTCCTCGGCATAAGGAGAGGCTCTGATGGGCTTCACAGACTCACTTTCTGGTCCAGTGTCCTTATCATTCTCAAACAGGGAGGTTTGCAGGCCCCCTCTGGATCTAGCCTTTTCTCTGGAGCGGGGCTGGAGTTTGGGTTCCAGCTCTGGAGTGATGGTTGTGTTTACCAATTTGGCAGTAACGAGAGATGTTATGTCCAGGTCATCATCTGAGTCTGGTTTCTCTCTGCCGCTGGATTTGATCACTCGACACCTCAGGGCTTCATGCTGGCTGCTATCTTCCATCACGACAGCTACGGGCTGATCAACTCCTTCCTTATTCAGCGCTGAAAAGCTCTGAGGGATGCTCTCTTGACTTCGGGAGCTATAAGGATACTTCGCTAAAATAGGAGCCTTGGAATTTGGGGAATTAGGATCAGCCTCCTGGGCATTGGCAGACTTTTTGCCCTTAGAGAGCCCTTCTGAGGAGGATCTTCGAGATGGGGCCAGAGAAACAATGGCCTTTGAGCTACCAGAGTCTGCAGCCTGCGCCATTTGACTTCCACTGCCAAGCACCTGCCCCCTCTTCCCAAAGAGGGCCTCACAGGTGTCAGAAGTCTTGGCAGCTCTACCCATTGTGTCGTTGGGAATGGAGCCATGAGTGGCCTCACCAAACGTTCTCGTTGTCTTCTCGACCTTTCCCTTCAGCCCACTCTCTGTGCCTGCCTTGGAAACTCCCTTCCAAGCTTTGATGTGCTCCTGGGCCGCTGGTGGGTAGCGGCTCAGCACCGAGGGCTGCTCCCGAGCCTTCTTCCCTTCACTCTGAGAGCAGGCAGATGCAAAGCGATCCTCAGTTCTCTTTGTCTCCTGAGTCCCACTGTCAGTCCCTGCCCCCAGGTGGGAAGTTTTGGCTGTCCTCCTGCTGGTGAAGTTAGGAGAAGACATCTGCCGGCCGCTCAGAGAATAGTTTTCATTACTGAGAGCAAACTCCCTGTTCCTGTGTCTCTCCCGCTTGTGCTGAGGAGACAGTTCCCGTGATGTGTGCTTGGACCCAGATGCCTCATTCCCATGGCCTCGAAACTTAGTCCTCTCGTGCCTGCCTTTGCTTGACAGAAAAACAACATCTCCTTCTACCTCCCCATTTTCTAAGTCCTTCTGTCTCTTGATTTGTAGTTTTATCTCCTCCAGCTGGTTAGCTAAAAGCTTATTTTTATTTTGCTCACTTAAGTAATTATCCTGAAGGTCATTATTTTTGGCCCTCATTTTCTTAAGCTCTTCTTCCAATGATTCAAAATGTTTGATCTGTGTCTTAAGCTTCTCAATCTCTTGGTTAAGGTCTTTGACTTTGTTGTCTTCCTGGTTTCGGTTCTTCTCATTTTCCACTTTGTTTCTTGTTTCATTCTCGACCTGCTTCAGATAGTCCAGCGCGCCCTTCCTTCGTAATTCCTTGGGTGGCAGCGTGGAGGAGATGCCATCCTCAATCCGTAGGTCATTAGCTGCATTCCTTGTATAATCCCGGTTCAGTTTTTTGTTCTGTTCCAGTTTCTGAGTGAGCTCCTTGATTAATTTCTCATTTTCTTTCTCTTTTTCACTCAAGTGTTTTCTCTCACTCACAAAGCTCAGAGTTAATGATTTCAGCTTCTCTAGCTCAGACACTAAACTCTGTTCTGTTTTGTCCAGGCGGTCCTCAGAAGATTCCAGTTCCTTCACTTTGACCCTGAGCATTTCCAGCTCTGAGGAGATTTTCTTCGTCAGGTTCCGCTCCTCATTCAGGCTCAAGCAAAGCTGGGTGCAGTCATTCTTACTCCTGCTGAAGGCCTCCTCGAGCTTCTCCAGTTCTGTCATGCGCTGCTGAAGCCGCTCAATCTCACCTTTCAGCTCCTGGGTGAGCTTTTCTTCCTCTTCAAGTTTCTCCTTCATCAGCTGACACAGGTCCTCTGCTCTCTTGATTTCCTCATCTTTGCCCTCAATCCTCAGCACTCGCTGGCGCAGAGCTTCAATCTCAGCCAGCATGCTGGAGCTGCTGCCTTCCGCCTGAATCACCTTGTCTTGGAGGTCCAGGAGCTCATCTTCTGCTTTCTGGAGGTTTTTTGTGGCTTCTTCCAACTCATCAAGGCGCCGGCTTAGACTCTGTAACTTGAACCGCAGGTGGCGGCTGGAGGCCGGTTCCTTGTAGCTTGTAAACTCTGCCATGTCTCCTGCCAACCAATATGGGTGGCCTAGAGGCATCCAATCCACTCCAGACGATGAGAAATGGTTACCTTTCTCCTGGCAGCCACAGCCTTCCTCGGCAGCCGGACAACATATCAGTCTAGGAAGAAGGAAAACAGAGAGTGGTCAGTCGGCAAATCTAAAGCCTACACTCAGCATCCAGACCTGATCCCGGGGCCTAGCGCACAGAAGGCACGCACATTTGTTGGGAAAAGGACTTGGAAAAAATACTGGTTCTTTTTGGTCAGCAATCAGCTGATTCCTCGGAGCCCTGGTAGTGTCGTGGTTACATGTTGCAAGGCCAATGGTTTGAAACCACCAGCAGCACCTCAGGAGACAGACTGGGCTGGCCTTTCTGCTGTTCCGTGAATAGTGATAGTCTCGGAGACTCACAGAGAGGTCGATGAGTCAGCACTGACTCGATGGCAGTGAGTTTGGAGCTGATTCCCAGTTTCACCCTGATTAAGAATGTTACCATGCCTCTCTCCCCACAATTCTCATGACAGTGTATAAGATGTTTGCCACTTGCCACCTACATGACCCCCGGGAGTCATTAACCTTCCTATAGGCTATTCACAAAGTAAATTAGGCCCCAGTCTTACTTAGCTGTAAAATGGGGATAATGAGGCCTACCATACTCCTTCCCAATGTTTCGAACTAATGCAAGGAAAGGTCTTGGTAGATGGTGAAGCACAAAACAACCCTATGCTTATTATAAGGAAAAAGTTGTAATCAACTATTGTAGCCTGGAATGATATAAATAAATCCTCCATCCTTGCTATATAAATGGTAAACTTTACAATGTACTAAAGCCACTTTCTCATACTTAACCTGTTCTCAACATCTCTTCTCTTTCAGAAGTGGGCATATTAGTAAGTAGAAGTGAGTATGAATTAGATACCCTGACTAGCCAACAGGAAGCTTCTACAAAGCCTGGCCGTTGGCATCTTAACAGAGCTGCTCCAGATATCCAGGTCTGTTTGGCCACCTCCTTACGCGTGCTATGACTAAGAATGATCTGTTTCTTTGAAAACCATTTCACTGGGGATCTACACTGGACAGATGTTGCTCTAGAGAAAGGGGAAAGTCCATGCAATTTTGTTTTGTATGTAATCCCTTTATTTTTTTAAAAAGGAGAATGCATTTATCATACATTTTTGTCTAAAATATTAAAAAGCAGACAATAGGCATCTATTTCCACAAATATGTCAAACCTGACAACCTAGAAA
This sequence comes from Tenrec ecaudatus, assembly GCF_050624435.1. Lineage (NCBI taxonomy): Eukaryota > Metazoa > Chordata > Mammalia > Afrosoricida > Tenrecidae > Tenrec > Tenrec ecaudatus. The sequence continues at coordinate 46,317,824 of NC_134530.1, forward strand.
ACTGCTTTCCGCAAAACTGAAAAGTACCGAATATAGCATTTAGAACAATCATTTAAAATGCATAGTTGATCTCATAGAAAGTAAGGGACATCACAGCTAAAACAGAGAGGAAAAGACTCAAGGAAAACTCATAGCAGTACATTTAAACCACCACAGAGGCATTCCTAATGGACTCTGGTACAGTGAAGGGCTTGACTGCTAACGAAAAGGTTGGTATTTCAAACCCACCGGCCACTCCATGGGAGAAAGATGTGTTTCGTCTGTAAAGATTTACAGCCTTGGCAATTGCCTAAGGCTGTTCTACTTTGTCTTACAGGATACAAGTCAAAGAGCTTGGGTTAAAACAGTCATGGATGTACAAGAGACAAAGGCTTGGGCCCAACAGAGGTGGGTCTAATGAGACCCTTCCTCTTCAATCTAAAGCTAGGACCACTGGAGCACTACAGCATCAGGTAAAGGGTTGACTAGTTGGGGGAAGTCACCTGACAAACATAGAGAAGTATTTAGACCATAGCTCTTTTAGGGACACCCAGAACACAGGTAAACAAACATACTCTAGGGCAGTGGTTCTCAACCTTCCTAATACCACTACTCTTTCATACAGTTCCTCGTGTTGTGGTGATCCCCCCCCACCAACCATCATCATTGCTACTTCACCACTGAAATTTTGCTACTGTTATGAATCTGGCAACCCCTGTGAAAGGGTCGTTCACACCCCAGGTTGAGAACTGCTGTTCTAGGGGGACACTCTCCACCAAAGTCACACGGCACTCCTGCACCTGTGAGACCGATGTTGCAATTCTGTATTACAGAATGCAGGGAGCAAAGCAGGACACTGCCAATTAGAACCAAGAGAAAAGGTTACTAGCCAGAGCAATAACATGCATACATTCCCATGTGTACAGGCCTAGAAGGGGGATATAATCAGGTAGCTGGAACAAGATAAGACTGAAAATTAACCAAAATTTCTAGAAACATGGAATATCTATTCAGGAAGCAAAGTCCCAAATAGGATAAATACAAAATCTGCACCTAGACACAAAAGGATAAAAAAGAATACCATATATACACTCATGTACACGCTGAGGTTTTTCAGCATGTTTTTAATGCCGTTTTTGTGGCAAAATTAGGTGCCTCAGCTGATATTTGGGTTGGCTTATAATCGAATATATACAGTACTTTAAAAGGATAATCTTACCAAAGCAAAAATGGGAGGAAAAGGCAAATAAACCATGAAGAACTGAACTAGCTTCTCAGCAACTTTTACTTTACAAAGGTGTAAATTAGAAGACAAAGACATAGTAAATCACCTTAAAATTCTAAGAGAAAGTAACTGTGACCTTAGAAATAGGTACCTAAACTATGAAACTAAAATTAGAGACACTTTCAGGAAAGGAAAACCTAAAACCATATACCTGAGTATTTATTATAGTAGCAGACTACTAGTAGTAGCAGACCCTGACAGAATTACTTAAAAATGTGCTTAGGAGTATGTGGTCCTTCAACAGACAAAAACATCCAAATACTGATTTCCGCTTACACAATAACCAACATCAATTTGAGTCCGTGTGGGGGTGGGGCATGAGGATAAAGTCAAAGTGCAACTTTACAAAGGTGCTCCTGTGTATGCTGTACATAGACCAGGAGGCAAGTCTTTCATACACACCAAGAGGCAGGGTTCAAAGTCAGAAGAGTTTCAGTTACATCCTTTCACCATACTTAGTATGTAGCTGAACAAACAAGATTAGAATTGGGACTATATAAAGAAATCGAATCATCTCTGACCAATCTCTATATACAGGTGACACAACCTGGCTTGATGAACGTGAAGGGAATTCTGTTACGATTCTTTTTCTTTCTACTGGGTCAGTGGTAATTCCTTCCCTTTCATTTGGTTATTTGCATCTCCTCTTTTGAGCGTTTGGAAATTTTACTGATTATTTTCAACAAACTAACTTCTACTTCTCGTTTTGTTGGTGCTATTTTTCTTTCTCTCTCTTTTTCCTTTTTCTGCTCGGACTGTATTTTCTTTCTTCTGGTAGGTTTAGGCTCAAGTTTGCTTTACTTTCCTCAAACTGTAGGGTTAATCTTTTTATTTGAGAAACATTTTTTTCATATAGGCATTTATTGCTATATATTTCCCTCCAATTACTGCCTTCATTGTCATCCTATAAATTTTGGTATATGGTACTTTCATTTGATTTTAAGTAATTTTTTATTTCTTCTTCTGCTTGTTGGTAGCTTCATAACATGCTATTTGATGTACGGTTTGTGTATTTACTAAGGCTTCCAACCCCATTCAGGGTTTGACCCCTGCTGAGAATTTGCTTTTTAACTCCAGATATATTGAATCAAAATCTACATTTTAATCTATCTACATTTAGAATGTAGATGGTGATTTCGGTAACTTCTATTGTTTTTCTATCACTGATTTCCAGTTTCACTCCACTGTGGTCAAAGCAAATACTGTGCATGATTTCAACCTTCAAAAATGTACTGAGACTTGTTTTGTGCCCTTTTTCATGAGACCTGTGTCCTTTGTGCCTTAACATACAGAATGATCCATGGGCACTAGAGCGGAATGCATATTGTGTTGTTGTCGGGTGATGTGTTGTATCTAGCTGGTTTACAGTGTCATTCAGGTCTTGTTTCCTGTTGACCTTCTTCCTAGATGCTCTGTTCAATATTGAAGGTACTGCACAAAAGTCTCTGATCATGATATGAGTGCTATTTCTCACTTCAGTTCTACCAGTGTGCTTTATATACAGGTTCAAAGAGTTGGTGGGATAATTGAATGGAAAGACAATGGAATTTTTATTTTATTATTTTTTCACATTTTGATATTTTTGTTTTAAAAAGGTTTTATGATTTACTTTTCTTTTTTAATCTTAGATAATAGAATTTTTAAATGAATGTTCTGAAGCCCCTTGAATTTAGGTGCCTTTATGCTGGGTGCATATACATTTATGATTGCTACATCTTGATGAAATAACTAATCACATTTAGTGTTGTTACTGAAAAGGTAGGTTTTATACTTGCCATTTTACTCTGTGTCCTATTTATCTTTTTGTTCCTCTATTCCTACATTATTGGAAAATTTACCACTAGAAGTTCATGGTTCATAAAATAAGGGTCACTGAAAAGGAAAACAGCTTCAAAGAGATGGATAACAAAAGAGCCTCAACCATGGGCTCAACACCAACAATTATGGAAATGGCATGGAGCTGGTCAACGTTTCATTCTGCTATGCACAAGGTCACAACTCAACAGCAACTAACAATACCTACCTACATCATTACTGCTTCTTTTGTGCTAAATAGAAAAGTTCTCATATATTTAATTTTTTAAATGGTAGAACACTTCATGAACATGTCATCCCTGCACATGATCCATGTGATCTTCTTTGTATCCCTTGTTTCTTTTATGATGTTTTTATTCTTTTTGTTGTTGTTGCTGCTCTGGAGACAACAAAGAACATCTTAACTTAAACCAATCTAGTCTGAATTAATATGAACTTGTTAATTATATACAAAGCTTTGTTCCTCTTTAGCTATTCCCTCATCTCTCCCTTGTACTACTATTTTCATATACATTACATCTTCAATGTTATAAATCTACCAACACATCACTATCATCATCATGGCTAAGTAGCATCTCGGCTGTATTTCTTCGAAGGTCGGTGTGTTCATTCTTTTGACCATCCACAGTGTAGCTCATGTTCTTCATCAATAGCACAATTTGAATGCCTCAATTTTTTTCTGGCTACCTTCCTCATTGTCCAGCTTTCACATGCATGCGGTAAATAAAAAGACCAGAGCTGGGGTCAAGCACACCTTAGTCATCAAAGTCACAGCTGGTTTTTTTAAGGGAAATGGCCACCTGGCAATATGCATTTGTCAAAACTCAAAGAATTAACAACACAAAGAATAAACCCCAAAAATAAACAAAAAACTTTAGTAATATATCGACATTGCTTCATCAATTTCAACAGCTGTACAACAATAATGGAAGACATTGTGAGGGGAGAAGGATCTAAAGGAAGTCTATCATCTGCTCATTTGTTTTAAACCTGAGACTTTCTTTTTAAAGTTGTGTTTTGTTTTTAAATAAAAAACAATAAGCTTCTGAGTAAATGAAAAAGAAATGGGGTGATAAGACATGCCAATCAATTATACGGATATACCACAGCTCTACAGAGGACAACACTGGAGACACAGTGTGGGAATTGTACCTGATCTGATCCCGCCACACGGAGGCAAAACACTAAGTGGGTGCAACAGAACAGCAAAGGAATGGGGCGGCGAGGTTCCCAAGGAATGCTGAAGGTAGACTTTGGAGCCAGGGCGTGGTGCCCCAACAGACTGGACTGGAAAACACTCCTAAAGGCCAACAAACGATCCTTGAACTAACTACAAGTTTTTATTTCTTGTTGTGTTTGGATTTTTTGGTCATTGGTCTGTTGTTTTGTTGTATATTGTTTCTCGGTTTTGCTCTGTCTTGTTTTTGTGCATGTTATTATCTCCTCAGGTCTGTCTAAATAAGATAGCCTGGATGAACAATCCAGAGGAGAAAACAATGGGACCTACGGTTCTGGGGTCACTGGGAGAGGGGAAGGTGGGGGGAAAGGAAGTGGTTTTAACAAACCCAGGGACAAGGGAACAACAAGTGATCCAAATTGGTGGTGAGGAGGATGTCGGAGGCCTGGTAGGGCATGATCAAGGGAAATGTAACAAAGAGGAATTTCTGAAACCCTGGTGGGGACTGACCATGATAGTGGGACAGGAGGAAAGTCAAGGGAAATAGAGGAAAGAGATGGGAGGCAAAGGGCATTTCATTTATAGAGGTCTAGATAAAGACATGTACATATGCAAATATATTTATATATGAGGATGGGGAAATAGAGCTGTGTGCATATATTTATAGGTTAAGTATTAAGGTAGCAGAAGGACATTGGGCCTCCACTCAAGTACTCCCTCAATGCAAGAATACTTTCTTCTATTACATTGGCATTCTATGATGTTCACCTTCCTGACACAAACACTGAAGACAAAGTGGGGCCATAGGCAAATGTGGTGAAGAAAGCTGATGGTGCCCGGCTATAAAAAGATATAGCGTCTGGGGTCTTAAAGGCTTGAAGGTAAGCAAGCGGCCATCTAGCACAGAAGCAACAAAGCCCGCAATGGAAGAAGCAAACCAGCCTGTGTGATCACGAGGTGTTGAAGGGATCAGGTATCAGGCATCATCAGAACAAAAAAACTTACCATAGTGAATGAGGCAGGGAGTGCAGAGTGGAGACCCAAAGCCCATTTGTAGGCCACTGGAGATCCCCTTGCAGAGGGGTCTTGGGGAGGAGACAAGCCAGACAGGGTACAATGTAACAACGATGAAAAATACAACTATCCTCTAGTTCTTAAATGCTTCCTCCTCCCCCTCCCCCACTATCATGATCCCAATTCTATCTTTTAAGTATGGCTAGACCAGAGGATGTACACTGCTACAGATAGGAACTGGAAACACAGACAATCCAGGGTGGATGATACCTTCAACGCCAGTGGTGTGAGTGACAATACTGGGAATGTAGGAGGGTAGATTGGAAAGGGGGACCCAATTACAAGGATGTACATGTGACCTACTCCCTGGGAGATGGACAACAGAAAAGTGGGTGAAGGGAGACGTCGGACAGGGCAAGATATGACAAAATAATAATTTATAAAATATCTAGGGTTCATGAGGGATGGGGGAGCGGAAAAAATGAGGACCTGATGTCAGGGGCTTAAGTGGAGAGCAAATGTTTTGAAAATGATGAGGGCAATGAATGTACAAATGTGCTTTACACAATTGATGTATGTATAGATTGTGATAAGAGTTGCATGAGCCCCTAATAAAACAATTTAAAAAATCTTACGGGTATAGAGTCTTAGAGAAAGGTAAAGAGCTGTTAAAAAGAACTCACCAGATTAATGATTCTTTATATAAGATGAAATCTTTTTTATGATAAAATCGTCATAAGAGATGAAATCTTTTCAGTAAAAATATATTTAAATTCAAGAATAATATTCCTTCACATGAAAGGTGACTTTACTTCTAAGTCTGTTCCTCATCTGCAAAAAACAAGACAGCATCCCTCTCCCCCTCCCCCCTTTGAGAAGAATTTATTTCAGAGGACAGCACTGAAGCTGCAGCTCAGGGAGAGGGACATGTCTGATCAGAGCACACGGGAACAAATGAAGGGGAAGGAAGGGAGAGTAGAGCACATCCTGGCCCATCAAGCCTTGACAATGTGATTCTTGCTCAGAGCAGCCAATTCAGAGAAGACCGACCATATGGCCGGCCCCACTATGAGACACGACATTACTCACTGACCCATAGCCCTACAGGGGACAATACTGGAGACAGAGCGTGGGAATTGCACCTGATCTGATCCCACCACACCGAGGAAAAACACTATGGGCGTGGAACAGTACAGCAAGGGGAAGAGAGCAACTAAGTACCCAGGGAATACCAAAAATAGACTTTGGGGCCAGGGCTTGGCACCCCATCAGACTCGACCGGAAAATACACCTAACGGCCAACAAACAGTCCTTGAACTAATTACAAGCTTTTCTTTCTTGTTGTGTTTGATGGCAGTTGTTTTCTTTCTTGTTGTGTTTGATGACTTGATGGCAGAACACAAGAAACTGTGTTCCGACAGTTCCGGGGGGACATGGGAGAGGGGCAGGTGCGGGGGGAAAAGACAGTGGTGTTAACAAATCCAGGGACAAGGGAACAACAAATGGTCCAAATCGGTGGGGAGGAGGGTGTAGGAGGCTTGGTAGGGTGTGACCAAGGGTAATATAACCAAGAGGAATAACTGAAACCCTAATGAAGGCTGAGCATGATAGTGAGACAAGAGGGAAGTAAAAAGAAATAGAGGAAAGAGCTAGGAGGTAAACAGCATTTATAGAGGTCTAAATACAGGCATGTACATATGTAAATATATTTAAATATGAGGATGCGGAAATAGATGTGTGTGCATATATGTCTAGATTTAGTATTAAAGTAGCAGATGGACATTGGGCCTCCACTTAAGTGCTCCCTCAATGCAAGAATACTGTTCTATTACATTGGCATCCCATGATGCTCACCTTCCCAACACAATCGCTGAAGACAAAGTGGGGGCATAAGCAAATGTGGTGAAGAAAATGAGGGAATGGTGCATAAGCAAATGTGGCTATCAAAAGCTACAGCGTGTGGGGTCTTAAAGGCTTGAAGGTAGACAAGCGGCCATCTAGCTCAGAAGCAACAAAGCCCACATGGAAGAAGAAGCACACCAGCCTGTGGGACCACCAGGTGTGGAAGGGATGAGGAGGTACCAGGCATCATCAGAAAAAATCTTATCATTGTGAATGAGGGGGAGTGCAAAATGAGGACCCAAAGCCCATCTGTAGGAAATTGGACATCATCCCCTTACTAAAGGGTAGCCCGGAGGAGATGAGCCAGTCAGGGTGCAGTGCAGCATAGATGAAGCATACAACTTTCCTCTAGTTCCTAAATGCTTCCTCCCTGCCCTACTATCATGATCCCAATTCTACCTTACAAATCTGGCTAGTCCAGAGAATGTACACTGATACAGATAGGAACTGGAAACACGGGGAATCCAGGGCAGATGATCCCTTCAGGACCAGTGGTGAGAGTGGTGATACCAGGAGGGTGGAGGAATGGTGGGGTGGGAAGGGGGACCCAATTACAATCTACATATAACCTCCTCCCTGGGGGACGGACAACAGAAAAGTGGGTGAAGGGAGACATCGGACAGTACAAGATATGACCAAATAATAATTTACACATTACCTGGGGCTCATGAGGGAGGAGGCAGCAGGGAGGGAGGGAGAAAATGAGGAGCTGATGCCAGGGGTTAAGTGGAGAGCAAATGTTTGGAGAATGATGAGGGCAATGAATGTACAAATGTGCTTCAAACAATTGATGTTTATGTATGGATTGTGATAGGAGTTGTACGAGCCCCTAATAAAATGATTTTAAAAAACCCTAAATTAAGAACTAGCGGAGTTGTTTCCAGTCTGACTGTTGAGGGTGGTTGAGACCCTGCATGGTAGAGCAGGAACCTTAGTGTCAGTGAGGTCCAGTGAGTCTTTGTGAGTCCTGTGTCCCATTTGGGGCACTGTTTTTTTATGCAAGGGCAAAATCTTTGTATCTGGGGGAAAACAACAACTTTTTTTTTATTAAAAAGGAAAATAAAAGATTAAAAAATAAAAGGAGTTCTGGTTGAATGATGGGTTACCCACTGGGCTATTAATCACAAAACTGGGGGCTCAGGCCCACCAGCTATTCATCCGGGTCTTAAAGGCTTGTTTACAAACAAGCAGCTACGTAATGAGAGGTCAATTAAGCCCACCTGGAAGAAGCACGCCAGCCTATGTGATCCAAAGATTGTAAATTATGTAATTTAAATCTGAAGGAGGGAATGGTATCAGTGCTTAAATTGTGAACTCTTGGTTTGCAGAAGGCTAAGGCTAAGGATGACTGTGGAAGCCCAAAATCCATTTGCAGGATCTACACATTGATTAAGCCTCCAATGATAAGGGATGGGAATAACCTGGTTATCAGAGTACATTGTGGAGACATTTATAGATTAAAGTGCGACATCTGATTTGAATGGTTAAAATGTTAATATCTGATCTGATTTCCTTTTTGGCACATCTAAAAGCTCTAGTAGTTTAAAAAGAGTGAAGGGGAAATAACGTGAAGAGGGATGAAGCCTCGGCAAATTCCCTCTGAATGTTAGACCAGGGGTGTGAGTGGCCTTGCCATCGTACAGAGCACATTGGAGAGTGGACATAACACATGTACCTAGGTTAAAATCAAGTGACTTCATCATTTGATCTCCCTTTCTACCTATTCTCACTTTGCTCTAATTTTTAATTTGGTTTTCTCTCCACTTGAGGTTTTTCTCTGTTGCAGTTTGTTATTTTGGGTAGCCCCTTGACTCTTTGTTATGTATTTTTCTATTTTTTTCAGTATATGAAACCCAGGATCTTGAAAAATAATTGGATTAAAGGTTCCTTGATGACAGGGAAGGTTGGCAGGAAGTGGGGAGCTAATAACCAGGAGTACAAGAAGGAAGATAATGTTCTAAAACTGATTGTGGTAGAGATTGATATGACTGAACTGTTGAATTGTACGATGTTTGGATTGTGTCCTAATAAAATGTTTTATATATATACACATACATAGATGTTTTTAAATAGGTTAGATTAACAGTTGAAACTGAAACTGAAACCAAATCTCCAAATTAATACCTAAAGAAATTTTAAGTTACTTAATATCTGAGCATTGCTCCTATCTTCTAAGATTGTTGGATGGATTAAACAAGATAATGTGTGTGGAATCACCATGGGTAAAACAGGCACTTAAAATGCTTTATTGTTAAAAGGAGTGTACTGTATTTTAGATGGCAATTATACACCAGAAATGGCCAATAGGTGGTTAGACTAAAAGTCTGGAGTTTAGATGAGAGATCAGAATGGGAACTCCATACTTCTGCTTCCTCTTCCTAAAAACATTTGGATGGGGTAGGGAAAGATTAAAATCTACCTAAAGAAAGTTCAAAAGAAGAAAGAAAAGTGAGCAAGGTTATCCTTTGGAGCATGGCTGCTAATAATGAAAAGACTCAGCAGCAACCACGGTGCTGTTTCTGTTAAAAGGGGCGTATAGCTAGATCCCAGTAACTAGATCTTTAAGAGGAAGTGCACAGGCAAAGAGACAAGACAGCCAACTCCACAGAACCAGAACTCTGCTTCCAATTCATTTTGATGGAAGACCAGCCCAGACATCTGTCTAGCCCCAGTGACAGACACAGTGAGAAAGCACTCTGGGTAAGAATCTAAGCATGAGTCAGATGTATGTGAGCTCAAGTCACAGTTTAGCAGTGAATTTAGGCAAATTACATGACCTCTCTGGGCCTCAGAATAATTACTAATTTGTAAAACGGTAACAAAAGCACTTAGTTTACGTGGCAAACATTTTTAAAAATCATTTTATTGGGGGCTCGTACAATTCTTATCACAATCCATACATACATCCATTGTGTCAAGCACATTTGTACATTTGTTGCCATCATCATTCTCAAAACATTTTCTTTCTACTTGAGCCTTTGATTATCAGCTCCTCATTCCCCCCTCCCTCCCTGTTCACTCTCCTTCATGAACCCTTGATAATTTATAAATTATTATTTTGTCATATCTTACATTTTCCAACATCTCCCTTTACCCACTTTTCTGTTGTCCATCCCCAAGGGAGGAGGTTATATGTAAATCATTGTAATTGGTTCCCCCTTTCTACCCCACCTTCCCTCCACTCTCTAGGTATCGCCACTCTCACCGCTGGTCCTGTAGGGATCATCTGTTCTGGATTCCCTGTTTCCAGTTCCTATCTGTACCAATGTACAACCTCTGGTCTAGCCAGATTTATAAGGTAGAATTGGGATCATGATAGTGGTGGGGAGGAAGCATTTAAGAACTAGAGGAAAATTGTATGTTTCATCATTGATACCCTGCACCCTGACTGGTTTGTCTCCTCCCCACGACCTTTCTGTAAAGGGGTGTCCAGTTGCCTACAGATGGGGTTTGGGTCTCCACTCTGCACTTCCCCCTTCATTCACTATGGTAAGGTTTTTTTGATCTCTTCAACACCTCGTGATCACACAGGCTTGTGTGTTTCTTCCATGTGGGCTTTGTTGCTTCTGAGCTAGATGGCCCTTGTTTACCTTCAAGCCTTTAAGACCCCAGATGCTTTATCTTTTGATAGCCGGGCACCATCAGCTTTCTTCGCCACATTTGCTTATGTACCCATTTGTCCTCGGTGATCATATCGGGAAGGTAGCCACCCACTGATCTGATTTTTTGTTCTTTGATGCCTGATACCTGGTCCCTTCTACACCTCATGGTCACACAGGCTGGTGTGCTTCTTCCATGTGGGCTTTGTTGCTTCTGAGCTAGATGGCTGCTTGTTTACGTACAAGCCCTTACGACCTCAGATGCTATATCTTTTGATAGCCGGGCACCATT